>NW_026606771.1:1822500-2527500 GCF_029890125.1 Rhinichthys klamathensis goyatoka | reverse complement strand
AGATCTGTAGTTTGACGCGCTGCATGTTTCAGAGTAAAGCACAGCACTGCTCGTTTCAGTCCAGATCACAGTTAATGCTTCTCTGTGAGCGTTCGAGTCGCTTATCATTTACACAACGTGCGTCAATCATCTTCCCAAACTCCTCGTGAGAATAAGTAATGAATCTGTTGTTGTTGACAAAGAGGAGCGTTAAAAATTAATAAAGCTCAATGTTGTAATTGTGTGTCTAAATGACTAAACGTTCTTTAAATAAAATAATAATAATGATAATAATTAACATTGTTATTAATAATAACAATTCTATTAATACTTTTATTAAAACATATTGTATTGTTATATATTATTATCATGATTATAAAATACTCTATCTTATTAATTTTACAGTACAATATATTTTTATTGCATTATAAAATATATCTTTTTTAATAATAATTTCCTTTTTTTTGTCTTTAGCTGCTCACATGCCTGTAATTTACTGAATGTCATTAATATAGTTAGTTGTAGTTAGTACCATTTAACATTCAAATTATAAGCAGTTTTATTACCATTGAGCTACTAATATGACTTTTATTATTATTTTGAATCAGTTTTTATTATATTGTCCATTTTCATTTAATTTCAAATTTTAGTACTTTAACTAAATGAGAAATGTTGAAATTAATATATATACATTTTATTTTGAGTTAAAAAAGTTTTTATGGTTGTAGTTTTAACCACCCTGATTATAAAAAAAACTAAAATTATATTAAAATACAAATTTCTGTAAATTGCTTTATACACTGTAGCACTTTTTTGTGTTAAAATGACATAACATACCATTAGTGTTAGTGATCCCTGTGTGTAGATCCGAGCGGCCGTCAAAGTCCCTGCGAAAGCACAGCATCAGTCCCAGAAACTGTTCAGATGAATCTTTATATGAGGATTTCTGTTATAAGAGCGACAATGGTATGTTCATAGTATGTTAATGTCGTACCTGAGCACACTGTGTTCTGCCGATGCCACGAGGAAAGCGCACGGGACCTTGTGTCCGTTAGAGAAGGGGTTGGGGACGCTGACCGGCGCCTCCTCCAGCCTCTTCCCACTGAAGCTCATCCCGCATTCGGGACACTGATCCGGGACGAAGAAGCAGAAGATGTCCTTCTCACAGTGGCTGAGTTTGATCACACTCTTGTCCATCGGGAAGAACACGGACAGACTCTGTGTGAGACTGCACTCTGAGTGAACAGTGTGTGTGTGTGTTTCACGCGGATCCGGTTGCCGCTGACGCCATTAATCCTGAGGAACTGCGGTGTCGGTTTCATGGCAACTTCATTAATGTTCATCAGCTCGCGTGACGACAGTCTTCAGTTCCTCCGTCTGCCTTCTGTCAAAGACTGGCGATAAACAGATCAGTCATTCTACACACACACACACACACACACACACTCAACTATCCTCTGACAATCCCCCCCACACACACACACACACACACGCACAAACTCAGGATCTGATGTTGATTCTTGTTTTATTACGAGCTTTATCTCGTTCTCTTTTCTCCAGCAGACTCTCCTCTGTTCACACACACACTCTCAACTCAACTATCCTCTGATAACCCCCCCCCACACCTATCCTCTGACAATCCCACACACACACACACTCAACCATCTTCTGACACACTCAACCCCCCCCCCCACACACACACACATTGCGTGAGACTTGAGAACCCTGCACACACTCAACTATCCCGCCCCCCCCCAAGACAAATAAACAACCTCAGGATCTGATGTTGATTCTTGTTTTATTACGAGCTTTGTCTGGTTCTCTTTTCTCCAGTAGACTCTCCTCTGTTCACACACACACACACACACACACACGCACACTCTCAACTATCCTCTGATAACCCCCCCCCCCCACACACACACACACACAACTATCCTCTGGCAATCCAACACACACACTCTACCATCCTCTGACAATACCCCCCCCCCCCCCAAACACACACACACACACAACTATCATCTGACAATCCCACACACACACTCAACTATCCTCTGACAATCCCCCACCCCACACACACACACACAAAACTATCCTCTGACAATCCCACACACACACTCAACTATCCTCTGACAATCCCCCCCCCCCATACACACACACACACACACACACACACACACACACACACACTCACACTCAGGATCTGATGTTGATTCTTGTTTTATTACGAGCTTTGTCTCGTTCTCTTTTCTCCAGCAGATTCTCCTCTGTTCACACACACAAACATTATGTATTGAGTCATTATTTAAATCTTGTTAATTACAAAAAAAGAAAAAATACATAGTGTACATTTAAGTACATGTAAGTATTATGCAATAATAGGCCCCGTTCTTCGCGATTCCATTTTTCAAACTTTAGTTAGTGTGTAATGTTGCTGTTAGAGCATAAATAATACCTGTAAAATTATAAAGCTCTAAGTTCAATGCCTTGCGAGATTTTTTCTTTAACAGAAGTCCCATTTCAAAGCCTACAGCGAACGGCCAGTTTGGACTACATCCCTCTACTTCCTTTTTTAATGACGTAACTAGAACAGTTTGTTGACTAATCTCCGCCCACAGGAATACACAAAAAAGGGGGCGTGGTCTTGTTGCGCTCCTACGGAGAAGAAGCACTTCAGCTGTGCATGCATCTCCAATTTATGGTAAGAGGCGTGACCTTTCCGGGCAACGTGCGATAAGCTGCTGTCGAATCACAACACAGGAACCGCTGGCACAATCAGAACTCGTTACGTATTTCTGAAGGAGGGACTTCATAGAACAAGGAAGTCATCGGGCCGTTTTTTGGACAGTGAAAACAGCAGTATACAGATAAGTAAATTGTGTGAAAAATACAGTGTTTTTTTACACGCGAAACATGAACACATGTTATATTGCACACTGTAAACACAATCAAGGCTTCAAAAAAACATGAAGAACGGGACCTTTAAGACATTTCTCCTTCGCTCTTAAAATAAAGCTTCTTTATTCCATGAAGAGCCTTTAACATCCAGGGAATCTCTCGATCGCACACAGGGCTCTAGCCTTACGAACAGATGACTGACCGCCTCTGTTGGGAAGCAATGGTTCTTATATGCGAAAACCTTCTTTCGGAACCTTTGAGTGTTCTTTAGCATTGACTCAAGAACCCTAGAGTTCTCTAAGAACACCATGTGTTTTAATACATTCATGAAGAGCAGGGAAATAATAGGCCTATATACAGTATATTAAATTATATAGCGTTTTATGAGGAAATGTGCATCACACGTCATCCGGTGCGTTCGCGGTGTAAAACCCATGTTGTGATATCGCATGGTAGATGCTGATGTACTGAGAAACCGTCTTGATCCGGGGTAAGACGTGTCGTTGGGTGAACTGGTCTCTGCTCAGCGGCTGCTGGCCGATCCGCGGGAGCATGTGGTTTATAAAGCTCAGAGCGAACCCGTAACAGCAGGAGCCGGACACACGCTCCTCCTCGAACCTGCAGGAACACACACACACACACACCGCATTACATTAAACTACTATATATAATGTTGAATATAATGTATAATAACAAATTTGTGTGTCCTGATAATGCCAGATGTCTGATGTTACCAGTAAAAAGTGTCCGACATTATTTTAAATATACAGTGGTTACAGAAAAGAATCACTCCCCTTTAAAATAATCACATTTTGTTGCTTTGCAGCCTAAAATTAAGACAGACACAGTTTTTGTTTCATTCAGCTGTATATACTCAGTGCACATCCAAGTGAAAGATATAACACCAACATATCAGAAAATATTCAAAAAATCAAAAAAACATAATCACTGAGTTGGAAAAAGGATCACCCCCTTGTTTCAGTATTTTGTTGAACCACCTTTTGCTTTAATTACAGCCTTTAGTCTGTTGGGATATGTCTCTACTAACTTTGCACATCTAGACGTTGCAATATTTGACCACTCTTCTTTGCAGAACTGCTCAAGTTCAGTTCAATTTGATGGTGACCGTTTGTGGACTGCTGTCTTCAAGTCATTCCACAGATTTTCAATGGGGTTTAAGTCTGGGCTCTGACTAGGCCATGCAAGGACATTCACCTTTTTCTCCTTCAACCACTGTGTGGTCAGTTTTGCTGTGTGCTTTGGGTCATTGTCATGTTGGAAGGTAAATCTTCTTCCCGTTGACAACTTTCTGGCAGAGAGCAGCAGATTTTCCTCAAGAATTTGACGGTATTTTGCCCCATCCATTTTTCCTTCTATCCTGACTAGTGCTCCAGTCCCTGCTGCAGAGAAACAACCCCATAACATGATATTACCACCTCCATGCTTTACTGTAGGAATGGTGTTATTTGGATGGTGAGCTGTATTGGATTTTTGCCAGACATATCGTTTGGCGTTGAGGCCAAATAATTCAATTTTAGTCTCATCTGACCATAACACCTTTTTCCACGTGGCCTTAGAATCTTCAAGGTGTGTTTTGGCAAAGCTCAGTCGTGACTGCATGTGGCCTTTCTTGAGGAGTGGCTTTTTTCTTGCAACCCTCCCATACAAGCCACATTTGTGGAGAATTTGTGATATTGTTGTCACATGCACACGATGACCACTCTTTGTCATGAATTCCTGCAACTGCTTCAGAGTTGCTGTAGGCCTCTTGGTAGCCTCTCTGACCAGTTTCCTCCTGGCTCTTTCATCCAGTTTGGAGCGACGTCCTGACCCAGGGAGGGTCTGTGTTGTACCAAATACCTTCCACTTCTTAATAATAGACTTCACTGTGCTTCTAGGCACTGATGAAGCCTTTGCATTTTTTTTGTATCCATCTCCTGACTTGTGCCTGTCCACAACTTTATCCCGGAGATCTTTTGACAATGCCTTGCCACCCATAGTTAACTGTTTTCTTCAGTTGCTCTACCATGGACTGAAATGCTTCAGGAAAAGCTTGTTTCATGCTGAGCTAATCAAAATGACCACAGCTGATCACATTTGAAAGTCAATTGGCTTTGTGTGCTATTGAGAAGGTGATTAACTACACCTGGTTGGGTTTACAAGTCATTTTTAGGAGGGGGGTGATTCTTTTTCCAACTCAGTGATTCTGTTTTTTAATTTGTAAAAAAAAAAATTCTGACAAGTTGGTTAAATATAATTTTCACTTGGATGTTATAAGTTGTAAATACAGCTGAATAAAACAAAAAATATTTTTGTCCGTTTTCATTTCAGGCTGCAAAGCAACAAAATGTGATTATTTTAAAGGGGGGTGATTCTTTTCTATACCCACTGTATCTAGTCAGTGACAGTGAAAGCATATTCGTGTAAAATAATTCTGTATTTTCAGCTTCAGAATCATGAATATTGTTATTCTGGTGTTTTGGGTTTCAGCACCAAGTCCAACACTAAACATTTACACACACAATGTAATATCAAATTTAGCATTTTAATCAACAGTACATTTTTTGTTACCTTATATTATATGTCTAGGAGTATCAAAATAATATGGTATCATGAGTTCAGTATCGTGATATGTATCGAATCGTGACGTGAGAGTATCGGTACACCGCTAGGAGTGTGTGTAATGCTGTACCGTTCTGAAGTCCAGTCTGGAAGCACAGAGAACTTCTCCAGCTCAGTGTCCCATGATCTCGCGAGCCGGTCACACACACACACACACACACACCGTTCCCAGCCGCCAGCATCTCTGCGGACCCCGGACAGGGTGTAGTTGTAGACCAGACCTGCGACAAACACAGCTGACGAACACACTCAAACTAACAGTATAATATTCACAGCTGGGAAATACTGTACCTTCTGAGTTTGAAAGACCCACGTGTATCTCGGTGTCACTCCATTCTCTGGAGAAAAACATTAAAAGAATGAAAGAAAAAGAGTCACTATAGCTTACAATTCAACAGTCTCGAAGAGCCTCTTCTGCTCAGCAAGGCTGCATTTATTTGATCAAAAATTGCAGTAAAATTTTTGAAATATTTTTACAATTCAAAATAGCTGTTTTCTATGTGAGTTTATTCCTGTGATCAAAGCTGGATCAAAACACACCAAAAATGAAAATTATCCCATCATTTAGTCTAGGTCTATATTATGACGCAAGTCGAGTTCCGGCGGAAGAGTGACCTCTGACCCGACGCATGACGACTGACCTCTGACCCGACGCATGACGACTGACCTCTGCCATGACGAGTGACCTCTGACCTGACGCATGACCTCTGACCCGACGCATGACCTCTGACCCGACGCATGACGATTGACCTCTGACCCGACGCATGACGAGTGACCTCTGACCTGACGCATGTCGAGTGACCTCTGACCTGACGCATGACCTCTGACCCGACGCATGACCTCTGACCTGACGCATGACGAGTGACCTCTGACCCGACGCATGACGAGTGACCTCTGACCTGACGCATGTCGAGTGACCTCTGACCCGACGCATGACGAGTGACCTCTGACCCGACGCATGACGAGTGACCTCTGACCTGACGCATGTCGAGTGACCTCTGACCTGACGCATGACCTCTGACCCGACGCATGACCTCTGACCTGACGCATGACGAGTGACTTCTGACCCGACGCATGACCTCTGACCTGACGCATGACGAGTGACTTCTGACCCGACGCATGACCTCTGACCCGACGCATGACGAGTGACCTCTGACCTGACACATGACCTCTGACCCGACGCATGACGAGTGACCTCTGACCCGACGCATGACCTCTGACCTGACGCATGACGAGTGACATCTGACCCGACGCATGACGAGTGACCTCTGACCCGACACATGACCTTTGACCCGATGTATGATGTAGGAGTAGCGTAAGCTCAGCTGAGAGTCGACGCCTCTCACGGTTCAAACAACAAACTCAAGCTCCTCCCACATTTCTGTTTAAGAATGAAAAAGTCCTTTAAAGTCCTTTTAGACTTTAATTCGTGACCGGTGTTTTGTTTTGCTCTATCCTCTGCAATCTTTCTGTCTCTCCCTTGAATCCGACACAGAAGTGACTTAAACTGCTGTTCATCCACTGGCCACTAGATCCCGGCTGCAGAAGAGACTCAATCCCATAGACTAGAGTTCTCAACGGGCCTGAAAATTACAACCCGACCCGACCCGGCCCGTGGCTTTTAAAGCCCGGACCCGATGTAACCCGACACATCAACATGAATTATCTGCCCGAACCCGCGGGTCCCGTTGGGTTTGTCGGGCCGACCCGACCCGTTGAGAACTCTACCATAGACCCGCATCTTAAAATGCCCAACTTTACAGCAGAAATAAACTGGTGCAAAAAGTGGTTTTGGTCTATATAGCTAATTTTGCCCTTCATGACGACTGTGAGGCGGGTGAATTTTTTTATAACTCATCCGTTTAAATTATATTAAGCCTTAAAGTTCTGCATAATTAAGGGCGTGCCCACTTGAGTGACAGGTGGATTTCCGCTGATGTCACTACTAGCCGTTTGTCTGCTGTGTGTTAGCGTCATGCCACCTCAGCTAATCCGGCTCGCTGCACATTTTCGTTTATCCGGGAGTGAGGCGCGGCCAAGATGGCGACGGCCGGCTCCGCCCACTTTGGGCTTCAAAAAAACTCTTCAGAAACACAACGGGTGACGTCACGGACACTACGAACATATTTTTTTTACAGTCTATGGTCAATACATCATGAGTCGGGTCAGAGGTCACTCTTTCGCTGGAACGGCCATTATTGGAAGCCAGTGTTTATAGTTTATAAAGTTATAAATTTTTCTTCGCTTCAGAAGGCATTTATTAACCCCTGGATCCGTATGGAGGACTGTTATGATGATGGATGCACTTTTTTGGGCTTCAAAATCTCAGGCACCATTATAAATGCTTGGAAGAGCCAGGATATTATTAAATATATATCTCTTTGGGTTTGATTGTTTTATATGTAGCCAGTGTGTCCCAGCCCCCATCTGTGAGCCTCAAGTTTATCATGTTAATGCTGCTTAGCATTGAAACTTCATTACCTTTTCGAAATAATCCACTAAATAAGTTGCGATTTGAGGAGCATGCATTAATATTTTCAGTTCCATCTCATTATCTCAAGATCACGCCCACAATTGTGGAACTCGTGAATATTCATGTATGCAACGCCCACTGGAACAGTATTTCACAGGAACTGAATATTACATTATATGCACAATAGTCGTATACACTCACCCAATATATGATGGTCCGTGAATAGATCCTATGAGAAACGCACATGAGACTTTGTGTCCATTAGTAAACGGGCAGGAAAGCGCGACAGGCGCGTTTAACAGTCCGAGAGTTGGAGTCTGATGACAGATCGGACACTGACACTGAGAATACGAGGAGAAACTGTACACATCTCTTCCACAGTGTCTGTATTTGACCACAGTTTCCTCCATTAGTGTTCAGATGTTCGCGTTACCTGTCGTCCTCTGAGCCTGATCTCAGATCGGTTTCGTTCTCTCACGTTCCACAGGTGACGTCATTGTGTTCGAAACTAGTCCAGCAGGGGGCGCAAAAAAAACAGATTCCTCCAGTAAATCCATCTATAAAATTAAATAATATAACTTATTCTCTTTCCAGGTCAGTTTATCCGATTCATTCGCTCTTTTGGAGCTACATTATTTCCCACACCTTTCCTAATCAGTATCTGTAGTGAAAGCTGGTTTGTTATGTTCAGCGGAAAAAGCGATATATGCGATTTGTGAATGAATTGTTCAAAAGAGTCAGTTCAAACGATCCCATGCGTACTTACATGATCTAAAATGATTGTTTGTGAACTCCCAGCAAACACAGAACGTTTCCCTAACGTTCCCATTTTATAAACCAAACTAAGAACTGCTCTTTTAACCATAAACTGAGATATGGCTATGCAACGATTTGTTCGAAAGAACCGACTCCCTGAAGTGAATCGCACTAGGCGGAAGCAATGATCAGTCGCGGCGCTGAGCCGGTGATATTTTCAGGTTGCACAAAACCGTGCAGACAGTAACATTTCACAGTAAAATATTACATTCGTAGCCGGATAAAAGATGTCAACGAAACAAGTGACCTGCAGGTAAAGAGAAACGCATAACCGTCATAACACAGCCATCAAAGCATCGCTGACTGCAGTAAATAAGGTCAATGATAATATCATCATGACTTTGACATGAGAGAAAATGGTGTAGCTGGACTGACGCATCGGATCTCTGACATTTACACATTTATTCAGCATCTCATGCTCTGATTCAGGTGTGTTGATGATGTTTTGTGTGTGTGTGTGCGTGTGTGCAGGTATTTCCTGCACGGTGTGTGTCGTGAGGGCAGCAGGTGTTTGTTCTCTCACGATCTGACCACGAGCAAACCTTCAACCATCTGCAAATACTACCAGAGAGGGGTCTGTGCCTATGGAGACCGATGCAGGTGACGCAAATATCATGTTTTAAACCTTTCTGCATGCATTTTGCTGAGTAACTAGGCATATTTTATGAGTGATTCTTCAATTTGTCTTTGATGACGTTTGTACTGGCGCGAGGGCGGGGCTAGCTGTCACTCTTAGAGATCCACCAATAGCAAACCACAACCATCCAATCAATTCCCCACGGACACAATCAAGCCCTACATTTGTTCTTGTTTGAGAAGCGTTTCACACTATTGACCCCTTTTCATTTAGTAAACATTGTGACGTTTTTTTGTGGGCGGAGCTTAGGTGGAGGCAAAAAGATTCCCCTGGCCGCTTAACTAAAGCTAGTTAACAAGTTTTGTTACCTTTTTTTTTTAAACAATGACTGGAGAAAATCCGAAATCCGATTTTATCTTAATATGTAAGGTCACTGTCCAGGACTGCGATTGTTATGTGCAAAAGTTAACTTTAATGGACGGAACCAGATTGGCCCGACCTGTACACACTCACTCAATGGATGATCTGACTGGATTAATGTTAACCTTACCTCGATTGAGTGGCCTGATATCTACACCTGATAGAGAAACCGAGCGTAAAGAGAAACCAAGGGCGTATAAATGTTTAGATGCCTATAACTATGTGCTAAAAGGTTACGTACACGACTTGTATGATACGATCCACAGTTCTTCCTAGCCAGCGCCAAGGCCACAAGACGACTATGTAAAGAGTGACATTACAGTGCAATTTTAAAGATATTTTTGGAAAAAATTCCAGATAGAGCAATTTAATTTTTGAACTTTATGTATTTGATTATTCTTTCTTACCAGGTTGTTCAAAAAGTCTAGTCACAATCAATCACAAAACAATGTATATACAATCACAGATCATTCACAAATACAAAAAGTGGAGAAAAGTGACTTTAATAACAGAATGAAAAGGTCCCATAACTGAAGAATCATCATGTATGTCTCATATATGTATTAGATGTGTGTTATGTGTGTTGTGTGATAGATATGATCATGTGAAACCGTGTGGCCGTGGCGCAGCGGTCGAGAACCCGAACAGATCCGGGTCAGCGCCGGGACCCGCTCCACCAGCAAACACTGGCAAACCTGGCAAAAAACCACTGGTGCTGAGAGACAAAGGTACGATACCCTCATGTCACGATTCGATACATATCACGATACTGAACTCACGATACCATATTATTTCGATACTCCAAGACATATAATATAAGGTTAACAAAAAATGTACTGTTGATTAAAATGCTAAATTTGATATTACATTGTGTGTGTAAATGAATAGTCTTGGACTTGGTGCTGAAACCCAAAGCACAGGACAATAGAGACACCAGAATAACAATATTCATGATTCTGAAGATGAAAATACTGAATTATTTTAGACGAATATGCTTTCACTGTCACTGACTAGATATATTTTAAATAATGTAGAACACTTTTTACTGGTAACATCAGACATCTGCCATTATCAGGACACACAAATATTCCCCACTGCATTATTATACATTATATGCAACATTATATATAGTAGTTTAATGTAGTACTGACACCAAAACTCTGAAAACGTGAATTTGTTTCTCACACAGTAATTTTTAGTTTGGGTGAACTATCCACATAATGGGTCTCATTCATGAAACACGAGCAGAACGAATTTTTGTGTAAATCGTGTGTAAAGTGGTTCTGGCGTAAATTTTCGGATTCATTAAAATGTTTGTATTTTCCAAATGTTAGTTGGTACGCAAGAAATCTACACCTGCTCCCAGCCATGCGTAAATAGTGCGCTTAACACCCGAACGTTTTGCTCATTAATAAGGCTGCATTTTAATTCACCTTAATCGGGTACATATTTGCACAGCATTTTGAAAAAATATTATATATAGTAATTACATACGTTTTTTCTTATTATTAGAGGTCGACCGATAGTGGATTTTACCGATACCGATATCTAGGTTTGACCGTACATGCCGATAACCGATAAATCAACGATATTTTTTTTAATGGATACTGGATTAAAAACAAACATCATACTCACAATAAAACAGTGCTGAACTGAAATGTGCTCAATTAAATAAATAAATAAATAAATATGAATATATTAAAACTTTATACAGAAAATAATTTAAACATTAAAATATTACAGGTTTTGTTAGCTATAACCTAGAACGTACATTTCATAGGTAACACTTAGCAAGTCCCATTTGTAAACAAGGATGTATTAACTAGCTTTCATGAACTATATGCATAATGCAATATACCTTTTTACTGCATGTATTAATATGAGCAATACAATTGTACCTTTATCATTCATGTTAGTTCATTCATAGTACATTAACTAAGGTAATAAAAGATAAAATAAGAATTAAAACTCCATTTCAAATGCATTAGTAAATGTTGAAATTAACAAACTACCGTAACAATGAATAATTCTTCTACAACTTGTATTAATCTTACTTAATGCTAAAAATGGAATGTTATTGTAAAGTGTTACCATTTCATATGATTCCAAAGAGTCGTGCTTAAAGATGGCCATTAAAATGTAATAAAAGACCTGTAGTATGTATACGTAATATAGCCTATAGTCTCTCACTTTATTTGCTTCTATATTTTAGAACACTTGATGATTATCTAATCAAAATAACAAGATCTATTGTAGTGATTAAAAAGATCTTAAATCGAACGCGTTTCTGATTAGTTTACGTTTCCGTCGGCTGCATGAACATATCAATGTTGAGAAAGCAATCACGTCACTAGTTTTAGCAACTTCGTCGGCTAATGAATGCATATAAATGACCAGCCGGATAAAAATAATGCAAATAGATGGTAACAATTGCGCCATAAAACATTTGGGTCAGGTTTGCGTGTGTTTTTGTCACATTGCATTAACGGTTGACTGAGGTAATGTTAGAGTCCTCACAGCCTCGACGGCAAATACTGTTCTTTCTCTGCTGATGCAGCATCTTGTCAACAAATGAATTAATTTGTAATGATATGGCAATATGTAGCTACTTTAGTGTTATGTATTCATACCGTTTCGCTGTCGGTGTTTTAAATGTCAGCGCTCTCGCTGCGTGTTCTCTCCGTGCTGCGCGCTGCCTCACGTGTTAACGTAAACAACTTAGCCAGTGATAGTTTGTTATTTGTCCTCTAGAGGCCGCTCTCACTCTGTATAATGCCAGCAGTCTCTTCTGTTCTGAGCGCTCTCGTGCTGTGTAATGACCGCGCGCACTTCTCAGCCGCTCCAGCAACGGACGCAACCCGGAAAACTATCGGTGTGGATTTTTGCCGATAACGATAGTTCCACCGAACAACTATCGGCGCCCATTAATCGGCAAAACCGATGAATCGGTCGACCTCTACTTATTATGAGAGCCAGTAATAGCATCTGCGATGGTGGTCATTCTCCAGTTTGAATACTATTTTTCCGAAGTGAACTAATTCGTTTTTTGCTCTCAAGCTTAATGTCGAACCATTTTCTTCTCACTTCTGGGAATGTTCGATTAACAGATGAAACTCCATTAACTGCATCTGTAATATGCTGCCAAGCTTCCTTTTTTTTAGGACCCGATACGTCACTATGTACGCTTGAAAATAAATGTGACGTTTTGAATGAACTTCTGATAATAAAACTTCAATTTCTGCATCTGAGAATTTTTTTTTTCATTCGCATTCATGTCATAATATGATGCCCATATATAGTTGTCAGTCGGATTTAATGGGCGGGATTTATGGTAATTGAGAATGAACGTGCACGCGCATCCCATTTACGACTGATTGGAATTCATTAACACACACACACATTTCACTATCACATCTGACGTTTACGAAGTATTTGTGAATCAGGAGAAGAGTTTTCGGGAAGGTCTCTTTCGCGCAAATCACTCGCATATTTACTCGTATATTTACGAATGTTTCATGAATGAGACCCATTGTCACTATCCTCGATACATATTGTTGAATTTTTCTATTGCAATATATTGTGACACGATATATTGTTACACCCCTAATCTGCACTCATGACTGTAGCGCAGATACACTACATGCTACATTAGAAATGACGTAGCTTCTCCGTTCCCTCCTTCAGGGAACGAGGGTTACCATACGTAACCGAGACGTTTCCTTTAAAGGTGCAGTGTGTAATATTATCTGTTGTAGGGGTGGAACGGTACATGTATTTGTATTGAACCGAAACGGTACGGGCGTCACGGTTCGGTGCACGGGTTCTTTAGGGACACATAATGTGTATCATCGGCTTAGCTCTGAACGCGCGTTCACTTCAAACGTTGGCTTTATACGCGCGTCCTATTCGCTTTGGACTAGCCTCGAACTAGACGCGATAGACGCGAATTTGACGCTCTATTCGCATTTGGTGTGAACGCATAATGAACAGGCTGCGATGTCAAGATTGCAATGCTGGAGTGTGTGTGTGTGTGCGAGAGAGAGAGAGAGAGGCGCGGGCGCGATCGAACTGTGTGTGTGTGAGAGAGAGAGAGAGAGAGAGAGAGAGGCGCGGGCGCGATCGAACAGTGGAAAAATAAAAAACATACTCCGTCATTTTGTTCATACAGATCCTTAAACATGCAAAGTGTTTACTTATATTTGTGTACACTTGCAATAAAACACAACATTGTGCTTTTGTCACACTGTAAACTCTTGTCAAACTGTAACCTACAACTGTCACTAGGGATGGGGCCGATCCAGTATCGGTATCGGGACCGATACCAGCGTAATTCACGTATCGGATTTTCCCGATCCAACCTGCGGAGATATCCGATATCCATGAGCCATGTCTGCGCTTTAACGTTGTCTGCTGAAATGACTCCAAAAGTGATTCCCGCCGGCTAGTCTGCTAGCTGGCTGCAAACTGCGGACTGGGGCGCGGCTCAATGAGACACAGAGTTATGAGACACGCCTCCGCTCAGGAATCCATTCCGCAGTTTGCAGCCATCTAGCAGGAAAGCATTGAGCAGCATTATGTCCACTGTGGAAATACTTCACACTGGAAACACTGCGGAGCAAGACAGCAAAAAGCAATGTTTGCAAAGCCGTAATTCAGAGAGGTGGAAGCTCCCTCGCATCGGTCAACACAACGAATGCAATCAAACATTTAAAAAAACACCACGTTAAAGAGCACGAGGATTTTTTAGCCAGGGGGCAGAAAGACAACGGGAACCGTTTTATTGATAGAGAAAGTGTGTGTTGCACACTGAGTCCGAAATTCGAAATTTTCGCACGTTAAAAAATAAATACGTCCTCACGTTATGTCAATCACGCTTGCACACTGCCACTGAAACTTTTGTCCGTCAAAAAAAAAAATTGAATCGGGTTCGATTTTCTGCGTTTTTCGCATCCGTAGCAAGCAGTTTGAATGGTGTTTTGACAATTCAGAGCCACCGAATCACGAATACGATTTCGGACTCCGTGTGCAAGGGCCTTAAGATGTTTACAGTTATTGCACTTTTCCTATATTTCTAATATTTGACATTTTAAAACCTTGATTTATTTATGCTACAAGAGCCAGTGTACTTGATTTGTGCTGTTCAGATGCACACTGTTTTATTGATAGTGTGTGTGTAAGATGTTTACACTTGCACGTTTCTTATATTTCAAGATTTAAGTATTTGACATTTTGGGAATGTAATAAATATTGACATGACAATCAATTTGAAACCCTTACAGTTGCATATTTGATTTCAGAATGGGATTTTTCCTGTTAACAGGATTTCCTGTTTTTCTGACTTCCTTTTCTGACCTTATACTTACCTAAAGTTGCCTTTTGGGACATACATGCATACATACGTACATATCACACTTGCCTGTTGAGAGGAGTTTATTTCAGCATCATATAAAATCAACAATAATGATAATAATAATATTTAAGCAAACAGCTCTGGTATCGGAATAGAATCGGTATCGCCCAATATCCAAATTCAGGTATCGGGATCGGATCGGAAGTGAAAAAATGTGGATCGGTGCATCCCTAACTGTCACCCAACCAAAATCACACACACACACACTGTTTTAAAGCAAAACATATTTATCCAACTCCATTTCAAAACAGTCTGTGGGTCCCGTCTTTTGGACATTCATCATATTGCATTGGTTTTCATTTCTTGTCCTCAGAGCACTAATCTTACACATTCTACATTGATTAAAAAAGAAAATGTGTTTTTAATGGTAGTATTATTTTATACAGAAATCAATTATTTATAATTCAGATGAGAATAATGTTACATTGTTAATTAATAATGTTAATTAAAATTAAGGAAAACAAATATATTGATCTGAAATATAGCAAAATAATTTTAAATTAATTCAGGTACAATTACCAAACATATCGCAAGGTCTTTTTGTCTTTTTATTAATTTAATTAATAAACTAATTATATGAAACTATTGTCAGTGCACTACAAATAAACTGGTTCTATGCCTTTATTAATAAAACTTATTTAAAAAATACAATGCCTTCTGCATTTTTGTTTTGCTTTTCCCTCCATTGTACCGAAATCGTACCGAACCGTGATGTCTGAACCGAGGTATGAACCGAACCGTGACTTCTGTGTACCTTTCCACCCCTAATCTGTTGACAGAAATGCAATATCACATACATAACTGTGTTTTCAGTGGTTAAATAATGAAGCGTTGAGTTTTATTAGCTCAGAATGAGGCGTTTCTCTCTACACACACCGCGGGTTCGCTTACATCCACATGTTTCTACGTTGGCCCTGAGCGGACAAACGCGTTTTGTCACTATGTTGTTCTTCGTGTAAAGAAGCTGCTAAAGTCAGCGAATAAAACACTGACACAATGATGAACAAGTAGCTATAACATATTGTTTTACTGAATAATTAAGTAAACCTAATTTCTTAATTTATCTTTGTAAAGAAATCTCATTTCTTAACTGACTACTGTCGTGTGTGTGTTGTGCAGCTCTGGGTCCGTTTGGAGGCGAGAGTGCCGAGGACTGCTGGGACTACATAATAATAATTAACTATAGCCAATAATTAAGTAAACTTAATTTCTTAATGTATCTTTGTAAAGAAACCTCATTGCTTAACTGGCTACTCTCTGCTGTCTCAGACGACGACATCACTTCCTGTTGGCCACCGTAACTTCTGTTGGGTGCAATTCGCAACCTCACCACTAGATGCCACTAATATTTACACACTGCACCTTTAAGAACGAATGAAAGGAGCAGCAGCAACACAGTTTCTTTCGTTTCTCTTGAACTTTCAGAAATCAATTGAAATGTGAACGAGTCGAGTCTTTTCCCAATAGACCCCGGAGAGATTGTAATGTTATGTTGTGTGTGTTGTCAGCTCTGGGTCCGTATGGAGGAGAGATTGTAATGTTGTGTGTGTGTTCTCAGCTCTGGGCCCGTATGGAGAGAGTGCCGAGGACTGCTGGGACTACAGGGACGCCAGCGCTCACGGTAAACCGCACTCGTACCTGGATGCCATTCGCTCCGGGCTGGATAGTTCTGAGAGTTCTGCCTCATCCGGCCCATATCCGGACACCGGGCCTCAGCCGCAGCTCTGCCCGTACCTGGCAGCGGGCCAGTGTAACTATGGCGACCGCTGCCCATATCTCCACGGCGACCTGTGTGAAATCTGCCGGCTCCAGGTTCTACACCCGCACGACCCTGAGCAAAGAGCAGCGCATGAAAAGGTGATTTCTATTGGTTTTCATTCGTTCAGTTCAGTTTTTTAATGCAGCAGATTGAGTGCAACAGTTGAAGTGAAGATATATAATATGTATTGCCTGTTTGATATACCCAAAATGAATCATGCCTCATGTTTAAACACCATCTACATGAGAGCTAGCGGCAAATTCCCGAAGTACATGAGCGCTGAACGGCCGCTGAAAAAAACAAGCTTTCAAATAAGTGCTGTTTATGTTTAAATCACATATTAGAGGTCTAAACAACTAAACAATTGACGCTTTCTGTTTTCTCCTCCACCAATGACGCTTTCTGCTCCACCATTGACGCTTTCTGTTTTCTGCTCCACCAATGACGCTTTCTGCTCCACCAATGACGCTTTCTGTTTTCTCCTCCACCATTGACGCTTTCTGTTTTCTCCTCCACCATTGACGCTTTCTGTTTTCTCCTCCACCAATGACGCTTTCTGCTCCACCAATGACGCTTTCTGCTCCACCAACGACGCTTTCTGCTCCACCAATGACGTTTCCTGTTTTCTCCTCCACCATTGACGCTTTCTGTTTTCTCCTCCACCATTGACGCTTTGTTTTCTCCTCCACCATTGACGCTTTCTGTACTCTCCTCCACCAATGACGCTTTCTGTTTTCTCCTCCACCATTTACGCTTTCTGTTTTCTCCTCCACCATTTACGCTTTCTGTTTTCTCCTCCACCAATGACGCTTTCTGTTTTCTCCTCCACCAATGACGCTTTCTGTTTTCTCCTCCACCATGGACGCTTTCTGTTTTCTCCTCCACCATTGACGCTTTCTGTTTTCTCCTCCACCATTGACGCTTTCTGTTTTCTCCTCCACCAATGACGCTTTGTTTTCTCCTCCACCATTGACGCTTTCTGTTTTCTCCTCCACCAATGACGCTTTGTTTTCTCCTCCACCATTGAAGCTTTCTGTTTTCTCCTCCACCAATGACGCTTTCTGTTTTCTCCTTCACCAATGACGCTTTGTTTTCTCCTCCACCAATAGACGCTTTCTGTTTTCTCCTCCACCAATGACGCTTTGTTTTCTCCTCCACCATTGACGCTTTCTGTTTTCTCCTCCACCAATGACGCTTTGTTTTCTCCTCCACCATTGACGCATTCTGTGAGAAATGCTGCCAGTGTAGATCCGGCAGAAACAAGCGGAGTGATACACACTGTGAAACGGTTTCTGTGTGATATTAGTAGAATATCGCACAGCTAGATAAGGCTCTCAGCCAATCAGAGTCGAGAACCGGTGTGATGGGGGGACTCCCAGCCATTTCTGCAAGAACTTGCTGCACAGTCTTTCCATTCCTTCCACCTGGGACATGGGAAAGTCGTAAAGTAGGAAGGGCCATTGCAGCCAGGGTATGATGCCATACTGAAAGCACCAGACTTTAAACTTCCTGAGCAATTGGCTGTGCTCGATTGCCTTGAGCCAGGTGTTCAGCTGGACCTTTGTATTAGTGAGATTGCCGCTGTCCTTTAGGGAGCTGTCGTACTGCTTTCCGAGGCATCGGATCCATTGATCTTGGATTGTTGGGATCTCAGAGCCTTGGATGTTGAAGATGTTTCTGGTTAGCTTTCCCTTCAAGATGCTGAGGCTCCTTGACTTTTCCGGTTTAAACTGCAGGCGTGACCATCTTTTCCAGTCCGCTCAAGATCCACTGTGTCCCCTGGATAGATGGAGTCATCACCGTCATCGGGCCTCTGCACTGCTTTCCTCCTGCCTTTAGCAACAGATTCATAGCCGCTATGAACAGGGCCACGGAAATCGTGCATCCTGCCATGATGCCCATGATACCTCTGATGGAACTCGATAGTGATCCAATGCCTTTCGGATCAGCTGGTGTGGGACGCTTGGGTAGACTTTGGCGAGGTCCAGCCAAATGTGTTTTGCGCTTACTCTTGGCTTCGTTGATGAGCTGGCTTATCACTGCTGTATGCTCCAGGCAGCCGGAATATCCCGGTACTCCTCCTTTTTGAACTCTTTTTGGACGATGAACTCATTGGCGAGCAAGTATGTTGTTAGCCTTTTGGCGATGATGGACCAGAAGATTTTCCCCTCTACGTTCAGCAAGGAAATCTCCCGGAACTGGTCGAGTCTTGTGGAATTTAGCTCTTTTGGCCCAAAGCAGCCCTCAGCGAGAGTCCAGAGCCTGGGTTACAGCTTCTTCATCCACAGTGTCCGTAGGAGCTTTGAGATCCTTTTCAGCAGAAATGGGCAGCATTTGCAGATTTTATAGGTGGTGCCTGATGGTCCTGGTGCTTATCCCACCCATGCTTTTGTCTAGGAGTGCGCCGATCCGATACTCAGTATTGGTATTGCTCCGATACTGCCATTTTTTGCCAGATCGTTTATCGGCCAGACGAGATCATCCAAATCCGATATGCTCGCTGTGACTCCATGTTGCTTCAAGGGCATCATTCAGCACAACGGATTCAACCGTTTCGTGCCGCTCTGAATTGGAGCCTTTCATAATATTACAATACTTTTACTGTTTATTGATAGCCTTAGTTGTTCTGTCCTATCTATCATATGTTGCTGCTTCATTAAAAAGCTGCGCTTCAAATTTTTAAATAAATGTCTTTTAATTATATAGTATACTGTATATATTGTCCGTATAAGTTAGGAAAAAGTCAAGCTTGATGCCTTTCACAAAATAATAATCACAGTCTCTTCCCCACAGTGAGGCATACAGATACAGACAGTTTATTAGGTAATTAGGCACTGTTTTTTTAATTATTATTTTAGTATCGGATCGGTACTCGGTATCGGCCAATACTGAATCCCAGATATCGGAATCGGTATCAGAGGAAAAAAAGGCGGATCGTGCCACCCCTACTTTTGTCTAGTGCTGCCGCGATTAGTCGACTTAGTCGACGTAATCGACCATGCAAATTAGTCCACGGCAATTTTTTTAGTCGACGTGTCGTTTTACTATTGACCGCTATTTATTTTTGGTCTCCCGTCACAAACGGCTCACTGTAATTCACCTCCACACACCAGTCTGTGCGCCGTGCGCCGTGCGCCGTGCGCGCCCTGCTGGTTTATCTGCTATCATTTTCCTTCACGTTCCCGCCCGCCTTCACTGCTTTGATATGAAAAATTGCGGAGGCAGGTGACGGAGCTTTCACAGTGCGCTCGTTTGCTGCGGTCCGAGTCCGAGCGCGAGCGCGATTGTTCCCGGCGCCCCCCGCAGCGTTGGTCTGGTTTCACACTCAATTCTATCGAACCCTGTTGAGTTTCCGTGCATCTTATGCCATCGCAAACGTGCACGGCGCATGATAGAAAACAGAACGCGGGTCAATATATTGTGTTTTTCAAACGGACTCTTTTGAGGAGACAGTGGATTTCCAAATGTGTTGCCCTGATTGCACGCGCAATGCGCGAATACACTGCAGACTCAACTCTCGCGTATCCAAGGTAAATCATCAACACTATCATCCCTTACATGTGTTTTATTTAACTAAATGCATCATAATCAGCTAAAACGCATGGGCAGGTTACTTAACTTCCTGAACAAGCGCTCCCGAGTCCGTGTTGCTTTCACATTCACGCGAACCGCGGCACGGGCCCGCCATGCACGCAAGTGTAAACGCGAGCTACATAACTGCGTGCCTGCCTGCTTTCAGCGCGACTCATAGTGGGCTAGTCCAGACTCTTTCAATTCAATTCCAATTTATTTGTATAGCGCTTTTCACAGAAAATGCATTGCATCTACTTTACTATTCAGAGTGATGTTATCAGTTATGCTTTTCAGAAATGTACATAAATTAATCATTATTAGCTTACTGTACATTTTTTAAGGCAGAACAAAGAGCTAATTTAAGTAATACATACATGTTTGTTATTAGAGGATTAGATTAGGACTCTGACTAATATGGAATAGCCTAATGGAAATGCAGATACTTAATGCTTAGATTGTTAATACATAATGTTTTTGAACAGGTGACATTTTATGTTTTGGCCCTTCAGTTGAGTTCAAAATAAAATGGACACAACGAAATAAACACTTGATTTTTTGTTTAATTAGTCGTTTAGATTAGTCGACTAATCGAAAAATTAGTCGAAAGATTAGTCGTTAGAAAATTAGTCGTTAGTGGCAGCACTACTTTTGTCACCACTTCCCTCACTTCATCCATGGTGAAGTCTGGCATGTTAAAGGGGGTGTGTGGTATGAGAATCGGCATTTGGAAAGGACATTCACCTAGAGGAATACCTCTGGAGGAGTCTTTGTGTGCAGCCGCCACACTGTTTTCTATTTCCTCCTTTGCACATGAAAGGGTCCCACCCTTAGGCTTTCCTAGTAGGTCTGCTGTGAATTGGAAAGGGTTGTTAAAAAAGGCTTTCCTCTTTCGGTGCTTCTCCCTCTGCTTCTCCCGTGTGGTCTCATCTCTCCGAAGCTGGATTAGCGCTCGTTCTTGAATAGCCCTCCGCAGATGTTGCCTCTTCTTTTGGCTTCGGCCTTTTGTCTTTCCACATCTGTTCTCATAGTCCTTTTTCCATTGTCCGGGTCTTTGACCATTGATCCATCCGATGGCACATTACCCCCCCTCCTCACTTTGTTCAGAACTCGTACCTTTTTGTGCAGTGCTTCGGGGTGCTAGCCCTAACACTATTGCGTGCGGTGTTTCCAAGCTGTCGTCCGTTCTTTCACTGATGTCCGTGACCGCCAATGGGCCTCTCCCCATGCTCTCGACAATAAGGTGAAGTAAACATGTAGGAAATGTAGGAACTACACTAACTATGGTGATGCATATCTTCTTCCGAGATGGTATTCCTTGGAGCATCCACGTTGTGGAACCCTTCCGCATTGTCAGCAGGGATCTCAGGGTCTCAGGTGTTTCGCCCCTTAACCTGAACACCTCGCCTGACTGGGGCAGCGAAGACTGACTAGCCTTCACCTGCAGAAGGGTTCCAACTGTGGGCCACAGCCATCTTGAGCTGAATTAACTGTTGTATAAAAAAAAATATATATATAATGTTTGTATGACTATGTTGACAGGTGTTTTGTTTTAGTAATAATGTAGAAACTTTTCTCATAATCGCATTTCAACTTCATTTTTAAAAGTAAATTTAAAGTCCCCCTGTGGTGAAAATCCAGCTTTTAATGTTGTTTGTTTATGTGGTGTTTTTAATATGCTTAAGTCGACACCATTGCTGAGTATTTTCTCCTTAAAACTGCAGTGAACCAAAGACAGTCTCAAAAACGCCTATCAGATCATCGTGTGATCGTCAACGAATGGATCTCTAAGCTGCTGTGAGTGAGTGGAGGCAGGGCTCATTTAAATATTCATAGAACCGCCCATACTAAATGTGGCAAGGGTGTCGAATTACATTCAAGCTATTTTAAGACATGAATACATTTTTTCAAGAAAAGAAAACGTTAAAAATGTCATTTTGGTTTGAGTTTTAAGGGCTAAAATGATTGACTACAGGGGACTTTAAATACGTTTAATGCTGATTCTGTCATTTGCAGTGCTTAATGGGATAAGTAGTACATTTTAATGAATTTAAGTGCACTGTCTTGCAAAAAAAGTTACATTAGGTAGAGTATGACTCGTGTCACATGATGATGCTGATGCTGATGATGCTGATTCTGTCTGGTCTCAGATGTGCATGGCGGCCTTCGAGATGGACATGGAGCGGGCGTTCGCGGCTCAGCAGAGTCAGGATAAGCAGTGTAAGATCTGTCTGGATGTGGTGTACGAGAAGACGTCTCCGTCGGAGCGGCGCTTCGGGATCCTGTCGAGCTGCGTACACACGTACTGTCTGAGCTGCATACGCCAGTGGCGCTGCGCCGAGCAGTTCCAGAACCAGATCCGAAAGTGAGTCAGTCCACTGGGATGGACTTTTAATTATTCATAACTAGTGGTGGAACAGATCACAAAAATCACGGTTCGGATCATTTACGTTTTTTGAGCCACGGATCGGATAATTTTTCAGATCAGCAAAAAAATTTAATATAATATATATATATATATATGTATATATGGGATTGGGGGCGGGGGGTGTAACTTTACTTTTCATTTATTATTTAATGCTCCCTTGGAGTTCTTCGATACTACATCAAAAACTACTAGCCTAGATAAAGTTCACACATTATTAAAGACAAGTGAACAGTCAGTAATAAAATAAAAACAAATACACACATTACAAGCATGAGATGAATACTAAATAACAAAGTCTAACAGTAGTAATCAGGTACATGAATTAATAATTAAGCCTGGATGTAAAATAACACTTTGTTCACTGTATAAATTAAAAAGCTGTATTTTGTTGTTTTATTAACATTAATGACACAGACAACAGCAGGAATATTAGGCTGCTGTCACTTTAGGACCGAAAAAACTGACAAACATCTGGTTTCTTTCTGGTCACTCATGACATGACTTATTTAGACATAAATTTTGTGTCCGTTCAAGGACAAGGAAACGCGAAAGAAGAATCAATTCTGTGTTCTAGCGCTGTCTGAAACGCGCCTCTCTCTTTCTCTCTCTCTCTCTCTCTCTCTCTCTCTCTGCGCGTGCTCTTCGTGTGTGCGGTTGTGAACACAGATAACGCGCAAGTCACGATTTTCGCCTCTTCTGCGTTTAAAATTGTTTAAATGTGTTAAACAAAACACTCCAAATTATAAACTTTCACTCTATGATGGTTAAATTTAGCAGTTAATCCGCGAGTCACACGCGTGCCGAACCGCGGGAACTCATCCGTACGCATCACGATCACCTGCGATCCGTTGCACCCATAATTATAACTAAAAAATTTCTTGCAGGAATAACATTCATATGCTTTTGAATCCTAAATGTTTCCAAACCCTTTGGTCAAAAACGTGTGTGTGTGTTAGTGAATCAATGTCCGAATATAACAAAAGGTGAAATTAAACTAGACGGATATCTAGGTTTATAAACTCGTGACTTTGAGTAATAAAGTGAAGCAATCAAGAAAACGGAGTTTGCTTCTACCTAGCAACAGAAGGGTTTGCATATGAAGAACCAATCAAATTGTAGGGAAATTATGCAATGTATCATGTAATTTTTGCCATGCTCCTTTTCTATAAAAACTGTAGTTTTCTTTTTGCTGGTGGGATTCTCTCTGAAATTGGTCTGAGATCCTCCGGCAGTGATTAAAGCTTATTCGAAGGCATTGGCTGGAGTCTAGGGGTGTGACAATATATCGCAATACAAAAATGCAACAATATGTATTGTGTATAGTTCACCCAAAATAAAAATTACTGTTTGAGGAAAAATTAAAGTTTTTAGAGTTTTAGTGTCAGTACTACATTAAACTATTATATATAATGTTGAATATAATGTATAATAATGCAGTAGGGGATATGTATGGCTCCTGATAATGCCAGATGTCTGATGTTACCAGTAAAAGTGGCCGACATTATTTTAAATATATCTAGTCAGTGACAGTGAAAGCATATTCGTCTAAAATAATTCAGTATTTTAGCTTCAGAATCATGAATATTGTTATTCTGGTGTCTCTATTGTCCTGTGCTTTGGGTTTCAGCACCAAGTCCAAGAATATTCATTTACACACACAATGTAATATCAAATTTAGCATTTTAATCATCAGTTAATTTTTTGTAAACCTTTTATCATATGTCTTGGAGTATCGCAATAATATCGTATCGTGATATGTATCGTGATATGTATCGAATCGTGACATGAGGGAATCGCTACACCCCTAGTGGAGTGTTTAGTTATTGCTGTGCAGCAGTTTAGTGGAGCTCTAGAGGCGTTATTCCCAAGTGACAGTGTTCAAAAGGGAACGAGATGTCGCTCAACTCAGTGTGAGACTCTTAGATGCCGTCCAGTAACTCCAGAGTTACTGGCTGAACTCCAGAGTTCAGCGTAACTCCAGAGTTCAGCGTAACTCCAGAGTTCAGAGTAACTCCAGAGTTACTACAGACTGAGTTACTGTCCAGTAACAGTAACTCATTATCACGATATTATTGCGATAGGGGCGGCAGTGGCTCAGTGGTTCATGTTGGTTGTCTACAAACCGGAAGGTTGGTGGTTCAATCCTCGGTTCCACCTGACCAAGTGTCGAGGTGTCCATGAGCAAGACACCTAACCCCAGCTGCTCCCGACGAGCTGGATGGCGCCTTGCATGGCTGCCGTCGCCCGTCGGTGTATGAATGAGAGAGTGAATGGGTGAATGTGAGGCAAATTGTAAAGCGCTTTGGTGGCCATTGGGTCTGTGAAAGCGCTATATAAATGCAGTCCATTTACCATTTAACATTTACCTGAGAATTAGGAGTATAATTTTTTTAAGTGTTGACTGTAGACGGCCCAGGTAAAGGTATATCAGGTGTCTAGGGGAAACTCTAGGGCACCGCCCCGCTCTGCTTTCTCAGACGCCTGAGTGTTGTGGAGTAATGAAGTGTTATTGTGCACAGGTCTTGTCCTGAGTGCCGTGTGGTGTCGGAGTTCGTCATTCCCAGTATGTACTGGGTGGAAGACCAGGATGAGAAGAACCGCCTCATCGAGGAGTTCAAATCTGGAGTCAGGTACGAGTGAAACGGGTTTGTTTTGTGGCCTGGTAACAGAAGTACAGGTATATACAGGTATAGCTATAATTTACCTACAGGATTTCTACAGGGTTCAGTTTTTGCAGTGGAACACAACTGCATTCTTATAAAAATAGCAGCAGAAGAGGAATCAATTCTGTGTTCTAGCGCTGTCTGAAACACGCCTCTCTCTCTCTCTCTCTCTCTCTCTCTCTCTGCGCATACTCTTCGTGTGTGTGTGCGGCTGTGAGCACAGATAACGTGCAAGTCACGATTTTCGCCTCTTCTGCGTTTAAAATTGTTTAAATGTGTTAAACAAAACACTCCAAGTTGCATGTGCATGATTATCTACGTGAACAAGCAGTCAGTAATGTGATGAACAAATGCAGCGATTTTGATCAGTTCTTATTTCTTAAAAAGTCATGAAATGCATTTAAAGATCAGGGACAATAATATCCCTGTTAGCTTAAGTTAGCAGGGATATAATCAACAAAAACTAGAACAATTAAAAAATCATGTACATAACTTGAAATAAAATAAATGTTTACGTGACGTCATTAACCAACGTGGTTGAACGACCAATTTGCGACAATATGGTTTCGGGAAACAGTCGTGACTAGCTAGATGATTTCTTCAGCGATGCATCATCGCACTATAGTAATGAAGCCGCGAGTTACGGCGTTATACGGGAAACACACCCCTGGTGGACAGTTACTGTAACTGAGCTCATATTTATTAAAGCAATAAACCCTCCGAGAATAGTGGCAGTGATGGAACCGAACATGGCTTCACTTTAAAGAGCATCTGCAGTCCAAACAGAAATCAATAGAATACGAGGTTAAACGTTTGAGTGGCGTCTGTAAAGCCTTTGATCTTCCTTTGATCTGCACACAAACTAAGAGTTGGAAACTGTTTTCATCCATCAGTGCATTTATTCTCCAGTATTGGCAGAATGCAGATATATTCCTTTTGATATTATTAACGTGTATTAGGTGGTGCTGTGTTTTCTTTATATTGGTGTCTCCCTGAATCTGTTTCTGTGTATCTGTGTGTTGCAGTAAGAAAGCCTGTAAATACTTTGACCAGGGAAGAGGAACGTGTCCGTTTGGTGGAAAGTGTTTCTACATGCATGCGTACGCTGACGGGACGCGAGCAGAACCCGATAAACCCCGCAAACAGCTCAGTGCCGAGGGGAACGTCAGGGTAAAGACCACACACACACACACGTATATATGCAAATTACTATCCAAATCTTCATTATAATAATTCATTCGCTGAATAAAGGGGCGGGGCCTGGTTGAGTTAGTTAGTAGTGTGTTAAACTGGCGGTTATGGAAAGGGGCGGGACATTTCCCAAACACACTTGAATCGCTCGACCAATCACAACACACTGCTCCAGCCGACCAATCAGAGCACAGTGTGCTTTTCAGAAGGAGGGGCTTCATAGAGACAGGAAGTAAACAGAGCGTTACTGACAGACTGGGAAGAAAGGAGCCGCAACAAAACAGTGTGGCTGCAGTACCAAACGCTTCCACTAGAGGAAATTCGTCTCATTAATTTCCAATGTGCTCATTTTTGACCGCGAGGAGCACAAGTGGGACTGTTTCTTTTAGGACCATTTAACCTTTTTAAATCATATCCATGTTTTTTTGTGAGTGTGTGTTCACATAGCAAGTGCCAAAACCTTTCCCAAGTTTCGTACCATTCCAATGAAGTAAAAAATTAAATGTAACGTTTTTCAGAGGGTTAAAATGTGAAATATTGCCCTCTCCCTCTCTCTCTCTCTCTCTCTCTCTCTCTCTCTCTCTCTCTCTCTCTCTCTCTCTCTCTCTCTCTCTCTCTCTCTCTCTCAGTTTCTGAATTCAGTGCGTCTGTGGGACTTCATCGAGGAGCGAGAGCATCGTGGGCTTCCCCAGGACGAGGACGAGGTCAATGAACTGGGCGAACTCTTCATGCAACTCTCAGGAGCCGGAGACGAGAGCGGCTCCTCGGCCTCACATTGATCATATGACAATAACACGTATCGAGAGCGTTTCCTAAGACGACATTCTACCAGTGGTGCATTTCTGTGCGACAGCATATACTACATCTGTACGAGTATGAAATATATAAAGCACCTGTATCGTATCTGTAGGCTGCTATATTCTCCTGGGAGGATTTTTTTAACGCAAGGCCCAAAGATGAATGTATAAAAAAATGGGAACTAAAAATCACATTTTCAAATGCACTCAAGTAGTGTATGAAGTATAATAATGTTGTGTCAAAAAATGAATAATAAGTAGTAATTGTTGCACTTAGTTCAGATAGCATACATAATTTATTACATTTGGGCATCATGCAATATTACTGTGGTTTAAAAAAAAAAAAAGCATCCATTCGTTTTGTCACCAGTGAATGGACTTATCGGTATTTTTAGGATATTTACTTCATTTTGAATTCAGCTGATATCATAGTACTGAATTTCACTCGTCTGGTTTACTCTTGAATCTGATATGGGTTATTATATATTCATTTTCTGAACTGTATTGTTGAGTGACTCTGGAGCGAGTGTAATAAAGCGTTTCGTGAGCGATTGGTGTGTGTGTGTGTATTTCTGAGTGTTTGGCACAGATTCCTAGCCTGGATGCCAGCCCGAACCCCGCCCATAAAATTTTTTGGTCGGGAAGTTCGGTCTGGACTCAATCCATTGAGGAGTAATTATGATCAGTCAAAAAATGTTCGGGCCAATCAAATTGCCAGGGCGGGCTTTATACGATGATGGACAGATGGTCTGCAGGGATGGAATCATCACGTTATCAAAGAGCGCGATGACTGCAGCTGGAGAATTGAGATGTATAGATTCCGCTATCGCGCCTGTTGTAAAATAAATCGACAGCGCATTCATTTTAATAGACGAACAGAAAACTGCAATCAAGGCATTTATCGATCGGAAAGATATTTTTGCCGTCCTTCCTACAGGATTCGGCAAAAGTGTAACTTATCAGCTGGCTCCGATGGTCGCTAAGAAGATGGGACGCAATGAAACCCTGTGGTCGTTGTGGTTTCTCCTTTGGTCGCACTCATGGAGGACCAAGTAAAAGAAGCAACACTCGTTATTTTACTTCTTCCAGCGTGCGTGCATTTGAGTTCTGTAGTTGACAACTGTGCTATTCAAAGTAGTTGACTTACTGCGTTGCTCTGATTGGTTGTAGGTCTATTCAATTGAGTGCAGAGTTTTTTTTTCCTGGTTCGGTTAAGACACGCCTCATAATCAAAGCCCTATGGAGCAGTATCTGTCATGAGTCTGGTATCCTTCTAGCTCCCTCTTCTGGTTACACAGACACACTACCTCACACACCTTTAGTCACCCTCAGCTGTTTCTAGTTATACCCTTGTCACACTCATTCTCTCACACCTGTTCTCTTTTCCCTGATTTTCTGTGCTATTTCCTGCTCTCCCTTTTCCCTGTTTCTTTGCCAGATTATTCCATTCTCTACTCATGCAAGAAGCATCTTTTGACCTGCTGTATCTGTCCTGTCTGAATCCTGTCCTGTCTGAGTTTGATCCGTCATCCAGCCTGCTCAGGTCTATATCTATTTGTTCCATACTAACCCCTGCTCTACACTCTGTCCATCCCGCCTGCTGCAGACGAACGTCCTGGGCTTTATTCTCTGCAGACCAGTAGAGCGCTCATTCTCGAGGGATCGGAGAAGAGCGTCCGCCGGACTCTGTTCTCAGACTGTGTGCCGCTGTCTACTTTAAGGAGAGACTTTCTCATTTTTGTTATTGGAGCGCCAGCATCTACTGCTGCCTTTCTGTTGGTTATCTCAAAGTATATTTCTGTTGGACTGAATTCACTCTCACAATTAAAGATACTGTTATCGGCAATTCGCTTTTGGGTCTTACCTTCTCTTATAACAGAATAATCTGGCCAGCCATGGACCCAGCGAATACGAGCCCGATTCACACAGCTGTTAAACTGCAAGGTGCTATGCTCGGCAAGCATGATGAGGAGATAACCGCTGCACGACACGCGGTTCAGACGCTGTCTGCCCAACTCACTGATCTGTCTCTACAGGTCCACCAGCTCAGGAGGGATCCTCCTGTTCCTTCAAGATCATCAGAAGCCCCAGAGCCCAGAATAAACAAACCCTATGCCGGTGAGCCCACTCAGTGTCGCTCGTTTCTCACGCAGTGTGAGGTTGTTTTCTCCCTTCAGCCGACTACTTATTCAAGAGAGCGAGCCCGGGTAGCTTACGTCATCCCTCTCTTGACCGGGCGCGCTCGTGAGTGGGGCACCGCCGCCTGGGAGGCTGAGGTAGACTTCACCACCTGTTTTGAATTATTCAAGGAAGAGATGATACGTGTGTTCGACTGTTCTGCTCATGGAGAAGAGGCGTCTCGCGTTCTTTCATCTCTTCGCCAGGGAAGACGGACTGTTGTGGATTATTCCATTGAGTTTCGCACCCTGTCAACCACCTGTGGATGGAATGAGCCAGCTCTTGTCGCACGTTTCCTAGAGGGGCTTAGTGCAAACGTCAAGGACGAGGTAATCGCCCGCGAACTACCCACCCGTCTTAAACCTCTCATCGAGTTAGCCATCCGTGTCTCGAAGCGGTTTGACCCCCGCCGTCGCACAAGAGGATTGGATTCCTTCGCTCAACCGGCTGTTTCAACTATCTCCGCCCCTCTTTCTACCAACCCAGATCCAGAGCCTATGCAACTTGGTGGTCTCCGCATTTCTGCCAAGGAGAGGGAACGCCGCGTCATCAATCGTCTTTTCATGTATTGCGGGGCGGCCAACCATTATGTTTCTGCATGTCCAGTAAAAGCCAGCGCTTGCCAGTAGAGGAGGGATTACTGGCGAGCGCTACCTCTCTGATCTCTCCATCGAAGTCATGCACCATCATTCCTGTTGTCCTGCACTGGTCTGACTTTTCCGTTTCTTGTAACGCTTTGATAGACTCTGGTGCTGAGGGCAACTTCCTTGACGAGACTTGGGCACTTAAACAAGGTATTCCCCTGAGGAAACGCGATGAGACCACTCCCCTTTTTGCCCTAGACGGTAGTTCCCTTCCTGAGGTTCATCTGCAGTCCATCCCCTTATCTCTCACTGTGTCAGGCAACCACAATGAGACTCTTTCTTTTTTAATTTTTCACTCTCCTTATTCCCCAAGTAGTACTAGGACACCCTTGGCTAATTAAACACAACCCTCACATTAACTGGTCAAATAATAGTATCCTCTCATGGAACCTGTCTTGTCATGTCGAATGTTTATTGTCTGCTAATCCTCCTGTTTCCCCTGTCTCTGTGTTTCAGGAGGATTATCACGATTTGCGGGCGGTTTTCAGTCGTTCCAGGGCCACTTCTCTCCCTCCTCACCGTCCCTATGATTGCAGTATTGATTTTCTTCCCGATACAACGCCACCCCGCGGCAGGCTTTTTTCCTTGTCTACTCCCGAGCGCGACGCGTTAGAGAAATATCTTTACGAGTCCCTCCGCGCTGGTACAATAGTTGCTTCCTCCTCTCCAGCCGGCGCAGGGTTTTTCTTTGTTAAAAAGAAAGACGGCTCTTTGCGCCCCTGTATTGACTATAGGGGTCTCAATGACATTACCGTTAAGAATCGCTATGCCTTGCCGCTAATGTCATCCGCCTTTGAGTTGTTACAGGGGGCAAAGATCTTCACTAAATTGGATTTGCGCAACGCGTACCACCTTATTCGCATCAAACAGGGAGATGAATGGAAGACTGCGTTTAATACTCCATTAGGTCACTTCGAATATCGGGTTCTTCCTTTCGGGCTGGCAAACGCTCCCGCTGTCTTTTAAGCCTTAATTAATGACGTCCTAAGAGATATGCTTAATGTCTTCGTCTTTGTGTATCTTGACGACATTTTGATCTTCTCCCCCTCTCTCCAGGTTCACGTACAGCACGTACGCCGAGTCCTTCAGCGCCTTTTAGAGAATCGTCTCTTTGTTAAGGCGGAGAAATGTACCTTTCACGAACGATCAGTCACCTTTCTCGGTTCCGTAATTTCAGCAGAGGGCATTGGTATGGATCCCACTAAGGTGCAGGCGGTCACCGATTGGCCAGTTCCTGACTCTCGTGTTGCGCTTCAGCGCTTTCTTGGCTTCGCTAATTTCTATCGCCGTTTCATACGTAACTTTAGTCAAGTAGCTGCACCCCTTACAGCCCTCACGTCTGTCAAGTTGCGCTTTAAATTGTCAGAGTCTGCTCAAGAGGCTTTCAATCCTTTAAAGTCTCTATTTACTTCCGCCCCTATTCTTGTGACACCAGACGTTACTAGACAATTCATAGTCGAGGTTGACGCTTCTGAGGTGGGCGTCGGAGCCGTCCTTTCCCAGCGCGTTCCTGCAGACGACAAGGTTCACCCTTGCGCGTTCTTTTCACACCGTCTCTCGCCCGCGGAACGCAACTACGATGTTGGTAATCGGGAATTACTCGCCATCCGTTTGGCCTCAGGAGAGTGGCGACAGTGGTTAGAGGGGTCCACCGTTCCATTTGTTGTCTGGACTGACTATAGAAACCTAGAGTACATCCGCTCCGCTAAGCGTCTTAACGCTCGTCAGGCTCGCTGGGCTTTGTTTTTTGGTCGTTTTGATTTCACAATTTCTTACTGCCCAGGTTCTAAGAACATAAAACCTGACTCTCTCTCTCGTCTCTTCGATCCCACAGATGTACCCTCGACTCCCGAGGTAATCGTTTCGCCAGGTCGAGTTATTGGTGCTGCTTTCTGGGGAATCGAGAGACTAGTGAAGCGTGCTCTGTCCCGCTCCGCGTAACGTTCCTAGGAATCTTCTTTTTGTACCTGTTACTGCGCGTATGGCGGTACTTCAGTGGGCTCACTCGTCTAAATTGACTGTCCATCCCGGCGTTAGGGGCACACTCTCAACTGTTCGTCAACGATTTTGGTGGCCCACTCTCGAACGAGATGCACAACGCTTTATTGCCTCGTGTACCGTTTGCGCACAGACTAAGTCTAGTAATTCCCCACCAGCTGGTCTCCTTAGACCTCTTCCTATTCCGTCTCGTCCATGGTCTCATGTCGCTTTGGACTTTATTACTGGTCTTCCCTCGTCGGCTGATAATACCGTCATCCTGACTGTCGTGGATCGTTTTTCCAAAGCCGCTCACTTTATTCCTCTCGCTAAACTTCCCTCTGCCAAAGAAACGGCCCAGATTTTGGTCACTCATGTTTTCAAGATTCACGGTCTCCCTTCAGACGTCGTTTCGGATAGGGGACCTCAATTCACATCACAGTTCTGGAGGGAGTTTTGTCGTTTAATCGGTGCGTCCGTCAGCCTCTCGTCTGGTTTTCACCCCCAGACTAACGGTCAGGCTGAACGCACCAACCAGATCGTCGGTCGTCTTCTGCGTAGCTTAGCCTTTCGCAACCCCTCAACTTGGGCTGAGCAACTGCCCTTGGCCGAGTATGCCCATAATTCTCTGCCGACGTCCGCTACTGGCCTTTCCCCGTTCCATTGCTGCTTAGGGTATCAGCCTCCCCTGTTCTCCTCTCAGGACGCTGATTCTAATTTGCCGTCAGTAAAGGCTTTCATCCAGCGTTATAAGCGCACCTGGAGAAGGGTTAGGTCAGCCCTCTGTCGTTCGAGGGCTCGTACTCAAAGAGCCGCAAACAAACCTCGTGTCAGGAGCCCCAGATATACTTGTGGTCAGAGAGTGTGGCTTTCCACCCTCAATCTGCCTCTCCAGGCCACTTCCCGCAACCTGGCTCCTTGTTTCATCGGACCTTATCAAATTTCTAAGGTCATCAGTCCTGTCGCCGTCAGATTGAAACTCCCTCCTAATCTTCGTCGTGTTCACCCTGTTTTTCATGTCTCGTGCATCAAACCAGTCGTGCGCGCCCCTCCTCGCACCCTCCCTCCTCTCCCGCTTCGTGTCGAGGGAGCCCCTATTTACACCGTTCGCAAGCTCCTTGATATGCGTCGTCGGGGTCGTGGCCACCAATTCCTAGTGGACTGGGAGGGATATGGTCCTGAGGAGAGGAGCTGGATTCCTTCCCGGGACGTCCTGGACCGCTCGCACATTGATGATTTCCTCCGTGCCTGCCAGGCCCCTCCCTTGGGAGCGCCAGGGGGCGCTCGTTGAGGGGGGGGGGGGGGGGGGGGGGGGTACTGTCATGAGTCTGGTATCCTTCTAGCTCCCTCTTCTGGTTACACACACACACTACCTCACACACCTTTAGTCACCCTCAGTTGTTTCTAGTTATACCCTTGTCACACTCATTCTCTCACACCTGTTCTCTCTTTTCCCTAATTGTCTGTGCTATTTCCTGCTCTCCCTTTTCCCTGTTTCTTTGCCAGATTATTCCGTTCTCTACTCATGCAAGAGGCATCTTTTGACCTGCTGTATCTGTCCTGTCCGAATCCTGTCCTGTCTGAGTTTGATCCGTCATCCAGCCTGCTCAGGTCTATATCTATTTGTTCCATACTAACCCCTGCTCTACACTCTGTCCATCCCGCCTGCTGCAGACGAACGTCCTGGGCTTTATTCTCTGCAGACCAGTAGAGCGCTCATTCTCGAGGGATCGGAGAAGAGTGTCCGCCGGACTCTGTTCTCAGACTGTGTGCCGCTGTCTACTTTAAGGAGAGACTTTCTCATTTTTGTTATTGGAGCGCCAGCATCTACTGCTGCCTTTCTGTTGGTTATCTCAAAGTATATTTCTGTTGGACTGAATTCACTCACACAATTAAATATACTGTTATCGGCAATTCGCTTTTGGGTCTTACCTTCTCTCATAACAGAATCAGACTCACATTCTGAATAGAATATGAGTATGCCGAAGTCAGGCTAACAGATTCCTTTACATGCATCAGAACTGAACTGCTCAAATACACTGAATCTGATTGAGATTCATATGCTAATATCAAGAGTAGGGATGCACTGATATGAAAATTATGGCCGATACGATAAATCTTTATATTTGAAAGCATTTCAGTATTTATCTTTGTGGTTTTGGGTCATTCGTGTGCCTCGTCAGTTTAAAGGCATACTCCACTTTTTTTGGAAATAGGCTCATTTTACAACTCCCCCAGAGTTAAACTGTTGAGTTTTACCGTTTTTGAATCCATTCAGCCGATCTCCGGTTCTGGCGGTACCACTTTTAGCATAGCTTAGCATACATCATTGAAGTGGACAAGACCATTAGCATTTCTAAAAAAAAAATGACCAAAGAGTTTCGATATCTTTCCTATTTAAAACTTGCCTCTTCTGTAGTTACATCGTGCACTAAGACTGACGGAAAATGTAAAGTTGCGATTTTCTAGGCTGATATGGCTAGGAACTATACTCTCATTCCTGCGTAATAATCAAGAACCTTTACTGCCGTACTATGAGTGCAGCAGGCGTAATGATATGACGCAGCGCCTGAAAATAGGCCACCTTCCGTCAACACAACGGAACTTTTTTCAGGCGCTGCGTCATATCATTACGCCTGCTGCACTCATGGTACGGCAGTGAAGTTTCTTGATTATTATGCAGGAATGAGAGTATAGTTCCTAGCCATATCAGCCTAGAAAATCGCAACTTTACATTTTCCGTCAGTCTTAGTGCACGATGTAACTACAGAAGAGGCAAGTTTTAAATAGAAAAAAGATATCGAAACTCTTTGGTCATTTTTTTTTTAGAATTGCTAATGGTCTTGTCCACTTCAGTGATGTATGCTAAGCTATGCTAAAAGTGGTACCGCCAGAACCGGAGATCGGCTGAATGGATTCAAAAACGGTAAAACTCAAAAGTTTAACTCTGGGGGAGTTGTAAAATGAGCCTATTTCCAAAAAAAAGTGGAGTATCCCTTTAAAGAGACAGTTCACCCAAAAATTAAGATTTGTGTCGTCATTTACTCGCACTCAAGTTGTTCCAAAGCCGTATGAGTTTCTTTCTTCTGTTGAACACAAGATTATATTTTGAAGAATGTTGCTAACCAGACATTTGACGGCAGTGATTAACTTCCATAGTAGGAAAAAATAACAAGGGGCTTTTTTAAAATACATTATTTTGTGTTCAACAGAAGAAATAAACTCATACGTGGTTGGAACAACTTGTGTGAGTAAATGATGATTGACAATTAGTTATCAATATCACTATTAATAAGATTCGTTATTAACATCATGCCTGTAAGTTCTAGCGGTGAACCGTGAGGTGTTGTAGCTCTGAACGCGATGTAAACACGCGCTGGTCGGTGAGTTTGTGTGTTTATTCTCCGCTATGACTCTTCCAGCTCTTCAGAAAAACAGTGTTCCCTTTCGAGAGGGAACTCTCATATTGCGTAAGGCTTAGCTTACGCTATGGGAAAACTCTTTTCTTGAGAATATTGAAGTAAACTTTTTAAAACGCAGTGCAGCTGCACAGCAAACACATGGATGAGCGACTAGCGCGGTCATTGGCTGCGCTGCGGCAACTGCACGAACCTATGGCGTGGCTTATAGCTATATAAGCACCCATTCAGCCAAGGAATTCAGGTATTATCTCCTTTAGCGAACTCTCCACTTCGCTGATCTCTGGATAAGAAGCCTTCTCGCCGCCTGCCTGCCTGCCTTGCAGTTCTGAGGACGCCAGCCTTCCTGGTTCAACTGGACGCCGCCTTCAGCCCGCTGTTCTGCTGTGCCATCTGGTGCGCTATATAGCCTTTTAACGCAATAGTGTGTTCGCCGTCACGTCACACTTTTTCTAAAAGAGCAAATTCTGAGGCGTTGTTGTAAATGCCTCGAACCGCCTGTGCCTCGTGCAGAGGCCCTCTCTTCAGCGGAGACCATCACATCCTCTGCGCTTCCTGTCTGGGCCGTGAACGTCCTCTGAAGCTGCACTCGCTAAGGGCGGCTGCTCTGAGTGTGACGAGATGGATCTCCCCACCCTGCGGGCTCGACTGGCTGTCTTCGCCCATGACAACCTCCCGCTTCCCCTCTACCTCTCCCTTTGCTTGAGCCGCGCAAAAAGAAGCGGCACGCACAAAGGATGCTAGAGCGGACAGATACGAGCGAGCACACGCCGGCCCAGTCCCCGCGTGCCTCGCTCTCCTCGAGAGAAACTCCCTCGCCGGTCCTGTTCACACTGGCGGACCAGCGCCCCTCTCTGCGAGCGGCCGGTCTCGTCTCTTTTGGAGGATCAGACGAGGATGACGAAAAGGAAGACAGCCTTTCCATCGCTGTATCCGAGTGCCAAAGGGGATCACTGTCACGAAGCAGAGATTATCACGCTGAATAGTGGATGCTATAGCGCTGGCTTATGAGTCTAAGGGCCTTCAGTGCCCCTTAGGCGTCAGAGCTCATTCCACGAGAGGCATGGCCTTGTCATGGGCTTGGTCAAGTGGAATACCTATTGAAGATATCTGTGCAGTGGCCGGCTGGGCCTCGCTGTCCACATTTATGATGTTTTATAACCTGGAAGTTCCCGCTTTGCAAGCCTGAAAGATATCTGGTTCTGGTTAAATTTCAACTACAGTTCTTATACATTATTTATAAAGGATTTGGCCCTTTTAGGCCCATTCCTTGGTCCCCTATACGAAGCCCGTCACTGACTGACTTCTATTAGGATTCATTACTCTTCTATGAGCCTCAGGCATCCTGTCCTGGGTTATAGTATGGAGCGAAGTTTTTAGCACGCACGGCGTTTTGAAGGGGGTTCCCATAGCGTAAGCTAAGCCTTACGCAATACGAGAGACCTCTCGAAAGGGAACGTCTCGGTTACTAACGTAATCTCGGTTCCCTAAGATGAGGGAACGAGTATTGCGTAACCCGACGAGCTACTGTGCTTCGATCAGGGGATCGCTTCAGTCAATAAAACCTGAATTCCTTTGCTGAATGGGTGCTTATATAGCTATAAGCCACGCCCATTCTGGTGGGCTCTGACGCGCCAGGGCGCAAAGCGGCCCGATTGGTTCGCCTCGCCATAGGTTCGTGCAGTTGCCGCAGCGCAGCCAATGACCGCGCTAGTCGCTCATCTATGTGTCTGCTGTGCAGCTGCACTGCGTTTTAAAAAGTTTGCTTCAATATTCTCGAGAAAAGGAGTTTTCCCATGGTGTAAGCTAAGCCTTACGCAATACTCGTTCCCTCATCTCAGGGAACTGAGGTTACGTCAGTAACCGAGACGTTTTCTTCAGGAAGATTCTCAGTCAGTTTCCTCAGGACTGCAGTCTGGCCTTCGCTTATGGATCTGCTGTTTTCAGTCAGAATGGAAGCTGTCAAGGTCAGATGAGGGTAAGAAACGCCTCACGTGATGCTAATGTTATGATCTGAAGAAAGTCTGTCACTTGGAATTAAAATTGAATAATTTCTGCCTAATATATAGTACAATAACCCTGGTGAATCATCATCAGTCAATTGTATAGTTACTTTTACGGAGTACAAACAAGAAAAACTACACTATCAGTCAAAAGTTTTGGATCGGTAAGATTTTTAATGTTTTTAAAAGAGTCTCTTCTCACCAAGACTGCATTTATTTGATAAAAAAAAAACAGTCAAATTGTTAAAGCTGCAGTCCGTAGTTTTTCCTTTTTCTCGCCATCTCTGTTCGAAATCTACAATTGCAGTTATTCACAGAACTATCCAGTAGTATGTTCCTGCACAACCGAGGCTGCAGTTTCAGGACCGCAGTTCCTAGACCCTAGTTTTTTTGTGACAGCGCCACCTACCGAACAAATTTAACCGAACATTTGTTTCATTTAAACAAATTAATTTACACAAAATATAAATGAAAAATGTATATCTTTATCTTTAAACAACTGAAAAAGTGGAGTAAGTCTTAGTTTCTTGAATTATTCTCTATATTGATTAACCCAATGTTTCCCAACCCTGTTCCTGGAGGCACACCAACACTACACATTTTCCAACTCTTCCTAATCGATCACACCTGAATCAACTCATCAGCTCGTTAGTAGAGACTCCAAGACCAGAAATATATGGGTCAGAAAAGGGAGACATCCAAAATATGTACTGTTGGTGTGCCTCAAGGAGCAGGGTTGGGAAACACTGGATTAACCTCCTTAAGTTTAACTAATTAGCCTGGTTAAAACCAGACCATTCTCAGTAGTAACTGAATTATGGTCTGGCAAAGCTTCATTGACAAATCATTTCCAGAGGGGCGTCACCAACGGACGTCGCGGATAGACCTAAAACCAATCAGAGCGATGAAGGAGATGACGTATGCAGAGTGGCGGAAAACATCTCCGAGTGTTGTTCTTTGGTCGGTTTTTAACAAAAAGGAAACGTTCAAATCGCTTAAAACAGACGCGATAGCTGATTCGAATGAGTGAAAAACATCTCCGAGTGTTTTTCTTTGCTTGGTTTTTAACAAAAAGGAAACGTTCAAATCGCTTAAAACAGACGCGATAGCTGATTCGAACGAGTGATCCCAGCGCTGTCGTCATCGTGTAAAGCCCGCCCCAACGTTTCTGATTGGTGCCTCGATTTCGACGGATTGGAAATGGGCTTAAATGAGCTCTTTGCCAGACTAACTTTCAGAGCAAATCTAAATTTGCCGGAAGTTGTCTGTGTTTTCCCAGGCTAACTAATTAGCTCATTATCAGGTAGAATAAAGATGGAATTAGCATTTGCAGTCACTAAATTACAGCCAGATATTTTAAAGGTTGTAGAAAGGTAAGACAAGACTCAAGAATGATTCAAGAATGTATTTATATATATATACACTCATCGGCCACTTTATTAGGTACATCTGTCCAACTGCTCGTTAACACTTAATTTCTAAGCAGCCAATCACATGGCGGCAACTCAGTGCATTTAGGCATGTAGACATGGTCAAGACAATCTCCTGCAGTTCAAACCGAGCATCAGTATGGGGAAGAAAGTTGATTTGAGTGACTTTGAACGTGGCATGATTGTTGGTGCCAGAAGGGCTGGTCTGAGTATTTCAGAAACTGCTAATCTACTGGGATTTTCACGCACAACCATCTCTAGGGTTTACAGAGAATGGTCCGAAAAAGAAAAAACATCCAGTGAGCGGCAGTTCTGTGGGCGGAAATGCCTTGTTGATGCCAGAGGTCAGAGGAGAATGGCCAGACTGGTTCGAGCTGATAGAAGGGCAACAGTGACTGAAATAACCACTCGTTACAACCGAGGTATGCAGCAAAGCATTTGTGAAGCCACAACACGCACAACCTTGAGGCGGATGGGCTACAACAGCAGAAGACTCCACCGGGTACCACTCATCTCCACTACAAATAGGAAAAAGAGGCTACAATTTGCAAGAGCTCACCAAAATTGAACAGTTGAAGACTGGAAAAATGTTGCCTGGTCTGATGAGTCTCGATTTCTGTTGAGACATTCAGATGTTAGAGTCAGAATTTGGCGTAAACAGAATGAGAACATGGAACCATCATGCCTTGTTACCACTGTGCAGGCTGGTGGTGGTGGTGTAATGGTGTGGGGGATGTTTTCCTGGCACACTTTAGGCCCCTTAGTGCCAATTGGGCATCGTTTAAATGCCACGGCCTACCTGAGCATTGTTTCTGACCATGTCCATCCCTTTATGGCCACCATGTACCCATCCTCTGATGGCTACTTCCACCATGTCACAAAGCTCTAATCATTTCAAATTGGTTTCTTGAACATGACAATGAGTTCACTGTACTAAAATGGCCTCCACAGTCACCAGATCTCAACCCAATAGAGCATCTTTGGGATGTGGTGGAACGGGAGATTCGCATCATGGATGTGCAGCCGACAAATCTGCGGCAACTGTGTGATGCCATCATGTCAATATGGACCAAACTCCCTGAGGAATGCTTCCAGCACCTTGTTGAATCTATGCCACGAAGAATTGAGGCAGTTCTGAAGGCAAAAGGGGGTCCAACCCGTTACTAGCATGGGGTACCTAATAAAGTGGCCGGTGAGTGTATATATATGTCATTTTTAACATCATCAATAACAACAGCACCAAAAAGACCCCCTTTTTTCCATCAGTTGCTGCACAAACAGAATGGCTGTAGCCTTCAACTCTTGAGTGAGAGAGAGAGAGATATAGATGAGAGAGATGAGTGAGAGAGAGAATTAAATAAGAAATATTTGTTTAACGTGATCTACTGAAATATATATCTCTGATTTAACATTTCATCTATGAAAAACGTTTCTATAAATACATTATTATACCACTAGTCCACTACTGAACAGCAAGCCGTTATACATGAGTCCATACACGAGTAGCGCTAGCATGCAGTTTATACAGTACATTTTGTAAGTGCAGGACACACACATTACATGGTTCGGCATACCTCTGGAAAAAGAACACCACAGATGAACCGCACTTCATCTGTGAAGCTCACTTGTGTTGGTGTCCTATCCAGCACTCCTCTCAGATAAGAAAACAAGATGTCCTGTTCCTCACTGTCGAGACAGGCACCCGGGAAGAGGTTACCTTATGTAACCACTTAGAGGGCTTCCCGTTGAGTACACCCTATGGGCAAACCATGGTACAAAAACAATTATTTTTAAGGAATTGATACATTTAAGATAAAGATACAATAATTTGCAGCATAGTTAAAAAAATGTTAATGTTTAATTAAGGCCCTTGGTGAATCTTTACTATGTAGTCTGTAAAGATGAATAAACGTGAACATTGTTAAAGTGCCAGTTTAATTATGAAAGATATTTTATACTTAACTAATATGGTAAAACAATGAGTATTAAGCAAGTTTTCACACTAATACAGTAAGCTACAGGTAAATCTTACACACCTCACATCAACATGCTTTTCAGGAAATAAATAAATCAAACAGAAATACAGAGGTGGGTAGTAACGAAGTACATTTACTTCGTTACATTTACTTGAGTATTTTTTTTGGAAAATTTGTACTTTTAAGAGTAGATTTAATTGTGGGTACTTTTACTTTAACTCGAGTAGATTTCTAATGAAAAAACTGTACTTTTACTTCGTTACGTTTGGCGACGTTCCTCTCGTTACTTTATTTTAATGCAATATGTTGTTAAAAGCGTAGTTTATTCTAAGCGAGCGCTCTCTCTTTTTTCTGGGCATGAGCGATGCTCAATTCACGAATCACTCTTTTGAGTCGATTCTGTTCAAAGACTTCATCAAACAAGTTGGGCAGATCTGTCTAAATTGGTTCGCGAATCAGTTTGAATGATCTGTTCAGTTTCCTGCACGAACTGAATCGTCTCGGAGTCGTAACAGGAAGATTTAAGAACATCAAGAGCGTTGTAAGTGGCGGTCCACAGTCTACATAGGCTACAGTCTAGAAAGTAAATCTGCAAATGCATCATATTTTTTGCCAGCGATGAAGATCTTTATTAGTTGAACTTGAACATCTTCGTATGTTACTTCGTAAGCTGTCTGTGAATGAATGATTCCACACGACGATACATTCGATTTCATTCAGGTAATACATTTTACAACCAAACAGATTATTACGCCATATAGCACTACTACAAAGTATGGCATTACCCTTTTTTTGGACATATACATTACTTTATACATTAAATAAGCTATCATCGTCCAGTTTATGAATGTGTGTACACACACAATGAGTGTGTATTGCGCAGTGGCGTGCGAACTCGACTTGAAAACGAATGCCTTTGCCTGCCTTATTAGACTCAGTTAACCAGTTTAAAGATGCTTTCATAAATATAGCCTACATTTAAATACATTTTGGAGAACAGACAGAAGAAGATCCGTGCATTTGATCGTTGTTTATGTTGGGCATGACATGACTGCGAGCACATGTGCAGAGTTTTAACACTTTCTAATCTGTCAATGGTTCCCATCCCTTGAATGCAAAACTCCATAGAGTCACTTTATTCCGACATTGTCTAATAATCCAAATGTAGTTGTATAAGTTACTATACTATTATACAAACCAAAGGACAGCCAATGGTTTTCAGGCTACAGATATATAGAAATAATGTTTGTCTCTCCTGTTTTTGTTGCAAAGATAGCTTATTTAATTATGATAATAATAGTCATTTAAATGAAAAAAAATCTAAATAATATCATGTTACATATAGTATATATATATATATATATATATATAGGCCTATGTGTTCCAAAGTAACTAGTAACTAACTACTTGAGTAGTTTTTTCATTGGATACTTTTTTACTCTTTACTCAAGTAACTTTTAAGATTATTACTTTTACTTTTACTTTGAGTAAATATTTCTATAAGTACTTGTACTTTTACTTGAGTACAGTTTTTGGATACTCTACCCACCTCTGCAGAAATATCAAAATAAACCCATAAGTTAAAACAAACGCACCTACTATTCTCGTTCCTACCACTGATCTTTATACTTGACTAACCACACCCCCTTGATTCACAACTTTACTCCCTTGATGTCACTCGCTACATTCCACCCCCTCAAAATGCTTCGACGACCAGACGATGTAAAAAAACAAACTATAATTTAAGCTTCTACATAATCATCTTCCACTACCGATTTTGGAAAATGATAGGGATTAGAATGTTGACCTGCTGTTCTTCTAGAGGATCTCCGAGGACCTCCCTCTATTAATTGAGGGCCCCTTTCTATTTCAATCACATGATCTAGATCCTCCACTACTGACAACCCTAAATGTTCAGAGGGAGGGCCCAAATGTTCAGAGGGAGGGCCCACATCTTCAGGAGACTCAAATTGAACCATTTTAAAATTCTACCCCATCATCGTCTGTTGCAACTTTCCCTCATTTCTGCATACCAGCCCTAGGAATCTCATCAACTCCAAATTGGGTCATTGGCACACTTCTAAGCTCAGTTCCATGTACCTGTCGTATTGGGCCATCTTGAACTACTGGAATAATCGAGTAAGGAGCCCCCTCGTTCTTTAGGCTGTCGCACTACCCTATACAAAGTAGAGTCCCACATGTCCTGAATCTTGTTACGACCCCTCACTGCATGATTACGTGTATAAACAAGAGCACCTTCTCCGATACCCGTATCTGTAACTTTGGACTCGTAACTTTGATCTCTTAGCTGCCTCCTAGACCGCCTCTTCTGGTCAGGGGGTAAAGCACATTCTGCTGCAAACACTGAGGCAGAACCAGCTGAAAGACCTCCTTACCACCGTCTGGAGCATAAATGCACCGATACAGCACTGAATCTTGCTCCTTAAGCCGTCCCACTGTCGAACAAACTCCTTATTACCTAGTGTAACAGGTACAGAAAGTGTACTGTTGAAACTTATGTATTGTTTATTATAATTTACACAAAATGGTTTATTTTCATATATATCTGGTATACTTGCCTGAGAAATGAGCGTTTTCCCCTTTAATTGCTGTGATGTCATCATGAGCTACACAATTTCCTGTTTTGTCTCCTCCTCTTGGCATTGTTAATGCACTAAAGAGGTGAGATATTTTTTTACTCCTGTCAATCTTTATTAATCTTTATTTTAATTGTTGCTTTTGTGTCAATATCTTACTGTAATTTATGTGTATTGAGATATTTTACTTATCTGTGTGGTTATTTTGATCATTTTACCCTATTTAAGTTATATTTTTGACTTTGGCCTATATGTAGAGAGGAAAGCACATGGTGATTGAGTGTACATCTCATTTGTTTTATAGAGCAATATAAGGGCGATTTACTCAGAGACTGCTCTTTTATGTTTTGTATATCAGGTATGTTTTCTCTTCTTTTTCTCTTGGCATTGTTAATGCACTAAAGAGAGCAATATAAGGGCGATTTACTCAGAGACTGCTCTTTTATGTTTTGTATATCAGACAGAGTAAATCCAGTGAAAATGCCGCCTGTTGTCCCGTGTCTTTCTACACAACGCAGACAAGTGCTGTTATAACTGGTGTCGCGAGCCACCGGTTACACGTGGTGCCATAACCCTTCTTTTGCATGAACGTCTGCTTGCCGATCACCAAAGTTGCTGATTGAACAGACGACGGTGTGCTGAGGTAGATTGCTGGAGGAGTGTCTCGCTGATCGCGGAGGCCGCAGCTCGTTTCATCTCGTCTCATCTCGTCATCAGCTATTTGCTGCTCATACCACGTAGGATGGTATTTTGAACGCTTGCTTTTTATGAGGTATGATGAAGAACTGTTTTGGTTTTTATTAATGACTATGCGCCGTATATGCGCTTTGATGTGTTTGTGCTCATCACATGAGGAACTTTTTGTTTTTCTCCGTGTAACGCTGTACTGGACTGTTCTTTGTGCTGCTGCCAGAGCTTTTGTGATTGTCACATAATTTTTTTTCTCGGTGCAACGCTGTACTGGACTGTTCTTTGCGCTGCTGCACGCTCAATGACAGAGTTTTTGTGATCGTCACATACTTTTTTCCTCCGTGAAATGTCACACTGAACTGTTTTGAGAGAGTCTACATGAGTATTTCTGCAAAGTACATTTATCTGAATATTAGTTAAGTGATTTTAGTGTTTTTATTTCCATTTTCTGAAACAGTTATTACATTTCTCTTTGTGTTTTTTTTTTTTTTTAAACTGAGTCATGTTTGAGGACACTGGCAGTCAGGATGATTTTAGCCCTGTACAACGGCCTAGTGCCATGTTCCCAGTAGGCAGGGGTATTGGGGCTGTACTTACTCGTCCTGACAATATGTCTGGAGTTTCGCCTCAATGTTTTGGAAGAGGGAGGGCACTCTTTAATTCAGAAATTGACCATGTTCATGCCTCTGATTCAGCTATTGGTACTTCAAGATTCAAGATTCAAGATTTCTTTATTGTCATACCACAGTACACTGTAGTACGAAATTACGTGCAAAGTTCACAGCTTGAAAAAATAGCACAGAAACAATCAAAAAAACCTTAAAAAAAAAAATAAAATAAAAAATATTAGCTACATAATAAAAATAAATAAAAAATGCTTGTATGGGTATGCGGAGCATGTAGAATGATAAATATAATTATACAACGTCTTAAAACTGGTAAATATAAATATCTAGATATATACAATTGAAGGTATAAATATCCATATCTAAAATAATGCATTTAAGCATAAGGTGCGGTCAGAACAGATAATTATGTACAGGAAGTATTCACATTGATTGGTATGTTTTAGTAGGTTTTTGTGTTCAGGGAGCCCAGCTGCTTGCTCTACCCCTTTTACACGCCCAAATGCTGATCACGTCATTACCCATGAGTCTCTAGGAGGTATTATTTCTGATTTGGCACAGAAAATTGGTGAGAGCATTTCAGCCAGTCTTAATTTAACGCAACATCCCAGCCCAGTGCAGCCCAAGTCAAATGTGCAGCATTCAAGTGAATGTGTTGCTGATTCTAATTTGAAAGTCATTGTCCAACACGATGTTACACCTCCACCTTTCTTTAGAGGTGATCAAAGTGATTAATTTACTGTGCATGAATGGTAAGACTTGATGTACAGTTATATGAACAGAAAGAAATGCACTGATGAAACTGCCTCTGATCTCATTTTGAGCAGGTTTGCTGGAAAAGCGAGGGATGTAGTCAAAGTGTCCTTGCGCAGCTTCCCAGGGCCGACTGCTGCAGTGCTCCCCACCACAGTGTTTGACATACTGAAGCGCAATTTCAGTGAGTTGATGTATTCAAACATGCCTATGGCTGACTTTTATAACACCCTGCCTAGGACAGACGAGAGCCCAATGGACTACTGGATAAGACTGAATAAGGCGATTGATGTGGCTGATGAGTGTTTGCGTAGGCGCAACAAATCTGTTGAGGACCCTGTTACTGAAGCTGTTATGATGTTTATCTCACACTGTCCGGATCCTGGTCTTGCTTTGTCTTTTCAGTTCAAGCCTGCTGAACAGTGGAGTGCCGCTGAAGTTCAAGAGCGACTGGATAGTCATCACAGGAACCTGAAGAGAGCTCTTGCCAGACCTGCACGCTCATTGCCTGTTTCAGCTTGCCATCAGAACACTGTGACTGTCTTTGACGATCCTGTACCCAGTCCTCCCAAACAGCCTGAACTCTCCTCAAGTCAATTACCATGTTTAACTGGTCAGCTGAACCCCAACGCTGCTCCTTTTACTCCTGACGCTAGTATGCAGCAGTTAGTTGGCATGATGGATAAAGTTTTATCTCTCTGCACTGCCTCACTGTCCTCATCCAACCCAAACTGTTCTGTCAGAACTTCAGACCCCAAGCCCAATTTGAGCTCAGCATGTAGAGTATGTAAATCTAAAGAGCACACTACACATACTCATTGTATGCGCCAGAGGCTTTGTCGTAACTGCTTTAAACCTGGACACTTTAAAAGCAATTGTCCTAAGACGACGGGCCTTGAGCTTCCTTCTCCAGCCACCCAGTTAAACTAAGTAGCCCATGTGCAGAGGGGGATAACATGGGCGGTGGTGTATTTCCCCTAAAAGATGAGTCAGACCCACAAGAGATTTTTGTAAATAGTTGCAAATTTTTGCCACCCGACAAAACCGTGCTCTATGTGGGGTCTCAAAAAATTGATGGAGCTAGTGAACTCTTTAATGCTCCTGTAACTGTCGTTGGCCAGTCTGTACTGAAAGGTTTGCTGGATTCTGGGAGTATGGCTTGTACCCTGAGCACGGAAGGTGAATCCAAGTTGCGTGCTGACGGAGTTCTCCCTCAACCCTCAATGATTCCTGGTAACGTGGTCCTAGTGGGCTGTGGTGGGCTTACTACTCAGCCTAAGTGCGCGTATGACCTGGAAATCGAAGTCTACGGGTTCAAGTTCATTGTACCAACCTTGGTAGTGCCTGGACAGAGGGATGAGTTCATTATCGGCAGTAACGTCATTAAATGTGTGCTTCAGAAGATGAAAGCCGAAAAGAAGTACTGGGAACTGATTTCCTGCCAAAACAGCAACCCTGAGTGTGAGGAATTTCTTGAGCTTTTGAGCTGTGTTTCTCGTTGGTCTGGTCCTCAACAGCCCGCTAAGCTCGGCACAGTTAGGCTTTGTCAGGCGGTTACTTTACTTCCCAGATGTGAGCACCTTGTCTGGGGTAAACTACCTGCTAACACTAATGTCTCCCCTGGAAGCTCCGTCATCGTCGAGCCCACTACGCCACGTTCTACACCACGTCATGTTCTTGTTGGACGTGTAGTGACTCCTATGTGGGGTGATCGATGGGTGCCGATGAAGATCTTGAATCCCACGCAGTCTCCAATAACTCTTCGACGTAACGCTAAGCTGGCTGATGTGTCCCCTTGTTTGGCAGTGGAGGATGTTACAGTTACATAAGATGTGTGCAGACCTCATCATGTTTCTGATGCTGCTTTCCCCAAGTCTATTCCACCTGTTGACCCTGTGCGGTTACTGCATGAGTATGGTTTGGATGATGCATGACGCATGATGCTCAGCGTATTTGGAGATCTCAACTTTTCCAGCCTCCTTTGCTATCTTGATGATCTGCTGGTTTTCGCTCGCTCTGAACAAGAGGCCTTGAAACGCTTGGAAGGGGTGTTCTCACGGTTGAGATCTAGTAATTTGAAGTTGGCTCCGAAAAAGTGTCACTTTCTCAGGCGCTCTATCAAATTTCTGGGCCATGTGATCAGCGGATCTGGAGTTTCCGTAGATGAGGGCAAGGTTGCGGTCATTTCAGCCTTTCAGAAGAATGACCTGATGAAAGAAGATAGTGTCACACCTTCACCAAAGAAACTAAGATCATTTCTGGGCATGGTTCTTTACTACCAGAGCTTCATCCCTGGCTGTACGCGTCGCGAAGCCATTGTTCAATTTGACAGCCGGTCAAAAACGTTTGACAAAAGTCACAGGTAGTCGTAACAGATCTGGCACTTACCGAGAGTTGTCTCCCCAGGACTGGACTCCTGCTTGTGATGTCGCCTTCGAGGAGTTAAAGAGAGCCCTTGTCGAGAGCGTGGTCTTGGCACACCCTGACTTTGAGCGTCCCTTTATTCTCTGCACTGATGCATCGTTGGACGGCCTAGGTGCAGTAATTTCTCAAGTTCCGATTGGCGAGGACAAAGCACGTCCTATAGCCTTCGCCAGCAAGTCTTTGAGCCGCAGCCAAGCCAATTACCCTGCACGCAGATTGGAATTCTTGGCCTTGAAGTGGGCAGTGTGTGACAAGTTCAGTCACTGGCTTAAAGGTCATGAGTTTACCGTGTGGACGGATAATAATCCGCTCACGTACATCTTGACAAAACCTAAATTGGATGCATGTGAGCAGCACTGGGTTTCAAAACTTGCCCCATACAACTTTAAGATCAAGTACGTTCCTGGAAGATTGAATGTCGTGGCGGATGCGCTCAGTCGTGACCCGTTCGTCAACCCAGCGAGTCAGCGACTTCTGTCCGAGCCTTACTCTGAACTGTTGAAGTATGTACACAGTGTGGGAGATGATTCTGTACAGAAGACGTTCCGTCTCACGTGCCAGCCACAGACACTTGACACTGAACTCAATTTTAACTCTGATATAAACTTTTCCATGACTTCTGAGGATGTGTCGTCTAGCTTGTCTATTTGTGATGATTGGGATTCAGGAGCTGTATCCAGAGCAACATCCCTGGCTGATCGTTTGACTTCTTTGATTCCCGACTGTCAAGATGTAATCCATGCCTTTTCATTGTCTGAATTGCAGTGTCAGCAGCACAAAGACGCAGTTATTTCGAGGGTTGCTTTCTATGTCAGCAGGAAGCGCAGACCCACCAGGCGTGAGCGTGCGAATGAGGATTTGCTCGTTTTAAGGATTTTGAGGCAGTGGGAAAAACTCTTTTTGCTTCATGGCATCCTGTATAGAGCTGTCAAAGATCCGCTCACTAAGCACAAAAAGTTTCAGTTCGTCCTGCCTGGCTCCCTGAAACCGCAAGCACTCTCTGGTGTTCATGATTTGGCCGGTTACCAAGGTCAGCCACATACACTGTCTTTAGCACGCCAGAGGTTCTATTGGCCTGAGATGGAACGTGATGTGCGTGATTACGTTAAGACTTGTACCCGTTGTGTCCTGAGTAAAACTCCAGAGCCAGCAGCAAGAGCACCCTTGGAGAGCATTAAGACCACTGCCCCATTGGAGCTTGTCTGTATTGATTTCTGGTCTGCTGAAGATAAGTACAATAAATCTGTGGATGTCTTAGTAATTACAGATCATTTCACCAAGTTAGCTCATGCTTTTCCTTGCCGGAATCAATGTGCTAAAAGTGTTGCTAAGAAACTGTGGGATGGCTTCTTTTGTATCTATGGATTTCCCCAGCGTATCCATTCGGACCAGGGAGCAAATTTTGAGAGTGAGCTGATAGCAGAGCTTCTTGATATTGCCGGCGTTGACAAGTCACGGACTTCCCCGTACCACCCAATGGGGAATGGTGGAACTGAAAGGTTCAACAGAACGTTAGGTAACATGCTGAGATCGCTTCCAACCAGATGTAAGCTAAAGTGGCCACAGTTGGTACAAACGATGACATTCATGTATAACTGCACTGCCCATGAAACAACTGGGTTTGCCCCTTTTTACCTGATGTTCGGGAGGGTGCCGAGATTACCTGTTGACCTTATGTTTCAAAGCGTGCTTCGTGATGAGTCAATCTGTGATTACAGTGACTATGTTCAATCTCTTGTCAGTGATCTACAGTCTGCTATGGCGCTGGCTCAAAAGAACTCTACTACAGAACAAAAACATCAGTCTGATCAGTACAATAAGAGAGTCAAAGGATTGCCTCTGTCAGTTGGTGATCATGTTCTCATTGCCAACAAAGGCTGTAGAGGTAAACGGAAGCTTGCCGATAAATGGGAACCCACCTTGTATTCCGTTGTTGCCTCCAAACCTTCCCTGCACATTTACAAGATCCGTGACAAATCTGGTCATGAGAAAGTGGTACATCGGAATGTATTGTTGCCAGTTAACTTTCTCCCTTTGCCTTCAACTGATTTTTCTGTTGGTGAAAGTGCTAGTGGTGGTCCTTGTTCCACACCATCTCAATCTGTATGTGATGTGGCTGAGTCAACATTTCCTGTCACTGATGATTTGTCACATGCAGAGTCTCTGTCTGTCATTTCTCACATAGCTGTTTGTGATGAGGATCGTACTGCTTCTTGGGTTTCATCCCATTCTTCTCAAACTGTTTCTGAAAGCACACAATGACTTACCTGTTGACCATGACACTGTAGCTAGTGCTTCTTCCCCTACTGTTCCTGTTTCTAACAGTTCACCTGATCCTATGGTGGTTGATAACTCTGACGATCATTACACTACCAGGTTCGGTAGAGTACTTAGACCGGTTCGTAGGCTGACTGAGTCAATGGTACAACTCGAAACCTTACTTGGTGTGGATTCTGTATCTACTGTTATTCATGTATAGGTTTGTGTATTGTATTACACAGTGTCGGGTAATACGAAGTGTAATTTTCCATATTTTGTGTATATTAATCCTGTTTATGTACCTGGTCTGAGTTTTTCAAAGTGTAATGGGCACTGTAGTGATAATCAGATCGGTAGTTGAGCCAGCTCTGGTATGTTGGAGTGAATTAACTAGATTCTAATTTAGTTAAGTTCCCCTTAACTTCCATTCGTGAAACAAAGGGGATATTGTTTTGAATTGATTAAATCATTGACTCTGATTCGCACATGCAGCGCTTTCTCTAATGAATGAACAACGAAGTGCTTTGCTTACGAGTTGAGCCAGCTCTGGACATGTGACTTGAGTAAGTCAATTCACAATGCTGCCTGAATGCTGACGGACAATTGCCCATTCCACACACACACACACCACGGATGGACAGATGCACGCCACACATACAGATGCACGAACACAGACGTCTTTGTGCATAACTTAGGATAAGAATGTCCTATAATGTATATAACACAGAATTGTATCCGACCTTCCTGTATGCATGCATATCTAATTAGGTTGTCTTATTCTATAGATGTAATTTCAACTGTTCTGTAACTTCGAACCTTAAGTTTATTTCTAAAGAAAGATTCTATAACTCTTACTCTTGCTAGGTCATAAAACTTTATGACTCCCAAAAGGAATTCCAAGGGAAATCACAGCTCCCACTTGAATTCTGATGAAGAAAGAGGAATAGACTCTGCAATCTTATATTGTCTATAAGTATAACCACTTAAGAAATGCATAAACATGAATTTGATATTTCCTAGGTCATGGTAGCCGGTATTATGGCTTTATAGTTGTGTGAAGGAACATTAAATGCTTATAAAATGCATATCTTATGTAACTCTGTATTCCGATAATCTTCATGTGACGTGTCTGATATGTCTGTAATTCGCTCAATCTAACGGAGCCGAATTCCGATAGCATAATGAAGTAAGGGGCATTATTTTACACATTTCATATTTCAGGAGCCGAACGGCTAAAATACAATCTCCTCATGTCTCAGTCAAGTGGGCATCCCCCACAGGACAAAGAGAACTGTGTCCGCTCCAGACCCGTGGACGGTCATGTGTGGTTCGCGCAAACAGAGGCGTGAACCCTCCTCTCCATAAGAGACACAGAAGTTTCTTTGGGAACACACGAGAGCTTTTTCCTGTGAGAGAATCCATGGCTCCTTCGGGAGCTTTCTCCGTTTTCTTTAATCTTCCTTTATTTTCGTCTTCGGACTTTTTCTTACGTTTAGTTTCAGTGAAATGAACGTAATCGGCAACTTCAACCTGAAGGAGACTCTTTGAATCTGCAGCGACCACGCTCGCCCGGAAGAGCTGAGAAAGCACGCACCCGCTCCTAAGGACACACACGCAAGACGCGGTTTTCCTCAGCAACACCAGGAGAACCAAAGACCTTTAAGCCTTCATTCAAACTAACGCGTTTTGCCCGCTCTGAAAGACCACGTGAACGCATGACGCGAGGACAGAGACACACACGCCTTCTTCACATCAACCACAAAAGAGCTTTACCTGTGCAAGTAACCGTTTACCATTCTTTCGAGGTTTAAGATCTGTGATTCTTGTTGTCTCAAAAGGTTCTGTCTGTGATGAATTTTGCCAAACCAGAAGATCTCTCATCTTCTTACTCTCTCTCTCTCCCTCCCAATCTTTCTCTCTCGCAACCTCTCTCTCTCTCACTCCTGTTTGTTATTCGTCTGTCTCGTTAGTTTTACTGTTTAACTGTACATACATGTATCCTGTGTTCAAATGTAGAATTCTGTATCCGTAGTTTCAATTATTAAAACCATATTCTTGATTGATCCTGAAGTGCTCATTTACAAGTCAATGAAATGATGATCTCATAGCTACAAAGCTTTACAAGTTGTTACTATATCAGTAACGTAAATTTTATAAACACGAGAAAATTAATGTTCACGGCCGGAACATTGAGATTTCTTGGAGTTTATGAAAGGGGATAACTTTGTTGAGAAGTTGGTAAGTTAATCTTACGGCTGTTTGCTGGACAAACCGATTGTTTGATAACTAATTAGTTCCCTTAAAGTTATCTCATATAATCGATCTGTAATGAGACCATTGATATATGAATGAGGAATTATAATTCGTTATGATTTACCATTCATACATACGATCGATCTGTTTTCAATTTCGATAATATAACTGTAATATGCAAATATATTAATCATATTTCATGATTAATTATTAAAATTCCCTATAAATAATTTGAGCTAATTAAGGCACATCTCAATGTTGCTACAGCACTTTGGTAATGCCTACAAAATGTGTAGAAGTTTGGCCAACTTTCTCCATATTTGTATCCCTTTGTTTGGGTAGCATTCTATGTGGAGTCTTCACTGTTTTTATAGTGTCGACCATGTAATTCGAGTGACCAGTGTTCTTTGTTTTTGTTATACTCTAAGAATTTTGTGTAAATTCTGCGGGGTGAGTGTAACAGGTACAGAAAGGTTCACATGAACTGCTGCTGTGCAGACTGTAGTTAGAGTTTTGCACATGTAGCTCCAGTTGTGCTCACTGTCGTTTAGCAATCGAAAAAAACTGTAATACCACTACCAAGGCTCAAAATAGCCCCACACTAACACGGTAACATAATGAGGGTCCCCACATGCAAACCGAAGCATTGAGAACTTTGTAAGTGTACAGACAGTTTAATAAGAAGATATTTTATAAAGACAGTCCATTTCGCGTATACAGGCAGGAGCAATCTTTGGAAAACAGTCTCGACCAGTCAAACCACGAACGCCGTGTCAAGTGAGCTGAACTGTGACTTGTAATCTCAAATGGTCCGTTGTTTCCCTTTTACTGTCTAAGGTTGTTTCCGGAAGAAAGCACTGAACGCAACAGAGAAAATAAGAAAATAAATAAATAAATAAATAAGGAGACTTAAAATACACACTAAAGAGATGGCGGATTATTCAACCGACGAACCGTTTATGCTTGATGGACGGTCTTATCTTTTCGCCCCGGAATATACTGACGAAGAGCTGCAGGAGCTCCGTGAAAGGGCTACAAGAGAGAGAGAGAGCTACCGGTGGTCAATGCCGCAACACAGCCTCGTACTTCGGGAAACTGGTGGTGTACCTGCGGACATTGAGAAGCTATGGACACCGAACAGGAGTGCCTGTGTTGCACGGAGCGGGACCTGTTGAGTCGCGACAACCAAGTGACGCATTGTTTTGTACAGTCTGAAGATTTCCCCGCTCTGAAAAACAAGGCTGTATTTGAAACTTTTTTCCATGTCCCGAAAATAAATTGGAGGCGGCGACCTGATACCGGAGGGATCATATGGACAGTTATCCACTGAGTAAGTGCACTAGACAAGTTATGTTTTAAATCGGTGCAATTATTTCTGATATATAGAGCAAATATTGCGTGATTTTAGTTTGCATTGCCAGCTATAAGTCTTGCTCATTGATCTGCATGAATGACCGAAAAACCTTTTGCCCTCCCTCTCCCCAGCCAGTGCAGACTTTAAACAGATATAATTCATGCATTTCCATGTAATTAGATTTCACAAACGTAATTCCGATCGACCAGCTCACTTGGCACGGCGTTCGTGGTTTGACTGGTCGAGACTGTTTTCCAAAGATGGCTCCTGCCTGTATACATGCTAAGTGGACTGTCTTTATAAAATATCTTCTTATTAAACTGTCTGTACACTTACAAAGTTCTCAATGCTTCAGTTTGCATGTAGGGACCCTCATTATGTTACCGTGTTAGTGTGGGGCTATTTTGAGCCTTGTTAGTGGTATTAACTAGCGATTTTTATTTTTCATTACTCTATGCCCTATATATACTAGCGTTATACGCTAAACAGTTTTTAGAGATAAAACTCTTTACATTCAATTATCATGAAAACAAATCTCAGAGAACGGTCGACTAGGTACCAATGTGTTATTACCAATGTGTTATTGTTATTATTGAAATGACCTTAGTAGAGTCACGCGACAAATATGTAAGGGAGGCAGCACCTGTGTTAAAAACTGGTAGGAAGTGATCAGCAAAGAAATATGTGGTAGAGGCAAAGGCTGCCCTTCAAATTGGTGATATTGTGGGACAGGTACAGCATGGAAGATGGGGTTTTGGGCTCAGTTTAGCTCCTCCTAAATGGCACAAGGCAGGCCCAGCTCAAAGGAGGAAGCTAGTCAACGAGGTGCGAAAGCAGGAGGAGAGGATGAGGTGTATAAAGGCCATTTCCCAGGCCAAGCAGGGAGAGTGGATGAGATGGGAGAGTGTGGAACAACGCAAGATGGGCTGGCAAGACCTTTGGTCAATGGAAGAGAGTAGGATCAGTTTCCTTATCAAGTCAACATATGATGTTCTCCCATCACCACAGAACCTAAACCTCTGGGTAGGAGAGGATCCCTCTTGTCCTTTGTGTTCATCACCTGCCACATTAAGGCACATTTTGACAGGATGTAAGGTGGCTCTTGGCCAAGGCCGGTTTACTTGGCGCCATGACCAAGTACTGCGATGTTTGGCTTTAGGATTGGAAGGCAAGCGCAACATGACCAATAAGTTGCCACCTGTTCTAGCAAAATATTACTATTGAAATATTACACACAGAAGACAATATTCCTCCGCCCAGGCGAGCAACCACCAAGAAAAGGTGTTAAAACCAATTCTCGCCCAGGACAACTGGAAGCTGCTAGGGACTGGAAAATGCTGGCTGATCTTGATCAATGGCTTATTTTTCCACCTGAGATTGCCACCACTAACCTCCGACCAGATATTGTTCTCTGGTCTGGATCAGCACGCATGTTCAACTGATAGAGTTAACAGTGCCATGGGAGGATGCTGTAGATGAGGCATATGAGAGGAAGAAACTGCGGTATGCTCATATGGCCACTGAAGCAGAACAGCGAGGATGGAGAGTCCAGGTTTATCCAGTGGAAGTGGGTTGTCGAGGATTTGTGGCACACTCTACAATCCGGTTCCTCAGAGACGTCAGATTCAATGGCCAAGAGTTGCGTCGCACAGCAGAGATGGGGACTCGAGTTTGAGACTCGGACTCGAGTGCGACTTAAGTCGCACACACAGTGACTTCAGACTCGACTTGAGACTCGTCCTTGAAAGACTTCAGACTCGACTCAGACTCGAGCTGCGGGACTCGTGAACAATGTTTATTTTTAGGAAACGTCTGATGAGCTCGCTGTTATCCCCCTCCCTCCGTTACCTATAACCTGCCTACGTAACCACGTACTACGTGGCCTATTGCTGGCAGCGCGCGCGCGACCACACATGAGAGGATAACAAACAAAAATGTCGACTGCACCGGCCGCTGCTGTGCCATTCATCGTTAGCTTTGGGTTCAAAAACTTAAAACAAGACGCGCTCAAAAGAAGCGCTCAATGCAAAATATGCAGTATCACGATAAAAGATTCTGGTTCAACCACATCTAATTTTATCAGGCATCTGAAAACGCACCCTGATAGGTGAGTAAACATGTTTAGCTCAGCATTGACCATCTAAGTTCAGTTTAGCTTGCTTATTGCTTTAGCTACCTAACGTTACGGGAGGTTAACTCCGACTGTCTTCCTTATGAAATACAAATGAGTGTTTAAATAGTGTTTTGCATTTAGCTACACTGATGTTTTGCACTGAATAGGAGTGTGTCAATTTTAGTGTTGTGAGTTATAACATTTTCTATATTTGGTCTTATGGCCTGTATGTTCAAGCTACAAGGCAAAATAAAGAAATTAACTAAAAGTAAAGCATTCTTGGTGTTTTTGTCATGTTGCAATAGCCTGTTTACACTGATTATATACCAAAATCAAAGCTGATACTGTATGCTAATAGATAAAGGAGTCATAATAACATATGGTAACACTTTATTTTGATAGTCCACTTTAGGCATTCTACTAACTATAAGTAACTTTGCAGCTGCATGTCAACTAACTCTCATTAGAGTATTAGTAGGCTGTCTGCTTAATATCTGCTAATTATATATTATAATATCTTATTTTGTTGGTACCCCAACAGATATTCTACTGACTATAAGTAACTTGGCAACTACAAGTCAACTTGTTCTCCAAACCCGAACCCATATCATAACCTGACAGTCTACTACAGTCTACTAATACTCTAATGAGAGTTGGTTGACATGTAGTTGAAAATGTACATGGTTAGTAGAATGTCTAAAGTGGACTATCGAAATAAAGTGTAACCTATTACATGCTTTGAATTCCTTATATAAAGCTATGCAGTGTTCTAAGCAACCTGGATGGGTCGCTGTACGTGATGCAACACTTAGAACCACAAGAGACTTGAGACTTGACTTGGACTCTAGCTCAAAAACTTGAGACTTGACTTGGACTCTAGCTCAGAGACTTGAGACTTGACTTGGACTCTAGCTCAGAGACTTGAGACTTGACTTGGACTCTAGCTCAGAGACTTGTGAGCATCTCTGTCGCACAGTAAAGAACTTATCTGAAGCAGCAGAGAGGAGCAGCAACTGTGGTTGAGACGGAAAGATTCTGGCTGGCTGGGTACAGGCCGCCACACTACGGTTTAGAAGAATTCTTGAAAAACTCAAAGAGTCTGTTGGTTTATTTGTATAGTTTGCATAGTAATTACAGTTATTACGTTCCTGTGTATATTGCGTGAATGAGGGTTGGTGTTTGGGCAGATATTGTTTTGCTGTAGGTAGTATGCCATCCGGAACCGTTGCCACTGAAACTACTTTAACGAAGATAGTGGGGCTCGACAGCCTTAGTCAAACGGGTTGGCGCGTATGGTGGGATTGTGGAGAGATTGTGAGATTGTGGGTGCTTCTCATTTCTTATTTGTGCATCCTCGTTTCCTTTCCTCGCTTCCGTTCCTCGCGTCTCAGCTCCACCCCCTGTAGGACGCGAGGGAAGGCTGCAAGGAAAAAAAATGAGGACGGAGGAATTGAATGAAAGCTTTTTTATACATTGGAATACTTGATCACTCGAACGTCACTTCACTGCGTCATCAGCAGCACTCAAAGGATCTGCCCTTATGTTGTTAAAGTTTGTTTATTTAAGAAATTAATATTAAATAATAATAAAGCAAGATACCTTGTTGAAATATGTGAGTTGTGTGGTTTATGTAAACTACAAAAGTAAAGTATAAATTCAAATGATTGTGACAGATGTGATGGGGGAGGAGAATTGATATGTGCGTCATGTTTAGTCGATAAAACTCTTCCGCAAAGGGTACACCTGTGTATCCTCGCTCATGACTCCTCTGGAAGCCTCCTCACTCCTCGATCCTCGCCTCCTCGCGGTGCAATTAGAGAATTGAGATGTCCTTCAAGATGGCTGAGCTCGATCGGTTTCCGGGTCATAGGATGGAGGACGGAGGAGCGAGGAGACGAGGAGGGATATTGAGAAGCACCCTGTGGTTAGGTCACATGTGAACTACGAGGAAGGAGCAACCTCAGCAGCAGGAGGGATGTAAAGGTCAGTAAGCTGGGCTGAGTTGAGTGGGGGACGGAGGGGGGTGACTCTGGGACGCCAGAGTCACTGTCGAGCCCTCTTGAGGTGTCGTGGGCTAGTCTACGAAACACTGAGGACGGAAGGTGCCCACTTGAAGACCCTAGAGATGTCCCCTACTCGGCCAAATCCAAACGGTTGTCGTGCTGGTCCACTGGGGAGACCACGCTGTAGTTGCAGCCGTTGTGTGTACTGACGTGCCAAGTATACTGCAGCCGTTAACGCCGGACAGAAGGAGATTCACATCACCATATGGAAAGAAGTGTAAATGGATGGAGAGATGGAGAAAGAGAAGCATAGGTTACTGTAAAGCTACGTCTTAGTTTGTGCTTATCTTGGTGAAAGCCGAGTACAAATCAGCATGAGGTTTAACATCTACTCTTGTGTAATGGAAATCAAAATAATTAGACAAAAGGTTCATTTTCCGCCGGAGTTGTCCTTTAACCGGGCCTGCAACAAACCTACGATAGTAACTGGCAAACCCAAGGAAAGATTGCAGTTCTACCAAATTACTTGGGGGTTCTCCAATCCCGTACTGCTGCCACCTTATCTGGGTCTGTAGTAACTCCTTCCGCCAAGACCATGTAAGTCCGTCTAATTCGATCCAATGGCGGCATTCAAATTAGCGGTGAAGGTCTCACGCGTGTTCCGTCTCTTCCTATGGCAAGGGGACTTTTAATTAAATGCAATACATTTTATCTTATGTATTAACTCGTTTCATCTGACTCCATAAAATGAAAAAGTTTTTCAATGATATCTGTGCATCATTAAATATACGTTAATGTTTGACTATTCCTTTTAACTCCAATGGAAATGAAGTCAAAGTCTGTTAGAATAGTCAGAAATAGATGCAAACCCAACATTTAAGAACTACATGAGCTAATCCTCAGGGGCTATCTGAAATACAGAAAGAGCCACGATTCCTTGCTGCATTCCATTAAATAGCCAGAACTTCTTTACAATGGTAATTTGCATTCAGGTTACACCTTATTTTGGGGGTAGGGGAGAAAGACCATTTGCCTAGAGTCCACCTTCCTTTGTGTGTCATCTCTAAACTTCTAAAAAACCTTATTAGCTTTTGTTTTACCAATTTGGAAATGAGACATCTGTACCGCTCTTCCTGCAGTTTAAATTATACTAAACAAAATACTCAATGATAATCATTCACATTAAGCCATATTCTTATGTGAGTTTTTATGCATCACTGAGAGAGAATGAAATGTAGATGAGGTGAGACTTTTGTCTCCGGGGAAGAGAGGGGAAGCCAAATGTTAATTTACAGCTTCAACCAGTTTTCTTCAGTCTTACAACCACATGACCAAGGTACCTAACCCAAGTTTGAAAGAAATGGCACTTAGACAGTTTAACCTTCAAACTCTGCCAAGGGCAGAGGATATCCACGGTCCATCCCGGAGCAGAAGGCCATCCAGGTGGTACATCCAGGAGGCACTACAACAGCAATTCATCCGTCCATCAACATCCTCTGCCGCTTCCAGTTTCTTCTTTGTCTCCAAGAAGGACAGAGGCTTGAGGCCGTGCATCGATAACTGTCATCTCAACTCCCACACAGTTAAGTACAGTTATCCACTTCCTCTGGTCCCAGCCACCCTGGAGCAGCTGAGGGGAGCTCGCATCTTCTCAAAACTGGACCTGCGTAGCGCATACAACCTCATTCGTATACGCCGAGGAGACGACGAGTGGAAAACCGCCTTCATCACCCCTTCAGGCCACTATGAATACCGAGTCATGCCGTATGGCCTGTCCAACTCTCCAGCAGTATTCCAGGGCTATATGAATGAGGTGTTCCGGGAGTTCCTTCATCGGTTCGTCGTGGTCTATATTGACGACATCTTGATTTACTCCCGGAACCTGGCCGAACATTGCCACCACGTTTACGTAGATCCCTAGAAAAGCTCTGTCAACATCAACTTTACCTCAAACTAGAGAAATGCAAGTTCCACACCACCTCTGTCGAATTCCTGGGATACATCATCGACCATCAAGGCATCCAGATGGACCAGAGGAAGGTGGATACCATCCAGAACTGGCCTCAACCCTCAACCATAAAGGAACTTCAACGCTTTCTCGGATTCGTTAATTTCTACCGTTCTACCCAGCAGCTTCCGATGCCTTCCTTCAACTCAAGCAAGCCTTTCAAACCGTTCCGATTCTAGTTCACCCGAATCCTGATCTGCAATTCATCGTTGAGGTTGACGCCTCATCCACTGGGGTCGGAGCGGTCCTCTCACAGCGGAAGGGGGATCCTCCTGGACTCCATCCATGCGCCTTCTACTCTAAGAAGCTTTCCCTGGTGGAGCAGAACTACAATATAGGGAATCGTGAGTTGCTTGCCATCAAACTAGCACTTGAAGAGTGGAGACATTGGCTGGAGGGAGCACATCACAAGTTTGAAGTTATCACCGACCACTGCAATCTCGAATACCTACGAGAAGCCAAAAGATTGAACCCACGTCAAGCCCGGTGGGCTTTATTCTTCACCAGATTCAACTTTACCATCTCATACCGACCAGGAACCAAGAACTGTAGAGCCGAAGCCTTATCTCGTCTTCATCAATCAACCCCGGATGACACAACTCCAGAACTCATTCTCTCTCCAGCCATGATCGTCAGTCCCATTAAGTGGGCCATTGATGAACAGATCATCCAAGCCAACCGCTCCAACCCTGCTCCGCCGGGAGGTCTAGAAGGGTGCCTCTATGTTCCTCCCACCTTTCGTCCTACCCTTCTGGACTCAGCTCATACTTCTCCGGGCTCTGGACACCTAGCTAGCTGACGTACCCTCTCGCTCTTACGTCAACGCTACTGGTGGCCCACCATGCCTTAGGATATCTCCCGGTACGTCAAGGGTTGCTCAGTCTGCGCCGTTACCAACACTCCCCGAAGACTCTTAGAGGGTAAACTGGTTCCTCTTCCCATTCCTCAATGAGCTTGGTCACACATAGGCATTGATTTCATGACAGATCAACCAATCTATAACCACAACACTTGCGTGTTCGTAGTCGTTGATCGCTTCTCGAAGGCCTGTAAACTTATTCCCTTCAAGGGATTACCTACAGCCTTCGAAGCGGCCTAAGCCTTTTTTCAAGACGTGTTCGGCCACTTCGGCATCCCCGAAGACATAGTATCGGACCGTGGACCCCAGTTCATCTCAAGAGTCTGGCAGGCATTCTTCAAACTCCTCAGAGTATCCGTAAGCCTCTCCGGTTACCATCCTCAAACTAACGGCCAGACTGAAAGAAAGATTCAAGAGATAGGGAGATACCTGAGGTCCTACTGCCACCAGAACCAGGACAGCTGGAGCCAATTCCTCCCTTGGGCTGAATACGCTCAAAAGTCCCTATTTCAATCCACCACAGGGCTCACCCCATTTCAATACATCCTAGGTTACCAACCTCCTCTATTTCCCTGGTCGGGTGAGCCCTCGGAGGTTCCAGCTGTCAGCCACTGGTTCGAGCAGAGCGAGAGGGTATGGGACTCAGAAATAATACTTCTCACCAAAAAACGTACTGTATTCATGAAAAGTGCCTTAGTCACAATTAAATGTTTTTTTTTAATTTAAATGTTAAATGTAATATTGCTGTTTATTATAAATGTACACATCATTATTGTTTTAATAATCTTGAATCAGAATAAGTTCCTCTTGCAGCATCTCTTCTCTTCTCTGATGATGTGGGCACATTTGTTCTTGTTCCAGAAGCGTTTCACTCGATATATGACACAATAGAGGAAAAAAGACTCTATTGTGTCAAGAGTCTGGCAGGCATTCTTCAAACTCCTCAGAGTATCCGTAAGCCTCTCCGGTTACCATCCTCAAACTAACGGCCAGACTGAAAGAAAGATTCAAGAGATAGGGAGATACCTGAGGTCCTACTGCCACCAGAACCAGGACAGCTAGAGCCAATTCCTCCCTTGGGCTGTATACGCTCAAAATTCCCTACGTCAATCCACCACAGGGCTCACCCCATTTCAATGCATCCTAGGTTACCAACCTCCTCTATTTCCCTGGTCGGGTGAGCCCTCGGAGGTTCCAGCTGTCAGCCACTGGTTCGAGCAGAGCGAGAGGGTATGGGACTCAGAAATAATACTTCTCACCAAAAAACGTACTGTATTCATGAAAAGTGCCTTAATCACAATTAAATGTTTTTTTAATTTAAATTTTAAATGTAATATTGCTGTTTATTATAAATGTACACATCATTATTGTGTTAATAATCTTGAATCAGAATAAGTTCCTCTTGCAGCATATCTTCTCTTCTCTGATGATGTGGGCACATTTGTTCTTGTTCCAGATGCGTTTCACTCGATATACGACACAATAGAGGAGAAAAGACCAGCGCAACTACCCTTTCATGTTGACTTTAAGAAAGTCAGAGTCCCTCCTAATAGGCTCTATGCATGATCGCTTCCGTGTTTTGTCTCAGCCCGCCCAGTTACATCCGGTGCTGCGTCGCAAGCCGTTTTTGCATTAGGTGGAGATAATGGCAAATTACACTCGCTGTTTACAAGAACTTCCAGCGGTTAACGTGAATGATGTTAACAATATTGTGAGGCAGTCAGCTGTCACACATAAGAGTAAGAAAGAGAAGGGCATTAAATTATATATTTCGAGCTACATCGACAACTTTGAGGGTGAGTAATCTCTCATATCATGCGAAATCCGACTAGCGAATCAGTTTCTAAAATTGTTGTCTCGTTTCTGAGAAAATGACTTTTATTAAAGTTTGCCCGCTAGTACACTTCACTATAGAACGCGCTATGCGGAGGTAAAGACACTGGCTGAGATTCTACCGGAAATACGTCAGCAGCGTTGGTGCATAGAGCCTATTCCCAGAATCCCAGAACAACAAATGCATACAGTGTTTGTGTGTGTGTGTGTGTGTGTGTGTGTGAGGCAGATGTGGAATGAGGTCAGCGGAGGTCAGAGGTCACGGCGCAGCTGTTTCACTGTATCTTACAGACCAGGAGCTGCTCAGCACATGAAGCGCAGGAATGCAGTGTGTGTGTGTGTGTGTGTGTGTGTGTGTGTGAGAGAGAGAGAGAGAGTGTGTGTGTTTGGGGTTATTCACATGTTAGAGAACAGCAGGGTCTGAGATTAAGGAGGGCTGTTGCATAAACTGATTTAAAGTGCCCCTATTATGCTAGTTTTAAGGTTCCTAATGTTGTTTTGGCGTCTCCTACAACAGGTTTACATTCATCCAAGGTCAAAAACACTTTAATTTCCTCATAATCTCCACTGCAGCATCAGCTCTTTTCTCTCAGTGTCTGAAACGCTTCGATCAAGGATTCAGTCTCTCTAAACCCCGCCTCTCTGAGAGCTGCTCTGCTCTGATTGGTCAGAAAGCAAACGCTCATTATCATATCTGAATCTCAGCTCTTGACACTCAGGGCCAGATGTACGTACATTTGCGAATGCAGCATTAATAGCGCCATGGCCGTAAACGCTTTAGATTACAGCCCGGAAAGTACTGTGTTATTAAAGCGATTTTACAGCGTAACCTTCTGTAATTATAGTGTACCTATAACGTACTTACAATATAAGTATAAGGGAACAATATTTTAAGTTTGGGGAATGAAGGGGTAACATATACAAATATTTATACTGTAAGTATTATAGAACTAAGGGGTATTTTATGATATAACAATCTTACATTTGGGAGCAATTTAGCAAGAACATACCTTTTTGAAACAATGGTGAACCAGTACATACTTTATAGGCTTTTTAAAAATTACAGGGTACATATCTATGCATTTATAAAGTAATCTTTTTAACAAAAGTATACTGAAAACGAAAACTATTGCAACTTTTGCTTAAATTTTGGGGAAAGACACTGTTGTGCTTTCTCGTGTTTGGTTGGATTCAGTGTCCGTGGAGGCGTGAAGAGAAGCACACAACAAAGAGAGTCCGTTTCAGAAACTTTACTTATCAAGACACAACTTTACATCAACGGGGGTTTTATGCTCTTGCCCAGCGCTGATGGGTTTATATACAACCATCCGCAAGGGAGCCTGCGAGCATACTGACGCTAAACGTAAACAAGCAGTGAACTAATCCCTACGTAATGATGTAACCACATCTGATTGGCTAATAAGAACACATTACGTATACATGTGAAATAACTGTAACAAACAATGTATTTACTTAACTAACACTATAACAATACTCCTGTTTCATGTAGTGGAGCTTGTTACCCTCTTGTTTCATGTAGTTACAGGGAAAGTGTGACATTGCGGGCTGTAAATTAAAGTGGTGCTTGTTACCCTCTTGTTTCATGTAGTTACAGGGTAAGTACAATAAAAATGCATACACAATCTTATATCACTGACTCAGAAACCTTTATTTATTATACAAGCACCACTTACCCTGTAACCACATGAAACCAGATATATTTCCCAGTATATAAAAAAAATTCAGATAGTCTTAGCTTTTCTTGCATTGAAACATGTTAGCCCAAACTTAAACATCTGCACTTTTGCTATAAAAAAAAATATATATTTTATTTTATAAATGCATAGATATGTACCCTGTCATTTTTAAAAAGCATATACAGTATGTATTGCCTTGGTACACAGTTGTTACAAAAAGGTAAACAGTGTACAGGTCCTTCTAAAAAAAATTAGCATATTGTGATAAAGTTAATTATTTTCCATAATGTAATGATACAAATTAAACTGAAGACCTGTAGAAAGAAATATTTCAGGTCTTTTATTGTTTTAATATTGATGATTTTGGCATACAGCTCATGAAAACCCAAAATTCCTGTCTCAAAAAATTAGCATATCATGAAAAGGGTCTCTAAACGAGCTATTAACCTAATCATCTGAATCAACTAATTAACTCTAAACACCTGCAAAAGATTCCTGAGGCTTTTAAAAACTCCCAGCCTGTTTCATTACTCAAACCCGCAATCATGGTTAAGACTGCCGACCTGACTGCTGTCCAGAAGGCCATCATTGACACCCTCAAGCAAGAGGGTAAGACAGAAAGAAATTTCTGAACAAATAGGCTGTTCCCAGAGTGCTCTATCAAGGCACCTCAGTGGGAAGTCTGTGGGAAGGAAAAAGTATGGCAAAAAACGCTGCACAACAAGAAGAGGTGACCGGACCCTGAGGAAGATTGTGGAGAAGGACCGATTCCAGACCTTGGGGGACCTGCGGAAGCAGTGGACTGAGTCTGGAGTAGAAACATCCAGAGCCACCGTGCACAGGCATGTGCAGGAAATGGGCTACAGGTGCCGCATTCCCCAGGTCAAGCCACTTTTGAACCAGAAACAGCGGCAGAAGCGCCTGACCTGGGCTACAGAAAAGCAGCACTGGACTGTTGCTCAGTTTTGCATGTCATTCGGAAATCAAGGTGCCAGAGTCTGGAGGAAGACTGGGGAGAAGGAAATGCCTAAATGCCTGAAGTCCAGTGTCAAGTACCCACAGTCAGTGATGGTCTGGGGTGCCATGTCAGCTGCTGGTGTTGGTGCACTGTGTTTTATCAAGGGCAGGGTCAATGCAGCTAGCTATCAGGAGATTTTGGAGCACTTCATGCTTCCATCTGCTGAAAAGCTTTATGGAGATGAAGATTTCATTTTTCAGCACGACCTGGCACCTGCTCACAGTGCCAAAACCACTGGTAAATGGTTTACTGACCATGGTATTACTGTGCTCAATTGGCCTGCCAACTCTCCTGACCTGAACCCCATAGAGAATCTGTGGGATATTGTGAAGAGAAAGTTGAGAGACGCAAGACCCAACACTCTGGATGAGCTTAAGGCCGCTATCGAAGCATCCTGGGCCTCCATAACACCTCAGCAGTGCCACAGGCTGATTGCCTCCATGCCACGCCGCATTGAAGCAGTCATTTCTGCAAAAGGATTCCCGACCAAGTATTGACTATTGAGTGCATAACTGAACATAATTATTTGAAGGTTGACTTTTTTTAAAAATTAAAAACACTTCTTTTATTGGTCGGATGAAATATGCTAATTTTTTGAGACAGGAATTTTGGGTTTTCATGAGCTGTATGCCAAAATCATCAGTATTAAAACAATAAAATTCCTGAAATAGTTCAGTTGGTGTGCAATGAATCTAAAATATATGAAAGTTTAATTTTTATCATTACATTATGGAAAATAATTAACTTTATCACAATATGCTAATTTTTTGAGAAGGACCTGTATGTTCTCGCTAAATTGCTCCCAAATGTAAGATTGTTGTATCATAATAGTAGAATAAGTAACCCTTAGTTCTATAATACTTACAGTACACATTTTTTATTTATTTATCCTGGTTGTTACCCCTTTATTCCCCAAACTTTACATATTGTTCCCTTATACTTACATGTAAGTACTTTATAGGTACACTATAATTACAGAAAGTTACACTGCAAATTCCTCTTAATTACACAGTACGTTCCAGGCTGTAATCTAAAGCGTTACCGATTTTTTTTTCATTTAAAACAACCCAAACACATCTATATACATTTGGATGCTGCATTAAACAAATTCTTAAAGGGAATTTAAAATAAATAAATAAATCAACTAGCTGATTCCAAGTCATCAAGGGCTTAGCACGTTCCAATTCAGCCCATTGCAGTTTCCGCCAGTAGTGGCACTCATGCAACGTAAGCAATGACGTACATCCGAGTGAACGAGACAGAGGGAAGTTAGCGAGTGAAGGGCTTGACCATTTTGGACTGGAACGCAGCACTGGACTATAAACTCTGCAGGGAGCTCTCTGCCTCTTTGGTTGCAGCTGTTGTTGTGTTAGCTAGTGAAAATAACAGACTGTGATTTCTGTGCTCTTCTTTGTGTCAACAGAGTGCTGTTAGTCACTTTTGATACAGTGTGGTCCGTTCCTATAACATCAGTGTCCTAATCCCATCTGTAAGTGTGTAATATTTGAAAAGCCGTAGTGCCTTGTTTTTGTGTAGGCCAAAAGGCCGTCACTATCTCTCCTGTTTATTGGGTCAGATAAGGAGATGTTATTGTATGTTTTGTTTCTTTCATTTTGATTAATGGAAGTTATTTTTTTTGTGGGAAAGTTATTTTCTGTTTGTTTATTGTTTTGGCATTAGCTCACCCCTGAAGATTTTGCTTTAATCTTTTCTTTGTTTGTTTGATTATTTATTTTCAAGAGATTGTTTTGTAAAACTTAAAGTATACCACTCCGAAAACAAACAAGAGAGCAAGAAAATAAAATAAAAAATGGCTATATTGTTTTGTCTCTCTCTCTCTCTCTCTCACACACACACACACACACACACACACACACACACACACACACACACACACACACACACACACACACACACACACACACACACACACACACACACACACACACACTCTCTCTCTCACTCTCACACACACTCACACACACACACACACACACACAGGATCTGTGGAGATGAGTCAGTGGATAGAGTCGATTAATTCAGATCTGACTCCATTCTAATATAAAACACACATCAGTTACGCATGGATACAATCAGTCTCGTTAAATGTTGTTTTACACTGAATGATCAGATTATGAAAGCAAAACTGGTTGCGTGCAATAAAAACAACCAGTGGTTTGTTGTCAGAAGAAAAAAACTGGTCTTGGTCACACATACTTAAACACACACTACACCACAGTTATGCAGAGTGCTCTCCACTAACTTCACTTTCTCACTCGCTTGATCGGAAGGGGTGGAGGTACTGGTCTGCTCATCTCAAAATTGGAAATTTGATCCTTTACCACCTCTGTGTGACAACAGCTCATTTAAATCACATTCAATTACCATCACTAGTCCTATTAAAATCCATTTTGAAGTTGTCTATCGTCCCACAGGTCAGCTTGGCAGTTTCTTGGAGGAGCTTGATGTGCTTCTCTCATCCTTCCCTGAGGATGGCACTCATCTCATGGTTCTTGGAGACTTCAACATCCACCTAGAAAAGCCTCAGGCTGATGATTTCCACACCCTGCTCTCCTCATTCGACCTCAAACGAGTATCGACTGCGGCTACTCACAAATCAGGTAACCAATTGGACCTTATTTACACGCGCTACTGCTCCATTGATCATACACTGGTCACTCTGCTGCACACCTCAGATCACTTCCTCCTCACTCTCAACCTCAACCTGCCTCAGAACACAACACACACTCCTCCACAGGTCACCTTTCGGCGTAACCGACGCTCACTCTCACCCTCTCACGTCTCATCCACACTTCCTCCACCTGATCAGCTCTCAACACTAGATACTAACAGTGCAACTGATACTCTTTTCTCCACTTTAACATCGTGCTTGGACAACTTCTGCCCCCTGTCCTTCAGGCCAGCCTGCGCCACACCCTCTGTCCCCTGGTTATCTGATGTTCTCCACGAACATCGTTCTAAACTCAGGGGTGAAGAGAGGAAGTGGCGCAAATCGAAAGATCCTATTGACCTTGGTCTTTATCAATCCCTCCTCTCTTCCTTCTCTGCTAATATCTCTACTTACTATCACAACAAAATTAACAATTCTTCTGACTCTTGCATGGTTTTCAAAACCTTCTCCTCTCTTCTCAACCCTCCTCCTCCTTCATCAAACCTAACAGCTGACGATTTTGCCACATTCTTCATAAATAAAACAACCACCATCAGCGGCCAATTTACCAATCCACAAACTGACACACACATTTTACCAGCTAACGCACACATTCTACCCTTCTTCTCTCTACTTTCAGAGGCAGAAGTCTCCAAACTCCTCCTTTCCAATCACCCTACCACCTGTCCGCTTGATCCTATTCCCACTAACCTACTTCAAGCCATTTCTTCCTCAGTTGTACCCGCACTCATGTACATCATAAACACCTCTCTTCACACTGGTACCTTCCCATTGAAGCTCTGAGACTGGTTCCAAATCCTCAGTTCTCATCCTGCTGGATCTGCTGCCTTTGTCAGTCCTAAAGATGAAGGGCATCTCAGGAACCGCAATGGTTCAAGTCTTACCCCTCAGGTAGGTCCTTAAGGGTGTTGTGGAGGGTTGTGGTGTCTAAGATCCAACATCTAGCTATTGGAGTGGCTCAGGGCTCAGTGCTGGGACCACTTCTCTTCTCCATCTACATGACATCATTACGATATATGATTCAGAAACATGGCTTTTCCTATCACTGCTACGCTGTTGACACACAACTCTACCTCTCATTCCAGCCTGATGATCCAATGGTAGATGCTCGTATCTCAGCCTTACAGACATTTCTGGATGGATGAAGGACCACCACCTTTGACTAAACCTTGCGAAGACAGAGCTACTTGTGGTCCCGGCCAACCCAACACTTTATCACAACTTCACCATTCAGTTAGGCTCGTCATCCATAACTCCATCATGGTCAGCCAGGAACCTCGGAGTTGTAATTGATGATCATCTAAACTTCACAGACCGCATTGCTAGAATTGCCCGGTCATGTAGATTTGCCTTGCTCAGCATTAGGAGGATCAGGCACTTCCTAACAGAGCATGCTACACAACTCCTTGTCCAAACGCTTGTTCTATCAAGACTGGACTATTGTAATGCTCTCCTGGCTGGTCTTCCAGCTTGCTCTGTCAAACCTCTGCAACTGATTCAGATACTGCAGCAAGAGTGGTCTTTAATGAGCCGAAGAGAGCACACGTCACTCCTCTACTCACAAAATTGCACTGGTTGCCAGTCGAATCAAATTCAAGTCACTGACGTTTGCCTACAGAACAACTACTGGCTCTGCTCCCTTTTACCTAAACTCATTACTTCAGACTTATGTGCCATCCAGAAACTTGCACTCTGCAAGCAAACGTCGTCTTGAGGTACCATTTCAAAGAGGCACAAAATCTCTTTCTTGGACCTTTACCATGACTGTTCCCTGCTGGAGGAATGATCTGCCTAACTCAACAAGAGCTCCTGAGTCCGTAGCCACTTTCAAGAAACGGCTGAAGACGCATATTTTTCGGCAGCACTTGATCCAGTAATACTAACACTTTCTCTTCTCTTCTATTTTTTTAATATAAAAAAAAATGACGTACTGCGTTAGATTAAACTGAGAAGGGTCATAGCACTTGCATATTGTTGTCCTACTGTTAGTTTAACTGCTTCTATTGTTCTCATTTTTAAGTCGCTTTGGAAAAAAAGGTATGTACGAACGGGATGCACCGAGATGAAACCGTAGACTGCCTGTCGCGGGAACTGAAACTAGCTAAATGCGCTTTTCGTGTCATGCATATGCATTCATGGGATGGTCAAGGGGAAAGTGGGAGTGTCACATAAAGAGATGGGAGGGGAAGCGTAAACTGCGCCTAATTATGTATTCCGCGTTATGTAAAGAAAAAGCCGGTGAAAGCGCGCCTCTATTTTGCGCAGAAAATTCTCCGCCTCTTAAAAGCAGGTGTAACTTAGGAAGCGGGTTTCCTGGCATATGCCTCCTGGTGAAATGGCAGCAGTAATCCGAGCAAGTCAAAGACATAGGCTAAGGAGATGAGCTGAAAAGATTTTTTCCACAAGAATCACACTGTTTCAGTTGAGTGAAAACGAAATCATTGAGCGTTACAGATTAAGCAGCTACACAATATTGACAGTTACAGGAAGAAATCAAAGATGACATCGAAACTCCGACTCAGCGTTCACATTCCATTCCAGCAGTTGTTAAACTCCTCGCTACACTATAATTATTGGCAACAGAATCATTTCAAACAGTAGGGCTGTAACGATACGCGATATAAAATCGAAATCGCGATACTCAGGTCCACGATCCTGTATCGCGATGTGAGAAGGCAGAATCGCGATCACAACCCTTCCAACTTCCCAGAGTTATCCTTCCTGTACAGAACCAATGCTACCACATCTTTAAATTACTATTAGTATTATTTGAAGTTAACGTTATAAAATACGTAGACCTACACCACAAAACTAGTTGAGGATAAATTATTTCAAATTTGGCAATTTCAGCGTTATGGATGTGAAATTTGCAGCCAAAACTTGAAATATAAATTCTCAGAAAGTGCATTTAATACCAATATATTGACACTTCTGTTTATATATCCATAACCTACTCCCTTAATAAAGTCCAGTACATGTCCAGACATTAGAAAAATATAAGTCTACACATGCATTTTATATTTAATATGAGGGAAATACACACGCGTACACGGACGCGACACAAAACATCTTTAATTTTTAGGTGGCAAAAAAAAAAAAAAATTACAATTTTGTAAATTACACTGTACAAACCAAAAGTAATAGGTTACTAGGCTACCCACCGGATGAAGAAGGGTTGGCTCTCCCCAGAACATAAAATATTCATTTTTTTTTTTTTTTTCGTGTTTGCATTTAAGAGGAAAAAACAATGTCGTGACAGTTCTCTGGAAGCGGCACTAAAACTTTCAGAGACCTCAAACAGAAAGCACAAAGACTTTCTTTAGATTGAATTTCGTTTTGTATTAATTGTATCTCAATTTTAATAAATGTTTCATCAACCAATTGCCTGGATTCAATAAATAAGAAGTAAATATAGCAGACAGATAATCACGACACAGAGGCGCCGGCGCGTGAACTGGAGCTCGTCTCATATGAATCGAAACCCAGTGTATAAGCCTATAGACCTATAGTCTACTTTTAAACCGAACAATTCAAAACGAAAGAAAACAGACTGCTCTCTGCTTATGTAATCCGTATGAAAAGTGCATTTTTCACTACTGCGAAGATTGCGAGTCAGCATCGCAACTTCGTCTTTGCAGCTGACACTGACAGAAAACACTAATAAACAATTAAAATGTCTCCTTGCTATATTTGACATATTCATAATCATAACTTTTGCCGGTTCTTTGTGTAAGCTTATAGGTGCTTTATTGGCAGTGCCAGCCTTACGTTACATGAACGCGTCACCACCGCATCAGCACCGAAAACTGGAGATTTTTTTAGACAATAATCGCACAACCTATTTGATATTCTATAATTAAATACTCAGTGACTCATCCCAACCAACTATTTTAAAAAACTTTACTTGTAAGCGTCTTTTTACATGTTACATATCATGTGAGTCGTGACTACCTTTCCATGTGACGCGAGCTATTTGAAGAACGTGAAGAAACATGGAAATCAACCCAGAGATTGCGGACCCTCCCAATAGCCTACATTTCAGTCAGCAGTATGTCAACATTTCGGCTACATGGTGGAGAACAGGGATGGCAATGGTGTAATCAACAAGACCCACACAATTTGCCGTAAGTGTTTTAATAAGCTTCCTCAATTGACCGGCAACACGTCCAACATGCAGATGCATATCCTACGGCACCATCCCGAAATCAATTTAGTTGGAGCACAGAACACAACCCAAAAGCAGCAGCCTACACTGCATAGTTTATTTTAATAATTTGCATATTTATTATTGTTCTTTGGTGTTCAGATTATACAGGTTTTTCCTAATGTTATTTAATAAAAATACCAGTATATACATTTTTTCTCTTAAAATCTCTTTTTTTTCACCCCAAGCCCCGCCCCCTCAAGCCCCGACCCCGTGATAGAATCGCGATACGAATCGAATCGTGGGTCAAAAATCGTGATACGAATCGAATCGTGGGTTTGGTGTATCGTTACAGCCCTATCAAACAGTCATAGCATCAGCAGTGAGAGGAGGAGGCCCATTCAATTGCACATTTATATAAGTGCAATTTACAGTATAGTGGGTGTTGTGTCTACATAAACTGTTATTACAAGAACTGAACACTAGAGGGAGATAGAGAAGGGCAATTGATCAGTGTAGATACAAGAGAGACTGTGAGATGTACATGTGAGTTCGATCTGGATTAAAAAGAGTGAGCATCTAAGAATTCTTGTGCCATCGCATCATTTATTGTTTTGTAAAATTAAGTGACAATATAACAAATTGGCGACGAGGTGGTCTGCATCTATATTGCGTGACGATGGCTGCACTGAACGCTCCATTTCCAGAGTTATTTCTGCCTTGTCCGGGTGAGCCCAGCATTCCATTCACAACGTGGACCAGGATGTTCCGCAACTATCTTCTCGTCGTGGGAGCTACAGGTGATGCTTGGCCAGAGGCAAGGAAAAGAGCCTTGCTGCTTCATTGCTTAGGAACCGAAGGACAAAGGATTTTTTATACTTTACCAGAGACTGGAGATACACTGGAGTCTACTATTATTGCGTTGAGTACACATTTCACCCCTGCCATAAATGTTATGGTAGAACGTCATAATTTCCGGAAACAAGTGCAAGGTGCTCACGAGTCTAAAGTGAATTATATTGCTGCACTGAGACAGTTAGCTGCAACTTGTGATTTTCCTAATACAAATGACATGATTCGAAATCAACTCATTGAGCATGTGTCAGATCCTCGAATTCGCGAGAGACTACTCTTAAGACCTGACCTTACATTGGCAGAAGCTATTACAACTGCGACCCAAGTCGAGTCTGCATCGGAACAAGCAAAGAGCATCGGGGAACAGAGTTTTCCTGTGCAAGCTGTCCAAGTTCAACAAAATGCCGTTCAGCGCAAACAACAAAGAACCACGTTCACCGCTAATACCTTTTCAAAATCTTCTGCACCTGCTGCGCATACATGCGCATGTTTTCGTTGTGGTTCTAGTGGACACTTGGCTAATGCAAGAGAGTGCCCGGCTACAAGAGCAATATGCAAAAACTGTAAAAAAGAGGAACACTTTGCACGCGTGTGTCGTTCGGCTCCTACGTACACAGTTGGAGAAGTTGAGTTACCCGAGTACACGTTACTGTTAATTCAAGGATCCAGCATGCAGAATAAAATCCAGTGTGCTGTGGGCATCCAGACGCCTAAGTCCTTTGCAAACGTGGAACTGATCGTGGATACTGGCGCTTCAGTATCAGTTCTGCCTCGTTCTGTGTTTGAAAAAATCTTCAAAGGTACACATTTGCAGCCATCGACAGCGCAACTAGTTACATACTCGCGCTCGCCTATTAATGTGCTCGGCTGTATGCCAGGTACTGTTATTAAAGACAATGTAGAATGCTCTGTTACCTTCTTTATTGTGGAATCAGGAACTGCTCTAATGGGGATAGATTTGATATCTGCTCTACACCTTTGCATAGAAGGGAATACAATCACTTCTGCACGGGCCACCGACTTACCTGCTTCTCTTCCTCTGACACCAGTGATGCAGTTTTCCTCTTCTGCACTTGCGACAGGTTGTGTGAAAGGGTTCATGCATAAAGTGAAAGTCTTACACTCCGCTGTACCTGTGCGACAAAAGCCTTGTCAGGTGCAACTGTTTTTTCTACCATCGATCTGGAAAACGCTTACCACCAGGTTCCGCTCCATCCAGATAGCCGTGACCTCACAGCGTTTATAACGCACGACGGGCTGTTTCGTTTTTGCCGTGTTCCGTATGGTCTCGCATCGACTCCGGCCGCATTCCAGAAAATGATGTCAATAATACTCAAAGATGTTCCCAATGTACAGAATTACTTGGATGACATCATCTGTTTCGGACGTACACAGCAAGACCATGACGTTGCTTTGGATGCTGTCCTCAAACGTCTCAGCGAGGCCGGTCTACGAATGAATGAGAAAAAGTGTAATTTCCGTCAGTCCTGCTTGCGCTTTCTTGGACACATGGTGAATGGAAATGGTATCCAACCTGATGAAGATCATCTGCAAGCAATAATGCAGGCCCCAGCTCCAACTGATGTCACCAGCTTGCGCTCCTTTCTGGGTATGTTGTCCTGGTATAATAAGTTTATACCTAATAATGCCACTCTCGTTGAGCCGTTGCGTGCATGCTTGCGCCAGGATTCTGAATTTGAATGGACTGATGATGCCCAACAGAGCTTTATGGATGTTAAGAAATGCTTAGTGGACAGTCCAGCACTTACCCTATTTAACCCAGAAATGCCAATCATTGTGTCCACTGATGCATCAGATTATGGTCTGGGAGCGATATTATCGCAGGTGTACCCGGATCACAGTGAACGCACAGTGGCATTTGCGTCACGAACCTTAACCTCAGCCGAACGGTGTTATTCAACTGTGGAGAAAGAGGCTTTAGCGTGTGTTTGGGCCGTCGAGAAGTGGCGCACATACCTCTGGGGCAGACGTTTTACGCTGTGCACTGATCACCAGGCACTGACAACACTGCTGTCTACACGGGGAGCTGGACGTGCCGGGATGCGCATTGCTCGGGGGTCAGCTCGCCTTCTGTGTTTCACTTATGACGTTGTGTATCGGGCTGGCTCATCAAATCATGTTGCTGACTGTCTGTCGCGGTTACCACTTCCTCTTGCTTCTGCTTCTACCTCTGATGATGAGCCAGAGCTGGTCGCTTTACTGTCTACTGCCCTGACTGTGATTTCACCATCCGAGTTCAAAACTGCTGCAGCCTCGTGTCCTGAACTGACCGCTTTATGCACCCAAATCGAAAAAGGATGGCCTGTTTCTGTAAAAGCTGTGCATACCGACCTTCAACCCTACTACAATGTGAGGAATGAACTTAGTGTCAAGGACAATGTGGTGTTCAGGGACACCCGTCTAGTAGTTCCAGTGACATTGAGACATACATTAATAGCTCTCGCGCACGAAAGTCACCAGGGAATCGTGAGGACAAAGCAGCGCTTACGCGAACTATACTGGTTCCCTGGAATGGATCAGATGATCCAGACTCAGGTCTCCTCGTGCGAGTTGTGTCAAAGGCTGGATAAATCTGCTCGCACTGTTACCGCGCCCCTCCAACCGGTACCTTTTCCAGATGCACCATGGAGTAAACTGGGAATGGACATTGTTGGCCCGTTTGACACTGCTGGTTGGGACTGTAAGTACGCTATTACTTTAACTGATTACTATTCCAAATGGCCAGAAGTTGCCTTTACATCGTCTGTGACGACAGGGGTTGTTATTGACTTTCTCAATGGCATTTTCAGTCGCCATGGTTACCCGGTAGAGTTGGTTACGGACAATGGGCCACAATTCACGTCGGATGCGTTCACCACCTTTCTGCGAGAAAGAGGCATTGCGGCAGTTTGCACGGCTGTCTATAATCCAGCTGTGAACGGCGCTATAGAACGTTTTAACAGAGTTCTTAAGGACTGTGTACAGTCGGCTATAGTACAATCTAAGCCATGGAAACGTACTGTTACAGACTTTCTTCAAGTTTATCGCTCTACTCCACATGCCACCACGGGAGTTTCACCCTTCGAATTACTCCATGGGCGGAAGATGAGAACAAAACTGAACGTTGCCCTTCATTCCCCTGCAAGCACTCTCCAGCCAACGGATGTTCGCAAGCGAGTTGTTCTTAAGCAATCTCAAATGAAGCGTTATACTGATGCAAAACATGGAGCACGACGGCTTATCCTCAAAGAGGGGGACAGGGTGCGAGTGCGCAAGCCCTTTCATGTGCCCAAGGGACACTGCAAATTTTCTGATCCTGTTGAAATTGAGAAACAAGTGGGCCCGAATACCTACTTGCTAGAGGATGGAAGGAAATGGCATTCCTCACGATTGGCACGAGCTGTTCAGATGCCTGATCCTGCGGCTGAGCTTGCGGAGCAAAGTTCTTTCTGTAATGAAGCTGATAACTTTCCGCGGGCTGAGGAACGTCCATCAAGAATGCGCAAACCTCTCTCATGGCTAAAAGATTTCGAGACGTAAATGTATAGTTATACATTGCATAGCCTATATCTTATACGTTCTGTTCCTGTTATAATTAAGATAAGTTTGTTTTTTTGCTCAAGCAATATATTCTAAGAAAAGAAAAAAATACTGTTCAAACAATTTTACTTCCTTGGGTTATTGCTTAATGTTGGAATGAAACATCTTTTTGTTTTATGGTAATTCTTGATAGATTAAGTGGGAAGGAAAATATCTTACGTATTGGGGGGATGTTGTGTCTACATAAACTGTTATTACAAGAACTGAACACTAGAGGGAGATTGATCAGTGTAGATACAAGAGAGACTGTGAGATGTACATGTGAGTTCGATCTGGATTAAAAAGAGTGAGCATCTAAGAATTCTTGTGCCATCGCATCATTTATTGTTTTGTAAAATTAAGTAACAATATAACAGTGGGTGGTGACAGGCGCTGATTAAAAGATGAACTGCAGGTTTCGTACATAACATGCACACTGCGGTTTCATATCAAGCGCTTTCTGCGTCTTGGCCATGGGGTAACGCTTTAGATTACAGCCCAGAAAGTAGCCTACTGCGTAATTAAAGCAATTTTACAGTGTAACCGTCGGTAATTATAGTGTACCTATAACGTACTTACAATGTAAGTATAAGGGAACAATATGTAAAGTTTGGGGAATAAAGGGGTAACAACCAGGAAAATTAAAAAAAATATTTATACTCTAAGTATTATAGAACTAAGGGGTACTTATTCTACTATTATGATACAACAATCTTACATTTGGGAACAATTTAGCATACACTGAACATACATACACTGCGTACCTTTTTGAAATAATGGTAAACCAGTAGGGATGCACCGAAATGAAAATTCTTGGCCGAAACCGAAAACAGAAAAAGAGAAAGCCAAGGCCGAAAACCGAAACACCGAAAGAAATTATGCCAATTATAAGTACCATTGCATTTATGGCTATGACTGTGTACAAACTTTACTAAAATCAAGGCATTGCAATTGCATAAATTAATATAAAATTTTCAAAGAATAAATCAATTACAAATTATGCAAATATTTATTTAGCACATTGCAACAATGCACAGTATAAAATCAAATTCAAACTAAAATGTTTAACTTGACCCCACTCATGTGTACATTAAATAATAATCTACTGGCCTGCAAAAAAGGTTTTAAAATTAAATGTTCTTCTCTCATAAAAACAAAGCTGAGCACGAACTTCTCATCACACCAGCACCCAGTTTGCACGTCTAAATTAGTTGCTTACATTTTTAAAAATGAGCATACAATAGCATAAAAAAGCCTTTTTAATGAACAAAGGTCAATGTTTAATACAAATGTACACGAAACTTAATGAAATATGTTTAGTGAAATTAGAAAATATTCAAGAGAGCGTTAATTTAGTTGTATACATATACATGTTCCCATATACATATTTTTTTTGTAATGTCACACGTAATAATCTCAGGGTTTAACATGATTATTTTTGTATTGGTGGTGGTATACTAAAAAATAAACATTGTCACGTGTTTATCTTTCTTCTTCTCACCGATTCCTGATGGTTAGAGGACAGTTACTTGAGTCGCTCCCTGTCGTTTCAAAGAATAGTACAATGGCGAGCGCGTCAAGTAGCTATAAACGCCTTGACCGTTTGGAGAGGTGCGCGCGCTGTCTGTGGAGACTCGCGCTGCGGAGGCAGGCGAAAGTATAAACAAGGCTTTCGTCTCCTCGCGGGTTCAGATATACTGAAAGACACCGCAGACACGTTGCTTCAGACAAGCACGTGCAGGTCGCGGTTTCTGTTTGCGTCATCACAACATTTCGGCCGTATTGTTTCGGTGATAAAAGTCTTTCGGCCAAAAACCAAAAATGCACTTTTGGGCCATTTTCGGCCGAAAATTTTCGGTGGCCGGATATTCGGTGCATCCCTATAAACCAGTACATTCTGTATAGGCTTTTTAAAAATTACAGGGTACATATCTATGCATTTATAATGTAATCTTTTAACAAAAGCGCACTGAAAACGTAAACTATTGCAACTTTTGCTTAAATATTGGGGAAAGATACTCTTGTTTCATGTAGTGGTGCTTGTTACCCTCTTGTTTCATGTAGTTACAGGGTAAGTGTGACATTGCGGGCTGTAAATTAAAGTGGTGCTTGTTACCCTCTTGTTCCATATGTAGTTACAGGGTAAGTACAATAAAAATGCATTCACACAATCTTATATCACTGACTCGGAAACCTTTATTTATTATACAAGCACCACTTACCCTGTAACCACATGAAACAAGATATATTTCCCAGTATTTAAAAAAAAATTGCAATAGTCTTAGCTTTTCTTGCCTTGAAACATGTTAGCCCAAACTTAAACATCTGCGCTTTTGCTATCAAAAATAAATAAATAAATAAATAAATAAATAAATAAATAAATATATATAATAAAAAAATATATATATATATATATATGTACCCTGTAATTTAAAAAAAGCCTATACAGTATGTATTGGTACACAATTATTACAAAAAGGTACGCAGTGTATGTTCTCGCTAAATTGCTCCCAAATGTAAGATTGTTGTATCATAATAGTAGAATAAGTTCCCCTTAGTTATATAATACTTACAGTATAAATATTTTTTTAATTCTACATGGTTGTTACCCCTTTATTCCCCAAACTTTACATATTGTTCCCTTATACTTACATGCAAGTACTTTATAGGTACACTATAATTACCTAAAGTTACTCTGTAAATTCCTCTTAATTACACAGTACTTTCCGGGCTGTAATCTAAAGCGTTACCACGTTACCAGCGTTGGTGGTGGTGAATAGACGAGATCTGCGGTGACGTCACAATCGTGTTGCATTGTGGGATATGGAGCTGCCTGAAGTGTACATATGAAGTAGACTTGCTCCCTCGGTCAAAATCGAAAAGCATTATCCATACACACATACAGAAACACACGGCATTACACACACACATACAGAAACACATGGCATTATACACACACACATACAGGGACGCGCTGCAAAAAAAAAAGATTTTCTTGGTATTTATATGTATAAACATTCTTAGATTTACTTGAGAAGCAAAATCACTTAGGATATTGAGTCTTGTTTACTGACAGATTTATCAAAATAAAGTGAGTTTGTGTTTAAAACAAGAACAAATATCTGCCAATGGAGTCAGAAAAACACTTAATTCAAAGAGAAATCAGGATTATGTTTTTCAGGATTATTGGCAGATATTTGTTCTTGTTTTAAAACCCTTAACCCTTAAAGGGGCAAACATAAATAAATTTGATGTAAAAATGATTCATTGCTATTTTTGTATGTATCTAGACTAAAATGACACAGTTCATGCATTTTTTTCAAAATATGACCTTTATTTTCTAAGTTACACTCTGTATCTCCCGAGATACATTGCCCATTTAGGGTAACATTTTGCAATGTATTCTTTTTTATTTTTAGTTCATATGACAACTTTTAAAACATTTAATGAACAATTAATTAGCTACATTTTTCATGTTATCCATACAACATTAGAAAAATTGGAAAAAACTGAACAGCAACAACGAGAATGAAACCCACACGAGTGAAGCTGTCATACATAATCAAACACAAGAGGCTGCATATTCCAGACCACCAAGAGATGGCTATGTAGCCAAGAGACCCTTTGTTGTTTAACTAAAGGAAGAACGTTGTCAATGTTTTATAATTTGGCAAGAACAGATCTGTTCAGAAATGGTGAAACAAGAGGCCCTAACAAGAAGTCAACTGACCCCTGCGACCAGGCCCGTCGCGACAGGACAGGCAAACCAAGCAATTGCTTGGGGCCCCGAGCTGGCCTGGGGCCCCAAGACAACGACTGGTTAAGAATAAAATGCAACGACAAACTGTGTGAGCGCCCCTTTGATAGTCAATGCAGTAAAGTGCAATGACACTGTTATCGGGATCCCCCTCAAGGGGGCCCCTCTCAGTAGTCGCTGACAGCAGCCAGCCAACCACGTGATCTCTGCTGCCGGCAAAATACAAACCTCCTCTGGAGTTATCATGAAGCGGAATTGTGCTTCAGGAAGCCAGAAAAGAAAGAAGAGAAAGAGAAGGATAAGAAAAAACGAGATAGTGGTAGGCTAAGTGATAAAGTACACTGGATAAAATAGCTCTACTTGTCTTGTACAAATGGTGTAATTTTGCAGCAGGTGGCTAGCAAAAATATGTTTATGTTAGCTGACGTTACCTGTCTGACGGCAAATGCTGCTTGTAACGAACAGTTAGTGCAACTTTGTTTTGCAAACGGACAGAATATGGTTACATACTGTAATATGTTTTTTAACGGGATAAGGAAGACGCAGATCCGTTCCAGAATCACTGTTTATCGTATTTAATGACATGGCATTGCTATAGCTTTGTAATAGGTTTTGATGAAAGTGGCATAGCATGTTATACTAACTATTCCACTGTGATAATCTATTTACCAATGGGGGTTAGGAAAACCACACATTAAATTCTGTGCATCAAACATTAGCTTGGGATGTTTTTAAGCATTGGTAGTGAAAGCAGCATCCCTTCCCTTCTAATATTAAAAAATGGAAATGCTAACATATCTTTAAGTTTTCAGTAACACTTTATAATAACCAGCATCATTAATAGATGGTAAATTGTTAGTTATTTAATCTTTAGTTAATTGTTAACTGTTATTACTTAATAAATAGGCTACTTTGTAAACTTACCCATCTATAAACATTATTTAACCAGAAAGAGGCAGATGAACCCCCAGAGGAACATGATTTTTTTCATAGCTCATCTTAATGTGCTAGTGTCTGGATATACGGCAGTGACATTTTTTGGGGAGGGGGGGGGGGGGGGGGCTCGACCTCCATGTCCATTTTGCTTGGGGCCCCCAAATTCCTTCAAACGGCCCTGCCTGTGACTAAACAGACTAGCCTTTCTTTAAGAATCAAAGTCTCATGATATGTGAACAGAACAAGACTTCAGCAGGAACTAGCCGTGACCTCAGACTGGAATGTCTTTCTTAAACCCCAGAAACTTTACACACCAACACACTTTACATATCAAAATCCATAAAACTCATCCCAGAACAATTCTCGATGGACTTATATTCTTTGCCAATGCAATTGTACCTTGGTTGTCTTCATAGATCATAGTACACCATACTGATAATCATCAAGATGTTCAAGCAATTGTGTCAAGTACAAACACTCTTGTATAGTGGCAGCCAATGCCATGTACTCAGCCTCACATGTTGATAATGCTACAGTTGGCTGCTTTTTGGTCTTCCAAGAAATCAGAGGGCCATTCTTACATAGGCTAACACAATAACCAGATGTACTACGTCCGTCATTTGCATCACCTGCCCAATCTGCATCACTGTAAGTCACTAACTTTAACCCTTCATCACATTTCCTGTAACAGAGCATCTTGTCATTTGTACCTTTCAGATATTTCAGTACATGCTTTACAGTTGTCCACTGCTCTTCTGTTGGCTCACTGAAATACTGGGACAATTTGCTAACAACATAACTCAGATCAGGTCTAGTGCATCCGGTTAGGTATATTAGGCTACCCACTGCCTCTCTGTATTTCCTGGGGTCACTCAGCTTTTCATCACCATCGGTGTAATTCAACTTTGGTTCACAAGGTGTCGACCTGGGTTTACAATCTTGCATGTCAAACCTTTCCAGCAGTTTGCCAACATAACTCTGCTGTAACATAGTCACACCCCCATCACACTGATCAAAAGTGATACCTAGAAAATTCTTCAGTCTTCCCAAATCTTTCATCTGGAATTTCCCAGTAAGTATCTCTTTGACAGTTTTTAAAGCTCTCTCATCACTGGCAGCAATAACCAAGTCATCAACCCATATCAATATTATCACTTTCTCATGTTCTGTTTCTCTCTTGTAAACACAATGATCAGCTGGGTTTTGTACAAAAATGTTTTCACACAAATAGTCATGTAACATTTTGTTCCAGTTTCGACCTGATTGCTTTAGCCCATACAATGATTTATCCAGTTTACACACCATTTTCTCATTTGTCTGAGATTCTACATCATACCCCTCTGGCTGTTCCATGTAAATTTCATAATCAATCGGTGCATGTAGGTAGGCAGTTTTAACATCCATCTGACAGAGGATCAGATTCTCCTGAGCAGCTTTCTGCATTAACACTCTCACACTGGTAAGGTTGGCAGTAGGAGAAAAGGTTTCTCCATAATCTACACCCATCTCCTGACTATACCCCCTGGCGACATAGCGGGCCTTATACTTGTCAGATCCATCAGCATCGGTTTTGATTGCATACACCCATCTACCCCCCACTGCTTTCTTGCCCTCAGGTAGGGTGGTCAAAGTAAATGTGGTGTTATCCCTCAGTGATTTCATCTCCTTATCCATTGCATCTACCCACTCTCTTGAGTTGGATGAAGTCGCAGCTTCTCTGAAAGTCTGAGGTACATTGGAAACCATCTTATAGCAATAATCAATGCTGATCTGGACCTGATCACTCTCCACCCCATAGAAATCTGGCCTCCTTCTCTCTCTACCAGGATATCTCCTCTCTCTACTCAGGGTATCTGGAGAATACGATTCTTGCTTGATCTCAGCTGATTCTAGACTTATCTGGCTTGGGCCTAGCCTAGTCTCTGGAATGTCACACTGTTTGGGTTTGTCAGGGTCAGGTCTGGTTGTTCTATACCGCACACCAACGTCATCGTCATCAGACACGTCATCAGTCTCCTGTCCCTCAATATTGGACATAAACCTCACCAGTCTGTGTTTCATCACCTTTCTACTGTCAGGATAGTAGAACATATAGGCTGGGCTGTTCTTATCATACCCAACGAAAATGCCTTTGTCAGACCTTGAGTCTAGCTTCTTCCTGTCCTGTCTATAAGTATAACACACAGTACCAAACTTCTGCATCCTGGACATATTGGGTTTCCTTCCTGTCAGCATAAAGTAAGGTGTCTGTTTGGTGCAGTTGTTGAAACATCTATTCCTCACCACCGCTGCTGTCTGGACTGCATACGGCCATAGCTCGTGGGGTAACTGACTTTCTAAGAGCATACATCTAGCCATATCAAAAAGGGTTCTCCAGTTGCGCTCAGCAGTGCCATTCTGGTGTGGTGAGTATGGTGCTGATGTCTCATGTCTGATTCAGTTCTTGCGAAGTAGTACTTGATAACCCTGACCAGTAAACTCAGCACCATTATCAGACCTGATACATGTAACATTCCCATATGGGGCTGTGTCAGCTAGGAACCTCTCTGTGGCGTCTACTGTGTCACTTTTGTGCTTCAGAAAGTAAACAAACACTGCACTTGAGTGGTCATCAGTAAAGGAAAGTGCGTACCTATACCCTTCTCTGGACCTTGGGTCAATGGGGCCTGCCAAGTCAGTATGTATCAACTCTAGAGCTGACTTGGCTCTCACATCAGGCTTTCTGTTCCTACTCTGAGTGAATTTACCTTGGACACACACATCACATTGCATAGATTTGGGTACTTTACCCTTGATTGACATACCATCCAAAACATTCTCTAATGTCTGAACATCATTAAAATGGCAGTGTCCCAAAATCTCATGCCACTTCTGAATATCATGGCAACTCATACATTGATCAACACAGTCATTGTTCACTGGCACAGTAGGCAAATAGAACAGCCTGTTATGTTCATGAATAAGAAAACGTGTACCGTCTTTATACTGCAGGATGTCTTCACCCTCCTTAAAGATCACTGTTGCCCCGCTGGAAGTTGCAGCTCTCACGGAGAAGATGTCTTGGGGATAGGAGGGGATGTACAGTGCCCGCTTCAGTGTGGCACTGAGGTGCCGCCCCCTGCTATCAACCAGACACACCTCTGCTTCTCCTCTACGCTCCGCGACCCCCTTGCACCTTGTGCCATCGGCCAGCTCCACGCAGTGCGCCTCGGCCTGGAATCGGTCGTCGAAGCTCTTAAACCTGGCCAGGTCGGTGATGATATGCGATGTCGCACCGGTGTCCACCATCAACCCCTTTCTGGTGACACCGCTCCCTGGCTGACGATCACTGGTCACCAACTTGAAGGCAAAAGTGTTGTCTGTCTCCTCGTACACCCCATGTGCGTCGCCAGTCTCCTCGTACACCCGATGTGCGTTGTCTTGCCGTTGCTGTTTCCATCCTCCTCGCCATGTGATACGCTTACCCTGGCTGTACCACTGTTGATCACGCTGACACTGTCTTGCCTTGTGTCCTCTCTGGCCACAACGGAAACACTCAATGTCCCCGCTCTCAGTGCTCCGCACCCTTACACCTGCCGTGTAAGCATTCCTTAGCGCTGTGATTGAGGTCTCGGCACGTATGACATAGTCAGTCACACTCTCACCACTCAGCTTTTGCAGGGAAGTCAATTCTGTGTAGAGACTCACAATGCAGGGCTTACCCTTTCCAGCATAATAGTCCCGCAAGATCTTGAGTGCTCCACGCCCGTCATCCGCAGCCTCCCGCATGACCAGGGACAGACTTTTGTCATCAAGGAATTGGATCAGTTCAGCATATGCTTCAGCATTCTTTGCTGCATCCTCAGCCAGTGTGTCTGCATCCGCACCCACGGCAGGCCCATTCAAAATTGTATCCTTCAATTTCTGCAACCGTAGATGACCCAAAAACTTTGTCTCCCACAGTTCATAGTTCTTTTCGTCTCCGTCAAACACAAGACGAGACCAACGTGAACTTATCCTTTCACTCATGGTGCTGGCACTCTACTCACGCCGTATCTGCACAAACATCAACGCATCTGGGCCCATAACCTGTTAACCAGAGCTTGACTAGATATCGGCTAAAGAGAATAAACATGCTTCACACAGGTTGCAGTGAGAACACAGTCAATCGTTTATTGGTACAGGTGCAGTTTAAATAGAACATCACATGGCATGGACACATGACAAACACACCTGAGAGGAATCCACAATAATTGGGAGCATACTCATTAACCAATCAATCAATTAACAACGCTCATATATTATTAATTCAGAAGGTGGCTTGATTGAAATCTGTGTAAAAATGTTTATGTTCTTAAAATGGAAATTATGTCTCAACTGAATCCTCTGTTCGAGCTGATGAGTAAGCAGACCACAGATAACACATGATTCACGATGAGAGAAAGGGGGGGGAGGGGGAGGGGGAGGGGGAGGGGGAGGGGGAGGGGGAGGGGGGGGGGGGGGATAGAAAAGACTCCCCTTCTCAAATAACCATATAGTATCTTATTGTCCGAATTCCAAATTCCTCCAGGAGGCGGGACAAACATTTTGAGTTTAAAATCTTAGACCCGTACACAGAATCTCTCTCTTGTGATGCTCTCTTGTGTTCTCGTTCTCTTGCTCTTGTGCTCTCTCTGGTTCTCTGGGGCTCTTGCCCTCTGCTCTCTGGTGCTCTTGCTCCCTCCCTCGGAAAAGGTCTCGGCAGAACAAGCCGGGTGGAGCCGACGATGGTTATAGTAACCATGTAGACGCATAGAGACAAATGACCCAACTCAAAATCAGGGTTTAAAACATCTTCATTCAAGCCATCTAACTCGTCTCACCTTCCTTTCTTTCCTTTATTTTCTTTTCCGTTAAAAGTTTCGGTTCTTAGTTAAGTTTTGCTGTAAAGTTCGTTTAAACGTTTCGACTGCAACACACTTCCAACTTCAAAGACTTTCATCCATCCGCCAACACACCACGTGACTGGCTGCCCAAGATCTAGCAAGCACGAGGAGACCGCCAGCCAAACCACGGACCCGGGGAACACCTTCACACCGACAAAAGGGAATCCCCAAAAGCAACGCAAGGACAAGCAAGTACCTCCAGACTTTTAGCTGAAACTGGTGTATTTTAATATCAAATTGAATTACCCGCCTAAGAAACGATAAAAGGGTGAAATTAATTATTGATGGTCATGTCTTTTAAGTGCATATAGAAACTTGGGATCTCACCATCTAACTCCTAAAACTCACTCTTCCTCACTCTCTGTCTTTCTTCAACTTGTATGAATGCGTGTGCGTGTGTTTGTGTTAGATATTAGTTTTATGTGTTAGTCATAGGCTTATAATCAATAAAGTATTGTTTGTATTTGAAAAGAGAAGCATTACTTGTGATATGTGCTTACAGATTTATTGTCTTGAACTTCAATCTAAGTTACCTATGCTTTGACCCTTGATTTATTTCTTAATTTAGCTGTTAGCTGGGAATTAGTCTTTCTTGGCTAAGAAGATATTATATTTCCTAGAATTAATAATTGTTTATGCTTTCCGTTCATTGGATGAACTGATAAAATGATCATACTATTGATTCTGCTACAGTAAATTCTGAAAATAATTCAATTATTAATTATTGATCACAATCCGTTATGAATAATAATTAATTATATTTATACGTGCGTATAAACGCTATACTGAACTTTTTCTCCCAAGATGCATTGCCTATGTAGGATATACATTTAACATTTCATAACTTTTTAAATAGTTCATGTGCCGATTTTTAAAACACCTTTTTCCTGTTTTTTTTTTTTTAACTCTACCATCTTCCCTGTGGTGCCCCACACCATATATATTCTATGGGCAATGGAAGCTGAGAAAACAGTTGGGAGCATTTTGTCCAGTGACCAGGCAAAGCCTTACTTTGCACTTCTGACACATGATGGATGTCTGCCCATCCTGGCACATCCAAAACCTTTATCCTATTCAATATCTGTAGAGAACAGGCCTCAAAACATAAGAATATCTGTGAGTGATCAGCCTTGTTAAATACCCTTATATGGGCAATGTATCCCCCAGGATACAGGCATTCAATGCCTGATAACCAAAGTTGTGAGAAGATTATTTTGAAAATATCAACAAGAACATGTAAAACTATCCTTCACGAGTTCACACTTACAAATGATCAGAGAATAGATGGTTATGCGTATTTGGCGTGCTGTCCGGGGGGAGGGCTCCGAGCTCGGAAATTGGGCCCGAACCCAGAGTACTCCCCCCGTATCTCTGTTTAGGAAGATAACTAGGCAAGTGTGAGGAGATGGGGTGGTGGAGGGATGCTGAAAACTGTCGAGGAATATGGGTGAGTCGACTGAGTATTTTTATAGGCTATACTCGTGCTGATTGAGTGGACCTGTTGATTACTGATTGCTGACAGCTGGCTGGAATGACTTGATTGTTTGATCATTAGAACGTGTTCCTCCCGAACCTTGTTGATAAAACATCAATTCACGAGTTCACACTTACAAATGATCAGAGAATAGATGGTTATGCGTATTTGGCGTGCTGTCCGGGGGGAGGGCTCCGAGCTCGGAAATTGGGCCCGAACCCAGAGTACTCCCCATAAAGCAAAGTGAATAAAAGACAGCCGCCTGCTTAAAGACCCCCCGAAAAGAGATTGGCGGGCTGGCATTTCAAGGAGAGCCTGGTTGTTTGGCTGGGAGAGCTCTCGCAGCGTCCGACGGGAGTTCAATGCTTACGGTGTCGGACGGGTAAGTATGGATGTTCGAACGGGAGGGTTCTTGTGGCAATGGTCACGGCATCGGAAAGGGTAAGCCTCACCAGTCAGGAAAGAGAAAAACATAGATGCTTGACTGGGAGGGTTTGGCTACGTCCTCTGGGAGATCAATACTTGCTAGACGGAGGAGGAGGAGATGAAGATGCTTGACCTAGGGAACTCTCGCTGTGTCCGCTGGGAGATCAATACTCGCTGGACGGAGAAAGAGAAGATATAAATACTCGACCGGGAAGGCTGTCTCTGGGTCCGCTGGGAGATCAATACTCGCTGGACGGAAAAAGAGAAGAAATAAATACTCGACCGGGAAGGCTGTCTCTGGGTCCGCTGGGAGATCAATACTCGCTGAAAGGAGAAAAGAGAAGACATGGATGCTCGACCGGGAAGGCTCTCGCTGTGTCCGCTGGGAGATCAATACTCGCTGGACGGAGAAAAGAGAAGATATGGATGCTTGACCTGGAAGGCTCTCGCTGTGTCCGCTGGGAGATCAATACTCGCTGGACGGAGAAAGAGAAGACATGGATGCTCGACCGAGAAGGCTCTCGCTGTGTCCGCTGGGAGATCAATACTCGCTGGACGGAGAAAGAGAAGACATGGATGCTCGACCGGGAAGGCTCTCGCTGTGTCCGCTGGGAGATCAATACTCGCTGGACGGAGAAAAGAGAAGACATGGATGCTTGACCTGGAAGGCTCTCGCTGTGTCCGCTGGAAGATCAATACTCGCTGGATGGAGAAAGAGAAGACATGGATACTCGGAAATTATTATTATTATTAATTATTTTTTTTTTTTTTTTTTTTTTTTTTTTCGATGAGGATTTGGTGGGCTTTTTTGATATGGAAACGATTAGTTCTGATGTAGGTTTGGAACGCGTCTGAGGACCATCTTCCAAGCGCTTGGATCTACTGTTGGGAGAGGCCTTTTTGGGCTGCTGAGGTTGCTGCCCCGATGCGGAAGGAATGGCTGGAGAAATTCTCTGCTGGGATGCCTGATAGTTGGAGAACAGATTTTAGGTGTTTTTGGAACCAAAAGCTTGTCACGGGTTTGTTAGAGTCGTCTATGAACAGGGGTTCGAGATGGGATTTAGCATGAGAGTTTCTCAGTTGGAGGTATGCTAGTATAGTTTGGAAAGGTTGAATTGGTGACGAGAGGTTGAAAATATATATGAAGTGGCCTTTTTTGGTTTGGTCTGTTTTGCTTTGTTTGATCAGAAAAGAGATAGTTTCGCTGACAAGCACTGAAAGATCTGAGATGTTTGGGTGGATTTTTGGGTCGAATCTGGAAGTGATAGCCAGTTCAGAGCGTCTTAGGAAACCAAAAAAAGCTAGAATAAACATGGCATCGAGTGTGCGAGAGGTATTAAGGGATCGGTAGCCTGAGCGGAGGGTATGGATGCATTTAGTAAGAATATCTAACGTTATGGGTTGTCTGGTGTCCGGGCGGGTGGGCTGGGATCGTTGGATGCCTTTAATTAAGAGGGAGGTTTGTGAATTATTTATCTCCGGTGAGGGGGCGCCGTGAATCAATTTGTGAAAAAATTGGATGCCGCTTAAGTAACTTTTGATGGACCCGACTTGGAGGCTCTTAACGCTGTTAAGGTAAGAGATGGAGGAGGTAATTGTATGGAGGGAAAAATCAGGGAATGGCGTGTTGTAAGAAAGGTGGAAGGCTTTAAAACATCTCCATGCGGTCACATAGGATTGGAGAGTTCTGGGGGAAACTGCTTGGAGAATGGTGTCGAGCGATATGTTGAGGAGGGATTTTTGCGGGTGGGTTATGGGAATATTAATTCCGAATAATGAGGTACTGGAGTTGGTAGCTTGTCTGCCTCTGGAGCCAGCATCCTGAATTTCTGAAACATAAAGCGAGACAGAGAGTCAGCAATTTGGTTTTTTGACCCGGGGATGTGTTTAGCAATTAAGATAAATTGATCACATGCTGAAATCCAGATTAGACGTCTTAGAAGTGGCATCAGTGCGGGTGAATGGGAACGGCCTTTATTAATGCACTGGACTGTAGCTTCATTGTCACAATGCACTACGATACTGCTAGCAGTCCATTCTTTCCCCCACAGGAAGGCTGCTACTACGAGAGGGTAGAGCTCGAATAATGCGGAGGACTGTAGCGTGTCCTGTATTTGGGGGGGCCACGTAGACGCGAATCAGCGTCCTTGGCAGAACCCCCCAAAGCCGACTGAGGGGGCTGCATCTGTGAACAGCTGGATGTCGATGGGGGAGGAAATTAGATCCTTATAGAAAAATGATAGGCCGTTCCACTGTTTAAGAAAAGTTATCCATAGCCTGAGTTCGTCGTGGCATGCTGGAGTTAGGGAAATGAGATCCTCTAGTGCGTGAACTGAAGACGCGAGAGAGAGGAGATGAGAAATGAAAGGGCGGCCTTGTGGAATAATGCGCATGGCGAAGTTTAAGTGGCCGAGCATGGATAGGAGTTCGCGTTTGGAACACTTTGAACTGTCTACGAGGGTAGATGAGATGAGGATTATTCTATCGATTTTTTCCTTGGGCAGGGAGGCCTGGTATTTAACTGAATCTAGCTTAATGACAAGGAACTCGATGGATGTGGCGGGACCCATGGTTTTTTCCTCGGCGATGGGAATTCCGAGCTCGGCAAATACTCTTTGAACTGTGAGAATCTGGGCTGCTGAAATGGCGCCGGGAGGTGAAATTATTAGAAAATCGTCCAGCAGGTGAATGAGGTGAGGAATTGCGTAATTGTTTGACAAGATCCAGCAAATGGCTTCAGATAGCATGTCAAAAATTTTGGGGCTGCTTTTGCATCCAAAAGTTAAGCGTACGGCGAAATAGAATTTCCCATGCCAGCGCACTCCGAATAAGTGCCATGAATCCGGGTGGATGGGCATCACTTTAAAAGCCGAAGTGATGTCAATTTTTGCGAGCCAGGCACCCCGACCCACAATTTTTATGAGGTCGACTGCGTGATCTACGTCGTGGTATTTGAGAGAAAATTCGTCGAGTGGGATCAGGCTGTTAATGCTTGGGAACAGGGATTTATGTGGAGCTGACAGATCGACTGTGAGGCGTTTCTTACCTGAAAACTTTCTCGTAGCCACTCCAATGGGGCTAATGCGAAAAACTTTGAAAGGAGGCTCGTCAAAAGGGCCAATCATGAAGCCTGACTCGGCTTCTTTTTTAATCAGGTTGTCTACCACGTTGGGCTCGGCGAGAGCCGATTGGAGATTATCGCAGATTATGTTTTGGGAGAGCGGACAAACCACTCCCGGTTTAAAACCGTGTTGTAGGCCAGACAGCAGATATTCAGTGAAGTCAGAGTCCGGGTGGTGAGCTAGTTCGATAGAAAGGCGAGAAACATTCACGGGAGTCGATAAATAATTTTTAGATTTTTTATTGACATCTTTAAAGACAGGGCATACAGGACGGGCATGAGCACCGCCACAGAAGCTGCATATGTGCAAGTACCGACAACGCTGCCTGGTGCACTTGCCGATATTAAAATTGTTGCAAGGCTGTTTGCTGTCCGTAAGTGCTCTGGAGCGGAAATTAGCCTTGTGTGGATATGGGTTGCTAGTCGCCGGTCTTGGTGTGTAGCTGGTGGATTTGACTGGTCCCGTTTCCGGGCATGGAGGAACGGAGGGGTTAACTTGAGGGCACGATATTGTGGAATGTGCCACTGACCTGCAGACCGCGCAAGAAATATTCCTGCAGCCAAGGAAAACTCTGCTGTGCAGGTCAGTGTCTAGTGCTCCCCAGTATGGGCATTGGTTCCACTGTGAAACCCTAACAGCGCATTTTGCTGAGAAGAGTTTGTGATATGTGTAAAAGTGCCCTCCCCCGTAGGACAACGCGAGCTCGGCTATCAGCGCTAAATAGTCATTCAGTTCGCGTCGCCTATGAGGGAAGGCTGAGCAAATGATTTCTGTGAAGTGGCTGAAAGCGATTGAAAACTCCGAAAAAGAAAGAAAACGTGATGAATGTGCATTCTGGTTTTTTAAAGTGACTGAAAAATCCCCGCAGTCTAACTGACGGTTAGAATCGGATACGGGAAGCAGAGAAAGTAAATGTGAAAGGTCTACATCCGCACCTGCCAGAATCTGTGCTCGGATGTTTTGAGTCACTGGGGGAGGCTCCAGAGCGACAGCGTTTGGTGGGACTGGCATCGGGGTAGCTGTGAAAAGAGAATATTGTGATTTGGCATTTAAGAGAGAGCTGTAAGGGAGAGAAGCCTGGGCTGCGACTATCGGCGGAGGCAGCCTCACGCTTAAGTCGGCCTGTGGGGCTTGAGAAGGAAAATTGAGAAAAGCATAAGGGGGAAAAGGAGGAAATAAATGAGATGCCTGAGCCTGTGTTGCAGGCGGAGGCGGTCTCGCACTTGCTTGAGCTGCAGGCCACTGAAAATGGGAGGGGTTAGCAGTAGTCGCGGGAAGGTGGTGGAAAGTTTGAGCCTGCACCGCTAGCGGAGGCAGCCTCACGCTAGCGTCTGCTATGGGAGCCGGAGGCCACTGCAGAGGAAAAGAGTTAGAAACAGCAGGAGGAAAACACTGGGAGGCAGAGGGTGACCCGGCGGGCCCAGCTGTGTATGGCACTGCGGCGGGAAGCGCCGTGCTGAAAAGCTCAGCTGAAGCCGGAGGCGAGTGAGGTCTCGTGGCGGTGGAATCTGGAGCGCGACCCAGGCTCGCAGAAATCCTGGCGCCGCGGGCTGAAGCGTGCGGCAAACCGAATCTTGCACGGGAAGGTGGCGGAGTCGGGCGAGGCGAATTCGGGGCCTCACGAGAATTTCCCGGCCTGCTGGCCGCCTTGGAACCTGGGGTGGATTTAGGAGAGAGATTTGATGATTGCAAGGTAATGTATAAGTTGTATAGTTGCGCTTTAGTCATACTGCGCGAGGGCTGAATATCAGAGTTTATCAGCGCTTGTCTCAGACTCAAGACTGTCCACTTCCCAATAGGCGGAATCGTTGGTACGGCCGAACGATAGGAGGACGCCGGGGAGGAAGCTGGAGTCCTCGCCGGTGGAGGTGAGGGTAAACCTCGGCATCTTGGCGTGCGAGGGGTTGCTTGCGCAGACCGGCGCCCGCGAGATGAAACGTGGGGCTCGGAGGCGGTATCAGGTGGAGAGGTTGTCCTGGGGCCAGCTGATGGCGGAGCATGGTTAAGCTCGTCATCGGAGGGTGAAAACTGCATTTGGGACATCGTAGCAAAGCGGTAAACCAAATGTTGAAAACTGTCGAGGAATATGGGTGAGTCGACTGAGTATATTTATAGGCTTTACTCGTGCTGATTGAGTGGACCTGTTGATTACTGATTGCTGACAGCTGGCTGGAATGACTTGATTGTTTGATCATTAGAACGTGTTCCTCCCGAACCTTGTTAATAAAACATCAATTAAAAAACTATTTTCTAAAACAAAAGCACTCTAAAATATCATAATCGTGAAAAATATAAAAACACTTAGCTCAAGGCCATTGTCTTTGTCCAGGTATGCTGCCATTTTGGATTTTGATACAAATGTTTGGAATGTTAGCATAAAGTCACATGACCTGATTACATGACCCATCACCCCATCAGTGTTTCTCATCAACTGCAACCACATAATGCCCCTCCCCCCATAGCCCCTCCCCCTACAGCCTGTTAAATGACTGTATCCCCCAAGATACAGAAACTCTTTAAACACAAACTCACTTCTGTCACAGAAACAGCCTCGTCAACACCAAACCTTCCCACTCCCCCCACTCGTTCCACTTCCCCTGAATTATGATCACCTGCACCTGTCACCATCACCTGCCTGCAATCTGCACGTTCATCACCAGCACCTTAAAAACACCACAGTTCACTCAGCTCACTGTCTGGTCTCGTCAATTCATTCGACTACCTGACTCTCCGTCTAGGATCACCTCTACCCACTATTGACTTCCTGCTGTATTACTTACCCGCCTTCTGTGAATCTCCCATCTGTATCTCCGGTCCTTCAGTCTTCTGCCAGTCATCCGTCTTCCATCCTGCTCGACATCTTCACCCTGCAACAGATTAGAGACTCAGTCAAAACCATCACTAGTTCAATATTCATATCTGTCATCAAACCAGCTACTCACCTGCCGTATCTGTTCTTGAGTGTCTTTAATAAAACCTCTTATTTACGTTACCTGTTTGTGTCGTTCTGATCTGTGACAAAAGACCAGACCAACTATGCACGAACCAACAGATCACGGCGAAGAGGAATCTTCACCACCAGTCACAGTCGCTGAAATTTTACAAGAGATTGAGCGCGCCATTCATCCACCCGCCATCTGCTCTTCGTCACTCTGCCTCTGTCAGTCCCATGGCCCGACCAGCGACCTATTCAGGCACGGAGGGGGAGTGCAGCGGTTTTCTTCTCCAGTGCGAGCTTTTTATGGAGATACAAGCCTCTCTGTTCGCTTCTGAAAGAGCGAAAATCGCATTCATCATCTCTCTTCTCACAGGACGTGCACTTCTCTGGGCTCGGGCGCTATGGGATGCGAATGGAATTGTCACTCAATCCTTTGCTAACTTCATCGGCCGTTTTTCACAAGGTTCAAATTCCCTTTCAATTCATGACAAATTATTTTGTTTACGGCAAGGAAAATCCTCTGTGTCCGATAATGCCTTGCAGTTTCGCACTCTTGCAGCAACCAGTGGTTGGAACGAGACTGCTTTAATAACAGCTTATCGCCAGGGCCTTAACAAAATATTCGCTTACAATTGGCTATTTAAGATGACATCATTGGGGTGGAAGGCCTCATTCAATGCTCCATTCGAGTTGCTCAACGATGCACCGGCTGTCAGCTAGATCACCCTGCAGAGCCTCCTCCTCGTCCTGCGACCACTGCCAGCCCTCCAGCATCAGAACCCATGGAAGTAGATTCGACCCATCTAACATCAGCCGAACGTCAACGCCGCATCCTCAACCATCTCTGTCTCTACTGTGGGACAGCCGGTCATCTTCTCGTCACATGTCCAGTCCGTCCCCCACGACCTGCGGTGAGTACTATTTGTCTACCATCACCCATTTCTTCCATGAAATACACTCCTGTCCTGCTCACCTATGTTCGAAGAACTCTTTCAGCGAAAGCGTTGATCGATTCAGGTGCCGCTGGCAATTTCATTTCACTCTCCACACTGCAAAAACTTCGAGGTCGCCAGAGAACCATGTCTCAAATCCTGCATGTTCAGACCATCCTAGGAAAGCCACTTGGTCGTGGGAAGATCTGGTATTGCAGTCCCACCATCACACTAAGAATTGGATGCCTACATGAGGAGGAACTTTCGTTCATGGTGCTGGAGGGCTCAACTGCAGACATCATCCTGGGACGCCCATGGCTGGGACTTCACTCACCGAACATCTGCTGGCCTTCAGGTGAAATCTGTCAGTGGGGAAGAGAATGCTTTTCTCATTGTTTGTACCCAGTCAAGAAAATAAATTCATCCTCCATCGTCTACTTCAGCATCCAAAGTCACAATCTGCTCAACTTCTGTCGAGAGTCCAGCCACCACTATACATCATGAAATTCCAGTCATCTACCGGGCGTTCCAGGATATTTTCTCCAAACAACTGGCAACCAAACTTCCACCACATCGGTCATGGGACTGTGCGATCGACCTGCTGCCTGGGGCTACTCCACCGCGTGGAAAGATCTATCCGTTGTCCATCCCGTAACAGAAGGCCATGGAGGAGTATATAGAGGAGGCTCTTCATCAAGACTACATTCGACCATCCACGTCCCCTGCCGCTTCCAGTTTCTTTTTCGTCGGTATGAGTGGAACCTTTGATGAGTGGAAGACGGCGTTCATCACCCCAGCTGGCCATTATGAGTATAGGGTCATGCCCTTCAGACTGTCCAATGCTCCTGCCGTCTTCCAAGGATTCATGAACGAGATCTTCAGAGATTTCCTCCAAAGGTTTGTCATTGTGTATATTGATGACATTCTCATCTATTCTGCCAGTCTATCTGAACACCACCACCATGTTAAACAAGTGCTTCAACGACTACGCGATCATCAGCTCCTTCTTAAATTGGAAAAATGTGAGTTCTACCAAGAGACTGTCCAGTTCCTGGGTTATGTGATTAACCAACACGGAATTACCATGAACCAGAGGAAGGTGGAGCCGTTTCCAACTGGCCGTTACCATCCAAGGAGTAACATCGTTTCTTAGGGTTCTCCAACTTTTATTGATTTATAGATTCATCCAAGGTTTCAGCAAGATCAGCGCACCCATCACATCGTTGCTGAGGAAAGGGGCCAAGTCTCTGTCCTGGACCACTGAAGCCACCAATGCCTTTGAGAAGATCAAAGCCTCCTTCAGTTCCGCTCCTAACCTCATTCATCCAAACCCTGATCTACCATTCCTCGTTGAGTTTGACGCCTCAACCACCGGTCTAGGAGCGGTTCTTTCCCAGCGGCAGGGGAAGCCTCCCAGACTCCATCCATGTGCCTTCTTCTCCAAGAAACTGTAGAATTACGACGTCGGCAACCGGGAACTACTGGCCATCAAACTGGCTTTGGCGGAGTGGACACACTGGCTGGAGGGAGCTAAATTTCCATTTGAAGTCATCACTGATCACCGAAACCTGGAATATCTTCGAGATGCAAAACGACTCAACACCCGTCAAGCCCGCTGGTCACTCTTCTTCTCCCGGTTCAATTTCAAAGTCACCTATCGGCCTGGAGAGAAAAAATGTAAAAGCAGATTCCCTCTCTCGTTTGTATCAACCTGAATTCACCTCCACTAGTCCAGAACCTATCCTCCCTCCCTCCAGCCATGATTGTCAGCCCAATTCAGTGGAGTCTGGACGACCATATCGCCGAAGCCACCCTAGCCGAATTTGCTCCGCCGGGAGATCCTGAGTTCCGTCCCATCTACGTCTGTCCCTCATGGACTCAGTTCTGGGCTCTGGACACCCAGGCAGCCAACAAACTCTTGCAACAGCGCTACTGGTGGCCCAATATGGCCCAGGATACCTCCCGATATGTCAGGAGTTGCTTAGTCTGTGCCATGGCTAAAGTTCCCAGACGCCTTCCTGAAGGTAAACTCGTACCTTTTACCTGTACCCACTAGACTGTGGTCTCATCTCGGGGTGGACTTCATCACAGATCTTCCGTCATCAGATTCACATTGACCGCTTCTCAAAAGCCTGTAAATTAATTCCTCTGCCTGTTCTTCCCACAGCCTTCGAGACTGCTGAAACCCTCTTCAACAACATCTTCAGACATTTCGGTATACCAGAAGACATCGTATCTGACCACAATTCATTTCACGAGTCTGGAAGTCTTTCTTCAACCTCCTGAGAGTGTCCATAAGTTTAACATCTGGGTATCATCCACAGTCGAATGGCCAGGCTGAGAGGAAGATACAGGAGATCGGGAGGTACCTGCGGTCATATTGCCACGACCATCAGGACTGCTGGAGCCGTTACCTACCCTGGGCCGAGTGTGCACAGAACTCCCTTCAGCAATCTACCACTGGTCTCACACCCTTTCAGTGCATACTCGGCTACCAACTGCCCCTGTTTCCCTGGTCAGGAGAGCCTTCCGACATTCCAGCAGTCCAACCAGGACAAATGGTCTGGCTCTCCACCCGGGACATCTGTCTCCGACAGCCCTGCCGTAGGCTGAGTCCCAGGTACATCGGTCCGTTCGCAATACAGAGGCAGATCAAAGAGGTCACCTACCGGTTAACACTTCCCTCACACTACCGCATCTCACCTTCATTCCATGCCTCACTCCTGAAACCATTCACTAATCCTCTGATTCCTTCCTCCCCAGGGTCTGGTGCTGGAGACGTACCTCCTCCTCCTCCGGTGGATCCTGAGGAAGAAAATATTTACAGAGTTCAAGACATCCTCGACTCCCGGCGACGGGGCAGCCACTTAGAATACCTTGTAGACTGGGAAGGTTTTGGCCCAGAAGAAAGATGTTGGGTTCACCGTGATGACATCTTAGACCCAACACTTCTTCAAGACTTCCACATTGCTCGTCCCGATCGTCCAGCGCCGAGAGGTTGTGGTCGTCCCCGTCGTCGGTCTTTCCCCCATCAGGAGGTCTGTCCATATAAACTTTCCTCGTCCACTTCACGAAGTGGAACACTCTTCAAAATGGCGGCAGGGATTCCCCCGAGGGGAAGTGCTTAGGGAAGTTCGCAAGTGCGTGTCTAAAAGTGGACTGGAACGCAGCACAGGTCTCTTCTCCGGTCCAACCCCCAACAGCTTTACATGAGGTCCAGGACCAATCTTAAAGGAGAAGTAGGGCACACAAGATTAAATAGCTGCCTAAATATAATAGGAAAACACCAGACTGGACTATGTATACATTGTGGAGAAGTGGAAAATGTAAACATGTACTCTTGACATGTAGAAAGTACTCTAAAGGAAACCCTCTAAAGTTATGATCTTTCTGAAAGAAACTCAGCTTGCAATTTTTTTTTTTTTTTTGTAAACTGACAGCCCAATGAGATCACACCTCAGTCCAGAAGATGGCGGTAATGCACCTCGTTTGCAAACTGCCAAAAAAAACTACAGAAGAAGGAGACAGCAGAAACAACAACAGAAACAACGTAGCTGCATTATGTCACAAACGTGACAGTTTAGTGTGTGTGTGTGTGTGTGTGTGTGTGTAGAGTGTGGGGTGTGTTTATTACAGTAGAAGGCTGGTCTTGTCCTGAAGCTATAAATGACCCGCAGCTCCTCGAGACTGAAGGAGATCATCGACAGACACACACACACAGAGGAGGAACTTCATTCAGTGTGTGTTTCATACAGTTGCTGATCTGTGAGTGTGTGAGTGTGATGATGAGCGTCTCGCTGTGTGCTGCGCTCCTGGTGTGTCTGTGTGTGTGTGTGAGCGAGAGCTGCACCTGTTTTCCAGCTCATCCACAGGAGTTATTCTGCAGTTCTTCGTTAGGTACGTCACACTGGAGCTCAATCTCATTACAGCTGGATTACAGAATCAGATTTTAAAAAATGGCAACACTTTACAATAAAGTTCATTAGTTAACATTAGTTAATGTATTAACTAACATAAACTAACATTGATCAATACATTTGTTACAGTATTTATTTATCTTTGTTAGATAATAAAAATCCCTAGTTAATCCGTTAGTTAATAAAAATCCAACTGTTCATTGTTTGTTCATGTTCACGGTGCATTAACTAATGTTAACAAATCCAACCTTTAAATTTAATGGTAAATTTATTAAAAATGTATTATTAGTAAATGTTGAAATTAATATTAATTAAGATTAAATAAATGCTGTATAAGCGCAGTTCATTATTAGTTCATGTTTACTAATGTAGTTAACTAATGTTAACTAATTAACCTTATTGTAAAGTGTTACCAAAAAACGATATACTTGTAAATATGCATTTTATTGAATACTAAATATTCACAAAATTACTTTTTTGAAATATTCAAAAATTATTCATAATTTTTTGTGATTCTCACTAATTTTTCTTTTTTATCTTTTAAATAACAGTGTATTGCTTATGTATGTTTGTCTTCCAGTTTTGTAGAATCTAACAAGTTGGAGGCCACACGACATATCTCATCTTTTTGATTTTTACATTTTTATCAACTATTAATTAACCTTTTCATTAAACCTACTGCAGTTGCTTCACAAACCCCAGTTTGACGTAATTTTGTTGATGACAATTTTGCAACAATTTTTTTCTCTTTGTATTTTTGTTCCATAGTACCAGAATATCCTATTCAAATCAATGTGATAAACAAGTTAAGGCTAAACATAAAGTCAGACGTAATCTAAAACTAATCAGTAGTCCGAAAATGTGTAACGTAACAGATTACATTACAAACTGCAGGTTTCATCATGCAATTTTGTATTCTGTAATGGACTCTACCCAACACTGCTTATGCACTATTTGTTCATAATTTTTTAACTAACTGAGAGTAGTTTTTGGTTCTCTACCTAACTGGGAGTAGTTTGGGATCTCTAACTAACTGAGAGCAGTTTTGGATCTCTAACTAACTGAGAGCAGTTTTGGATCTCTCACTAACTGAGAGCAGTTTTGGATCTCTAACTACTGAGAGCAGTTTTGGATCTCTCACTAACTGAGAGCAGTTTTGGATCTCTAACTAACTGAGAGCAGTTTTGGATCTCTCAATAACTGAGAGCAGTTTTGGATCTCTAACTAACTGAGAGCAGTTTTGGATCTCTAACTAACTGAGAGTAGTTTTGGATCTCTAACTAACTGAGAGCAGTTTTGGATCCCTAACTAACTGAGAGCAGTTTTGGATCTCTAAGTAACTGAGAGTAGTTTTGGATCTCTAACTAACTGAGAGCAGTTTTGGATCTCTAACTAACTGAGAGCAGTTTTGGATCCCTAACTAACTGAGAGTAGTTTTGGATCCCTAACTAACTGAGAGTAGTTTTGGTTATCTAACTAACTGAGAATAACTAAGCCCCTAAGTTAATAACTATCTTTGCAACGGAAGTGAATCAATCAAAAACTAACTTTAGCTGTACAATAACTTTATTCTAGAGCTGCTGTAAAGCCTAAACAATCTCTGTTACTGTAATTTCCTATTATCACTGCTTTGAAACAATCTATATTGTTCAAAGCGCTATATAAATAAAGGTAACTTGACTTGACTAACGCGCTCAGAATCACACGGTATATAACTGATTATTTTCCCATTAGTGATGCGAGCTGAGGTAACTGGGAAGAAGATCTTACCAGGAGAGATAAATACAGAGGGCATGGAAGTTGTTCAATATGACATCAAAGTGAGAAAGGTGAGCTAAAGTATTGATGATCATATGAATGTTCTGCTGGGAATTATAATGATCTGATATAGTATGCTTTTCCTGGGACAGATTGGCCTGATGTCAAAATCAGGAGTGTGTTTCCCGAAAGCATCGTTCGCCAACTATAGTCGCAAGTTCCGTCGTTATCAGCAGTTCAACGAGTCTGTGTTTCCCGAAACCATCGTTCCAACACACATTCACAAACAGCATCGCAGAGTTGTGTGTTTGACAGATCTATAGATCTAGCTGTGGTTAGAAGCAGAGTTTCCAGTTTGCATGACATGTGGACTCAATAAATCCTGATCTTGAGCAAAATAAGCAAGCCGACATTCAGTGCAATCTATAATCTTTTATTTAGAACACATACCAATGTCATTTACGTCTTTTAGTTTGTCAAGAGATTTAAAGCGTAGGTTTTGAAGATTGCGCATGTGCGAACGAGCTCTAGTGTGTAGAACGAGCCTATGATTGAATCTGGAAATAAAGCAAAATAGCTGAGAAAAATTAGAAATATTCCTCAGATGCCATGTCCGTAATTTATAGTAAAACATCTCGGGCCCTATCTTCCACCCAGCGCAATTGACTTCGTACACCGACGCATGTATCATTCCTATTTTGCACCCAACGCACAGCGGACTCTTCCCTCCACAGACCCACGTCGGTAAATGAGGGAATGAACTTGCGCTCCCGGGGCGGTTCAGGGGAAAGAGGCGGTGTGTTCCGGCGCAAACGTTCCCTGGTGCTGTTTTGCAGCGTGTTATTCAGATGCTATTTTAAGAGCGCATGCTTGGCCATAATGTAGCGTGTGACTGTGCACAAAGCGGATACACTTTGCTTCTCTCATACGTGACGCAGCCCCATTTTTGCACACCATACATAATAACAAGGGAAAATATTACCACACAAGGGAAATCATTGTGGTGTCCATGAAGATGTGGACAAATAGGCATAATATAGCTTACACATTTACCCGAATTATTATACGTGAGTTGAACCGAAGCTAATTTGGGTGTGTTTCTCCCATCCTCATACAACGCCACTTCTCTGTCTTCTACGGCCCTGACGAGAACGCCGGTCTCCTCGGCTGTGAACCGCTCCTGGCGTGCGCCTGGCAAATCCGCCGTTATAATAGTGATCCGCCATGGACAAGCGCGCCGGCTCTTAAAGGGAATGTGAGATGGCGCTCTGATTGGTTTATTGCACGTTACGCCCAAACCACACCTATGAGTAATGTAGCGACTTCAGACCAACACATTTTATATTTGCGTCGAGATCCGGCCACAAAAGGTTCGTTAACAGATCTTTAAAATAGGGCCCCTCGCGTTAATTCCATCTCAAACAGATTCATTAAAAGTATTATTACTCCAACACCTGCATGCAGGGCCGTAGCTAGAGGATTCGGGGCCCCCTGAAAAAATATTGATGTGGGCCCCCACCACCCCCCACCAATATCATATACTGTACAATAGATGAACATGGAGGCCCACATATAAAAGAAGATGGTGATGTTGTTGTAAAACCTTTATTTTAAAAGTTAAATGTTTATATAAAAATTACAACTAATAAAAACTAACAAAAAGCAAGAAATTGTTAAATAATAATAAAAACCAATTATTAAAAAGTAATATTTTTTTCCCCCATCAGTCTGTTATAATTCATAAATTAAAAAGTAAACATTTAGAAATTGACAAGAATGCAGTCTAATTAAAAAAATAAAACCATTTATTGCCTTATTTTTTAATAAAGATAATATGGAACTGGTAATATTATTAAATAAAGCGAATACATTTATTCATCCAAGTGCAGTGTGTTGTATTCGTGTTTTCTCGATGTTTTAAATATCATCAGCCGGCAGGTCAGATGCATAATGCAATGCGTTGTGACTCGTGTAATTTTTTTAAAACTCTATTTACAATAGTGTAAAAAGACAGGAATTTAGACCACGTAATCATTCGGTCGATTTTGTGGCGCGCACCGATAATAAAAAATGACTGTACACGGCAGACTGTAGACGGAAGTTTTCTAATTCCCAGCGAAATAACAATAATTTTAAGAACGTCTTGATCGAATGGGATACAACCACTCTCCTTGCCTCCCTCTCCGTCTTTTCCTGGCATTTCTGGTCCCTGATTTCTGTTTTCTTTTCCCCGACATTTTTCAGTCAGTCAGTCTCCTGCTCTTCCACCAAGTCCATCGTTAACTTCAGGTTCTGCCGCCTCAACTCTGATTGGTTCTGTTCACGAGCTGGGGTGGGACTTACAATTTTATTGGGTCCATCTGATGTTTGTCACTGACTCTGACTGAATAATTAATAAATACTTTAGGTCGGACTAAACCATTTTTATGGAGGTAAGAGAAGCAGATATTTGGAAACATATTTACCCAAATTGCACGTTTTTGTGGTTTTCATTTAAATCTCAGGCATACAACTAATATAAATATTAGAATTATTCATACAACAGGGGCCTAAATAGTATAACTGCTGGATTTTGTGGGGCCCCCTGGGCAGTGGGGGCCCCTATAATTGTCACCACCTTTCACCCCACTAGCGACGGCCCTGCCTGCATGACATCATTAACCAACGTGGTTGAACGATCAATTTGCGACAATACAGTTTCGGGAAACAGTCGTGACTAGTGAGATGATTTCTTCAGCGATGCATCATCGCACTATAGTAGGGAAGCAGCGAGTTACAACGTTATACGGGAAACACACACCCCTGAATAGTCCATGATTAAAATGGAGAGTTACAGTCTTTTTAGGGTTCTTGTCGACACATATACATGTGTGACAACGTGTGACATACACTTTGGACACACGGTTCGTGAAGCTTCGAAACCTTTGCAAAGCTTTTTTGCTAAAATCACGTGACTTTGGCGGTTTGATACACGCTCCGAATCACTGGTTCGAAGCAAAGGATTCGAAGGTTCACGGAGCGTGTTTCTGTAGCATCCGACACTAGAGACTCTATTTTAAATTGAATAATTTTTATATAGTGGATCTGCAGACCCAAAACACAATACACTGCTATACAATACAAACAATAGTTTTACAAAATCATGGTTTTGCAGGTGTTCAAAGGTTCTTCTGACAGAATAAAGAAAATCAAGCATGCCTCTACATTGGAGATAATGTGTACGGCCATACTGGGTCACGGCCAGTATCTGCTTTCAGGTAAACACAAAGTTCAGTCTGATCGGTCCTTAACTCATTCTGCTTGCAATCACATCAAGCTCTATAGGGCTCAGCTGATTGGTTCCTGCTGTATCAGTAGCCAATGAGCTCGATGCTCAACCTTCAAATGCTTGGTCAGTGTTTGCTGTAGCATCTTTCAGAAACCCTCCACCTTCCCCAGCTCCACCTGTATATCTCTGCTACGGGTCATTCATGTATGTTATATTGAACAGCAACATTAGGCAACATTCGAAAGCTTACAAACTCAGTAATTCATCCTGTGAAAAGTATTTTGAAATTGGATGTTGCCTTACCATGTAAATGGTACTTTAAATGATTTAAGCAGGCTCCTCCCCTTCATATTACAAAAATTATTTTAATTACTTTATTATCAAATCTTTTCTAATCTTGACACAACCCATATCGTTGGAAAGGTCTGAGTCTCAAGGTTCCATATTTGGTGACTATTTTGTGATAGAAGCAATATTTGGGCAAAAAAAAAATGAATTTGTTACAGGAGAATGCATCAAAAACATTTACAAATTATGGAATTTTGGTACAATGTTTAAACAAAATCTCATAGAAACGTACATTTTTGTGATATCAACTTCAAATTTGGAACACAACTTGGTTAGATATGTAGCTTTGATTTAATAGTAATTTATAGTAAAAAAAAACACCAACATAAAAAATGTTTAGTACAGTACATTTGATTTACAGTAAATTTAAACTTCCATAACTTTCACATCAGCAATAATCTGCTGAGGGCCTTTTTAAAATAAGACCAAACGGTCTATATTCCAAAGCATTCTAGAATTACAACCATTTTAGTTTAGATAGTGACAGTTATGTGCGATCTGACATAATCGAGGATGTGCATCTCTTTACAGAAACACACCTAGAGCGCACACATACACTACATGATGTAGTCTATTAGTTTAGACTAGTGTGCTTGAGCATTTAGAGCGCACACTTCACTTCTGATTTACTCTAAAATGCTTTTATAACGTTATAATTCTTTAAATAATTTAAATCAATCATTAGCTCAAGTAGAGCATGAATTTACTGCTTGATAACCCAAGACTCGCTGTATGTGGCTTGCCATCGGCTGCATGACATGTTCCCTGGTTTGCTTTAATGTGTTTTATGACTTTTATACATCAACATGTCAGGCCGCTCCAGCTATACAACGCTGCGAAGGTAAATCAAGTTCAGATAGTTTTTAGGGCGACTCTTCACTGATTTAACAGGAATTAGGAAACACTGACTAACATTATGAGTGGACCTCAGAGAATATAAAACAAAAATGAAATATACAATATGTTTTCTGTCCCTAAGGATATATGGACAGTTATGACAGACTCTCCATTTCAATGTGCGACCTCATTGTGCGCTGGGACAGTCTCTCCTTAATGCAGAAGAACAACATCAAATACAGATATCAGAAGGGCTGTGACTGCAAGGTAAGAACACATTTATTTAGAGATGCACGAAATATCGGCCACCATATCAGTATCGGACGATATATGTCCATTTCTATGATATAGTTATCGGCCCAATAAAAGTTTTTTGCCAATATATTAAATAATGTATTTCCTTCAGCTGAGAGACTCTTCAGATGTGCACTGTTCAACATGATGGTTTTGAGTTGCATGAAATATGATTAGAATCACTTAAAAAAAGGGAAAATACAGTAAAGTGCAACACAAGTCTGTCATATCAGCTACATGAAATTATGAGAACATCATTATAATTGTGTGTTTGGGACATGGATTTTAAAGGTGAGACTTTTGTTTTTGTAATCAGGCTTTCAAAAATTATATTAAAACTTTTATAAAATAAAATATTCATATCGGTGCATCCCTACATTTATTTCAAGCCAGCTGACAATGATCCAAACATTACGAACTCAGTTCACCCTGTAACGATGAAATGAAACAATTTTCACATGTGTTTTATGTTTTGTATCTACACAGTAAAAAACGTTGGGATAATTTTAAACCTTACCGTTTTAGGTACACAAATTGGGTCATTGTGTTGGGTTATTATACAAAATATGTTGGGTAATTTTTTCAAAATTGTTGGGTAATTTTTAGTAATAACCCAATGCTTTGGGTTAAAATAACCCACAGTTGGGAAGGTGCTATACCACCCCATAGTTGGGTTACTCATTGGGTTATTTTTAACCCAACATTTTTAAGTGAGCAGTTAAACAGGTTCTAGAATACTAACTCATTCACTTATTAATTCAATGTCCAAAAGTACCCTGACATAGATTCGATTTATGAAGGTCCGAGTGAACAAAACCATAGCTGGTAGTGTATATTATATTGTATTGTAATATATTAATGTGAAATGGATCCGCAGATCTCCATCTGCACTCGCCAGCCCTGTCAGCCCAGCTCTGAGAGCGAGTGTGTGTTGGACGACTGGTCTTACTCGCGGTCAGAGCCACTTCTTGAGGCCGCCTGCGTCAGACACACCGACGGCTCCTGCAGCTGGGACACAGGAACGGCCAAAAACCACACACACACACACGCCTGACGTCTGCAAACCACACACACACACACACACACACTGAGTCTGAGTGGAAAACAAACTGCTTGATGCTGATCGACTCTGAACACAAGCAAGGCCTTTAACCTCCTGCAACCACCCAGAATAGACTACCTTGCATAATTGCATTGGATTATTAGCATGTCATATTAGGTCATCTGATTTTCTAGCTTATTATTTTGAATTGAGAAAAAAAAGGGTTTATGGGCAAAAACGCCGTTTTAAACTGATCTGTAATGCCTAAAGAAATCAGGAAGATTCAGGAAGATTCTGCATGGACCTTTCCCACATTTACACTTCTAAATTAATCTTTAGCATGTTACAATTTATCTGCATAATTTTGGCTAGCTGCAGTTTTATGAGGTATTTTTAACAAGTAATAAAACGTTTTCAAAAATGAAAACATGTGCAGGAATTTATGAAGCTGCCAACTGTGTCTATATCTCTCTATTATGAAGCAAACCTCATGTGTTGCAATAGTTGTTGTGGTCGTTCTCAATAAATCATGCGGATTTTGAAACTGTTCATTTAAGCATGAGATGCAGCTGCTTTAGCTTAGATAAGTTTAGTTTAGTTTAGTTTAGTTTAGTTTAGTTTAGTTCACTGCATTCACGCACTGCTTTGCACATATAAATGATAAAAAAAGCACTACACTTTTTAAAGGGATAGTTCAACATTTAAATTCTGTCATCAGCCTCAACTCTTCAGAATAATATCCCATCATTAATATCTGACTACAGGACAGATGAGTAGTGCTACAGTTTTATTATTAAACACAGATTGATGGATTATGAGACATGATGGATTTCAGGAAGTTGTTCTGTACCGTTCATCTTTCTTTCTGATGTTCATTGATGTTTATTTGCTGCTTAGTAGTAAAGAGGAGGAGATGATCGGTTCATCCGTCACACACATTAAACACACACAAACACACATTTACTGACTCAATTTACTGCTGAAAATTACGGGATTTAAAATCTGAAACATTGGTTTCTTTAAAATCGAGAAACTGATCACTTTATCCATCAGCCCTAATATTAACAATGACAAATTATAAAGAATTGCCATTAAATGACTGCATGTAAGTGATTGTCTTTTCTGCTATGATCATGTCATTAATGCATTGGTTATATTTCCCCGTCCCGTCCCCCTCTGGATGGGTTTGTGTCTGTGTGAACGGTTGAAACGCCGCCCTGAAGACCGAGCGCACAAGTCCACTCGTCAGTGTGCAAGTTTAACGTTTTGCTTTCCAGAATGCTTAGATTGCTTTATGTTCATCGGCTTCTACGGCACTGATTTTGAAATGAATTCGCTTTGCAGGACAGTCAACAAATTCATACAAAACACTGTTTCCATGAAGATAGATATGCAATTAACTATTAAGGAGTTCTGTGTATAATAAGCATCTGTGTGTATTTTATGGGAAATGTATGTTAGCATGTTGATAAATGTGCATGTTGTTAATGTCAATGCCTTAAATGAAATGCATTTATCTAGTATTGCTTTCCACTTTTGTGTTCTGATGAGCTTAGTGTTAAAAACTGAAAAAAAGATAATTTTAAGGCATTTTGTGACACATATTTGCAAAATGGTCGTACCATCATTTATTAACGTTGGTGGCATGTTTGCGAGGTGGCTGAAGAAAATAAAATCAATTTATAGGGGGAAATATCACCACGACCATGGGCACGCCAGGTGCTGTTTGAATGGGCATGATGATGCTTCTGTCCTCCACTGCATGGGGTGAGATGCGTGGCTCACTAGCTGCGTTTACATCACCTGTGATGCATACGAATTATGAAACGCGAATGTAAACCGTGTATTGAGTCGCGTTTCAAACTCATTGATCAATATGCTTGCGTAGGAGTCAGTGAAATGTGCGCTGGTTTTTCTCCGCGTTCTGCGCTGGTGTGCGAGTCTCATCGACAATAAACGCAAGCTCTTATCAGCCCTATCCACCGCGTTTACATTGTTATTAATAGTGGATACTTTCATGCGCTTCCATGTCCAAGTGTCTGCTATCAGACCCGTTGAAGTGCAGTTTCTGTTCATGTGTGCTATGTGTGTTAACCCAATAGAGCATCACAGTCCCGCCCACAGCCGGTGCCGGAAGTAAGAATTCAATACAATTTCTCCATTGACAATTGGGGTATAAGCCATAAAAACATAACCATACATGGTAGACTTAAAACCAGCTGCGGCTGTACTAAGCGATTGTATATGCTCATATAAACTCCAAAAGTTCATGGGGCACTAACATTGTTTTGAGATAAATGCCTTTTATTCGCAATGTCTTGGATAAGTATTTCATTACCCACAATCCTGAACAATCCCACAATCCCACAGTGATGCATCTGATTGGTGGAAGTCGTGTAAGTGTCTGGTTACCCTGCAAAGGTCCGTGAAGACCGAAGATCGTGTAATGACGAAGGGCTAGCTCATTGGTCGCATGTCAGAGGCGCCCGCGCCGCGCCATTGGATGTGCAGTTGCCGCAGCACAGCCTATGAGCGAGCCAGATGCTGAATGTGCTAGCTGTGCAGATGCAAATGCGTTTTACACATAAGCTTCAGTAAATCGAGGAAAAGGAGTTTCCCTGTACAATCACTATATAAAATTCAGTGGAGGAAAAAGTTCATATGGCCGTCGTCAGATTTGGAAGTCGCTCAAAAGGCTCTTTCACGGTTGTGGCTTCAGTCGACTTCAGTGAGGCGCGGTGGTTTATGGGATGAGTAGTTCCTTCGCTCGGAAATGAAAAGTCTTGTTGTACCTTTGAATTTTTTTTGGATTTTCTCTTCGTTTTTTCACTCGAAATGATATGTTGAATGCTAATGAGTCCAGCCGTAGCTGGTTATCCTCAGACATGCTGTAAAACTCTTTAGATATGGATTTTTCCAAACGTCAATGGGAGAAATGAATGGGAAATTTACTTCCGGCACCAAAGCTCTCTCGGGCTGTGGTGCTCTATATAGCCTACCCTACATACAGTTAGGGTGATATACATGACTTAAAATGTGATATTGTCCGCACACCTCTTGCGTTTCGTTTGCTTTTCACTGCAACTGTACTTTTCACACTATTTTATACTTTTTTTTTCATTGCTGGCTTATTTTATGAAAAAGTGTAGTGAATAAGAGACCTTCAAGAGACCAACATGCCTGGTCCTTCACAGTATCAGGTTTTTGCCATCAACTGCAACTGTGGAGAGATCCTTTTCAAAAATTAGGTTAATTAAGAACCAACTCTGAAGCCTCTGCTCAGAGGAGGGACTCTCAGACCTTCTGCTCATAGCCATAGAGAGGGACATCCCAGTGGATCACAGTAAAGTCATAAACATCTAGCCTGACTTCGTCATACTCATATTCTAGTCAGAATGTGAGTCTGATACTGCTCCAGGGCTTTGATTATGAGGCGTGTCTTAACCGAACCAGGAAAAAAAAAACTCTGCACTCAATTGGATAGACCTACAACCAATCAGAGCAACGCAGTAAGTGTTTTTTATATGAGCTACGCAAATTGTCAACAGAACTCTACACGCACGCTGGAAGAAGTAGTAAAATAATGAGTGTTGCTTCTTTTACTTGGTCCTCCATGAGTGCGACCAAAGGAGAAACCACAACGACCACAGGGTTTTCATTGCGTCCCATCTTCTTAGCGACCATCGGAGCCAGCTGATAAATTAAACTTTTGCCGAATCCCATTGTAAGGACGGCAAACACATCTTTCCGATCGACAAATGCCTTGATTGCAGTTCTCTGTTCGTCTTTTAAAATGAATGCGCTGTCGATTTCTTTTACAACAGACGCAATAGCGGAATCTATACATCTCAGTTCTCCAGCTGCAGTCATCTCTGAGGGAAACCAGTTCAACCCAAGCGCTCTTTGATAACGTGATGATTACGTAACTGCAGATCATCTGTCCATCATCGTATAAAGCCCGCCCTGGCAATTTGATTGGCCCGACTAATTCTGAACCGATCATAATTACTCCTCAATGAAGGGCGAGTCCAGACCGAACTTCCCGACCAAATAATGTTGTGGGCGGGGTTCGGGCTGGCATCCAGGCTAATAAACATCTTCAAGAATGGCTCACAGAAGGTTGCTGTTGTAATTAGGTTTAAAGAAGCCCTGCAACCCTGTATATCTATATTATCTATTAATTATTATTATTAATAGTGAATAAATCTAAAGCTTTTGAGACTATTATTTTTTTTATTGAATTTGTCATAAAGATGTGACCATTTCCTCCTTTTAGGCTTACTAAATAATCTTGATATAAAAAAAGGGACAGGGGTGCCCTTTTTCAGTTTCAGCACATGCCCCTCAAAAGGTCTGTGCACGGCCCTTAGAGAAGTACTAGTGCAACTTCTCTTCCATGCAGACTTTCAACATTAAACATTAAATTCCGAAACGAATTAGAACCGAATTATGTGCTTGTGAAACAGAATCATACCAAATTAGGAAGTCTGTATTAATACCCAGCCCTATCAACTACAGTGGATTTGATAATTGTGATGACGTTACATCACTCTGTAGAGATCCGTGTCCACATGAAAGTCTTTTTCTGATGGTCGATGGCAAAAATACCAAATTAATTTGCATTTAATATAAAAACAACTTTTTATTGGCACTACATGTTGATAGTGCTCAGTCTTTCTCATTGTATTCCATTTTTATTATAATTTTTTGTGCCACAACTTACAATGTGTGTTCTCGATGGAGCTTGAAGACGGCGCAGCACTCGGGCTGGAGTCCACGCACCGACAGGGCTTTGATGAGGCAGTTGCGCAGCGTCATTCCCGCTCGCACGTTCACCTAATTCAACACAAGTCTCAGATTTCATCACTTCAATGGCGAAGAAGGGTATGAACATGCATGTGAACGTTACATAGATCTTTAGTATTATAGCGACTAGCATTTGTGAGTTTGTAAAAACTAGAGATGCATGATATATCGGACACCATATCGGTAACGCACCGATATATGTTCATTTTTAATGTTATCGGTATCGGCCCGATGAGAAAATATGGCCGATATATTAAAGCTGATAAATAATGTAAAATGATAAACAAGTGGGATGAAATTCCTTTAATGATAGAGGAACCAGGGGAAACCATAAACCAGGCGCATGGCGATCTAAAAAGAGTCCTTGATCAATGCTACTATTCCTATAAAGAGGAGAAGCGGCTGGAACCTGTTGTACATTTATCGTCTTATAGACTAGGAATGACGATGAGAGACGCTGCTTCGTTTAGATGTTTAATGAAAAAGAAACAAAGATAAATACAGCGTGCTTGTTCAGCAAATCGTTCACAAGATGGCCGTTGCCAAAATCACCAAAAATAAACAAACTTCACGTGAATCACGTGCCTTTCACCATTGCTCAATGCATCTTGGGAAATGAAGTCAATTCACAAATAATAATTACACATGAATGTTTTTGACCACATATGTATCTGAAACATGAACTGTTAATCTTAGTGTTGTGTATTAAATGTTAACTTATTAATTTTAACTTAGTAATCTTAACTTTCGTAACTATTCTTTTAAATAGTCTTCTAACAAATAAATTCTCAACATCCTTCCCCCCATAAACTACAGTTTATATAATTTCCAAAGGATACAAAAGCTGGATGGGTCTCCGCAGAACAGTCCCTGAACTCGTGCGAACTGCACATGACCTCACAAGTCCATCACGACCTGGAAACAATTCCTCAATTCTTCCTAGCTTCCAGCTTTGTCTTGGGGTGTTATCTTCTCCGATGAGTGCAACATCTCCGACCTTCAGCAGAGAAGACCGTGGGGTGTCGCAGCGATGAGCCGACTTCAAATCCAGCAAATATTCTCTCCGCCATCGGGTCCAGATGTTGGTCTTTGTCGGTAGCGCCACCTCCTGTTCATCTCCTCCTTGTTCGCTGTTGGATGGTTAGTCTCAGCTGGACATGGCTTAGAAGGCAAGCAGCTCAGTCTCTGGCCCACCAAGAAATGAGCAGGTGTTAGTGGCTCTGGCTCGTCCACATCATTGTGCACATAAGTGAGCGGCCTCGAGTTTATTATGGCTTCAGCTTCAGTCAGAATGGTGCACATTTCTTCAAAGTTGAGTTTAGCTCTGCCTAGCACTTTTCTGAGAATAATTTTGACTGACCTAACCAGCCGCTCCCAGAATCCGCCCCACCAGGGTGCTCTTTCAGCGATGAACCGCCAGGTGATGCCCTTCTCAGAGAAGAACTCCCGTAGCTGTGGATCTTTAATGCCTTTCCAGAGCTCCTTCAAATCTTGATCCGCTCTCTTGAACGTCTTGGCGTTATCTGAATAAATCACCTTGCATAATCCTCTTCTCGAGATGAATCTTTTCAACGCTAGCAAGAAGTTCTCTGTAGACATATCCGAGACCAGCTCTAAGTGCACCGCTCTGGTTACAGCGCAAGCGAACAGTGCTATATACGCTTTTGTCATGACGTTCTGTGTCTTCACATAGAGTGGCCCTGCGAAGTCTACACCAGTGATCTCAAATGGCGGGGACTCTGTTATTCTGTCTCTTGGCAGTGGCGCGGTAGTCTGCTGCCCAGCCTTTGCCTTGAATTTCTTGCAGAGTACACATCTGGACACAACCTTCTTCACTACCTGTCGTGCCCTCAAAACCCAATACTTCTCTCTTATCTGCACTAAAGTGTCTCGTACACCTGCATGCATTATCTTCTCATGTTCATACTGCACCAACATTTCTGTGTAGCGGTGGTTGTTGGGCAAAATCCATGGGTGCTTTTCTCTGAAAGAGAGATCAGAATGCTGGAGCCTTCCTCCCACACTGAGCAGCTCCTCTTCATCCAGAAATGGTTTTAGCTCTCGGATTCTGGAGTCAGTGTGGGGACATTTCCCTGCTTTCAGCAAATCAATTTCAGAGCTGAAACTCTGGTTCTGAATCACCTTTATCCAGTTTTTTCCTGCTTCATTCAGCTCTTCTGCCGTCAGTTCACCACTGATTTTTGTGCTTGAGCGGGTGTTGTAGATAAACCTCTTTATCCAGGCTGTCACCCGGAGCACTGTTTTTAGTTTGCTGTACCTCTCCAGACATAAAACAGGGCTTAAGAAGTCTTGGTCTTGCTTAACAAACTGTACAGCAATCTGGTATTTGGATCTTTATTCTTTCTTTATTCTTTATTTCAAGGATAGCCCCTTGAGATGTACCATCTCATTTTCGAGGGGGTCCTTACAATAATGACAAACAAAACAAGATGATAAAGAGTAAATATTAGAGATAATTCCAAACACATAAGTACAAAGACACACACACACTCACACACACTCCAACAATGCTCCCTGAAACTAGCCCCCCACCCCCTCACCAGCCAGTAATGCACAGACTATGCACAGACAAGGTATGAAAAAAAAGGAGAAAAAAGAAATATATATATATACATATATACATAAAAAATATAGAATATAAAAAATAATAACAATAATAATAATAATAAAAAAAAAAAACAATAATAGATAGATAAATAAATAAATCCCTTTACAAAAAATAGAGATAGACATTTGTACACATAAGCATACTATACACCCCCTTAGAAATACATCTGCTTGCATGCACGAGTAAAGTATACAATCCATATTTGTAAACAAATACACACATATATACAGTACACTGGACAGTGAGTAGTATGAGACCTAAAACAGTTCAGAAACACGAGCAAAGTGTTTGAAATTGAGTAATTAAAGATGATTTAAAGATATAAAGAGAAGTGATCGACCTGAGTGAGGAAGGAAGGTTATTCCAATCAGATGGAGCTTTGAATTTGAATGCACGACGACCAATTTCTTTACTGATTCTAGGTGTAACTAGAAACAGTTGGTCCATGTGCCTTAAGTTGTATTGAGAGCTGAAGGGAATTAAAAGGTCTTTCAAATATGACGGGAAATTAAAATGAATACATTTAAAAATAAGTGTTAACCAGTGGAGTTGTCTTCTGGTCTTCGGCGTAGGCCAGTTCAATGACTCATACATTAGACAGTGATGGGTTCTGTAAGGACACCTGAGCACAAATCTACAAAGACTATTATATAAAACATTAAGAGGACGGAGATTTGTTCCAGAGGCGTTACCATAGACCACATCAGCATAGTCCAGTATCGGGAATATTAATTGTGTTATAATTCTCTTACGTACTTCTAGTGAGAAGCAGTCAGCAGAACGATAAAGTGATTTCAGACAACCAAATATTTTCTTAGTAATCCAATTAATATGAGATTTAAAGGATAGCTGAGAATCAAGCCAGAGGCCTAGATATTTGAGTTCTTCAATTTTTTCTATTGTTGTTCCATCAAAAAAGCTAATCGACCAGTTACTTAACATCGAAGGATCAGATCGAGTGCAAAACAACATGCTATATGATTTTCTCTTATTCAAAAGAAGCTTGTTCGAGGAAAGCCATCCTTGAACCAAATTGAAATCAGATTGGAGAGAGTACTGAATTTGAGAAATATCAGAGCTAGAAAAGTATAATACAGTATCATCTGCATATAAATGAAATTGACAGTCAGAACAGATTTGAGATAGAGCATTTCTTGTGTTGGTTTTACATTTATTCCTTAACTCCTTATATGCATTCCAATCGGTAGAGTCCAATGTATTACGATATTTTTTCCAGGCCTTGTCTCTTTGTTTAAATAAATATATGAGATCTCCCTTGATCCAAGGTAAATGTCGACCCTTAAAAAACTCGGTATAAAAAAAATTCCATGCATCTTCCACTGTTGGAATTAAATTAAATATCTCCCAGTTTATATTTAATAGATCCTGTATGAAGAGTTCAGGGTTAATTTTATTAAATTGTCTTACTTTAATCAATTTAGGAGGAAGACAAGGCACTTTGATTTTCCAAATACAGAAAACCATAGAATGGTCACTAAAAGAATCATGTAAAACCCCAGATTGTAAAATTCTATCAGGATGGGAGACTAAGATCCAGTCAAGCAAAGATGAGGAACTGGAACCGACTCTAGTAGGTTCCTTTATGAGTTGAGATAGATTTATACTATTAAAGAGATTACGATCTTTCTGAGAGGAGCGATCAAGCCAATTAGAGTTAAAGTCACCTAATAAAATCTTTTCACAGTTGCCATCTAAAGAATTAATGGTAGACAAAATACAGTCAGTGGTTTCTGCTGGCGCAGACGGAGGTTTATAAATATTTCCAATGATTAATCGTTTATTTTCATGGAAAATGATTTTAACAAAAAGGCCTTCGAAATGTCTGGGATTCTCATTTGGCAAAACAAGTTCTGCAGTCAAATTTGTGGATACATATATTACGAGGCCCCCACCTCTTGAACCTCTATCTTTCCTAAATACAACATAATTGTCAAATTTGATTTCTTCATCAGGAATATTACTGTTTAGCCAAGTTTCAGACAAAGTAATTACATGGGGTTTATTATAGGTAAGCCAGGCTCTCAGTAAATCCATTTTAGATGGCAAGCTCCTAATGTTCAAATGAATAACCTGCAACCCTTTAGCACAATTCATTATTCCAAAATAACTGAATAAGTCTGTGTATAGTCAGGCAGTAAGAAAGCACACAGAGCATCATCGCAGATTGTGGTGTATAGCAGGCAGAATAGACGGAGAGAGAGGCAGAAGGAGAGCAACAAACACAAACACGGACACACACGCACTCACACATAGATCTGAGTTCAGACCTTACCTCATCTTCCTGAACATCTTCCTGAGTGCTCTCTAACTGATCAGGTGACATCAGAACACAAGGACCATTCCACCAGAGCAATGTGCTCTGCTTCAGGTCCTGCACAGTTAGGCCTCTGGTGGGGAGGTCAGCTGGATTCATTTTCCCTTTGCAGTGAGACCATGACTGTGGGTCAGTCAGAGACTGGATTTCTGTGACTCTATTTGCTACAAACTGCTTCCACTTATGAGCAGAACCACAAATCCAATGCAGCACTATCATTGAGTCTGTCCATAGTCTGAGTTGTGTCTTGTCTAGCTGCAGTGCTTTCATGAGGGTGTTCCCCAGCCTGGCTGCTATTACAGCACCCATTAGCTCCAGGCGTGGCAGTGTCATCCTTTTGAGTGGAGCCACTCTGGACTTGGATGCAACCAGGCTTATGGTCACTTCTCCTTCCTTTGTTTCTCCTTGAAGATAAGCAACTGCACTATACGCCCTTTCACTCAAGTCACAGAACACATGTAGCTTTAACTCTTGACCGTCCTGCTGTGGTATGTGTGTTTGATACCATCGTGGGATTGAGACCTGATGCAGTTGAGGGAGCTCTGAACACCACTGTTGCCATTTCTTCGTCAGATCAGGTGGCAGTTCCTCGTCTCACTTGAGCCCTCTCTCCCACATCTCTTGGAACAAACACTTAATCCTGATAGTGTAAGGAGTCAGGAATCCTAGAGGGTCAAAAATGCGAGCAGAAGACTGCAGAAGACTTCGTTTTGTGTTTTCTCTTTCTTTCAGAATATCAAGCAGCCCCCTGAGGTCGAACACAAAATCATCAGTGGCCGGTCTCCACACCATACCCAGCACCTTCAGCACAGACCCGTGTGATTCTGGTTGCACAGCACAATCCATCAAGCTTTTCTGCCATTTTTCTTTGAGCTCAGGAGAGTTTGTCATCCATTTACATAGCTCCATGCCAGCAGCAGACATAATGTTCCTGGCTGTCGTTGTCACTGTATGTGCCTTGGTCACCTCACTTCCACTTGAAATAAAATCATCGACGTAGAGTGAGGAGCTAAGGACTTCTACCACATGTGGGTGTTCTAGCTCATACTGTCTTAAATGCTTCCTAATGGTGGCTGCGAGTAAGAATGGGCTTGATGAAGCTCCGAACACCACTCTTGTCATTCTGAGCATGCGTAGCGTCACGTCCTTCTCCTCTGTTGGCGGTCCCATGAACCACAGAAATCTTACAGCGTCCCGATCTCTATCTGAGAGTGAAATCTGCAGAAATGCTTTTTTTGATATCTGCCATATATGCGATTTCATGCAGTCTATATTTGATCAAAATACTCATCAGATCTGGATTCAGATTGGGACCTGTTAAGAGACAGTCATTTAGTGAGGGACTTTTATTTTCGTGGGAGGACGTATCAAACACAACCCGCAGTTTTGTTGTCGCCTTATCCTCTCTCAGTACCGCGTGATGAGGTAAGTAATATGTCTGACTGCCTTGTGATGATGCATGCTCCCTTGGCACGTCCTCTGCCATTCCTTGTTTTAAGTAGTCCTCCACAACTTCATTGTATCTGCTGTAGAGTGTGACATCCTTGCTTAGTTTCCTTTTCAAACTCTCAAGTCTCTTTTTTGCGATGCGGTAATTGTCTTGAAGTGGAGGATGATGTTGTCGCCATGGCAACTCCACTTGGTAACGCCCATCCTTGAAGATGGAGGTTTCCTCGAACCGCCGCAATGCTTCTACATCCTCTAGGCTCTCAGACTTCTCACTTGTGATGCCCAGGGACTCAAGCTCGCCGAATGCATGCAGCTGTTTATCAATCTGTGCATCCTCGCTGAGCTGAATATGCATGCAGGTCGTCTCTGTCATGCTGGACACTGCTACTGGGCCTTGCACTGCCCATCCGAAAGTGCTCTCCAGTGCCACTAGGCTCCTTGTCAGTCTCTCTACTCTGCCTGATACTATCTGCCAGTAATAATCAGAGCCAATTAGCACAGAAAGTTCAGGTTTATCATCTCCAGCACAGTCTGCTAGTTGAAGACCTCTGCTTTTCATTTCTCTTTGTATGTGTTCACCAGGCACTTTCATCAGCGCTGTGCACACTTTGGGGGTGACAACTGCCTCGATTTCGATTCCCTGCTGATTATCCCATACATTCTCCAAGCTGAGCTTCACTATATTGCGACTCACCGTTGTTGGAGCAGAGGAGCCAAATGTGTGAAGAGTGAGTGTCCCTTTTCTCGTAACAGGTAGCTGCAGCGCCTTCACCACATTCTCAGGCACAAAACTCCCCTGACTACCTCCATCTAGCAAGCAGCGGACCATCTTCCTGCTTGTGGGTCCTACAACCCATGCCTTGGCAGTTTGTAGCAGCACAGTGTTCTCAATGTCAGGTTTGTCTTTCTCCGCTTGGGGAATTACTGAGGAAATAACAATGTTGGCAACCGCAGCTGGTGATGTCTCATTTTTCTCACAAATGGCTGCATGATGCCTGCCTCCACATGTGGCACATGACATGCCCTTTGACCTGCAAAACCTGGCTATGTGTTTGGTCCCCAGACACACAAAGCACCTGCCAAGCTTCTTCAGTTTTTCCTTGCGTGCTGACACCGTGTGGTCTGGACATTTTTCAGATTTGTGTTCAGTGCTATCACAGAACAGGCAGTTTCGCATTTTCTGGTCAGCAATGTGTAGTGCAGCTGCAGATGTCAAGCTTGGTTTCTTTAATTTCACATCACTGGATGAATATGATTTGCCGCATGTTTTGTTAGCAGACTGGGTTTCTCTCTGGTTGTATGATTTCATCATTTGTAAAGTTCTCTCTCGGCTCTGAACCTCTTTCTGCAGGAACTTCAACACATTAGGCACATTCCACTCATCGTCATCTCCTCTGTGACGGCTGTATTCAAGAGCCATGTCGTCTGGCATCATCTGGAGTAATATTGGGCACAACATACCGCCATAGGTGTCTGATACCACTCCCAATGACTCTAGGCTTCTGATTTGAATTTCACAGTCATCATATAACTGCCTTAATGCACTGACATCAGATGATTTCTTTACAGGAGTGAGATTCAGAAGCTTTGACATGTGAGCATTTACAATGAGATCTTTCCTTCCAAATCTGCTTTGGAGAATTTCAACTGCAGCATCATAGTTACTGTCTGTCAGTGTAAGCCCTGCTACTGCCTTTGCAGCCGTTCCAGTAAGATGAGTTTTCAGGTAGGTAAACTTTTCTTTTTTGCAAAGTGCATTGTTGCTATGAATAGCAGTCTCATACTGGCTCCAAAATTCCTGCCATACACTAACATCTCCGCTAAACTTATCAATTTGTAGCTTAGGCAGTCTCACTGTTGGTTTGTTTGCACTACCATCGCTTGACTGAGCAGGTCGTGGGTTACTCACAGTCTCATGTTCTCGGATCACTCGGTGAGCTCGCGCTTTCATCTCGATGACGCGGTCTCTGTATTCCTCTGCGAGTTCAATCTCCGCATCCACGTCCTCCAGCGAAGTGTGTTCCTCCACTATGCTGTCCAGCTCGCGCAAACTGTCCTCCTTTGCTGACAACACGGCTAACATGTCCCGCACACGGTCGATATCCTTGTCTCCCTTTAATAATTCGACGTCGATCTGGTTTAGCAGCCTCGTTGTAGAACTCCGTATCGTCTGACGCTTTCTTTTGGACCTTTCAAGTTGTTCAATACTGACCGGTCGCTCTCCGTGGTCTTCGTCACTCATAATCTTCTGTTTCCCGGAATGCGGCCATGAGCTCGTGTAGCGTTGTGAGGTTACTAAACCTGTGAATGGAGATTCAGATAGTGATGACTGGCTCTTTGTAGTGGAATGAGTTGGGTGCTGTATGCTTCGTTTATATGTACCTTAATATTCAGTATGTTTTAGTCGTAGAGATCATAGTTTCAATGTGTATCCCAGTTTGACGCTGTGGGGTCCTGTAATTCGACTCTCTCTGGGAAAGAGAACGACAGGTCAGTATGCCGCGGTATACATAATGCCCGTAGTGTTTATTTGTTAGATACACTAGGTTAGGAGTGAGCACCACTCTGTGTATGTTTTGTTTAATAGTTAGCTTATTTAGGTGCCGAATGCACTGAAGATTTCGGTTTTCTTTTCACCTTTTTCTTTGGTTAGGTTTAGGTTTAGTATAAGGCTTGTTTTGTTATATTCTGTTCTTTTCTTTGGCGCCACTTTTTGGTTCTCTTTCCTATTATTTGATTATTGTAATATCTGTAAACATTGTAAATAGCACACTCATTTTTCATCCGAACTGGAACTAGTGGCTTCGGCTTTGTGACAATAAAAATCCAGTTTGTTTCTCTTCAAGTTGTGTCTGTCATGGTTTCCTCTCCACCGTATTCATCCATCAGCAGTACTAATAAAACAAATGTTGCGTAACATCTCCTAGACTTTAAAAGGATCGTAACATTTAATGGGAGAAAAATACTATTGAACAACTATTGGAGAAAAACCCTGGAATGTTTTCATCAAAAACATTAATTTCTTTTCGACTGAAGAAAGAAAGACATGGACATCTTGGATGTCATGGGGGTGAGTAAATTATCAGCAAAAGTTTTTTTAAAAGTGAACTAATCCTTTAACTCTAGGTGGCCGTTACAAGTTCCCTTGTAGCACGTCAAGTGTGCTACAAGGGGAGAAAACACATTAGATAATGTCTACTCTAACATTAAACATGCCTACAGAGCATCTCCCCTCCCCCACCTCGGACAATCAGACCACCTCTCTCTGCTCCTCTTCCCGGCCTACACCCCCCTGTAAGGGGTATACAGTCAAAGACCCAGAACCAGATATGAAGAATGAAGACCCGGAGTCAGAATTATAAGAAATTAAAGAAAAGTTTTACTGAAGATAGTTTGCATTTTCATCAGCAGAAGTCAGCTTCAAGACTCACACAGGAGTTCGTAGGCCGCCCCGCTTACAGTTACAAAGATCACAGCAGTTATACCATTTCCAAGGTCTAAGCTACGTCATTGCTTACAGGTTGAATGATTCTCATTGGCTAAGAAACATTAAGAGCCTAAACAATTTAACACATGTGAGGAGATAGGGGTGCCTATCGCCATTAGTCAAGATAGTTGTCGTCCACTCATTAGATTTAGGTCTGTGGTGGCCTCGCAGGTTAGAGAAGGGCGCCGGGTTGTCTGGTCCGAACGTCCAGAACCTACATAGAATGTCATACGCACACACACAAATAATAGACACTAGCAAATAACAGCTCCCATCAAGGCTGAAGAGAGTCTGAGCTCCTTATTATCAGTTAAGTATACCAAAACATAATGCTAAAACCTTCACTCGTTTGGGGGAAAAACAGATAACTGGCATTTACTCCCAAGGAAGGAAATATACTGGAAAGAATACATTTTAATACAACAATTAAAGTTCGATAGTAACGGTCAATATAGCTTGACCATCTGTCCAGCGAAGGATCATATGTGTCCACGCTGCCTTTAGGACCCTCTAACCTTTCTACTGATCCCAGAGAAAGAGACAAACGGCCTTGTGGGTTACGGGGCCTTCGTGTCCTGCGTGTACTACGTGCAATCTCAAAGTAAGATTGGAATGCACCTAAAAGAAACTGGTTATTTACATCACATGTGTAACCCAGACTCAAATTAGTCAAATTAGAAAAAAAAATATATATATATATATATATATTTTTTTTTTGTTGCATATGCCCTTCCAGTAAAACTGTTTATGTGGAAAAAAGACAGTGATAAAAGAAAATTGAGATAAATAAAATGCTTTATTAATTAAATTAGTAATATGCAAATTACTGCGGTAAAATTTATCCAATTAGAGTTGGAATCTGCACTGCAGATGTAGACCTTTCAATCGAGTGCGATCAGCAGCAATGCTGACTCCGCCCACTGGGAGACGCGGTGAAAACTGATAGAGAGAGCTAAAACGGAGAAACGCATGTGATCAAAGCTCCAGAAATTTGAGAGAAACAATCTAATTTTGAGCAAATATTTAGTATACAACTACTAAACAAAGCATATAAAAGTTATTTTAAGTTGAATTAAGTGTCAATTTGAGAAGTATTGTGAAAGAGCTTACCTGTTATGGCCTTGTTGATCCTGAACGTCGAGCCAAAGTTAGTTGAGTCATCGCTATAGTTCGTGGTGTAATCTGGAGAAAATATTAACAGAACACTGTTAATTCAGAGGAATCGGTGAGTTGTGGATTTATTTTTCATATATGTGATGAATCACAATGGTTTATTGTATTTCTATGTGTGTTAAAATTAAGTGATATGTTCACTGTATGTGAAGTATGGCCTATGTTATATATGAACACTAAATGTTGATGTGAAGAGTAAATATTGTTGAAACAGAGGTTAGAAATGAGTTTCTAAAAATGTTATCCTGTGTGTACAGGCCAGTTTTTGTTGTTTATGTAGAAGTTGGATTTTTCTACTGTGATTCACGTGCATGGTGAGGATTCATCAAGCCGTGCTGAGAGAAAAGAAAGATGGCGAGCCTCCCGGACTGAATTTGGATCTTTTACTTCTTACCTTCTCATCCACTTAGTGGTGTCGTTTCCTTCTGAAATCTGAATGGACTGAGGTATATTTTTCTGAACTGAAATTATCGAATGGACTGAAGTGTGTATAATCTTTATTTTTGCAATTTTGTGATCTCATTTACAATTTGTTTTTTTATATATACAGATATATCTCTTAAAAGAAGTGTTATTTGGTTACATATTGTACATTTTTGAGGTAAATTTATGTGAATTGTTACTCTAATTGTATCATCTGGGTTAAAATACTGATTTGAGTTTGTATTTGAAGCGGCTGGTTTAAACTACAGTAAAGACAGGAAGATCAGGACATTAAATTGAAACTAAACTTATTAATCTACAACAAATAGTCATATTTAAACTAGAGAAACCAAGAAATTCAAACCTCAGCCGAAAAGGAAAGAGGGAATTTATCAACCAGAGATTCAAGAAAGAAAAAGCTTTGTTGACAAATTTATTTGTTTTCTTTTGGGTTTACAATTTATTTCAAGTCAGAACTTGATCAGGGTTGATCATATTGTATTTTTTCCCTCGTCAAAAGTTTGACATTTCATTTGGTTTACCTTTGTCATTTATTATTTACTGTTCATTTCATTCATTACATCAATACAAAGAAAAAGTCATAATAGCTAATACAACAAGAAAAAAATCTAAAAAACCCTCAAACTTGTGTGTTGTGTGTGCTTTGCCTCCTTCGAGCTTGGTATCTTCTGATTGGCCCATTGATCTGGCTCAGTGTATTGAACCAAATTCTAGTTGCTACCTGTTGGCATTGAGTCAAGCATTCAGTTAATATTGTTGTATACACTTCTGACGAGTGGGTGTTACACATAAGTGGCGAGCCAGCCAGGAGGCAAAGAGAAACGCACACATTAACTTCTATTTTTGATTTTAGAATTTCCCTCTCAAGACCAATAAGTGTTCAAGTAAAGCAAAATGGAAGTTATAGAGAAAAAGGGTGTAAAAGTTCCTAATGCAATCTTAATTAGTGGCATAACTGGAACTGAAGCGGATGAGGAAATACTGGATTTTGTAAAGCAGTATGGGTCAATAAACAGAATCATCCCATTAAGTGATCCTTGCCTAGAATCGCAGAGGTCCTTGATAGTTGAGTTCAACTCTGGATTAGCGGTCCAAACCCTTCAAACAATGCTTCCATATGTCCAGCATGCAAAGAATAATCCTGATGTCTCTTTCCATGTGTCAGCTTTATCGAGTGTCAACGTCAAGAGGCTTGGACGAAACACAACACAAACTTACCTAAACGAGCTGAAAGAGCTGGCAAGTCGCAGTGGAGAGAATTTCGAGGATGTCTTGAAGGGCATGTTGGCTCATATTCACGAGAGCGTGGTACAAAAACCATGTCCTGTACCCGTCCTTTCTGAAGATGACGACACCTTACCTGCTCATTCAGCAAATCCCCTCTTGACTGAGTTCCCTCTTAAGCAGTCTCAGGTAACAGCAAATGCTGCACAACATCATTCTGTTCCACAAGTGTCAGCCACAAGCCCAGAATCCCCGTCAATCAGTGTCAGTGATCTAAACCCACCTGGTGTGCAGAAAGTTGTGGTGGAACATCTTGTACGCACAACTGACTTAGCCATAGCTGGAAATTCACCGCTACGGCTCCGAGTTTTTTCTGGACGAACTCCCCATCCACCTAACGAGGTTGATTACGAAACTTGGCGCACTAGTGCTGAACTACTTTTTCAAGACCCAACAGTCTCTGATTTCCACAGAGTACGCAGAATCTGTGAGAGCCTTCTCTCCCCAGCAGCAGACATAGTAAAATCTGTTGGCCCAGCTGCATCACCTTCAACTTACATTCAGCTTCTTGATTCTGCTTTTGCGCCCATTGAGGATGGCGATGAGTTATTTGCCAAGTTCCTGAACATATTCCAGAACCCGGGAGAAAAACCATCTGCTTACTTGCAACGATTGCATGTTGCGTTACAGACCACTATGCGCCGTGGTGGAGTCCTTGGCTCTGAAGTTGACAAGCATCTACTCAAGCAGTTTTGCAGAGGATGTTGGGAAAATTCTTTGATTCTAGAGTTACAATTAGAGCAGAAAAAGCATTCACCCCCATCCTTTGCAGAGCTAATGACTTTATTACGAACCGAGGAGAGCAAGCATGCTTCTAAAAGTGTACGAATGAAACAACACCTGGGAAGTGTTAAGCAGCGTGCCGTGATACAGTCTCAAACAGCCACTAGAGATGATGTGACTCAATTTAGTTCTGTTACTGCTCAGTTGGCAAGTCAGATAGCAGAACTCCAAAATCAGCTTGCACTATTAACTTCAAAACAGTCTAAAGACAAACCAAACCCCAAGTCGAACATGTTCAAATCCTCAAATAAACAGAGTGCCGACAGTCCTAAAGGAAAAACCAAAGTTCCAGACACATTCCAGACAGCTAGACCAAAACCAGGCTATTGTTTTAGGTGCGGAGAGGATGGGCACATTGTCAGTTCTTGTTCCAATGACCCGAATCCAGCCTTGGTGTCAGAGAAGCGAGATGAGCTTGCAAAGAGACAGCGTGAATGGGACTTGCGGAATGAAAGTTCTAAGCCATATTTAAACTGACGGCAGTTCCTGTTGCGGGACGAATGGGAACTGGGATTGAATCAAAGTGTCCCAAGCCTTTTAGGGCACTGTCAGCCCATGCACAAGCAAGGTCACGACAATCTGTCTTACCCAAGGGCTTAATTGGAGCGAAATGCACTGCGCAAGTTGATGTTGGAGGAGTAATGTGTGACTGCTTACTTGACACTGGTTCACAGGTCACAACCATCACAAAATCCTTTTACAATGAGAACCTGTATGATCAGCCAATTCATTCCTTAAATGATATTTTGGAAGTTGAGGGTGCAAATGGTCAAAAAGTTCCTTACCTTGGCTATGTTAAACTGACCATCACTTTTCCCAAGGACTCTGTGGGAGTTGACACAGAAGTACTTACTTATGCTTTGGTTGTCCCAGATCTCCCATCTACTTCTCAGCCTTCAGTGTTGATTGGGACAAACACCTTGGACAACCTGTACAAAGACTTTTCACAGCAAGGAACTAAATACTTTTCTCCTACCTATGGATATAAGCAAGTGCTAAAGATTTTGGAATTGCGCCAGAAGCAGAATGTAGAAGGGAATGTTGGACTAGTGCGGCTATCTGTAAACCTTTCTCAAATGATACCTGCTGGACAAAGTGCAGTTCTTTGTGGAAAGGTTTCTGTTGCTGGATCTCATTTAGATAAATGGGTAGTTGTAGAACATCCATCCTTTTCCCCTCTGCCTTGTGGCCTGATTGTTAAGACATGCATTGCCACGCTTGAAGACGAAAGACATTGCCGCTTACCTGTTGTAGTCGCCAACCCTACCGCACATGATATCACAATTCCTCCTAGATGTGTTTTGGCTGAATTAAAAGCGGTTCAGTCTGTGTATTCAGAGGAGCGTGATGACCATGATAGTAAAACAAGCTCCATTCCAAAGTCCATTCCTGAGTTTAATTTTGGTGATTCTCCCATCTCACCAGAATGGAAGAGTAGGCTTACAAAACGGCTTCAAGGAATGCCAGAAGTGTTTTCCTTACATTCCCAGGACTTTGGATGTACCGATAAGGTCAAGCACCAAATAAATCTTGCAGATGAAATGCCCTTCAAACATCGGGCAAGACCCATACATCCAGAAGATCAGGAAGCTGTAAAGCATCACCTTCAGGAGTTACTTGATGCGGGAGTTATCCGAGAATCTCAGTCCCCTTTCTCCTCTCCCATTGTCGTGGTCAGAAAGAAGAGTGGTGACATTCGATTATGCATTGACTATCGGAAATTAAATCAAAAGACCATCAAGGATGCGTATGCACTCCCCAAACTTGAAGACACGTTCATGGCCTTAACGGGGTCCAAGTGGTTTACGGTTCTTGACCTAAAATCTGGTTATTACCAAATTGAGGTTGAAGAAGCTGACAAGGCGAAAACGGCTTTTGTATGTCCGCTAGGGTTTTATGAATTTAATCGTATGCCACAAGGGGTCACTAACGCCCCAAGCACATTTCAAAGAATAATGGAAAAGTGCATGGCAGACATAAACCTTCGCGAGGTCCTGGTGTTCATAGACGACATTATCATCTTCTCCAAGGATTTGGAAGAACACGAGGAAAGACTGTCTAGAGTCCTAAATAGACTTAACCCCCTGAGGTCGGATGACGCGCGGGCGCGTCAACTCAATGTTTACTCAATGTTTCTATTAATATCTCCGCGATTGTGCAGCACACATAAATGGTTCTGATTTTGCCGTAATCGACAGATTCTCAGCTTCAACGTCCTTATTCTCGCGAGATCATATGTGACTCACACAGAGAGCAAGAGGGAAGACAAGATGGTCATTCACCGTGCGTGATTGGTGGGCTAGCTTGCCTGTCTGCATTTTGTGTGAAACCAACCAATAGATGCGGTTGAAATCCCTAAGTACCCTCCCATCTCCTCACAGTGAGGAAAATACCAGCTGACATGGAGAGAGAAAGAGTAAAAAAGTCCGCGAAAGAAAAAGTCCGCGAAAAAAACATGGCAAAAATATATATAAAGAAGAGGAAAAGTAAGAAGAAGACGAGGAGAGAAAATGGCGAAGACATTGACATTGAAAGACGCACTTGCGGCGATTTTGGATAGCAGCGACGAGGATGAAAGGCGAGTTTCCGAGCCTGATGGATTTTCTTCTGATGAAGATGAGGATTATGATCACAGAAGAGATCCAGTTGAGGACGGGTAAGCGTATTTATTTTATAAAAACCTCGTTCGCATGGTGACCATCTTGGCTAAAATAAGCTGCGCTGTGCTGCTTTGACAAATTGACTGTGCCTTTAGCAAAGTGTTTACTTTATGTAAAAGTTATTTTCTTGTGTAAAACCGGGGTACACTTACAAATAGTAACGTTGTAGGCTGTTCTTGCTGGTCTCCTTATGATAACTAATGTAATATTTATTCACCTCAATTCACAATTTGAATAACATTAGGCCTATCTCTTGTAGTGATGAATCGATATGGTTTGGCCATTGACCTTTTTTATCATATTGTTTATACTTGTATAGATGTGGCTTGATCTTTCATATAATTTTATTTATGTTTAGTAGGCCTATATTTATACTGAATGTAAAATTATAAATCTCTGTGGAGTTTTGAAATGGAAGAGACAGTATTCCCACATCTCATTCAGGTGTTATTTGCTGTGATTTGGGGTGGACAGGATAGCTAGCACATGTGATAAATTGGAATAACGTTAAAATAAGTCAAATCCTCACACATCTTCCACATTCTTGTTAGGTGGAGATTGGTTTGTGTGTGTGTGTGTGTGTGTGTGTGTGTGTGTGTGTGTGTGTGTGTGTGTGTGTGTGTGTGTGTGTGTGTGTGAGTGAGAGAGAGAGAGAGAGAGAGAGAGAGAGAGAGAGAGAGAGAGAGAGAGAGAGAGAGAGAGAGAGAGAGAGAGATGTAAACTTTATGTTTTTGTGTTTTTTCAGAGAGGATTCACAGCTACCAGGGCCCAGTGTAACACAGGCAGCCTCACCTGTGCCTGCCACCAGGTCACCACCAGCCCCTACACCGCAGTCATTCTCACCAGCCCGGCCAGCCAAGAGGTTCCGTACCCCCCAGCATCAACCAGCACCCCCACCTACACAGCAACCATCATCACCAACCCGGCCAGCCAAGAGGTCCCGTAACGCCCAGCATCAACCAGCACCCCCACCTACACAGCAGCCATCATCACCAACCCGGCCAGCCAAGAGGTCCCGTAACGCCCAGCATCAACCAGCACCCCCACCTACACAGCAGCCAGCTCCACTGTCTTGGAAGACGGAAAAAGACCCAGACATCGCTCCCCCTGTCTCCAGGTTTCAACCAGCTCGAACACCAGGGCCACAGCTCAGCTCCACTTCCACATATACACCACTCGACCTCTTCAAACTTTTCTTCCCTGTACAAATCATACAAACACTGTGCCAAAACACAAACAAGCAGGCTGCTAAACAAATGGCACAGGGAAAGAAATATAAATGGTTAGATGTGAACATAGGGGAGTTTTACAAGTACATTGGACTGCTTCTGTACATGGCCATGGTGAAATTTGACAGCATTGCAGATTACTGGAGACAGAATCACTTCTTCTCTTTGCCACTTCCAGTGCAGATCATGCCACGGGACAGATACAGAGCACTTTCTTGGAACCTTCACCTTAGCGACCCTGAAGAGGATGTCCAGAACGACAAAAAAAAGGGCACAGCTGACCATGACAAACTTTTCAGACTGAAACCCCTGATGAACACCATCAAAAATGCCTGCAAGTCATTTTATCATCCTCACAGAGATGTGGCTGTGGATGAAAGAATGGTTGCATCAAAGGCCAAAACTGGGATGACGCAGTACATGAAGGCAAAACCGATAAAGTGGGGATTCAAGTTGTTTGTCTTGGCAGACTCACGGAATGGCTATACAGTGGACTTTTCCGTTTACACCGGCAAAAGTGACATCCCCTCTGGACATGGCCTTTCCTATGATGTTGTGATGTCCCTGGTACAACCAGGTTACCTTGGCACAGGCTACCACATTTACATGGATAATTTTTATTCAAGCCCCAAACTCTTCAGGGCTCTCCATGAGCAAAAATTTGCTGCCTGTGGGACCTACAGGGAGAACCGCAAGGACTGCCCTCGGACAACAAATAACGCCCTCACAAAAAAATCAGAAAGAGGCTCCATAAGATGGATCCGGGACGGGCCCCTCATCTATGTGAAATGGATGGACACGAGAGAAGTATCAGTCTGCTCCACACTTCACACAGCACACTCTGGTAACACTGTTCAGAGGAGGGTGAAACAACAAGATGGCTCTTGGACAAAGACATCAATCCCCTGTCCCACACCAGTTTTGGCGTACAATGAACACATGGGGGGAGTTGATCATTCAGACCAGCTCATTCAATATTACTCTGCACAACACAAAACAATGCGCTGGTACAGACACCTGTTTTACCATTTTCTGGACATTGCCACCACCAACAGCTACATCCTCCACAAGGAACTCTGTCTGGCCCAGCAAACAACACCCATGACACACAGAGCTTTCATGGAGGAGCTGACTGCTGAACTCTGTGGTAAGCCTCTTCACACTGCTCCGGTCCCGGTACCTGCAGGTCATATTCCTGTGCCAATTGCCGTTCATGCAGCAGATTCTTCCACAAAAGCCACCACAGGTCGCAGCAGGTGTGAGCATTGCCAAAGCCAAGGCCAGAGAAAGGACACACCTTGGAAATGCAGGGAGTGTGGTGTTGCGCTTTGCATGCAGCTGGACAGAAACTGTTTTGCAGCATGGCATGACAGCTGAAAAACTGAAACATGAAAACATGCACATTGTGTAAATATTGTAAATAGTGGTAAGTTTATATATATATATATATATATATATTTCTAATATATAGTTCATCTTTGGTTTGAATTTTTTTTTTGACATGTAAAACATGAAAATGTGTACATTTTGTGAATATTGTTAGTAGTGAGTTTTTTTCACAAAGTAAACATTTTGCTTGAAAGAAAGACCTGTTGTAATGCTACTTTTTCATTTGCACACATCCCATAAAGCTTGATATGTAGTAGGAAGTTATTTTAGTCCTATTTTATCTCAGTCCCTCTAACATTTGGTGAAGGTAGAGTCACAGACAAAACTTGTACTAAAAAACGATTTTTCAAAAATGTCACTTTAGACAATGATTATTCATTATCTACTATTTTATTCATATATTACACTCCTTTTGTGACCCTAAGACTTTGGGAAACCCATTTCAAGGACCAAAATAATTCGTCCACATGAGTAATGGTATGTTTTCACAAGAGATTTGAAGAATTTCAAAAATCGGACTTAAATTTTTCACCTTTTAGAGACAGGTTATCCCTCTCTCTCTCTTTAGACAATTCTCCAGGACAAGTGGTGAACTCACCAGTAAGAGAGCTGGGTTTTCTCTGCACATTTTGATATAAAACATGTGGGATTATGTTATGTAATTACCTTTAAAAGGTGAATTTAATAAGATTTGTAAAATCGAAGGAAAAAGTGAAAAAATGCCCTTAGACCTCAGAGGGTTAAAGAGTATGGTCTCAAACTTGCTCCAGAGAAATGCGTCTTTGCACAAACCTCGGTTAAGTACCTAATGATTTTCCTGCTGCATTCGTCAGTTCTTTGGCAATGCAGGAAACCGCTGTACCTGATGCTTATGCAGAAGAGGATCAATGCGGAGGACTACCGACCATTTCTCATCTCTCTCCTTCTGAAATTCAAAGTGCACAGTTAGCCGATCCTTGTATCCGAGAGGTTATTGCACAACTTCGAACTGGAGAAACTCCTCCTAGTACCCTACGGACTGCTCTTCCCAGATTGCCTTACCTCCTTAGAGAGAAAGACCGTCTGGAGTTTCACGACGGAATCCTATACAGAAGAAGGAACTTTGCTGAGAAAACTACATATCAACTGGTCCTACCCGAAAAATTTCATCTAGATGTTCTCAAGTCCCTGCATGATGACCTCGGACATATGGGTGTTGATCGTACACTAGATCTAGTTCGAAACAGATTCTATTGGGCCAAGATGGCATCAGATGTGGAGCACAAAGTCAAGACTTGTGGACGGTGCATACGAAGGAAAAGATCACCTGAAAAAGCTGCACCTCTGGTGAATATTTCAACTACTCGCCCCTTACAACTTGTGTGCATGGATTTTCTAAGTCTAGAACCTGATCATAGCAACACCAAGGACGTGTTAGTAATCACTGACCACTTTACTAAATATGCACTAGCTATTCCCACCCCTAACCAAAAGGCCAAAACTGTTGCAAAGTCTTTATGGGAGCAATTCATTTGCCATTATGGTTATCCCGAGCGCCTTCACAGTGACCAAGGCCCTGACTTTGAATCGCATCTAATCAAGGAGTTATGTGAAATAGCTGGAGTGCGGAAAGTCAGGACAACACCATACCATCCGAGGGGAAATCCTGTTGAAAGATTCAACAGAACGTTGTTAAGCATGCTTGGAACTCTAGAGAACAAAAAGAAAAGCTACTGGAAAGAGTATGTAAAACCTCTTGTACATGCTTACAATTGTACTCGCAATGAGACCACGGGGTTCAGCCCTTACGAGTTGATGTTCGGGCGTCAGCCTAGGCTTCCGGTAGATCTGGCTTTTGGATTACCTTTGAAGGATGAGGGAGAAATAACACATTCACAATATGTGAAGAACCTCAGGTCACATCTTGAACAAAGTTTCCGTATTGCGAGTGAAAATTCAAAGAAGATGGCGGAAAGGAATAAAACCCGCTATGACAGATGTGTGAAAGCTTCAACATTGCACAAGGGAGATCGTGTTTTAGTCAGAAGTGTTCGACTCAGGGGAAAGAACAAACTCGCTGACAAATGGGAAGGAGTAGTTTATGTAGTCATTGACCAACATGGGGATTTGCCAGTGTATAAAGTGTGCCCTGAAACTGAGACAGGACCCATTACATCGGGATTTGTTACTCCCTTGTGGAACTCTTCCATCTGAAGTTCAAGAATGTGAGATCCAGAGTCCAGTTCCCAAGCGTAGAACTCGCAGTGAGACAGCTTGTAGACGTTCTGAGGAAACAGAGGAAATCCCTGACTCTGAGGAAGAGGAAAGTTATTGTGTAATGCCTCAACTAAATATTGTGAAGGAATCTTTTGTAGTTCACACTCCTGAAGTGGCTCACCCAAACAGGGAAAGTTCTGTTCCTTTATCTGACGCAAGCTTAGAGGTCCACCTTGGAGTTCAGACTGACGTACCTGAAAGGGGATTTCAGGTCATTGATGAAATATCTGTGACTGAACCTGTGAATTCTAGAACTGACTTACCTGAAAATCCTGAGATCCAACCTGAAAGGGAAAGGGATGCTGATATGAATTGTTCACCTACATTGGAGCTGCAGAATCCGAATCATAATGGAGAATCAACCATCCTGGAATCCAGTTCAGCTGAGAAAAAGCTAATTGACGAAGAAACAAATGATGCAGATGAGGATGAAATTAAATTGAGAAGGTCTGTCCGTCATAGAGATAAGCCCAAAATTCTGACTTACCCTGAACTGGGGAACCCTCTGGTGACAATAGTTCAATCCCTTCTTCAAGGTCTAAATGTTGCTCTCTCAGAGTCCTTACAGGATTTCTCTCAAGTAGGAAACCCCATAACTCGGGGTTATGCACCTGTTGGTGATATGCAAAGGGACTTGCATACTTCTAGGAGGGGAGGGTGTAACCCAGACTCAAATTAGTCAAATTAGAAAAAATATATATATATATATTTTTTTTTTTTTTTTTGCATATGCCCTTCCAGTAAAACTGTTTATGTGGAAAAAAGACAGTGATAAAAGAAAATTGAGATAAATAAAATGCTTTATTAATTATATTAGTAATATGCAAATTACTGCGGTAAAATTTATCCAATTAGAGTTGGAATCTGCACTGCAGATGTAGACCTTTCAATCGAGTGCGATCAGCAGCAATGCTGACTCCGCCCACTGGGAGACGCGGTGAAAACTGATAGAGAGAGCTAAAACGGAGAAACGCATGTGATCAAAGCTCCAGAAATTTGAGAGAAACGATCTAATTTTGAGCAAATATTTAGTATACAACTACTAAACAAAGCATATAAAAGTTATTTTAAGTTGAATTAAGTGTCAATTTGAGAAGTATTGTGAAAGAGCTTACCTGTTATGGCCTTGTTGATCCTGAACGTCGAGCCAAAGTTAGTTGAGTCATCGCTATAGTTCGTGGTGTAATCTGGAGAAAATATTAACAGAACACTGTTAATTCAGAGGAATCGGTGAGTTGTGGATTTATTTTTCATATATGTGATGAATCACAATGGTTTATTGTATTTCTATGTGTGTTAAAATTAAGTGATATGTTCACTGTATGTGAAGTATGGCCTATGTTATATATGAACACTAAATGTTGATGTGAAGAGTAAATATTGTTGAAACAGAGGTTAGAAATGAGTTTCTAAAAATGTTATCCTGTGTGTACAGGCCAGTTTTTGTTGTTTATGTAGAAGTTGGATTTTTCTACTGTGATTCACGTGCATGGTGAGGATTCATCAAGCCGTGCTGAGAGAAAAGAAAGATGGCGAGCCTCCCGGACTGAATTTGGATCTTTTACTTCTTACCTTCTCATCCACTTAGTGGTGTCGTTTCCTTCTGAAATCTGAATGGACTGAGGTATATTTTTCTGAACTGAAATTATCGAATGGACTGAAGTGTGTATAATCTTTATTTTTGCAATTTTGTGATCTCATTTACAATTTGTTTTTTATATATACAGATATATCTCTTAAAAGAAGTGTTATTTGGTTACATATTGTACATTTTTGAGGTAAATTTATGTGAATTGTTACTCTAATTGTATCATCTGGGTTAAAATACTGATTTGAGTTTGTATTTGAAGCGGCTGGTTTAAACTACAGTAAAGACAGGAAGATCAGGACATTAAATTGAAACTAAACTTATTAATCTACAACAAATAGTCATATTTAAACTAGAGAAACCAAGAAATTCAAACCTTAGCCGAAAAGGAAAGAGGGAATTTATCAACCAGAGATTCAAGAAAGAAAAAGCTTTGTTGACAAATTTATTTGTTTTCTTTTGGGTTTACAATTTATTTCAAGTCAGAACTTGATCAGGGTTGATCATTTTGTATTTTTTCCCTTGTCAAAAGTTTGACATTTCATTTGGTTTACCTTTGTCATTTATTATTTACTGTTCATTTCATTCATTACATCAATACAAAGAAAAAGTCATAATAGCTAATACAACAAGAAAAAAATCAAAAAAACCCTCAAACTTGTGTGTTGTGTGTGCTTTGCCTCCTTCGAGCTTGGTATCTTCTGATTGGCCCATTGATCTGGCTCAGTGTATTGAACCAAATTCTAGTTGCTACCTGTTGGCATTGAGTCAAGCATTCAGTTAATATTGTTGTATACACTTCTGACGAGTGGGTGTTACACATGCATTTAAGAAAATATAATTTCACAAGCACAAAGAATATAAAAATTATTATGTGATAATGAATATATTTGATTATTGATTTTTATAAAGGAAGTATATAACCATTCAAAAGGATATATGATTATAGATGTATTTGAAGAGGCAAGGGATTTTGACCAACCCTTCAGTCCCCCGTTTTAGACCAATGTGGGGTCCAATACCGCCACGTCTGGTCTAACCAGTGAGGTCACTACGGAAGGGAGGAGTGGTGACGCATGCTCCCCTGCCGGGTCACACTTGTCTCTTCACCTCGTCACGGACATGCTGGATACTAAAAATTCCAGTCCCCATTAAGAGGCTCTCCCACCTTCCACTCACAACAGGACATCAATGTCATTCTTCCTCAGTTTATCAGTCAGGTTAAAATTTTTATAAAACACATAACTGATTACGAATCAAGTACATATTTATTCTCTGGAAGCCAGGCTAAATAAGCAAGCACTATTGCTGTATTCCTAGCATGGGCTAGATCCACAGTCACTACTCAGATCCTAAATAAAGACATTGTCTATAATCATGAATACCAGAATATATGCACTAGTTTTTTTATTTATAAAATTATGATTTCCAAATCCTTTTATTATAAACAAAGTTGGATGGTTAATCCATTATTTTCACTACCCCTTTTATAGACCCTTTAGGTTTAAAACACAATGGTTGTCTAACTAAAAATAAACAACAAACAATAAAATATTAATAATTAAGACCCATAATAATCGATGTAAGCACTTTAAGTCTTTACTGAAATCATCCTTCAGTTTACAGTCACATAGCATGTACCATTTTAATTGTATAACATCTTATACCCTTTTTTGTTTGTTTCAAAAATAGAAATAAAATAAAACAAATTCACATCATCATTTCAGTCATTATTTTACCACTAAAATATAGAATTGTTCCCCATTCTGCTTAACAAAGCTTTTGTTCATTCCTTATCTTTATATCACTTGAATCCCTGTCAATCATACAATGTCTTATTGTTTTTATTTTGAAACTCACTTTTTCATACCATTTAAACTTAATTTGACTTCCATAAATCCTATCAGAAATTGTATTTTCATAACATACATTTTCTTCTACTATATTTCTTCCATCTTGCCCTACATGCCAGTTCCTTCTGCATCCGAGTCTCTCACCACTGTCAGCCTAGTGACACTTAAAGTTACCTCGTTAGGGGAATCATGGTATTTTATTAATTCTTCAATACTCTTGTTTTCTTATCGTTAACTTCAACTTTATTTTTCATTATAACTACTTCTCACAGTATTTGTCTCAGTTCCACTTATCTTTACAGTTTTACAGAAACCAAAATATTATGTTACTCAGATCCCAGCCCACAGCCATATAGCTGCTTTCTCTTTTTACCTTTATTAAATTGTAGTTTTCTTAGACATCTAATGTCATACATACATTTAAGGGATTGAGAAATAAAACCTTTTCTTTTTAGAAGTTATATTCACTCCTTCTTTGTTCGCCCTCCGGCCTTTCAATAAAAATGAGGGAGCTCACTCTGGATAATTTGGATAGTGACTTAGCCAATGTGTCACTTTGTCTCTCTGCCGTCAAGTCTATATATATATCTTTTTTTTTTTCCTACGTTTATCCTTATGATCCCACCTAGTTGTCTATTTAAATTTAGACCCTCAGTTGAATTTAGACAAGAGTTTTACCCCATAATGGACGGCAATCTTCTTTACAATTCCAATTTATATAAAACACTAATCCAGAGAGTAATTCAGTTCAATATCATAAATGACAAAAGCATTCATAATTACCAATAGCAGACAGAGCTGGAAAAACCACTCCAATTAAAGCTCGTCCCATGTTCTGCATTGTCTTTTCATCAGATTGACTTAGAATTATCAACTTTTTTAAAGTTTGCCATTTCACTTAACCCATCTGTAATGATAAAACACTAATTCCAGAGGTTAATGACACAATATCCTCAAAATCAGCAAATAATAGTACCCCAAACTAATACATACAAGACATAAAGTGCTGTCACCATCACACGCACTCATACTAGACACACATATGTTAACTGTTCATTTTCAATATTCATTTTTCTTTATATTATTGCTAAAAGATTTAAATTTTAAATAAGATTTTAAACTTCCAATTTTCCGGTAGCTTCTACCTAATTTTACATGGTCTCCCAACCAGTTTCAAAGCATGTCTTGTTCATTATTCATTAGAATTTAACGAGGTCAGCTGGGTTGTTTTGTTTCATTATCATTATTTTGCTTCAGCTTGCTCTAGCAGGCCGATGACAGAAAGACAGACACAGTTACCATCCCTTCCTCCGCTCAAGCAGTCTCTCTCACTATAAATAAATTTCTAAGACTGTAACTTATATAAAATGTAATATTAAATTCATTACAATAATCTTTGACCATTCACCTTTGTTATCCAGACTTTTCTCAAATCTACAAAAGCTGTCTTCATCTTTAGCCACCACCATGTCTAACGACCTTCAGGAGTTAAAACTATGTCATAGACCTATTAGTTCAAAATCAACACTATGATTTTCCTTGCCCATAAGGCAAACCAGTACATAAAAAGCTTTGCTACTGTCTCCACAACAACTAATGGGAATCACTTCATGGCCTCAGCTGGCTCTTGAAAGCCCACTCCTGTTAGCCCTTTATCTATAATCTCCATCAGGGTGTTTTCCCCTGGCATATTTGCAGACGCTTGTCACAATAAAAAAACAAGCCATACAATGAATGCGGTTTCTTGTGATTGGTATAGAGGAACACTCACGTTTCTGGGTCAGACTGCCTGTAACTCCTCACAGCTCATCCGCCCTAACGATAAAGGATGCTGCTGGCCTCACAGTCATCCGCTCCACTCTCATACCTTTCTCACATAAACACCTCCATCTTGAGATGCCCAGTGACTTTACGTGACCCCTCTGGCTTGGGTTGCCCCCTGTCTGGCCAAAGAAGGTCTTACCCGTCATCGAGATGGTCACTCGTGCCCACTGGTGACCGCTCTTTCCAATCACACAATCAGTTCTCTTCAACAGAACTCAGCTGTTTTCTGGAGCTTAGAAAAGGCACGTTCAAAAGTCACCAGGGCCATTCGGATTGCCTAATAGTGTTCACACAGGGAGACAGGTCAATAACAACAGTATTTAATCACTTAAATCCATTAACCATCTTAAAAGCAGAAACCTAGCTGCTTAGATTATACTCAGTGAATTTAGATCACAACCGTACATTCAGTGTACTTCATCTGTAGCCGGAGCCATCGGTCCTGAATGGTGGGGACTAAATGAGACAAAGAAGTTACTGGTCCTAAAATAAAATAAAATGTCTTCTATCGTTTAAGATCTGCATTATTATTTTAAAGACTTCTTTAAAGTCATTCAGTTTTACAGCTTTTAGCTGACATTGAAGAGAGAGAGACATTGAATGAGGGAGGGACTGGTACACTGCACTCTGAACGTCTAACTTTATCTATCATCTTTTAACTCTATCCCAGCTTAAGACATCTTTGCCAGAAATTACATACGGTTTCAAATAAACATATTATTTATATTTGTCTTTTGCCCACACATCAGGAAATTTAGGCATTACAAATTTCCACTCAGATTGAGTCTGTTGCACTGGCAGTTTCAGCCACAGCACACATCAGATTCAGATAAGCAAACTGTTTCATTACAGCCAATAACAAACTTATCTTTTGAAAGCAAAACATCAGCTTCTAGTTCTTTCATGGTCAACTTTTCAAGCTGTTTTGTTTAATCAGCATTTAGCAACTATTAATCCAGTACTCCTTCTGCTTATTTGTTTTACATAAAAATAATTATTCTAGTTCTCAATCTCAGTTTTAATTGTCAAGTTCTCAACCATAGTTTAATATTTGACTTAAGTTTTCTCTTGGAGTTTATCAATCTCCAATTAGGATTCACACTAAGTTTGACGAGGCAAGCACTCTCTGCTTGTGATACTTTTGCAGTTATTGTAAATCATCTGTGAGATTAGTCTCTCTATATCATCTAAAATCTTTTTAAAATGTTTAATTACAACACAATCATCCTTTTAGTTACTTTGATATATTTTGCAACTCACATTTGTTGGAGTCATTAATTTTACATCAACCTGTATTCATCAATTCACTTATAAAAATTACTATTATAGAAATTACTATTATAGATCTTTCCTTCAAAAGGATTCACTTTAAGACTTCAATCTTTTGACCTTGTTTTTATCTCTTATTTCTCAGACGAAAAATGTCACTGTCGTCATTTAAACACTGATCTACTTTCAAACCAATATTATTACCAGAAATGTGTTGTCATTTTATCATATTTTTAAACACCTTCTCGGTGGGCATTTAGAGTTACGTATTAAATGGTCCTGCTGACCACCATCAAGACACTCTCTGTCATCTGGTGAATTTGTTTCAGCCTCAACTACAGCATCACACCCTTGAAGCAGTGTGTGTCCCATTCAGGAATGCAAACAGAGCCACTGATTAAGCAGTTCTCTGTATTCTTTTACAGTCCACCAGTGGCTGATTTAATCATAATAACCCAATCATAATCTTCATCATTATTATTGGCAGAACATTAATTTTCATAAGCTGCAAAATATTCTAAGTTGTTTTCACAAAGTGCCTGTTTAACTTTAGTTGCTTGTCCAGGGAAATTATCCCAGGCCCAGAATTTCTTTCACTTGCTTCTTGTAATCACCGTAAACAATACGAGGCTAAACATTTAAATTTTTCAGTTTCTTTGTTTGTTTGTAGCCAGTCAAGTTGTTTAAATTTCCAATCAGAATCAAAATCCTGACTACCATTTACTTAATAATTTCTGCAAATTTCTTTAAAGTGAGGGCTTTAGAGCACAGCTGCTTACAGCGTTTGCTTTTCCTGTCTCACTATTTGTTTCAGGACTCTTCAGGTTACTGATTAAGTTATTACATTTTTTTTTGCCATATCTTAATCATGGTTCATACTCACCTGAAGTTATTGCAGAAATGGAGGCGGCGATCTTTGAACAACACAGCTTGGCTTCTGCGTGATGAAACTGCAAAGTATACTCCAAAATCACAGTTACATATACTGGTCCACGCCAATTTGGGTCACAACTTTTTAAATTTTTCTCTCGGAATTGTTCCTGATGCATCCCTGGCAAACAACCCTATTATTGTTAGTATCCCTAACTGCCTGATTCACTTCACTAAGTTCGGGGATCCCCTATCTGAGATGGAAGAGATTGAGCAGGTTCACGGTGCCACTGGACCTCTAGCCCAGGGACGTGCTCTGCTGGGGTGGTGCTACACCAGTAATGCCCAGCGGGGCCCCCACAGACCACGCTTCGCTTGCGCTGTCTGCTGCCGTTACCCTTAACGACGCTCTCAGCGACTTCTTATACTGTCAGCAGTATAATTAACTTACTCCTTCACTCGCCTCATCGGAGTGAAGCTCTCCCGCTCTCCTTCAAAATCTCTTCCAGTCAGACAGCCCTAACAATTAATAAAAGCTTACTACCTTGTTTGTTGATTTGCCAGGGGTGTCACCGAGAATAATTGCCCGCATCCTCCACCATAACTGTAAGGGGTATACAGTCAAAGACCCAGAACCAGATATGAAGAATGAAGACCCGGAGTCAGAATTATAAGAAATTAAAGAAAAGTTTTACTGAAGATAGTTTGCATTTTCATCAGCAGAAGTCAGCTTCAAGACTCACACAGGAGTTCGTAGGCCGCCCCGCTTACAGTTACAAAGATCACAGCAGTTATACCATTTCCAAGGTCTAAGCTACGTCATTGCTTACAGGTTGAATGATTCTCATTGGCTAAGAAACATTAAGAGCCTAAACAATTTAACACATGTGAGGAGATAGGGGTGCCTATCGCCATTAGTCAAGATAGTTGTCGTCCACTCATTAGATTTAGGTCTGTGGTGGCCTCGCAGGTTAGAGAAGGGCGCCGGGTTGTCTGGTCCGAACGTCCAGAACCTACATAGAATGTCATACGCACACACACAAATAACAGACACTAGCAAATAACAGCTCCCATCAAGGCTGAAGAGAGTCTGAGCTCCTTATTATCAGTTAAGTATACCAAAACATAATGCTAAAACCTTCACTCGTTTGGGGGAAAAACAGATAACTGGCATTTACTCCCAAGGAAGGAAATATACTGGAAAGAATACATTTTAATGCAACAATTAAAGTTCGATAGTAACGCTCAATATAGCTTGACCATCTGTCCAGCGAAGGATCATATGTGTCCACGCTGCCTTTAGGACCCTCTAACCTTTCTACTGATCCCAGAGAAAGAGACAAACGGCCTTGTGGGTTACGGGGCCTTCGTGTCCTGCGTGTACTACGTGCAATCTCAAAGTAAGATTGGAATGCACCTAAAAGAAACTGGTTATTTACATCACATGCATTTAAGAAAATATAATTTCACAAGCACAAAGAATATAAAAATTATTATGTGATAATGAATATATTTGATTATTGATTTTTATAAAGGAAGTATATAACCATTCAAAAGGATATATGATTATAGATGTATTTGAAGAGGCAAGGGATTTGACCAACCCTTCACCCCTCAGGAGGCAAACAAAACCAGCCACACAGACCGAGTATTTTTGAAGATCAGGACCTGGACATACACACCGAGTCTGTCCTCTTTTACATCAAGTGTTGTATCGAAAACGTCACAACGAAGAGACGCATCCAGAACTTTTCAAACAGGAAGCCCTGGATGACAAGTGAAGTCCAGACCCTGATCAGAGCTCGTAACTCTGACTCTCTAAAGATCACTGGCTGCCCTCTGCCCAGCCTGGAAAACATCTCCACATCAGGAGAACCAAGGCCATCACAAGAGACCCCTCACACCCTGCCTACCCCTTGTTTGATCTGTTGCCCTTGGGGAGACGCTACAGGCAGGGTTTTTCCTGGCTCAAAATGAGCCAGAGGTGGTAAAATGGTAACACTAGGGGGGTCCGAGGGCATGCCCCCCCGGGAGAACATTTTATAAATTCATTAATCTGGTGCACTTTGAATCACTCGAATCTGTTGTTAAAAATAAATAATAAATCCACCCGCCATCCACCCATATTCTTTTATATTTAGATATCTGCATCTGATCATCACATTACAATTAAGCATGATATGGTAACATATCACACTGAAGTAGGCTGATTTAAAATTAACATTTATTAGGGCCCGAGCACCGATGGTGAGAGGACCCTATTGTTTTTGCTCCGTTTATTATTATTCCGCTTCTTCTTCTTCTTCTCTTAAAATAATCGCTTTTTAGAGGGCCTAAACATGCTCGAAAACTCATGAAACTTTGCACACGCTTCAGAAGTGGTGAAAATTTTACGTGTGATATGGTTTTCAAAATTGGGTGGGGCAAATTTGGTAAATTATTGCCCCCACATTTTGCCCCGGCTTTACGTTTCACGTACAGGTATGAAATTCGGTACATACATGTAATGACCCAATACCTACATCGGCTGCTCTCACTGTAGTGGAGTGGATGGCCCGAAACTTGGGGGGACACCGGGCGAACTGAATCGCATAGCCGAGCCTGATAGTCCGAATGAGCCAGCGAGACGGACTGGGGAGCGCTAACCAGGCTCTCAGAGACCGTGCAAGCGGGACCAAAGGGACCGTAGGCGTACCCGGAGTGGGGCAGCGAGGTGGAACACAGGGACGCGGCTCGGGAGGCTCTCTCTGGGAGGCGGCCCGTAGCGGGGTCTGTGTGTGCTGTGCAGCACTTACCTGGTTCCACGGGGCAGGAGGTGCAGGAGGCGGCTCGGTGGCGTTCTCGAACTGCACACTGCTGCTCACTGGCGACAGAGGAGGCGGATGAGAGTGGTGAGGATTCTGTCCCCCCACTGCTCTCCGGGTCCTCTTCGGACCCAGAGATGGTAGAAACTGCTCTTTTATTGAAAATTTGGGTACCGCTGGTTTTAAGGCCAGCGGCGGAACACAAACAAAACGAAACAAAGGATTTTCCACCCGGCCCTCTTCCGGGGGAGGGAGCGATGCGGTCATCGTCTCCTGGAGAGCAGTCCCCTCCATCTCTGGGTCACCCGTCCTATGGCCGCTTACCCCTGGCTTTGCCGCCCCTCTTGGCGGGGGCCTGGACGGGCGGGGCGCCCTGCCTGCGACTGGCTCCACGGCGCTGCTTAGGTGGGGGCTGCTGCTGCGGCGCGGGAGCAGGGGCAGACGCAGGAGGACGCCCACGGCGACGAGCAGACTGAGGTGCCGCAGGCGGTGGGGTGGAGGCAGCAGCTGGCCGCCGCGGCAGGATGTGTCTGATGGCCTCCGTCTGCTTTTGTACAGCCGAGAACTGCTGGGCGAAGTTCTCAACCGCGTCGCCGAAGAGGCCGGTCTGGGCCACAGGGGAGTTGAGAAACCGGAGTTTGTCAGACTCCCTCATGTCAGCCAGACACAGCCAGAGATGGCGTTCCTGGACCACCATGGTGGACATCGCACGACCCACCGACCGCGCGGTCACCTTCGTCGCACGAAGCGCGAGGTCTGTCGCGATGCGAAGTTCCTGAAGAACTTGGGGATCGTGACCACCCTAGTGCAGGTCCTTCAGTGCCTTGGCCTGATGGACCTGCAGCAACGCCATGGCGTGCATGGCAGAGGCAGCTTCCCCACAGGCCTTGTAAGCCTTGCCGGTTAAATCCGACGAGTACTTACAGGCCCGGGAAGGGAGACACGGTTCTCCACGCCAAGTGGAGTTAGGGCACAGTTGCATAGCAACGGCCCGTTCCACTGGCGGGATGCGCGTGTATCCCTTAGCCGCCCCGCCATCAAGGGTGGTGAGGGAGGAGGAGCCACCGGAGCGGTTTCTGGCAGTAAAAGGTGCCGTCCACGTCCCCGTAAGCTCCTCATGCACTTCCGGGAAGAAAGGCACTGGGGTGGGTTGCTGAGAACCAGCGCGCGCCACCCCGAGATACCAATCATCCAACCTCGAGGGTTCGGGACACGGTGGAGGATTTCACACGAGCCCGACCCCGTTGGCGGCCCGGGAAAGCATGGCCATCATCTCCGGGACCGTCTCAGGCACCGCTGGCACCCCCGAAGGAGGCAGCGGTGCCGAGTCGTCGTCCGCAGAGAGGTCTGACCCACCCTCTGATGCAGCGATCGACATCTGGTCTTCACTGGGAGCCCCAAAGGAGACAACCGGTACACACCTCGAGGATGGTCCAGCTTTCTCCAATGGAAGCTCAACTGGCTGCGGAGCATGAGGGGTGAGGGCTCCTAGGGGGTTGGTTCCCCGAAGGAGACGCGCTCACCGTGATCCTCAGGTCACCCGCGCCACCGCCCGAAGCAACCCTCTGAGGAGGATTGGATCGAGGCAGAGGCACGGGGACTCCGCCCCTTTGCAGGAACAAGAGTCTCGACCGTAGCTCCGCGATGGTCATCTTCCCACAATGGGTACATGACCCATCCACAAACGCTGCCTCAGCGTGTTCAATGCCCAGACACACGAGGCAGCGTTTGTGACCATCCTGGGAGCCCAGGTAACGACCGCATCCAGAAACACACAGATAGAAAGTCATCTTTTTTTTTATTTTTAAAAAAAAAAAGCTATCTGTGTAAGCTCTTTTAGGGACTATTCTCACTGGTGCTGAAACACGCAGGGGAACAGTCACTGCAAACACAGACAGGAATGTGCACCTGTCTGTGCGCTGTCTCTCTCTCTCGCTGGCAGGTCTTACTGCTGTGCAGTACAACGCAAAGCGGGACGGGTGGTCACCCTAGCTTTAGCACAGGCAAGTTAATGCACAAAATCTACTTGTTTTAAAGGGGTCATATAATGCCATTTTTGTACAAGCTAATATGATTCTTTAGGGTCTAAACTAAAAGTTTGTAATATACTTTAATTAAAAATTCTCATTAGTATTGTAAGAAAACAGTTATTTTACCTGGTCAAAAACAGCTCTGTTTTCAGCACGCCGTTTCAGTGCATATGACTTTAAACAGTGGCGTAGGTTTGATTTTGAAATTGGTGGGGACGGGGACATCAATGTATAAATATATTTTAAGTTTTGATCGAAATTATTGATAGGGATATATCAGTTTCACTGGATATTGGTAGGGACACGTCCCTAGCGTCCCTACTAAATTCTACGCCCCTGACTTTAAATGATAATGAGCTTTGCTCACCCCGCCTCTCTGTTCTGTGCTACACCGTAACTCAATAACACAATAACCATAACGCGTTGTTCAGTATAAACGTGGGATTATGAATTATATTGAGAACGTCATACATAGAAAACATGCCGTAATGTACCCTGAGTGTAAACCTTAAGACGCATTCATTGTGAAGCGTGCAGCTAGCGATTTGCAAAGATTAATATATTAATATAAAGTTTAATAAAACGTTACACTCACTTCCGTTCTTCTGGAGATTCAGCAGGAACACGAATATCTGGTACCGATGCTTTTTTCATGAGCAGCTTCTTAGCAAATCCAGCTTTATACTGATCCTCGTTTATACAGTAAAGCAGTCTGGTGTGTGAAATGATTCGCGCAAACATGAAAGCATTGACGTTGCTCGTGGGGAATATTCCCTTCGAAAACAAACTCAGCCACTGCGTCTTCAGCGGTTCGGATTTAGGAACATTAAAATGACTGCTGTGTTCGTTATTACACCCAAGAACAGAACACCACAATCGCTTAGACGCCATTCTGCTCATAGACAGTGCTCCAGCATATCAACAATGACCGCGCCGGTCCGCGCCGCGCAGACTATGATTGACAGCTCCCTCATGAGCGAGGGCGGGTCTGTGTTGAAACGGTGTTGTCATTCAACAATCGCGGGAAGGGCGTGCGAGCCTGTGACATCACACGGTCGAACGGCTCGATTTGAGGCAGGGGAAAACATATAAGGAGATTAAAACAAAACCACTGGATGGATTTTTATCATTATATGATGGTTGTGTACAGACACTGCCAACACACATTTCAGTACAATCAACTTGTAAAAGTGCATGTACCATTATATGACCAACTTTAACATTTTTATTCCTGAATTTCAAGATATTTTCACTTAGTATTTTGAGTGTCAGTCAAAGTTTCGTTTAAAACACACCATCTTTTATATGTCAGATTGAATAGCCTATAATATATGATACTCTACCGTTCAAAAGGTTAGGGTGAGTAAGATTTCTTCAAAAGAAATTAATAAGTTTATGCAGCAATGACGCAAATTCAATGATTAAATTGGTTGAATTAAAGTGACAGTAAAGACATTTATGTTATTATAAAAAAATTCTGTCAAATAAATGCTGTTCTTTTGAATTATCAAAGAATCCTGAAAAAAAGTATCACAGTTCTCTTACGAGAGTATCTCTCGTACTGCGTAATAGCTTACGCTAGGGGAAAAACTCTTTTCCACGAGATATTGAAGCCAAAAATTATCCTTAATTTTTTATTAATGTAAAACGCTTTGCAGCAGCAAGCAGACATAGGCGAAACAGCTCGCGCGCCTATTGGCTGCTCTTGCAGCAAATGCAGCAGCCTATCGAGAGAGACTCTGCGTGACGTAATGACCAATGGGGGCAATTCGCGCCCATATCGTCACGTCCCGCCAGAAAGGGCGTAGTCTCCCCCTATAAATATGCTCGTTAGGCTGGTACAAGCTGATTTTCATCTCTTCAGCGACGCACACGCATCGCTGGATCCGGAGTGAGAAGCCGCGCCGTCAAAGCAAGCCTTTCAGCGGGACGAGCTCTGGAGTCGCTGGCCTCGCCGCCTTCAACTGCCGTACCTGCTGCGCTTTCCGGCGTTCTATATCCTTTTATACTCTGTGTATCTTTACTCTGCTGAGAGTGTTTGCTCGCTTACTTGACGCGACTCACACTTCTCTTCACAAAAGAGCTGCGTCTTTTTAAAGATGCCATCCTGTGGCTCGTGCCACGCCCCGCTCAGCGACGGAGACCGTCACGTCATCTGTGTTTCCTGCCTGGGTGAGGATCACGCGGCCCTCGCGCTCGCTGACGGCGGATGCCCTCATTGCGAGCTTTTGCCAATGGTGACTCTGAGGACTCGCCTGGCATCATTCTCCGAGCCTTCACCACAGCCCGCCGTGGTGCCGCGCCGCAAGAAGCGCCGCGCCCAGCGTGCTCCCGAGCTTTCTCCAGCCCGCCAAAGCTCGCCGGTTCGCCCGCCAGCTTCGCTCGATTCGCTCACTGACGGACAACGGCCGCCGCCTGCCGCCGCGTCCGTCCACGAGTTCGACGAACCCACCGAGGCGTGTTCTCTTCTGGCGTCCGATAGCGAGGATTGGGCGAGCTCCGTGGACCTCCCCTCCGCTAGCGTTTCCCGCCAGACCACTGGTAAGAGAACCGGCATTGAGACTGAGCTGATGCGTCTGCTCTCTCAGGCCGTGGAAAGCATCGGCCTCGATTGGGAGGCGCCCGCGCAACCGCCGCGCAACAGGCGAGCTCTGTGGACCTCCGCCTTCTGTCCGCGAGTCGTCAAGGAAACGGGCCAGCATCAAGACCGCGAGCCCTAAAACCGCGGCTAGCTTTCTTTACGTTATAAGAAATCTACCCCGCCCCCCATGGGCGTGCGTCACCGGCAAATGAGAAAAGAGTGTGTTTTAGTCCCCGCCGAGGCCGGACTAATCTCCATTTCTCAAACATTTCTCAGCTCCTAGTTTGAGCGGCTGAAAATGTCATTACTGCAGCAATGAGCCTGTTGTATAACACGCACACCTGCATACAAACGCCGACACACACAAAACTGTGATGACGCTCTCTTATCTGCTTGCGCTAGTGTAGTTCTCCCTGTGGCCCAGTGGCGGAACCCGAAGCTTTCACGCGAGAGACCCGTGTTCGATCCCGGCTCTCGCAGCAGATAAAAATTTAGTCTCGCCGCGGCCAGACTACCACCGAAACTTTTCGCTCGTTCAGTTCCAGAAAATGCGACTGTTCCAGTGTATTTTGCAGTAAACAAGCTGGTACCACGGCCCGCTTGCCTGCACATAAAGGCCGTTTCCACGGCGACCCAGAAAAATCATGTAATCATTGTATTTCTGGTTTTCCGGCCACAGCCGATGGTGTTATAAGCGTAATAAAATGCTCACAGCCCAGTGTTCATTTCTACACACAAACACAGCCCGCCACGGTACAGGGCTCGCACAAATGAAATCGACGCATGTCAATTGTGCATTAAATGTAGTGAATGTGCCCACAAACACTACCACGGTTTCTGTAAACGAAACCAACACAAGTCTTCCTAGCCTCCTAGGAAATCGACGGTGTTTCAGTCTCGCCGTGGCCAGACTTCCACTGAAATTTTCGCTCGTTCAGTTCCAGAAAATGTGACTGTTCCAGTGTATTTTGCAGTAAGCAAGCCAGTACCATGCCCGCTTGCCTGCACACAAATGCTGTTCCCACGGCGACCCAGATAAATCACATAAACGGTGTATTTTCTGGTATTCCGGCCACAGCCGATGGTGTTATGAGTGTATTGAAAATGCCCACAACCCAGGGCTCATTTCTACACACAAACACAGCCCGCAAAAATGCAGGGCTCGCACAAACAAAATCGCCTCATGTCGATTGTGCACTAAATGTAGTGGATGTGCCTACGTCTCAGTGCCCACAAACACTACACACCACATGTCCCACAGGTTCTGTGAAAACGAAACCAACACGCATTCAGTCAGCTCAGGCCGACGGTGTTTTTCAGTGCAGTAAATGTGCCCGCTGTCCTGCGCCCACATTCACTCACAGACATGTTAAGCCCCACGGGGCTCGCCCCGCTCTCTCTCCCTCAGCAAACTGCTATAAGGGTTTTGAGCGCGGCCAGGCTGCCCGCCGCGATCGGCGCGCCCCCCGCCTCACACACTGTAAACACAGTGTCTGCGTTACAGCACGCCGGAGCTCTCTTGCCGTCACTATGTCTCGGCCAGAGCCCAGATCTCATTCTACCCCTAGCTATTCACGCGAAAGTGTGGGCACAGCTTCCTGGGGTATCAGAATGGGTGCTGAACACTATAAAAAGAGGCTATTCGCTACAGTTCGCTCGACGTCCCCGCCGTTATACGGCGCGCGTCGAGACGACGGTGGAAAACGAAGTATCTCATCTACTTCGAGCCGAGATAGCGAAACTACTGAGCAAAGGTGCCATAGAACCTTTATCTCAAGCTCAGAGCAAAGGGGGCCTACACAGCAGATATTTTCTGGTACCGAAAAAAGATGGAGGTCTCAGACCCATTCTAGATCTGCGACAGCTGAACAGAGCGCTTGAGAGGCGCCAGTTCAGAATGCTTACGACAAGGAAAATCCTCGCGCAATCTGAAATTCTGAAGATTCTGATAGATCTGAAAGACGCCTATTTCCAAATACAAATAGCGTCCCATCACAGGCGATTCTTGAGATTCGCTTTCGAGGGCCAGGCATATCAATACACAGTCCTGCCGTTCGGCCTGTCCCTAGCACCTCGTACATTCACGAAGTGCATGGACGCGGCGCTCGCACCCCTGAGACTTCAGGGCATGCGAGTCCTGAACTACTTGGACGATTGGCTGATTATAGCTCGATCACGATCGGAGCTCATAGAACACTGGGCCGCATTACTCGAGCACCTCGAGGAGCTGGGCCTCACAGTCAATTGGGCGAAGAGCTCACTGTCTCCCAGTCAGAAAATTTCCTTTCTGGGAACAGTGTTAGACTCGCTATCCATGACGGCACGCCTGTCACCAGAGCGCGGACTAAATATTCAGCGCGTCGCGAAATCCTTCCGCCACGGCTCGATAGTTCCGCTCAAAAGGTTTCAGAAAATGCTGGGGCTGATGGCCTCAGCGGCCTCTGTACTCCAGTGGGGCTTGCTTCGCATGCGCCCACTGCAGATGTGGCTGAAAGCGCGGGTTCCACCCAGGGCATGGACAGCGGGTCTGTTTCGCCTCAGGGTCAACCTACAGTGTGTTTCAGCTCTGGAACCTTGGAAAATAACCGACTGGTATCAGTCAGGTGTGAGTCTGGGGACCGCTTCGAGTGTGAAGGTGGTGTCTACGGACGCCTCCACCTCGGGGTGGGGAGCGCTGCTCGAGGGCAGACCGCTAGCTGGCCTGTGGTCAGAACGGGAAAAGCTCCTTCACATAAACTGCTTGGAGATGATAGCAGTCAACAAAGCGCTACGGCGTTTTTGTCCCCAGGTAACAGGCCACCACGTCTTGGTCCGGTCGGACAACATGTCAGTGGTGGCATACATAAATCGCCAGGGCGGCGTCAGGTCACGAAACCTTCACAGGCTGACGGAACGCCTCCTGGTCTGGGCTCAGCACAACCTGCTCTCACTGAGAGCAGCGCACGTGCCTGGTCACCTGAATGTGGGACCAGACAGACTGTCCAGGAACAATGTTCCAGCAGTGGAATGGTCGCTGCACCCGCAGACAGTCCAGCTGCTGTGGAAAACGTTCGGCAGAGCACAGGTGGACCTATTCGCGTCCCACGAAAACGCTCATTGCCCGGAGTTTTTCTCTCGAAAAGCAAGGACGCGCTGGCTCATGTTTGGCCCCGCTGCCCCCTATATGCTTTTCCTCCTGTCTCGCTCCTGCCTCAGGTGTTGGAACGAATCAGGGAGAACGGATGCCCAGTGCTGCTCGTAGCTCCGCTCTGGACAAACCAGACGTGGTTCCCTGCCCTGATGCAGCTGACCAGCACTGCCCCATGGCCTGTACCATTGAGGAGAGACCTCCTCTCTCAGGCGGAGGGCTCGATTTGGCACCCTCGCCCGGAGTTGTGGTCCCTGCACGCATGGGCCATCAACGGGTACCCGCTAGCCTCCCAGAAGGAGTGTTAAACACGATCGCGCAGGCTAGAGCTCCGTCTACCAGGCGGCTCTACTCCTCGAAATGGTCTGTTTTCTCTGCATGGTATCAAGCCCAGAGCTTTTCACCTGTGGAATGCGGGGTTTTCGGAAGTGCTTTCCTTCCTTCAAAAGCTACTGGATAAGGGCAGGACCCCATCCACGCTCAAAGTATATGTGGCGGCCATAGCAACGTTTGCAAAACTGGTGTCTGGCCAGTCGCTGGGGAAAAACGACTTAGTCGTGCGTTTCCTTAGGGGAGCTCGGAGGCTGAACCCTCCCAGGCCCCCTTCAGTCCCGACATGGGACCTTTCCACGGTCCTGGAGGCCATGAAAGGCGCCCCGTTCGAGCCAATCCAGCCGGTGGACATGAAACACCTGTCGTTCAAAACAGTGTTTCTCATGGCTCTCGCTTCAGTGAAGCGCATAGGGGACTTGCAGGCGCTTTCAGTAAGCGCGTCGTGTATGGAGTTTGGGCCTAGTGACTCGAAGGTCATTCTCGAACCTAAGCACGGGTATGTGCCGAAATCCCTCAATACACCGTTTAGGGCCCAGGTAATTTCACTGTCCGCCCTTCCGGTTCTCAGTGAGGAGGAGGACGCGAGTCTCCTTTGCCCCGTCAGGGCATTAAAAGCTTATGTGTCGCGCTCGTCTGTTTTCAGACAGACGGAGCAGCTTTTCGTTTTGTTTGGCGGGCGTTCCAAGGGACTTGCCGCCTCAAAACAGAGCCTATCCAGATGGATAGTGGATGCCATTGCGCTCGCTTACACTGCAAAGGGCCTACAGTGCCCCTTGGGTGTCAGAGCGCACTCCACGAGAGGCGTGGCCTCTTCGTGGGCATGGTCGAGCGGGGTTTCCCTGCAAGATATCTGTACGGCCGCGGGCTGGGCCTCGCCGTCTACATTTATAAAATACTATAACCTGGAGGTACCCGCCTTACAAGCTAAACCTTTGGCGGTCTAAAATTCAGTGCTATCTGCCCCGCTGTGCGGCCCAGATGCTGAGTTTACTGCAGCCCCATGAGTGTTGACACACGTATGGCCACCCAGATCAGGCTGAAAGCTTTCACCCTGGCTGCGCGTTTTATTGTCATATGATAGCCCCGCTGGGTGCTTTTTTATAGGGAATGACGCTTCCAGCCTCTCTTCCTCCACTCTATGTGAGTTTATGCTGATTATGCACTACATGAGCCCTGGGCTTCGGCCCTTGGGACTTTGGTGTTGGATCCCTGTACGCACGGCGTGTTGCATTGTGTTCCCCTAGCGTAAGCTATTACGCAGTACGAGAGATACTCTCGTAAGAGAACGTACTCGGTTACTAACGTAACCTCGGTTCTCTCTAGAGAGGGAACGAGTACTGCGTATCTTGCCGTGCTTGGAATATGCTCTGGTTCGCTTCAGCGATGAAAACCAGCTTGTACCAGCCTAACAAGCATATTTATAGGGTGAGACCACGCCCTTTCTGGCGGGACGTGACTAAATGGGCGCAAATTGCCCCCATTGGTCATTACGTCACGCAGAGTCTCTCTCGATAGGCTGCTGCATTTGCTGCAAGAGCAGCCAATAGGCGCGCGAGCTGTTTCGCCTATGTCTGCTTGCTGCTGCAAAGCGTTTTACATTAATAAAAAATTAAGGATAATTTTTGGCTTCAATATCTCGTGGAAAAGAGTTTTTCCCCTAGCGTAAGCTATTACGCAGTACTCGTTCCCTCTCTAGAGAGAACCGAGGTTACGTTAGTAACCGAGTACGTTTTCACACAAATATTAAGCAGCACAACTGTTTTCAACATTGATAATAATAATAATAATAAATGTTTCTTGAGCATCAAATCAGCATATTAGAATGATTTCTGAAGGATCATGTGACACTGAAGACTGGAGTAATGATGCTGAAAATTAATAATTTTCTTATAAATAAATTACATTTTAAGGTGCATTATTACAATATTATAGTAATATATATATATTTTTAAATCATTGTAATGATATTTCGCAATTACTGTTTTCACTGGATCAAATAAATGCAATCTTGGTGAGACGTCTTTCAAAAACATAAAAAATCTTACCGACCCCAAACCTTTGAACAGTAGTGTTATCATTATATAAAAATGTAAGTAGCATACTAATCTTCAGAGTTAACCCTGCATGTCAAAGAAATATTATATTTCAATGTCATTTGTTTGGTCAGTTTCAGGAGAAAATAGCAGATGTGTTGGATCAACTGTCCAATCAAACCGACCATTACCTTCTCCGGTGGCTAAGAGGTGAGGACAGATTTATTTTTAATCAAGATTTAATAACGCAAACAACATGGTTCTCGTAACATTTACTTTTCTGGGAGTTTGATTTCAGGTGAACTTTAATATGAATATAGCAGAGACCTGCTTTTAACTAAATTATCTCTGACTGCGTGGCCATATCGGATGACCTTATGAACTCTGTTGATTAACAGAATGCCAGATCAACAATAATCTTCTGGAAACACTTGTGATTATATGGAGGACGATATATGCAAGTACATGTATTTCTAAAATAACTGTCCAGTTAAAGAATGCATTATTAATGTGAGTCTAATGGAGACAACTGGATGCCATTTAGTGAATTTCAGCATTTCAAAATATTTAAGTTTGTTCTGTATGTAATCATGATTTAAATCGGATCTTTTTCAGGGAACAGTTCACTAGACACGCTGTTGGCTCTTTTGCAAACTGAAGGAGCCAAGATCGAGGAAGAAACGGAGGTGAGGACATTTTTCCTATGCATAACATCATTTGCTGATTTTTACCTCTTATGAGACGTGTAATGTCTTAAGATTCTCCCACGTTTTCTAGAACATGGTCGATTCATTCTTGGATGGATCGTTGCCTCTAGACAGCTTCGTTGAATACTACCAGAGCAAGAGGACGCTGGCGCATCTGAGGCGTGTGAAGATCGATAAGCTACAGGAGATGGTGCTGAAGGGTGTTCATCTTCCTCAGGGTTCCTGTAATGATGCTTCACAAGCTCAGGAGACCCTTAACTCCAGCGCACCTTTCCAAAGGCTAGCTAATGGTTCTCCAGCTCATGTAAGATCATCAGCCACGTCACACCCTTACAACTCTCAGAGCATCAGTGCTCCTCTGCCAAACATGGTGCCGTCATATTCATGTCCATACCCTCAAGGCCCCGGCGCTGCTCTTCCTCCGCAGGCAGGGTTCATAATTCAATGATGTTCTTCTGCCTGATCTCTTCCATTAGAATGTGAAACATTTCTTTAGATGCACTTTGTTCTTAAACAGCTGTGGGTTTCTGACTCATTTGCAGGTCCACACAGAATCTGTTCCCACAGAACTCTGCCAGTTGTATTAAATATTTAGGCAGATGTAATTATGTCTAATCTCAGCTCCATTTAACACATTTTAATTGTAATCCAGTCCACAGAATTTTGTTAATAATAAATAATCAGCACAGATTTTGTGTGGACCTACCTGTTTAACAATATATTAACATCAGTCCAAATGCTTGAATTTGAACAATTTGACTGAAAATGATAAGGAAATGAATTTGATACTCAAAAACAGGCAGAAAAAAGATTCTTATGCACATATAAGACAATTTTACTGTGTACTTTTGTATCTGTGAGGAAACCCTCTATTGTTACTGTAATGATGAGATGATATTTGCATTTAGGACTTCTGGGTTAAAACTGACCAAAGATGCACTCCACCTGTTCCATGAGCGCTCCGTTAAGTGGTTCGGGATATAGTTTTGTTGGACTTAACCTTTGATTTTTGTTTTCATTTAAACAATACATGTTTAAATGCTTACGTGGCATTAACAGACCAGCCTGACTGTAGGTCTGCGATAGAAAGACTTTCTTGGTGTCAATCAAACTTTAGTAAACAGTTTAATTATCCTAAACTGAATCAAACTACCCTTAAACAGCTACCATATTAAGTAGAAGATTATATTATTAAAATAATCAGAACACCGTTTACAACGTTTCCGAGATGTAAAGTGATCTATTTTGGCACTGTGTTTCTGATGAAATCTGTCTTTGCAGAGAAGTGACGGTACTTTGATGTAAAAGTTGTCCTCTGGCATAATTGTTGGCGGCGTCCTCCTTCCCAGTTATCAGCTGCTCTGGGTGAAACAGCTGTCTGTATGTTCCAGTTCGAACCTCATCTGAATGGGAAAAAATATTTTAATTTCTTTCTTCTGCTGAAGACAAAATAAGATATTTTAAAGAATATGGGTAATCAAACAGTTGATGTACATTGACTTCCATAGCATAGTATGGAAAAAAAATACTATGGAAGTGGGCCCATCAACTGTTTGGTTACCCATATTCTTCAAAAGAAAACAGAGTAGAAATTCATACAGGTTTAGTCTAGAAAACTTGAGGGTGAGTAAATGATGACAGAATTTACATTTTTGGGTGAACTCACTATTTAAGTCATCATGCAATCAAAATTTACTGACTTTTTAATTGAATAACAGTGTATTTGTTATAAATTAATTATTTGTGCACATCAGTATTTAAAAATAATAATAATGTGCCATCGTAAACTCTTAAATCAAAATAACTTTAAATTACAAAGCACATACAAATTACTAAAAATTGAACTCAAATTTAAACGAGAACAGGAAATATAAAATAAAAGCTAATACATTTTTTTATAAAATAAAACATTATAGTAGCCTACATAAAAAATACTATAATAACAATAATTTTTATAATTTTAATAAAAAAAACAACAACCCCATCATGCCACCATATACCCGACGCGACGATACAGAACAACTCAACATAATATTACTTCGACATAATATCTGTTATTTCGACATCATATCTCGTTATTTCAACATAACAACTGCTGGGACATTCTAATCTGCATTAAGCCAAGCGTTCTTATAATGGTTTTCCTGGGAGGAAAATGCTTAATGTGTAGGCTAATTAAATGCGTTGCGTCAATAGGCCTATTCTTGGCTTAGGATCTGATTTTTTTGCACATAGTATAGCACTTTATTATGATTTTAGTATCATAATGATTAATAAATACATGCACAATTATCCGTGAACTTGATAAATGTTGCAGATATGTGTTACTATACACAAAAAAATGCCTTTCAACTTATGCGTGCAAAATTCAGAATTAAGTTAATGTGCAGCAATTCGTACAAATAGAGTCTTTAGGCCTACTATACGTGTTGTAGCCATTAAATACGCGCATTTAGTTTCATATTTGTTAAAATATTATAATTTTTTTCCCCCATTTTTGTTGATTATGAAAAGTGAACAGCATGAGTAAGATAGGATGTATATCGGGAGACATTGAGTGGGTCAGAAATGATTTTGACCACTTTATTACGTTTGGTTTTGTAGAGAGCCTTTCTTTAAAGTGAATTTCGTTTTGTATAAATTGTATCTTAATTTTAATAAATTTTTCATCAACCAATTGCCTGGATTTAATAAATAAGAAGCAAATATAGCAGACAGTATAATCATGACATGGAGGCCCTGCGCGAACACTTGCATTGCACGTGAACTGTAGCGCATCTCATCATAAATTAACCGAAACTCAGCATATGCCTCACAGACATGAGAAATATATAAAGCTTGAAATGTCTTTAAACAAAACAATTCAAAACGAAAAGAAATAGGTTACTCCCTGGTTATGTAATCCAATATGTGAATTCTTCTCTATAGGCGTGTTCACGGAGATGGCGATCGTCAACCTCATCTTGCAGCTGACACAGAAAAAAATAGTTTATTAATAAAAATCAATGCACACCTGTCACAGGATTTACAAATGCACATCTTGCTTTATGCACGCACACATATTATGTCGAAATAACAAGATTTGGAAAACACATTTTCAGGGACGGGGCATGATGGCACCTGCGTCCTGACCCCTGGACACCCGGGCCGGTCCTACACTGGACGCGGAGGTTCAGGTGGCTATCACAGGAACATGTGGTAGTTCCCATCACTTCTGCATGCACCCCCTAAAAAAGAGGTAGTGTGCATAGAAAGAGGCATAGAAAGCACGTCCTGATCGTCAGGTACTTGAGGGAGCCAAGGAAAATTCCTTGAGCTCCCCTTTATCCTCTTGGGCCTTATCTCTGGTGCAACTGCACTGCAGAGACCGCCTCAGAGCCACTGCAGGCAGTGAGTTAAATTCTGTGAAAACAGTTCTCCTGTTTGCATGGTCTCTACTAGAGGGTAGGGACTTGCTCGCTTTCAGTCAGCGAATTGTGCCTGGAGTTCACGCCGGCTACTCTCACGAGCTGAGACCCCGGCCTGGATTGTGCCCAAGGTTCCTACCTCTCCCGCAATAGGAGCAGGTGGTGAGCCTGCAAGCGCTGCCAGGAGGAGGCAGACCCAGCCCTGGCTTTCTCTGTCCGTCCGCTTCATAGCGGTTAGACGTGTACAGAACGCAAGCCTTGGTCCTCAGACCAACTCTAATCTGTTGGATTCAGCAGAGAGGGAAGGCTGTTTCCAAGCAAAGTTGGCCCACTGATGGTGGCTGCCTTCAATTCGGTTAAAATTCCGAGATGCTCATGTCCTCTTAGGTGTTATAGAGCTCCTCTATAATGAGTGTGTGCTCCGCCTGGGCGTTGAGTGAGTGCTTTGCTGACAGATTTCTAGAGTTGGGGGCTGGGCGACACCTAGATTGAACTGCTGCTTCCATGAGCTCCCTTCTCATGAAGCCAGCTTCACCAGGAGCCCGGTTCAAGTGTCGGCTTGCTGCGCCATTCCACTCCTATGGACTGGATACGTGCGCCATTCTACTCCAGTGAGTTCCCTTAAAACTTAACCCTGTTGAGTTCCTCCGCACCCCTCCGACATCGGACGTGGCGGGACGTCCGGTGTTAGGCCTACCACTCGTAAGCAGTATGAAACCTGTGCTAGGCTGGGGCCCATATCATATGTTGCGATCCTTACGGTGATCCCATATGTGTATTCCACGATACGGCTCCCTTCGGTGAGCCCGTGTCTTCCCTCGGCAGAGTCTGCTCTGCCGTCACTGTCTGGTGAGTCTCCCCCCTGTCTTAGGCTGGAGCCACCCCAGTGACATTCCATACGTCATACTGCCCGGTCTTCCGCCCAGTTCATATGTGTATTCTCCACGTTACCTCCCTCCGGGTTGGATGTGGCTTCCGCAGCGTTCCTTCCTTCCAATGTACGAGGAACGCTTTCCCAGTGGTCCTGTAGGAACAGCAGTGACTTCCCTGGCCTAAGCCCTGTCCTTCCCCGCCTTAAAATAAGCGGGGGCATCAGGAAGCTTTTTGTCTAGGCACTGGAAGGTGGCAGCCTTAAGTGGGTCGCACACCGGACGAGAAGCGCAGCGCCGCGTCGCGTCACGTCTAGGACAACTCTAGGTATCGCACACCGGACGCGCACATTCTAATGGCGCGAGCACAATTTTGAATCAACTACTGGTAGAAGAGCTGCACGATGTGTGTTTTATCTTGATTAATTATTTATTTTTTTATGTTCATTGAATAATAGCTGATGTTTGAACGTTAATCAAGTAAAAGTGTCTATCACGTTGAGTCTGTTATTTTGTTGTAACGTTATCCGTTGTCTAGGCAACTATGTCACATAATACAATAATATTTATTTAGCTAGCGTTTAGCAAACCCGAGTGAAAACAGCACGGGGTGAAGCCATGTACATTAACGACGATTTGAGACAAATAAATGTAAATTTAATATAAAACTATGCAAATGGCGCTCTGTGGCGCGGCAGGGTTTTGAACAAGGTCCTGAGCCGTAGCTGGGCGCCGCGGACAGACGCCGAATGGCGCCGCCGGTGTGTGTACACTCATAGAGAATAATGTGTTCGAATTTTAAAGACCTGGCGCTGCGCGACGCGGCGCTGCGCTTCTCGTCCGGTGTGCGACCCCCTTTAGTGGCGTTTTCAAAGGTGATCCCCATTCAGTCGACCATCGACTACGTCTGACGTTATCGACTGAAAGGGAACGTCCTGGTTGCGTATGCAACCCACCGTTCCCTGAAGGAGGGAACGGAGGACGTAGTCCCCTTGCCACTAACGCTGGACCACCGCTGACTCTGGGCTACTCTCGGCTCCTCAGCGAAAAAGCAGCTGGTGCGTGCATCCACTTCCGCATTTATACCCGCGCGCGGGGGCGGAGTCTGTGATGTGAATCACACACGCCAATTACTTTGGCTCGTTCAATAGTACTCGAAGAACATTGGCTCTCTGACGCGATCCCCATTCAGTCGACCGTCTACTACGTTCTCCGTTCCCTCCTTCAGGGAACGATGGGTTGCAAACGCAACCAGGATGTTCTCTCTAGAAGAGGGAACGAGTACTGCGCATCTTGCCGTGCTTGCAACACGCTCTGGTGTTTTTTTTTCTGATGAAAAACCAGTGATATCAGCCCATCGAGCTATATTTTTAGGGCTAGGCCACGCCTATTTCGGCGGGAAGGTGACGCAGTGGGCGCGAAGCGCCCCCATTGGACTGTAAAAAAAATAGGGTCAAGTCCAAAGCAAGACAGTCACATGCAAGTGACGCAACGCGTTATGGCAACGACACCTCAGACTGACAGAAACGTAAAAATAAACGTGAAGTTAGGGTACTTTGGTCTTGTACACATTGTCATGTTAATTATAATCAAAATGCATTTTGTTTTATTGACCACAATATTATCATTGATATTTATTTGAGAAGGGCACTTTTGATTAATTTTGAAAAAGGGCAGGGGCTCGGGGCTTCCTAGGCCACGCCTATTTCGGCGGGAAGGTGACGCAGTGGGCGCGAAGCGCCCCCATTGGACCGTCACCAAAGGGCCTCTCTCAATAGGCTGCGGGAGTTGCCGCAGGGCAGCCAATAGGCACGCAAGCCGCCTTTGCCTATGTCTGTATGCTGCCGCAACGCGTTTTACATTAATTCAAAATTAAGGATAATTTTTTGGCTTCAATATCTCATGGAAAAGAGGTTTTCCCCTAGCGTAAGATATTACGCAGTACTCGTTCCCTCTTCTAGAGAGAACCGAGGTTACGTTAGTAACAGAGTACGTTTCTTGTATACAAACAATACCGGATGCGCGCGCATCCAGGAGGCAAAAGTTTGTATAAGTTTGTTTACGTTACTTTACGACCTGCAACATATCATGACTGCACACATATACGTTACTTTACTGTAAATCAAAGATTTGACGATGGATTATGTGGGAAGCCTTAGTACCTCCGACCGTGGCGATTATATTAAAAAACGTACTCTCAGCAATGGTGAGATCTTGCCGGATCCCTACGCAATACCTGACGATCTTTGGATTGTGGATGACAAGAAGTGGCCAGCAATTGTATGGCCTGATATATATAATTATCTAATTCAGACACCAAGTACAAGAGAAATGATTAGAGCATACAAATCCCTTGATGCATACAACTACGTGCTATGTGGTCATGTGCAGCTCGTCAAATACTTTGATGCTGCACCAGATTTTTGACTAGCGACAACACCACCACTATGCTAATAGCCTAAACCCTTTACTCCGGTACGAAGACCGCGGGTCTTTTGCCTCCTGGTTGCGTGCGCAAGCAGTGATGACGTCGCCGAGAAATCCATGTATATTTGGATCGAGAGCATCGGTTCCTGAGCAGACTGTGGAATACCTAAGTTATACTTGTACACCAGTGCATTTTCATTTTAAAACGAATAACTTTCGCTACGGTTGCGCCTGCCGTCCACAGAGTTTTCGACCCTCGAAAACGGAGATTGACCTCTTCAGTGAGTCAAGTCCATAGACTGTAAAAAAAATAGGGTCAAGTCCAAAGCAAGACAGTCACATGCAAGTGACGCAACCCACAGCAACGCGTTATGGCAACGACACCTCAGACTGACAGAAACGTAAAAATAAACGTGAAGTTAGGGTACTTTGGTCTTGTACACATTGTCATGTTAATTATAATCAAAATGCATTTTGTTTTATTGACCACAATATTATCATTGATATTTATTTGAGAAGGGCACTTTTGATTAATTTTGAAAAAGGGCAGGGGCTCGGGGCTCGAGGTTAGCCTGCACCCCCCCCCCCCCCCCCCCGAAAATGGTTTTCTGCTGCCGTCTACTGTACTTTACTTGAATGTTCATTGTGTGTTCAGAGATGTTCTTCAGCACAGCACTGTTGTAACAATCATCTTTTTTTTTTTTTACTTGTTTTTAATAATATTTTTTCTTTTCTTTTTTGGTGTTTTGAGATAATTTCAAAAATAAAAATGATTTATAATTAATATTAATGCAATAATTATGACCCATTTTTTCCCCATTGAATATAATAGAAATTTAAAAAAATATATATAATTTTTTTTTTTTTTTTTTAAAGCTGTATTTCATTTTAGAGTCAAGCCTAGGCCTCATGAAAGCAATTTTTGAAATGAGATGGATGCCATCTGGTGGACAAACTGAGCATTTTAAAAATTCAAAACCCATATGTAATCTGAATTTATTAGTGTGTATGTGTATAAAAGTGTGTTTGTGTGTGTGTGTGTGTGTGTGTGGATGTGTCTGTTTTGCACTCTTGATGTTTTATAGATTCACCCCTTCACTGTTGTGTGCTTTTTTTCTGGATCGTGGCTGATTTGTAGTTTGTACGCACAAAATAACTCTGTATTTTCACATTTTTGCCAATTTCCCATTCATTTCCTATGCGGGTCCATTTGGACCCGAAGGTCCTGAGCGTGACTATTTTTTTTACAACCAGTTAGACTATTCAAATCCTGTCCCCAATTTTTTGGGGTGTTCATATGCCAAGTACCAACAAAGTCACCAAATTTCGGACCATTCCGATAAAGCAATGATTTAAAAAAAATATATATTTAAATGCTTCGGGTCCATTTGGGCCGAAGGACCCCAGAGGGTTAAAAGTGTACAGACGTAAATATTTAGTGGTCTTTTCATGGTCTTAACCATTTAAATCACAAATCACTCAGGAAATTAGCAAGAATTGCACAAATACTGTAGATAAAATAACTTGGAATAGCCTTCCCTTTTGTTTTCTTTAAAAGTTTGCCATGTGGATAAATTTACAGACAGATTTTGACAGGAAGAAAATCTGCGTTGTTTCACTCAATGTTGATGGCTTCAGACAGTTCATGAGTAGTTTCCCAGTTAGTTTAAGTTTAATGTGAGATCAAATATTCACAATAGGGTTCAAATCTGGACTCTGACTAGGCCAAAACATGAGCCTGATGGACTTGTTCTCAAACCACTTCTTGGTTGTCTTTGCAATTTGGGCATCTGATCATTTCTCTTTAGGGAAGCAAGCCATTCTGCAATATTCTCCTGTCCTTCAAAGCATTAAATGACTTTTCACAGTAAAGTAGCTCACTAATACGAGCAGCTAAAAAGGTTACAGACACAATGACTCCTCTTCCTCAATGCTCTACTGTGGTAGAGATGCATTTGTTATATTTCTCGCCAGATTTTCGAAGACAGCGCTCTGGAGCATCACCATGCAACTCTTGTTTCATTATGATTCATCATTTCACACACAACTTACCACATCTTGCCAAAAACTTAATTCTGTCTCTGATGTCTTTCTGAGACAGCAATGACATTTTATGTTGTGCATTTGCTTAAATTTAGCTAATTTCCTGACCTAATTTGTGATTAAGACAATTAAAAGCTTAGTGGGTAACACTTTACAATAAGGTTAATTAGTTAACATACCTTAGTTAACATGAACTAAGCATGAACAATACTTCTACAGCATTAATTAGTTAATATTAATTTCAACATTTGCTGATACATTATTAAAATCATAGGTTGTATTTGTTAACATTAGTTAATGCACTGTTAACTAACATGAACAAACAATGAACAGCTGGATTTTTATTAACTAACATTAACAAAGATGAATAAATACTGTAACAAATGTATTGCTCATTGTTAGGTCATGTTAGTAAATACATTAATGTAATGAACCGTATTGTAAAGTTACCGTGTTTAGGATTTTGGGCATGTCCCTTTTTTATTCTTAAATCTATGACATAAAATGAAGAAGATTATGCTCTAGGACCAAATAAGCAAATTTGTGACACTGAGTATGCTAACTCTTTTGCACAAAAGGTTACATTTTCTTGCTTCCATTTGGATTATGAAAGATCATCAGGTCTTGAGCAAACTTCATGTTAATTTTAGTTTAGCCTTTCCCTTGCATTTAATTTAGACTTTTGGACCCCACTGCATCTTAAAAATAAACAAGAAATATAATTAGCTGCTACATACAAAGTTTCCATACAAAATCATATATGACCTTCATTATTTGACCTAACCAACACTGCCATTTATATTTAGAATTATGAATTTGAATTTTCCCTATTTGCTATATTTTGCAGGTCACCTTGTATGTATCTTAATGTAAATCACTGTTCTATGATATCCCTCATGTGTATACATTTGAACTCAATCCAGTTTTATTGCTGACTCTCAAAATTTATATTTAGCATCACTGTCCTGTCCAAACCAGAAGCTGTGATTTTTGGAGTTCAGCTTTACTTTGCACTTACATGCAGTGGCGGTTCTACATTGAATTACACCCTGGGCGTGACCCCCTTCGACCGCCCGGGGCGGCATTCGCCCGGGGCGGCATTTTTTCATGTCACATGGGGGGCGGCACGAGCAGTTAAAAAAAATCCTCTGCGCCGCGAAGGTTTTCTATTTTCTATCATTTCAATTCAATTATTGGCAATGGCGCCCCTGGTTGCTGAGAAGGTGCCGTGCACAGAAGCTATGTCAAGGGGGTCTCCTGATTGGAGGAGCTCACCAAGGGGCCGTTAACATATCGCGTCTTTTGCGCGCTCGAGGTCGTTATTTCAAATGTAGGCGCACGGGAAGCGCGCTCATAATTGAAGCGACGCGCTCATTTTTTCCAGGAGCAGCGAGATTAACATTTTTAATCTTTTCAGTATGGGGGTGCACCCAAACACGTGGGTGTTTTTCTCTTCTCCGTAAATAAATCTTTTAGCAGAGCTACAGCAAGCGTTTTTCTGTGGTGGAAATCCATTAGCTACTAAAACTTCTTTGTCGTTGTGGAGAGCGCAGTGCATGGTTGTATAGCAACGACAGCCATGGGAAAATCGGACCAAATTTTACTATTAATAATAAAAAATAAGCTACTGTGCATTATAAATGTCAGGAATTTATCTTTATTGACCCATTCTTTTTATAAAGATGATTTAAATGCTGAAATATGTGAGGTTTATCTTTTTATAAAATCTATTTTTGTCAAAAGTTTATTTGAACGTGTACATGTTATTAGATAACATAAAACACACTCCTTTAAAATTTGGCCATCATCTTTAATGTTATTAACTTGGCGAATAGATTTCATTGTGTATTAGGCCTACTTTTTGAACAAGATTCTGTGTTTAACCGTGATCATTTTGGTCACTATATTCATGAAATGAAAATAATTTTCATAATGATCAACTAAAATCAACTATAATTATGTGTTTTTACAGTAGCCTTTAACATACAAAGTAAAAATTTTTTTATTAAAAAATAATCTCTGATTCTGTCCTTTTCTCTGACATTTAAGGCCTAAGCTATTTTAGGTCTAAAACAGTTTGGATAGTTGTTAATATTAGAGTTATTAGAAATTATTTAAGAGATAAGTATTGTGTTACTACTATCTCTTGGCCACTTTCACTTTTAAAAACTCTATTTCGTGACAAAGTATAGTTTAACAAGTCATAACTAAAAGTGTGCCATGCATAGAAGTCGAGGCAGTAACCAATGAGCTAATGGTTCCTCCCTGAAAGTTACATTAATATAGCAAAATAACTGGACTTTCTTACTGTTTTTTTTTTTTCAAATGAACGGCATGTGATTTTATTGTTGTTGTTTTTTTCTTGTGGGGGCGGGGTTGGGGGGGTTGGGGGGGGGGGCTCGAAGGGGGTCACGCCCAGGGTGTAATTCAATGTAGAACCGCCACTGCCACAACGACAAAGAAGTTTTAGTAGCTAATGGATTTCCACCACAGAAAAACGCTTGCTGTAGCTCTGCTAAAAGATTTATTTACGGAGAAGAGAGAAACACCCACGTGTTTGGGTGCACCCCCATACTGAAAAGATTAAAAATGTTCATCTCGCTGCTCCTGGAAAAAATGAGCGCGTCGCTTCAATTATGAGCGCGCTTCCCGTGCGCCTACATTTGAAATAACGACCTCGAGCGCGCAAAAGACGCGATATGTTAACGGCCCCTTGGTGAGCTCCTCCAATCAGGAGACCCCCCTTCTCAGCAACCAGGGGCGCCATTGCCAATAATTGAATTGAAATGATAGAAAATAGAAAACCTTCGCGGCGCAGAATAGAAAACTGCTCGTGCCGCCCCCCATGTGACATGAAAAAATGCCGCCCCGGGCGACTGCCCGGTTCGCCCATGCCAAAAACCGCTACTGCTTACATGTTATAATGACCCTCTTGAGTGCCAGCAGGAGCCCACCACAAAACACTACATTAATTCATAAGCCATAGTATAGAGTGACAGCTGCTCTGAGTTTAACTATAATACATGGGCTGCTAAGACATGAAAAATTCAATCAGATATAAAATTCAAAATACGTTTATTGGACATGGTACATGAAACGACATACAGTTTGAAGTGGGGGAAGATATTTAAATAAGGTATATACACTCATTGCATTTTGTAATTTATTAGTAGGCTAACTGAACTTTTCATTGCATATTCATCATAAGCTTCAAAATTATGTTTTTAACATAATATGCAGATATGTTATTAATTGAAAATGAACATGGCAGAACATTATGGTGATTATCGGTTCTTCCAAGTTGGAAGTCTGTTTGCACTTTTTTCATATTTGGCTCCCTGTTAAACAGTCAAATCCCCCCTTACTTCCTGAGTGTACATGTACTTTAAGGCTGATGAGACACATAAGTATATAAGTTAAAGTTAGTGTCCTGTTTATTTTTTACTTTCCAATAAACTGGATGAACCCATTAATACAAGACCAAAAAACAGTTCAATGTCTCCCTCTACCGTTTTCTTGGTGGAATTTTACCTACACAAGTTCAAAACTAAAGTCTATGGTTCAAATGTTGTTGTTATTTCTATAATGCACCAGTGTATCACCATAATAATGTTATTGTTTTCTGGTTTTGATACATTTATAACCATTTATGGTAAATGGTAAATGGTAACTGCACAATTTACATATTGTTGATAAAATTCACTTACTATTTCAAAATTATATGATACATACTTTATCATTGTTACAGCAAGTACCCTAACACACAGTCAAGACTCTACAAGGTTTCAACTCTATAGTGTACTGGTGTAAAGTTGTAATTTGAACAAAAAAAATTACTATGTTTAATTATTTAAATATTACACATTTAAGTATTTAGGATTATGCACAAGGTCACTAATTAAATAAGCATATTTGTGACTGATCATGTGAATTCCTTTGTACAAAAAGTCCAATTTTCTTGCTTCCATTAGGATCCTTTTTTAAATTATGCTGCAAAACATGATCATCAGGTATTGAGCAAACTTCTTAATTCTATCAGGCTCAAGTGTACCACAATAATGTGTTTATTGATTTGATAGTAGTACCATTATTACATATTTCAATAATTGCATAAAGTTCATTGGACAAAAAAATTATCTTTTTACAATAACACAAATTTCACATTTTGTGGCCCTGATCGAAAATGACCTGCTAACATCATTTAAAATTTAAATAATCATATCAACACATGGAAAAGTGTGAACAAGTACTAGTCAGGAGAAATCACTCCATTATTCTGATTGGATTATAAGAGCAGACTGATTGCTATAAAAGAGGAAAGAGGTGTTTCCAATCATTGTGCTCCTGTGTTAGCAATGATTACCTCAGAAAGACGCGCAGCCATGGCTTTGCATCAAAATGGCCAAGAAAATATTGCAACTGAAAGAATCATATAAGAAAGAATCATTATTTGATCGCTACCATAGACATCAGTGTTTATATCCAAACTATAAACTTTTACCCCAGTACTTCTGTTATAATTTAAATGATTGTAAGACAGAAATAATGATATTGTGTGGTTGACAATGTTTGTGAAGCTGTTTCATACCTATACATGACAACTGCTCTCTCTGGGTCAGCGGCGGCACCAATGCAGCTCTGAATATTCCACTGTGATCGTACTTATCAAAGGTTTAATAGACATAGCCACATCACTGTCAAAGGTTTAATAGACATAGTTTAATAGTCATAACCACATCGCTGTTGTTTAGGACTACGATCAAACATTGTGAAACACAAAATTTATGTCCCTGCCAATAGTTTTGGGCACGACTATAATTTTTCAAAATTGAATATGCATATTTAATTATCATTGTTACACTAAGTACCATAATCTACACTACAGTCACAAGTATATCAAAGAAGTGCTGCACAGGGTTTCAACTACTAACTTAACCTGTTCTTGCATGGTTGGAGAGTGTAAATCTTTTTCAAATTAGCTTTTTATTGTCTGTGTGATGAATCACCAGAAGATGGCAATCTTATCAAATGTTTGTCCTAAAGCAGCTTCACTTTGCTAATAATCATGCCAAGCTTTTTGACGTAAAAACCTCGTGCAACACATTTTAATGCAGCGGATTTTAATATGCACTAGGGATACAACGAGCAAATAATTAAATATATGATTGAAAACACTCAATGCATTTAATGATTAATTAGTCGGGTCTGCACTATGCAGCAAAAAAAATCACTATGCAAAAAAAGTTTTTAAAAAAATGGAAGTACCTAATTTGGTGACTCCGATATCTTATGCTGAATCTGCAGAGGGAAAAGAGTGGAATGGCCCTTATGTTCACATCCCTAATGAGTGGTGCCAGGAAGTTTCTGCCAATGCCTCTGCAATAATGTTCAAAAAGTAAATAAGACAATGCAATGTACAATTCCCAAACAGAGATATGTTGTCATGCATGTTCCTACAGAGATTCTAATGAGATGTATGATACATTTAAGTACAAGTAGTAAAAACCATTTTTGTGTGTTCATTCCAATTTCAAACCAGCACAGGTAATGATTTCACAGCAGGAAAGCACTGGAAATCTTTCTGAATAGTTGGGAGGGCATGTGGAACAACGAGCGCCTTATTTATATTTTTATAGATCACGTCCTACACTGTTCCCCCAATAAACAGCTACAGCATTAGTCAAAAGTGCTGCTTTGATTATTGCTTGTGCTGGTTTAAGTTTCTTGATAATACTCTTAAAGTGTAACTCTGCCAATTTTCAACCTGTTTAGTATTGTTACAGTGTCGGTATGTAAATGAACAACGTTAACTCATTTTCCGTGTATACCTGGACCGAGTAATTCACGTTTATTTGTCAGCAAAAGTCCGCCAGTTGACGCAAAATGTGTCATCATGTGGCAGACTTCTGACAACTCCAGTGATTATACTTCCACATTTTTGTATCCCCACCCACGGGCAGTCGGATCGACAGAGGGTTTTGTTTTCCACTGAAAATTGTATTTTACAATGTCTACTATTTAAACAGCATTATGGTAAAAAAAAAAAAAAAATAAGCACACTATGTAACAGCTTTCTTACCTGTGCCAAAGTCTATAGATATGCAAAGAAACTGCACTCCTATTACTTATGAATGGGAGAAACTGCATTGCGCAATATGTCGGAATACCTTATAATAGCCTTCTAAATAAAAGAGCCAATCGTTGATTGGTAAAGTCATTATGTCACTGCAGCTGCTGTTAGAAGCTCTGGTTCCCCTATAAACCTGAAACTCACGCTTAGGACTGCACATATGCACATTGGCTGGTCTAGTCTGAAAAATACGCTTTTTAAACGCTATTTGAGCATAAGAAACAACATTTATCGGTCAGTTAGTGTCAGGTTTTGTTAACATATTTCTGATTTAAAACATGCTATTTAATTCTGAGTTCAGCAAGCAGTTTTTGAGATTTCAGGATTCCTCCATTCAAATAGATAGGACTTGGTCTTGGATGTCCGGAATAGCTGACCGGAGGCGTTGCAAATATGGCCACCGAGTGAACAGACTTTGCTTGGAAGCAACAGCATTTTGTTTTTTCCCCTTCGTTTGGCCTAAAACACTTGTGTTCGTCCAGTTTGAAATGATGATTACAAACATCGAGGTTTTTCAGATTTTCCGTTGCAGTGTTCTCTATATAGGCTATTTATGATTGTTTGCAGCCTTTAGCCGCTGCCTACAACGCGCTGGATCCTTCACTGGAAACCGAACTAACTCACTCCTGCTAAACATTTAGGGGCTGTTTACACCTGGCCACTTCATGCGTTTTCTGTGATCGGATAGCTATCCGATCGTGAAAAGACCTGGGCCCGTATGTATAAAGCCACTCAGAGTAAAATTTTAGTCTCAAGTCTGTCAAAATTCTAAGAATTACATAATTTTACTCTTATTCCTAAACGTAAGAATAAGTGTGATTCATAAAAGTTCCTAAGTGCTAAGACTTGGTCTCAGCTCCTAAATTATTTAGGAGAGCTGGAGAGGTCTCCTAACCTAGTTAGGAGTGACAAGATGGCAGCAGAGAGGTTAGGCCATGCACTTTTCAACGAAAATATGATGTATTGTAGTTAAATGAGTTGATCAAACAATAAAAAAAAAGTTTAATCATCAAGGTATTCTATTTGTAACTTACCTTTAAAAAGTTTCATAGCAATGAAATTAAAGTAATAATTATATTTTTGGCGACTGGAGAAATGCAGCAGTGCACCTGTGATGACTCGGGCCCTTCAGTCCACAGTTATAAGCTCTTGAATAGCACTATTGTGACACTGACCACACCAAATATACAGTGGTGGCCAAAAGTGATGTGCGGAGTTTTTAAAAAAAATTACCCTACAAGTTTGCTTAAACCATCAAATTATGAGGAAAATATGGCAAAATGACGTGACAAATACATTTATTAACAGCCCAGCAAGCAAGTATTGTGTTATAAAGTTTTGTTGCGTAGGTCCCGTCCGTAGCTCGCATTTAAAGACGAAGGCAGGGGTGCAGCGACCCCCGGGAGGTATGAGGTATGGACAGATGAAGGACCCCCAGGATTGGATAGATGAGAAGGTAATAAGTGACGTGACAATTTAGTCTTCCTGGCAGAAATTAAGCTAAAGCTTTTATTTCCATTGTAAAAAATCATTAGTTATCTATTTAGTTCATTTATCTATACAGCCACTCTGGTGAAAACAGTGATGTCATCGTCCAGTTCAGTTCAGTTCTCATATAATGTATCAATGCAGGCAGATCAATATTATTTTTAAATATTAAGTGACAAATAAGGGCAAACTACAGCTACAGGTTTTAGAAAAACAAAACAAAAAAGAGAGAGGGAAAATTCTTAACTGGTGATATAAGACAGGCTTGGGAGGGATTAAATAGATTAATGGGTAGGCCAAATAAAAAGGATGATAACTGTAAGTAAAAGTTTTATTAATGATTTAAATAACTTTTATGGTAGATTTGACACTGTGAAAGGCAAGACTGAATGTGATGAGATATAATCTCCCTGCAGAATCATCAATAGTTATCAATGAGGCTGGTGTCATGGCAAGCCTTTGTAAACTAAGGCCTAATAAGACCACTGGCCCAGATGGTTTAAAAGCATGCCTTCTTAAAGATTGTGCTCCTCAACTAAAAGGAGGTTTTGCAAGGTTGTTCCAATTACTTTTGGACACAGGTAAAGTGCAAAAATTATGGAAGTACTCAATAATTAGGCCTGTGGCAAAAAAGCCAAGGGCGAGCATGCCAAATGACTTCCGGCCCATTGCAATAACTTCTATATTGTGTAAAACTATGGAACGAGTTTTAGCTAATCATCTAACTTCGACTGTCGCCTCTAGGTTAGATTCACTTCAGTTTGCATATAAGAGTAACAGAGGTACAGATGATGCTGTACTGACACTGCCTAATACAGTTACAAAACATCTCATGCATCCCAAAGCATATGTCAGGGTTTTATTCGTGGATTTTAGCTCGGCTTTTAATTCAATGAAGATTCATATTCTCTTAACAAGACTGGTTGATCTGGATGTTAATACAGGTTTAGTCCGCTGGATTAGAAATTTTCTTTCTTGTCGTACACAGAGGGTCTGTGTTCGAGGGACTGTGTCTGATATGCTAACTTTAAGTACAGGTTGCCCACAAGGCTGTGTCCTTTATGTGCTCTTCTCTCTTTTTACTAATAAGTTTACGATTAAAGAAGAACATTTTAGATTGTTCAAATACGCTGATGATATGGCCTTAGTGGGCCTATTGGACAAAACTAATTTGTTATATGACGCTGCCTATCTGGCTCACATTAAGGCCCTGGAGAATTAGGGTCATTTTAGCCAACTAGAAATTAACGTGGCAAAGACAAAAGAATAGGTTATCTGCCCAAAAGCAGATATGTCAATCCAGCCAATTTCACTTGTGGGTCAACAAGTTGAAATTGTGAAGAAGTTTAAATATCTAGGTTCAATTCTTGATTCACACATGAATTTTGCTGATAATTCAGACTAGCTTTTTAAAAAGTGTTCGCAACATTTATTTCTTCTTAGACAACTTAGTGGCCTTGGAGTTAGTCAGCATATTTTAGAACTTGTGTACAAATCCATGGTAGAGAGTGTACTAACTTTTCATCTCACAGCCTGGTATGATCATTTAAATTGCAGATCTAAGAACAAACTTGCCAGAATTGTGACAATTGCAAGCAGAATAGTTGGCAGACAACAGAGGCTACTAGTACAGCTCTATGCTGAAAGGGCGAAGAAGGCAAGGACTATTCTTGCAGATAGTTCTCATCCTCTCTTCAGTCAATTTGAGCCCATGAAATCGGGTAGAATGCTACAGAAAAAATATGTTTAAGAGGTCTTTTATTCCGAATGCTGTTAAAATTCTCAACTCTGCAAGTAAATGATAATCCAAATGACTATAGTATGAAATGTGATTATTACGTATTTATTTTTTATGAATTGTGATCTGTCTGTTTTATGTCTTTGTCTCAGAGCCGATCCTGGCATCCCTGGGGCCCTAAGCAAAAATCTGTTAAGGGGCCCTCCTACCTGACCCATGAGCCATGTAAACCATTTGCCATTGCCACACAGTCACACCTGACACCCCAGTTCTCCCACTATAATCCTCCCTCGTTTAGTTAGTACTAATGAAAATGTAATTCCTGATATCAGAAATAGACATATTTTATATTAATATCAATAATTCACATTTTAAATAGTACAAATTTAATTATTGATATCAAAAATGCATCCTGTGAATTAATAAAAGCTAAAATGGCTTGCCATTGCATGTCACTGTGTTTTAAATGATAAAAGCAATAATTGATACTTGATGGTTATTATTTACTGATTGATGTGCATCCATATTGACCAGTATGTCCAGCCAATCAACATTTTAAATGCAATAGTCAATATCAATAGATTGCTTTCCATCTTGCTTTATTGCAGGGTTGTAACTATTCTGATTTGGAGACTTGATAATCATCGTCTTGTTTTAAAGTGAGCGCCTAATGAAGAGTGCCATAACGCCCATATTGTACTGGTAACTGGTCCCCATAGATTTTTTTTTTTCTGGAAAGTGCGCGTTTCATTTCGTGCACGCGCATATGAACTCATGTTAACGCGCGACGCGGTTATCTTTTCCGAGCTGCAGTTTATAAACAAAAACCGTTGCCCTTTGTATTATCAAACGTAATATCATGAAAGTGCGTATCTATAGCCTACCACGAATTTAATTTATCGTGCTATTTATACGCCAAAAATGTTTTTTTTGCGTGCATATGCTACGCACTGTAAATCTCTTGGGTAGGATTAGGGGTGTGGAGTGCGTGCATATTACACGCCAAAAAGTGCGTATCATATGCACGCAAAAACTATTTTTGGCGTATAAATGGCACGAGAAATTAAATTCGTGGTATAAATACGCGCTTTCATGAGATCGGGCTGGAGACAGACAGATAGAGAGAGATGCACATCAACTTAACTTTACTGTTCTGTTCTGTGCTGACATCAAACTTGGAGAGGAGAGAACACAAGTTTACCTGATCGCTGTTCCCGCAATTCACTCACATGGTGTTTTTCTCTCAGTTTCTCTTTTCGTGACCAGAAGGATAGTTCCGCTTAATTATCTCATCGATGTTGTAAACTTTGATTGACGCGCTTTGACGCGAGGGGGAGGCGGGGCCTTGAGTAATTTGCGGGGCCCTACGCAGCTTGCGTAGTGTGCGTATAGGGAGGATCGGCTCTGCTTTGTCTTCTATTATGGTCTGTATATTTATTTTAATGGCTGGTGAGCTAAAGACAATTTTCCACCTTGGTGGACAATAAAGATATTACAATTAAAAAGCTCACAGGAGAAAAAAATCATATATTGTCTGCAACATAATCATTTATTAATATTTGATTTTCATCTCTTGTTTTTTCACCTGTTCATAATTTATTTGTATGACAGCTTGGCTAAAAATTATGTCAATTTGGAATGTTTCATTGTGTTATCACAAATAAACAATTGACTCCAGGCACAACTACACAATACGCTTACAAAATATTAAACACATTTTTAATACTATTTGAATAAAGGGTGAATCTGACAATTTTCCTTCAATACTAATTTGTGATCATTTTGCACAATGCAAAGCCATTTAAAAAAATACATTTAAACATTAAAGTTTCAGTGTCTTAATTAAATTATTTTATTATAATTACATTAAATAATTGGTGTCATGCTGCTGTGACCTCACCCTTGCAGGCTCACTATTGGCTGATTCAGAGGGTGAGGGCGGCCATTTTGCGTTGACATCATTGTAGTCCTTAGTTTGCAGCACTTAAGTCCCACTTCAGTCAGCACTTAAGAATCAGTCTTATACTTTACTGAAAGTTGCTTTTAGCTGCTTTATAAAAGTCTCCTACTCTTAGAAAAGTCCTACTCTTTACTAAGTATTTTTTTACACTTAAGTCAAAGCTTAAGACTATTCTTAAGATCATTTCTTAGAAGTTTTATACATACTGGCCCAGGGCCCGTATTCCTAAAGAATCTTAATGCAAAAAGTAGCTCCTAGTGACAAAATTTTAAGAAAATTCTTAGAAATGTGGGCGTTTACTCCTAAAATTAAAGAAAAAATCCTAGTAAAGAAAAAAGTAATTCAGAAAGCATCTTAACCCTTAAAAGAGGTCTTAAGGTCAAAATTGTTAGGAGCACGGACGAGGACTTTTAAGAGGCTTAAGAGTTTTTTTTAGCAGAGGAGAAAATGGCAGAAAGACGAAGAGGGGGAAGAAATGCATTGCAGACAATAGATGACGACAGTGAGTTAATAAGACACTATAGATTAGATCGTGCAGGGATCATGTTTGTGACCGATTTTATTAGAGACACAATAACATCTCCGACACAGCGCAGGAATGGCATAGTGCCAGAAATGAAATCACTACTGTACATTAAGATATTTGGCATCTGGGAAAATGCATCAACGCAGCAGTGAAGATTTGGGTCTGTCACAAACTTCTGTAAGCAGAGTGATCACAAACAATTACAGCACTTTCAGAACCTCTCATTGTGTCGCAGTTCATTTAGTTTCCACTGGACATTCCCACATTGCATGCTCAAAAAAATGCATTTATGAATATAGCAGGCTTCCGCACAAGGAGGGGGAATGAACCGTAAATAATTTATTATTAACCGCTATAAGCTCCCACGTCTGCTTCTGTGCTGTGACACCCAGCCTGATTTTCCTTTAAGGATGGCCTTGTGTTCATCCACTAACTGGGCTCACAGTAAACACTGTTCCTCTGTCCAGTTGAGCTTTCTTGTCCTTCTTGTTTTTTATTCCATGTTTGTTACATTAAAACCAACATTCAAACCACCACTTAAATAGACAGTGGAACCATTTTTATCATTCTAATCCAATCAAATACCTTATAGGAAATTAACAATATGGTAAATAAAAAAAAGGATTAATATACACAAATATAATGTGTGTGTGTGTATGAGAATGGTCAAATAGGAAAAATTACGCATGTAATTTCAAAGTGAAGGCTTAGAATAGACCCTATACTTAAAATCACTCTTTTTTTCCTTCTTGGACAACCAACCAATCACAGTCTTCAAAAGATGTGTCATACATAGCAACGGGGTCAGCCCCGCCTCCTCACTAAGATAAAAGTTTTTGTCTTTTCCTTACTCAGAGTTGCTCTCAGATCGGTCCCGGATCACTCTTAAGCTAAGACTCCTACGTAAAAGTTTTTAAGCTAAATTAAGAGTTTTCTAAAAGGATTCTTAGATTCTTTAGGAATACGGGCCCAGGTGTAAATGCCCTCCGAAACGCATTCGAGACGGATTTGAATCCGATCGCTCAAGTCAAATCACTTCAGGAGGTGGTCTGGGCCGCGTTCCAGACTAAGCTGGACAAGTGTAAATGGATACATCTGGTTGTTGAAACAACATATGTAAATTTTACTCCTCCCAAAAATTCTAAAAAATAAACGTGTTATATAGGCTATATGTCATGTTATAGTCAGATATGACGACGCTACTGTGACACCCATTATCGCAGCTAGTGATGTTAGGTCTGACACCGACGCTCCGAAGCTTGCTTCAAACTCGATCGGTCCTTGCAATGAACCACTGCTTCGGAGCTTGTATCATTACGTCACTAGTCACGTGAAAATGACGTCTGAAGCAAACACACTGCTTCACTCCTGTAGTGAACCACCTGACTGCTTTGACAGTCCGATCCAGTGTTGACAGATTTGAAACCTGGCGGCTGTATTTCTTATAAAAGTGAAGCCAAACCATGGCAACACCGTGGGTTGTAGTAGTCAGTGTTTGGATTGGCGTTATTGTTGAGGAGATAGGATTTTATTTTTTATTATTAATTAGAGAACATATGAACATTGTTACATAAAAACATGCATCAAAGACAGAAACTTCAAAAACCCTCTGCTACATTATACAAGTACAACCAGTTACACAAGCACATCCTTTTCAACATACAAAAAGATCAGTCCCACCAGTTAAGTTATAGAGTTATGCTTCCAACAGCTAAACAAGATAAAGCTTTCACACATGTTGCTGCCCTGCTAAAAAAAACTATAGAAAACATTACAGAAATTCTATTGGATTTAATGGTTTACATTATGGAATTTTATTGGTTTTCATAGGAATTTTATTGGTTGTAATGGGAATTATAGTGGTCTCTGTGGGTCTCTACTGATATGTGTTGGGTTATATTGGTAGGGGCATTAAATCCTAATGGAATATGTCCCAAACACACTACAAAAAAGATATTCTTTTATTTTATACTTTTATTTATTCTTTTATATTTTATTCTATTATCATTTTAATAAAAACCATTAGAATTTCTGTGATGGTTTCCAACTTTTTTTAAGCTGGTCTGATCTTCTGTCCTTGTCTAAAGAAATAATTACACACACACATTATGCTTAATGTTTTATTATCAAGGTGAACACATGAAATTCATCAGTATCTGTAAAATTCACCTACATAAATGAGTTTCACAGCACTAACACTGTTTCAGCTTTGATCGCCTCGGTAAACACGTAATAAACGGGGCGTTAACATAAGCCTACTGGCATTTTATGGTTGTCAGCTTTGTTGCATTACATTTACTTCACCAGGAGATGGTGCTGCAATTTCTCTCTGAATGAAGCTTCGAGTAATGAACCATTTTCGACACAATTGTATCAGAAAGCAATAATGCTTCGAAACGCTTCATTTGGCCATCACTAACCGCAGCTGAGCGTCTATTCATCAAGCCAACGCGCCGCAAACTATCGCAAATCAAAGTGAAAGTAAGACACTTAACACACAATCATCTTCATTAAAAGTAAAGAAACAATGATCTTACCAGGGCTGTTGCCGCTCTCTCTTATTGCTCTCTTTGATTTTGAAATTAGCTGGTGATCAATAAAACGCAGCTGATATCTGTTGCTTTCGGTGACGTGCACTCCATTAAATCTGCATAAAGCGCGGGAATTGAAGATCGGATTTATATCCGTTTTGCAAAAACACATTTATGTGACCTGGGGCCCGTTTCAATAAGGAGGTTCAACCAACTCTGAGTTAAAACTTGAACTCTGAGTTGACTAACCCTAAGATGGGAAACTCTTGAGTTTTCGGTTACAGAACAGCTGAAATGAGTAAGTTCATTCAACTCTAAGTTGACTGACTCGCGCGTGCACCACAACTATAAAAAGCCATTATCAATGGAGCGCAGATATTACGAGTCACCATGGTAACAGCGCCAGACAAAAAGAGGTCTGCATATTTCTCACCAGCAGTAGGCAAAAAAAAAAAAAAAATTAAGTAACACGGCAGCAGCGGCGATCGAGAGAGTTAGTTTGGGAGAAAATAGTTGCTCGAATCAATGCGTAAGTTTACATTTTAATTACTGTTATACAGTGTTGGGTGTGATTACCAAGTAATCTAAATACTGTAATTTAGTTAAAGGGATTACTCTTAATTCTTCTGTAATATAAAGTAAAATTTGATGTCATTGCATTAAATAGTGCATAGACTACTATAGAACAATTCTGTTTAAAACAATAGTGGATTTAACATAACATTTTTAAAAGGTATATTTTTAATGTAACCTTCACTCTCTACACACTTTGATCAATTCAAGAATAATTCAAGCAATTGTATATTGTTAATCTGATAGCATTAAAAGTGCAGTTTTGTCTCTTTTTGTATTGTTCAAGTGGTTGAGGTTGATATGGGATTTAGAAAGTAATTAGTAATGAATTATTCTTCTATAGTAGACCAATACTTTCTGGAGATAGTAATTATTACATTTATCTAATTACACTGTTGAAGATTTCATTTGTAGTTAGTAATTAATAACTATTTTAGAGTAACTTACCCAACTGTTATAATATCAGAGGTGAAAGTGGAAGAACAGTATGTTATTCAACCTAATTTTAATTTTCATGTAGGTGCAATCCTGCAGGCATTAAAAGCAGCTGAAAATGAAATATAAAAACACAATTCAATCAGGTAAGGCTTGAGCATATCATGGATGTAGGGTACCTGACTTTACAAACATTTGACATATTAAATAACTAAATAGCATCCAGCAGCATTTTTGACATAGGTCTAATTAACACAATTAAATGTTCATTCTCATTTGACTTCTACTCAGCCAACAGAAAGAAGGAAGAGGCTCACAAAGATGGAGATGAAGATGTAGAGGAGATGAAGATGGAGATGCAGAGAAGATGGAGATGAAGACAGGAGATGGAGATGAAGATGCAGAGGAGATGAAGATGGAGAGGAGATGGAGATGAAGATGCAGAGGAGATGGAGATGAAGATGCAGAGGAGATGGAGATGAAGATGCAGAGGAGATGGAGATGAAGATGCAGAGGAGATGGAGATGAAGATGCAGAGGAGATGGAGAGGAGATGGAGATGAAGATGCAGAGGAGATGAAGATGGAGAGGAGATGGAGATGAAGATGGAGAGGAGATGAAGATGGAGAGGAGATGGAGATGAAGATGCAGAGGAGATGAAGATGGAGAGGAGATGGAGATGAAGATGCAGAGGAGATGAAGATGGAGAGGAGATGGAGATGAAGATGGAGATGGAGATGGAGATGCAGAGGAGATGGAGATGGCCCTGAGCCTGAATGCTGGAAGGCCAATGGCTGAGGGAATTCCTGGAGGGACTTCATCAGAGCCAGCCACTCCCGAAGATTCAAGTGCCTTCATAAAATGTATAAGAGGTCTACATATGTGTTATTTTTTATAGGCTGTTTTTGATATTTCCATATATTTTACTTTGGGTTGGGTTTTTTGTTGCTCCCAACCGATTCTGGTGGTAATATCTGTCTTTTGGAGCCTCCTGTCCCAACAGAACCCCAGACAGTTGTAAGTAGCCTACTCAATACACCAGGCAGAAATTATGACAAATAGTATTATAAAATGTGCTCAATCAAATGCTCACCTTCACAGGACGATGGGGATGAAGAAACCACAGAGAGGCCTACTAGGAAATGTTAATATTATGTGTCTACACATCAAACAATCTACACATTCAAATTTCTTCACATTATTTATGTAGAGTAGCCTATAGAATCTAAGTTTATTTCTAAGTATAAACAGATATTCTTATCTCTCCCCCGTCCCCAGAGTGTGGAAGAACAGCAGGAGGAAGGTCCATCAACTTCTGGTACACAGATAAACACAGTTCAGTGATTTTCAGTAAATGCCACAGTTTAATTCTGTAGAATGTGTTTAGAACTACATGATGTAACTCTAATCTACTGTATTTTCAGTTGCCAGTTAAGAAGTTATATAGACTTCATCTTATTAAAAAAATTGGAGAAAAAAAAAACAGCAATGAATAAATGTACCGAAAGAATGAATGAGGTGTTTAAACACCGCTTCCTCTTTAAAAAAGGGGAGGAGACCGAAATAAACTCTGGGTTTACGGAAGTAAACCTGCTCCCGACCAGGTTAGGTTCACAGAGTAAGTTACCATGGTAACTGACTCTGAGTATAAGTTACCTCTCTTTCAGAAACGGGCTTGACTTACCCTGCTTTCTCAGGTTTGACTTACCTCCCATTCTGAAACAGAAAACCCAGAGTTTCCGTCATTTCAGGGTTAACATCCTCAGAGTTTTCACTAAACCTCCTTTCTGAAACAGGCCCCAGGTGTAAATGGAATCGTTTTGATAAATCAGATAGCTATCCAATCTGAGAAAATGCATGAAGTGGCCAGGTGTAAACAGCCCTTACTCTTTGAATTCTTGCACCCAGGAAGTCGACACCATTATGACTAAAAGTTTACTAAGACGTATTTCCTACTAAGCAAAGCAGTATTTGACTCTGGTAAGCGTATAGATAGGTTTCCGATTGTAAGTGTGTTACGGAGAATGATAATATCCTGAAGCAATGGGTCATTACAGACTTTAACCTTAATTATACATGCACATTGATAATAATATTAATACCTTATCTTTATATTTTCTAGTCTAGTATATGTACCATCCATTATCAGCAGTTTTAAAGGGATAGAAATAAAAAATAAATACAAAAAGACTGCTTAAACTTTCTATTTTTATTTTGATGCTTACAATGAACAGTAAAAATGTAAAGCACTGACTGGGAGCCTGATTTTATCATAAATTTATCATCAGTTTAATTTGATTTGTTTTTGCCAAAAGGACGTTGTCCCAGTACACTTTATATTATTGTCCTGGTTGCTCTCATGGAACTTTTTAAAAGCTTGTGTATCGTCAATTAAACTGGGCATTATTCTCCGTTTGGCTGGAGTTAATGTTCAGTGCTGCTCTTGTGAACATTTAGAGGTTTTGTGCTCTGGAGATGTGATACTTTATCATGTCCAAGATTGGCTAGCTAAATGCGCTAGCTCTCGTCGGCTGTCAAATCACTGTAACGTTACCCAGGCGGCTACTATCGACACAGACCTTGAGAGGTGTTGGCTCGGCAGAAGTAACGTTACACTCTGACGATTGTCCACCTTCATCACTTGCTCTGTGGCCACATCAGCTGGACGAGCCAGAGGCTAACTTACACCTGAAGCACATCGCTCCGTGCCTCTGCTATCCATCTCTCTCCTACACTGAATTAGTGCGGAGCGTCATGTTGTTGTTTTTTTACCCAGATATACACTCACCGGCCACTTTATTAGGTACCCCATGCTAGTAACGGGTTGGACCCCCTTTTGCCTTCAGAACTGCCTCAATTCTTCGTGGCATAGATTCAACAAGGTGCTGGAAGCATTCCTCAGGGAGTTTGGTCCATATTGACATGATGGCATCACACAATTGCCGCAGATTTGTCGGCTGCACATCCATGATGCGAATCTCCCGTTCCACCACATCCCAAAGATGCTCTATTGGGTTGAGATCTGGTGACTGTGGAGGCCATTTTAGTACAGTGAACTCATTGTCATGTTCAAGAAACCAATTTGAAATGATTAAAGCTTTGTGACATGGTGGAAGTAGCCATCAGAGGATGGGTACATGGTGGCCATAAAGGGATGGACATGGTCAGAAACAATGCTCAGGTAGGCCGTGGCATTTAAACGATGCCCAATTGGCACTAAGGGGCCTAAAGTGTGCCAGGAAAACATCCCCCACACCATTACACCACCACCACCAGCCTGCACAGTGGTAACAAGGCATGATGGTTCCATGTTCTCATTCTGTTTACGCCAAATTCTGACTCTAACATCTGAATGTCTCAACAGAAATCGAGACTCATCAGACCAGGCAACATTTTTCCAGTCTTCAACTGTTCAATTTTGGTGAGCTCTTGCAAATTGTAGCCTCTTTTTCCTATTTGTAGTGGAGATGAGTGGTACCCGGTGGAGTCTTCTGCTGTTGTAGCCCATCCGCCTCAAGGTTGTGCGTGTTGTGGCTTCACAAATGCTTTGCTGCATACCTCGGTTGTAACGAGTGGTTATTTCAGTCACTGTTGCCCTTTTATCAGCTCGAACCAGTCTGGCCATTCTCCTCTGACCTCTGGCATCAACAAGGCATTTCCGCCCACAGAACTGCCGCTCACTGGATGTTTTTTCTTTTTCGGACCATTCTCTGTAAACCCTAGAGATGGTTGTGCGTGAAAATCCCAGTAGATTAGCAGTTTCTGAAATACTCAGACCAGCCCTTCTGGCACCAACAATCATGCCACGTTCAAAGTCACTCAAATCAACTTTCTTCCCCATACTGATGCTCGGTTTGAACTGCAGGAGATTGTCTTGACCATGTCTACATGCCTAAATGCACTGAGTTGCCGCCATGTGATTGGCTGTTTAGAAATTAAGTGTTAACGAGCAGTTGGACAGGTGTACCTAATAAAGTGGCCGATGAGTGTATAAGGGCTGTGCAGATATCAGCCGCCTGGCTACAGCATGTGAAGTTGAACCGTCAATGCAGGGCTACAGACTAAATTTTCCACGAGGGAGTGAGAGCAAGACAGCGCTTAGTTTGGAGACGGTGAAGTCTTGTTTACACTTTCGCCTGGCTCCGAAGAGAGAGGGAGTGCGCTCGCGCGACCGGCTCTCTCTCTCTTTCTGCTCGTTCTTTCAGTTAAACATGCGTCCTGTCACAAGCGCAGCAGTTCATCTACATTACTTAGTGATGGCCAAATGAAGCGTTTCGAAGCATTATTGCTTTCTGATACAATCGTGTCGAAAATGGTTCATTACTCGAAGCTTCATTCAGAGAGAAATTGCAGCACCATCTCCTGGTGAAGAAAATGTAATGCAACAAAGCTGACATCCATAAAATGCAAGTAGGATTACATGTTAACGCCCCGTTTATTACGTATTTACCGAGGCGATCAAAGCTGAAACAGTGTTAGTTAGTGCTGTGAAACTCATTTATTTAGGTGAATTTTACAGATACTGATTAATTTCATGTGTTCTCCTTGATAATAAAACATTAAGCATGATGTGTGTGTGTAATTATTTCTTTAGACAAGGACAGAAGATCAGACCAGCTTAAAAAAAGTTGGAAACCATCACAGAAATTCTAATGGTTTCTATTAAAATACCAATAGGAACCATTGGCTTTTCCCATTTAAACCACTACAGAATTATTTTTTGGCACATATTCCATTAGGATTTAATGCCCCCACCAATAGAACCCAACACATATCAGTATAGACCCACAGAGACCACTATAATTCCCATTACAACCAATACAATTCCCATGAAAACCATTAAATCCAATAAAATTTCTGTGATGGTTTCTATATTTTTTTTTTTTTGTTAGCAGGGCAGTATCATGTGTGAAAGCTTTATCTTGTTTAGCTGTGGAAGCAGAGCTCTATAACTTGTTAACTGGTGGGACTAATATTTGTGTATGTTGAAAAGGATGTGCTTGTGTAACTGGTTGTAGCCTATACTATAGCCTAATGTAGCAGAGGGTCTTTGAAGTTTCTGTGTCTTTGATGCATGTTTTTATGTCACAATGTTCATATTGTTCTCCAATTAATAAAAAAAATAAAAATAAACGTGGCAGAGGATGTGCTTTGGGTACATCATGCAGAAGGCTTAGACAAAGTGTTCATTAAATGGTACGGGTTTTATTCAGAAATATTATTTTCTCCACGGTGTTTGGTGAAAGGCGATTTCTTTTCTTTTTTTAAACAATTTCACCAGCTTTAGAGAATATCCTCTCGCATGGAACAGATGCAGAAGTACACAAAAACAGTTTAGAACGCTGGTATAAATGAGGATATTGCTTTGTGGCTTCACAGCCGCCAGGTTTCAAACCTGTCAACACTGGATGGGCTGTCAAAGCAGTCGGGTGGTTCACTACATGAGTGAACCAATAGGCTTGTTTGAGATGAGCAAAATCTGCGCAGAACCGATCACCGGTGATCAGCGCGAGATGCATGCCGGTTAGAAATGTGTCCGAGTGCGGTCCGCCTTGCTCTGATGTCATGCTGACGTGAGTCAAAAAAGTCTCGCGACCGCAAGGCACACGTGTCGGATTCTGCAGTCGCGCGCAGTTGCTCTCCACCGACTGCGCTGATCAAAAGCATGATGGGAAACGACTTGCTGACGGCACAGCTTAATGCTCATTGGTTTAAACAACCGTGATGTATTGTTCTCTTTTAAAATGTTTGATTTTAAAACTCTGATATCATGTTTTATGTGTATAGATTATGTGTGGATATCCCCAAACTCTCAGACAGTGCGATCTATTTGATGTATTTTTTTATTTTTTTATTAAAAATAAAAACACATATCTGTAAAGAAAAAAAATGATTCATAAACATATAGGCCTATTTAAAATGGAATTAAATAAGTACTTTGAGTGTCTTGTTCATTATATTTATTTTCATATTCAAGCAACAAAACTTAAAATACATCCAGTTTATTAGCAACACCGTGCACGAGTGTGAATCCCGTGAATCCCGCGATATCCGCCTTTGATCTCACAGGTGTCAGATCCACTGCGAGAAGAGCGATCTGTCCGGCTTGCCTGCGCTTTTTTCACTCCTCCTCTCACTGCAGCCGCCTACTCTCGACTACATTTCAGGCGAGGCAAGGCGCATCTCAAACAAGCCTAGTGTGTTTGCTTCAGACGTCATTTTCACGTGACTAGTGACGTAATGATACAAGCTCCGAAGCAGTGGTTCATTGCAAGGACCGTTCGAGTTTGAAGCAAGCTTCGGAGCGTCGGTGTCAGATGTAGCATCACTAACATTACTCACCGATCAAATAAGACTTTGGAGGGACAAAATTTAGTTTGAACGAATAACACACGGATTTAAAACACATACAAAAAAATTGCATGACCAGTCCTCTTCAGACATTGTGTAAGGATCCTTTCCATTGATATAACTGAATTTCTCATCATATCTTGCCTTGCAAACATCGTCTAATGTGTCCCTGTAAATAACCTTCACCTTGTCGCCAGGTTTGGAGGAATTTGTCATCGTTATCTCAGCACAAAAGAGTCAAAAATACTTGGGTAACGTTAAATGAATAGGCGGTAAACATGAGAATGACAGCTTTGATACACAACATGGCGGCGCGCCGCAGAGGATAATGGGTAATTAGAGAAACGGAAACCCATCTATCCACACTATCCCTGCGCCCCATGACGCTTTGCGCGAATTATGGGTGTAACTTCTGTTAAGCTTTAAACAATCAGTGAAAGGCTCGCTCTATGAACGCAATACGTTAAAAAAGTGACATTATTCGACTCACGCTTCAACCATCGAACATTAAAATAAAATTTAAAAGTTTAAAAGAATCAACAAAGTACTTTCAACAGACCAAAAATAGCCCCAAAAGCGCGAGTCTTTCGTTAAATATCACTGTAAATATATATCTGTATTGTATAACAAGCCTAATCAAAAATGTTCATTAACTTCAGCATTACGTGACACTATATCAAAGTGATTTCCGTCATTTTGACAGATTATAAATTGCATTTACCTGTGAAAACAAACCTGGAAAGAGACGTGAGGATTTGAGGAGAATAACGAGATTCTTCGTGCATTCCAGTGAATTATTAAGAGAATATCGTAAATTAAATTCGGGAGAACAGACCACAAATGTGCCGTATATGTTGTCCTTTTTCATGCTTTTACAGCAAAGGAAAAAATAAAAATCATCATGAGGAGAAGAAAGCAGCGACTGAAAAGAGCTCTTGCCATAGATATTCTTGTTATAACATGTCACGTTAAAATACCAAGTATAACGTTATTCTCATGATGTCTGAAAATAAATCATGAAGGAAAATTGACGGATCAGCTTTATTTGTAGGGTAACCTTATGATTTGAAATGATTAGTTTTAGCCTTTTTGAATGGAAGTTCCCCAAACCGGAAGTGCCACCCATAATTCAAAACGCAGTAAGCTCGTCAGGAATAAGGTGGATACATAGCAGACTGGTGGGAGTGGCCTTGGATGGCAACACGCCCAGTGCATCGTGGTTGTTGAAGTTTTCCTACCTGTCAGAAAGTCTTTTATTTCCTGTCGTTTTATTTTGAAACTGTAGTGATATCATTTCCTTTCTGAGTGCGTCATTTCCTTATTACCGACTCTGCATTCTGTGGGATGGTAGCCCTCGTGTGCGTAATCTAAGCGAAAGTAAGTTTCATTCAGTAATAAGATACAAATATTGCCATCGGACTTGTTTAGATATTGTTTACTTTTATCTGTTTTCCTGTTAAGTCTCTTACATGCATACTTTTGTGTGTATTTTGTTGGTTAATAGGTATTATGGGACTGTTATAAGACGTATTAGACTGGAGATTGTTTCCTTTACACTATTTCAGCTTTAGCTGTATTCTCGAGTGCTATATTTCAGATATAATGTCCTTTAGTCCTACAGTTAAATCGTGTTTAGCCTCTGTGTCGTCTTTAGGCGCGCTTAGAGTGCAGTTCGGCACTCCCGCTATAAGCCCCTCACGTGTTGAGCGCATGGGGTGCAGTTGCGTTCGCTTCCACTAGAGGGAAGTAAAGAACACCAAATCCATTTAGAATATATACTTTGCCCATTAATCCCTTCGTATGCTTGTATATTAGTTATTTATGGCTCTTTCCGACTTATTTAACCAAATTAATATCTTTTAGTATTCTGATTCAATGTTTACTATTATATTGGATATCACTGTATACATTTTGTACATATTTTATACTTTTGTACATTATGATTAATATTATTTTATTCTTTGTTTCTTTATAGACCACACAAATACATATATTACTGTTTGTACACTGATGCCTGTACTCAAACTTCAATAATTAAAAAGTTTGCTGGAATAATTTCTCCGTGCCCTTCTCCTTGACCGGAGCCCTGTCAAAAGAAACTGTCAGATCAGTATTATCCCTTCAGAGCATCGCACTCTATCACATGGTCCTTCGAGCCGGATCTGACAGCTTTCCGGAGACAATATGGAGCCAGGACAACCATCTGCAGATCCAGCAGTGCGTTCTCGACCCCAGCGGGAGATACAGTTACCAGCATCCCTTGCAAACTATGAAGTTGGGTACAGACCGAGAGTCAGAGTACTTCCTTCCACTGAAGCTGAGGAACTCGGAGCAGCAGCCCCAGCTCACAACATCCTTGATCCACCTTCACTGCCATTTGTAAGAGCAGAGTCATGTCGATCCTTGGTATCTTCTCATCGTAGCAGACCGAGATCTCAAGTCAGTGAGGCCTTATCAGCTAAGAGGTCTGTTGCAGAAGGGCTATCCGCGCTACAGAGTGCCATGCTGGAGGAACAGGTCAAGCGGATGGAATTAGCAGAAGCACAGCGGCAGATTATGGAGCAGACTCTAGTGGACGAGCAGTGTACTCTTTTGGACAAAGAAGCCAGAGATGCCATCGATGAGAAGGAGGAACTTCTCAGGGAACAAGAACGGCATAGACGTCGACTGGAGGAGAAAGCAGAGATGGCATACAATAATAGAGAGGCTATCACCAGGCATCAGATGCTGCGACGGCGACTGAAAGAGAAAGAGATGGAATTGGCGCAAGCAGCTCTGATCACGTCTTTCCTGAAGGAAGAAGGAAGTGAGAGTTCCCGTTCCTCCAGGCCCCTCAGTGAATGTGAGTACAACCTAAGGTCATCATCAGAAGCTCAGCCTCCCCTACTCGACTCATCAGGTGCATATGGACCGCTCCATTCTACTCCGTCTATTCATATTCTGACACCAGTCTCCAGTGCAGTCATTAGTCCACCTGACTCGACCAGTCCTCCATCAGTCCAGCCCGCTCCACAAGTGAGTGCTTATACTACTACTAGTATACTCGCCCAGCCGCAGCCTACGTATATTACCATGCTTCCTCCTCCTCCTGCAATCATCAATCCAGCTTCGCAGTTGGCTCCTAGACCAGCCGTAAGTGCTGTTACCTCATGTGCTCCGCCACTGTCAGTAGAACAGAGTATGGGTCTATTTCGCCAGCCACAGAGGGTCTATAACCAAGCCCAGACCCAACATGTGCCTCCACCTGTTACAGCTTTACAACCAGTGCTATCAGTTGCCAACACGCTGTCCTATCCTTACCCTGATGTTCCACCTTTGGCACGACCGGGCACAGCACCTTTAAACTACAGGGCAGCACCAGGCACAGACCTCATGGAGCTCCTAGTTGCTACCTCTTATGGCCTTCCTAGACCTACTCTACCTTACTTCACCTCAGGTAAAGAGTCAGACTTTGCCCTGCTCAAGATGGCTTTGGATAATCTGCTCAATACACATGCTCACCTTACAGAGCAGTTCAAATATCAAGTCCTCCTCGACCATTTGAAATTGCCAAGCGCCCATAAGCTAGCCCAAGCCTACATGCACGATCCAAAGCCATACACATCAGCCCTCCAGGCTCTCCAAGACAAATATGGGCAACCGCGTCAGCTTGTGCAGAGTGAGCTTGGTACTATCTTAAACTCACCTCCCGTAAGATCTGGAGATCCAGAGGCGTTTGATAATTTTGCCCTATCAGTACAAGGTCTTGTTGGCATGCTCCGCTCCCTTGAGGGTGAAAATGGCTATGAACTGCGATGTGGCTCCCATGTCGACAGGCTGCTCAGCAAATTGCCTACTAACTATCGAGATGGGTTTGTGGAGTACAGCATAAACCGCGGCATCCTGAGGACTGGCACTGATCAGACCTATACGCTTGAAGACTTCTCTGTTTGGCTTCAGTTAAAGTCACAAGCCAAGCGCATTTCATCTCGAGCAGCTCTGATGTTCCAAGACCAGCCTAAGTCAGTTAAGGGCCAAAGGAAATCCCAGGGTCCTTCATCGAATGTGTTTTACAACACTGAGAGCCAAGCTAAGGTAGCTCTTCCAGATCCTGTTCGTAGCACAAAGTCACCCAAAGGTAAACCCAGTATGAAGCCTTACTGCCCGTACTGCGATGCCCGTGAGCATTACCTCAGCTTATGCCCCAAATTTAAAACGCTCACTCCATCAGAGATTTCCACCTGGATTAAAGATAGAGGCTGTTGGAGGTGTGGCAGAAACCATAAACCTGAGGCATGTACTCTCAAGAAGCCTTGCCAAGTGTGCAAACAGCAACACCTGACCGTGCTCCACGAAGTGTGTTCCCAAGAGGCTAAGAAAGTGTTAATGGTCAGTGCTGCTCCCAACACTATATACGTTGACCGTCCTAGTCGTCCGCATAAAGTCATGTTGAAGCTAGTTAAGGTGCGCCTGTACAATGCCGAGCACTCTCCGGAAGGGTTTGCTATCCTGGACGACGGATCAGAGAGAACCCTCATCCTTCCCTCAGCAGTCCAGCATCTCCACTTACACAAAGAGCCTGAGAGTTTGCCTTTGCGTACTGTCCGCCATGAGGTGATCCATCTACAAGGAGCAGCTGTCTCGTTCGACATCTCCCCAGCTCATTCTCCCAAACAAAGGTACAACATCTTTCATGCCTTCACTGCTGGTGAGCTGAGCCTGTCTGAGCACAGCTATCCTGTCAAGTCGCTCATGCGTAGATACTCCCACCTGCAAGGTCTTCCTCTGCCGAATGTTGACAAGGTCCAACCGCTTCTGCTGATAGGCTCTGACTTTCCACATCTGCTGCTTCCCAAACAACCGATCCGGGCAGGTCCACCTGGGAGCCCTGTGGCTGTGTGTACTGCTCTTGGTTGGACACTGCAAGGCCCCGCCAACTTCAACCTCACTGGTGAACATTCTCACTGTTACTTCACCATGTCTCCTAATTCAGAGCTGCAGCGGCACGTTGAACGACTGTGGGAAGTTGACATAAACCCGTATGCCAACACCAAGACTGTGATTCGCTCCAAAGAAGATCAGCAGGCCCTAGAACTGCTAGAACAGGGCACCGTCAAGGTAGAAGTGGATGGAGTAACAAGGTATGCTACTCCACTGCTGAGGCGCAAAGCTAGACCTAAACTCTGGGCTCCAAAGCATACATTGCTCCCACAGCTACGGAGCATAGAACGTCGTCTAGCCAAAGACACTGCTTTAACTAACACCTACTGTCAAGAAATACAGAAGCTTGAACAGTTGGGTTATGCCAAACCTCTACCTCCTGACACAGTAGACAGCTCCACAGAGTCCTGGTATCTGCCACACCACGTTGTCCACCATAATGGCAAGGCGAGGATTGTCTACAACTGTTCCTATCAGCACAACGGCCAGAGTCTCAATAGTCAACTGTTGCCCGGTCCGACCTTAGGTCCCACTCTCCTCGGTGTACTTCTCCGGTTCCGAGAACACAGTGTGGCTATCAGTGGTGACATCAAAGCGATGTTTCATCAAGTTCGACTTTTACCAGAAGATAAGCCCCTTCTCCGTTTTCTCTGGAGAGGTATGAAGAGGGAGGAGGAACCAACGGTATATGAGTGGCAGGTTTTGCCATTCGGGACGACATGCAGCCCCTGCTGTGCCATATATGCCCTTCAGCGACATGTGAAGGATAACAGCAGCGGTTATGAGGACATCTTACACCTTGTGGAGACTGCCTTTTACGTCGACAACTGTTTGACCAGTGTCACTAACGCTGATGAAGCCAAGAACATTGTTAACCGGATGCGTAAACTGCTCTCAGCTGGAGGCTTTGACATCAGGCAGTGGGCCAGTAACAACCCCACAGTTGTTGAGCATCTTCCCTTGGAAGCGAGAGCAGCAAGCACTGAGTTGTGGCTATCTCAACCTCGACAGGATCCTGAAGAGCCAGCTTTAGGCCTTCGCTGGAACTGCCTTACTGATCGTCTTGGGTACCGCCACAGACCAGTAGAGTATTCACAGCCCACTCTGAGGAACGTCTACAAGGTGATGGCAACACAATATGATCCCCTAGGATACTTGATTCCATTCACCACAAGAGCGAAGATCCTGATTCAAGACCTGTGGAGAGTGGGAGTTGGTTGGGATGAACCGATCAGACCAGAGGCTCTGCTGGATATCTGGACAAAATGGGAGAGTGAACTAGTCCATCTTCCACAAGTGGAAATTCCCCGATGTTATGTCCCATCAGTAGCAGGCATAGGGTCACCCAGACGAGAGGCACACATCTTCTGCGATGCCTCTGAAAGAGCCTACGGGGCCGTCGCTTACCTCCGCACCCAAGACAATCAAGGTGAAGTGCACATTGCCTTTGTGATGGCTCGGTCACGAGTGAGCCCTCGCAAACAACTATCTATACCACGCCTTGAACTGTGTGCTGCTTTAGCCGGAGCCCAGCTGGCTAAAGTCATTATGACAGAACTGTCACTCCCTTCACAGCAAGTCACTCTCTGGACTGATGCGATGACAGTTTTGACGTGGCTCAATTCCGACTCGTGTCGCTACAAGGTCTTTGTAGGAACTAGAGTCGCAGAAATTCAGGAACACACTGAAAACTCGACCTGGCGGTACGTCAACACCACTAACAATCCAGCAGATGACCTTACTCGTGGTAAACCCTTGCTCGAGCTCAGCCAGCCGAACCGGTGGAGCCAAGGTCCACCATTTCTCCGACAACATCCAGACTCCTGGCCAGTGCTTCAGGTAACAGAAGCCCAAGAAGCTGACGAGGATGAACTTCGGAAGACATTGTTCTGTGGAGTCACCACTTGCTCTCCGACCACGACACTTATGTCTGATATAGACAATTGAGACAGTCTTCTCAAGGCTACCCATGAGAGCCTTCACGGGGCGGCTGATGACCAGAGTAGCCCTACCATGACAGCAGCTGACGTCCAAACGGTAGAACTACATGTCCTCAGACAAGCTCAGAGTGAGTCCTTCCCTGAAGAGGTGGAAGCTCTGGCTGCTGGTAAGCCCATCTCGAGACTGAGTCGCCTGCTCATGCTTGCTCCCGAGTATGATGAAGCTGTTGGCCTAGTGAGGGTGGGAGGTAGATTCCGCAGGGCAGAAGATCTTGACCCAGATGCAATACATCCTATCATCCTTGATCCCAAATCTCATGTCACAAAGCTGCTTATTAAGAAGTATGACTGTGAACTGCTACATCCTGGTCCCGAGCGGGTTTTCGCCGAGATGAGGAGAAGATATTGGATCCTCCGAGGAAGAGAGTCTATTAAGCGTCATCAACACGGCTGTGTTGAATGTCAGAAATGGCGTGCTACTCCGTTGGTACCTCAGATGGCAGACCTACCCCCTGCCAGGCTCCGCTTATACAAGCCACCTTTCTGGTCGACTGGGGTTGATTGTTTCGGGCCCTACAACGTCAAGATAGGCCGGCGTACCGAGAAGCGGTGGGGTCTTATTTTCAAGTGTATGACGACAAGTTGTGTACATCTTGACCTACTGGAGAGCATAGACACTGATGCTTTCTTGATGGCTCTCCGCCGGTTCATCGCCCGCCGAGGCAAGCCATTTGAGATCCTGTCTGACAGAGGAACCAATTTCCGAGGTGGAGCTGCGGAGCTGCAAGCTAGCTTTGCCGCTTTAGAAGGTCCTCTCCAAGAGCAGCTGGCCAAGCAGCAAATCGAGTTCCGTTTCAATCCCCCTGGGTCTCCACACTTTGGAGGAACGTGGGAACGAGAGATCAAGTCGATTAAGTCAGCTCTCCAAGTCATCCTTCAGGACCACACCGTTGCCGAACCTGTGCTGCAAACTGTCCTGATTGAAGTGGAGGGAATGCTCAACGCTAAACCGCTTGGGTATATCTCATCCGATGCTGCGGACCCGGATCCCGTTACACCAAATCTGCTGTTGATGGGACGCCGTGATGCATCACTCCCACAGGCTGTCTATGCATCTAGCGACCTTCTCGGCAGAAGAAGATGGCGCCACAGCCAGATCCTGGCAGACCACTTCTGGTCCAACTTCATCCGTCGCCATCTCCCGGATCTTCAGAAGCGGTCGAAGTGGCACAAGGACACAGATAATCTGACTGTTGGCCAGGTGGTGATGGTGGTGGATTCACAGCTACCCAGAGCCCAGTGGCCCATCGGGAGAGTGGTGAATACCCGTTCCGGCATGGATGGACGAGTCAGGGCAGCTGAAATCAAGATCAAGGGACAGACTTACCTACGGCCAGTTGTGCGCCTTGTGCGGTTGCCTGCCTGGGAGGATGAAGACGACTCCAACTAAGTAGACTTTCTTTGGGGATTCAAATTTATTGCTAAATTTGGGGGCGGCTATGTCAGAAAGTCTTTTATTTCCTGTCGTTTTATTTTGAAACTGTAGTGATATCATTTCCTTTCTGAGTGCGTCATTTCCTTATTACCGACTCTGCATTCTGTGGGATGGTAGCCCTCGTGTGCGTAATCTAAGCAAAAGTAAGTTTCATTCAGTAATAAGATACAAATATTGCCATCGGACTTGTTTAGATATTGTTTACTTTTATCTGTTTTCCTGTTAAGTCTCTTACATGCATACTTTTGTGTGTATTTTGTTAGTTAATAGGTATTATGGGACTGTTATAAGACGTATTAGACTGGAGATTGTTTTCTTTACACTATTTCAGCTTTAGCTGTATTCTCGAGTGCTATATTTCAGATATAATGTCCTTTAGTCCTACAGTTAAATCGTGTTTAGCCTCTGTGTCGTCTTTAGGCGCGCTTAGAGTGCAGTTCGGCACTCCCGCTATAAGCCCCTCACGTGTTGAGCGCATGGGGTGCAGTTGCGTTCGCTTCCACTAGAGGGAAGTAAAGAACACCAAATCCATTTAGAATATATACTTTGCCCATTAATCCCTTCGTATGCTTGTATATTAGTTATTTATGGCTCTTTCCGACTTTTTTAACCAAATTAATATCTTTTAGTATTCTGATTCAATGTTTACTATTATATTGGATATCACTGTATACATTTTGTACATATTTTATACTTTTGTACATTATGATTAATATTATTTTATTCTTTGTTTCTTTATAGACCACACAAATACATATATTACTGTTTGTACACTGATGCCTGTACTCAAACTTCAATAATTAAAAAGTTTGCTGGAATAATTTCTCCGTGCCCTTCTCCTTGACCGGAGCCCTGTCAAAAGAAACTGTCAGATCAGTATTATCCCTTCAGAGCATCGCACTCTATCACACTACCTATTTGGCAAAAGGGAAGACAACAGTCTTTTTTCTCTGTTTTCTCTGATCAGGTAGTGCAGATTTCAATTTTTTTCACCTTTCTACTATATAGGCAGCTAAGTTTTATTGAAAGCCCATTTTGTCAGTGGTGAAGTAAAATCAGCTTCATACCGGGACAAAACTCATTGAGGGTTAATGCCTGAAAGTTGACATGTTGAGAACTGGTTGCCAGATATGAACTAAATATACAATTTGAAATTCCCTTTGACATGACAAGATTCTTTTGTTTTAAGAAATTAATACTTTTATTCAGCAAAGATACAAAAAAAAATGGATCAAAAATGACAGTAAACTAATTTACAGTATAATGCTAGAAAAGATTTCAAACCAGTTTGTGTTCAAAATTGTGGGATAAGAAATGGTTCAAAGAATAAAAAATCCTATTTTTATTATATAGTGAGTAACAAATGCATGGCACAGCTGGTCATACGACAAACATTAAGGTACAAACCTTGATAAACCAACTGCGACTTCTGACCCAAAGACCCATGCAGACTGGGGCGTGTGTGTCCCTCAATAAAAGTGGATATTGCTCAGCTGTCTTTGCTACATAGTCGACCCAGAGCTGAAAAACAAAATACACTGTTATCAGTCCTCTGACTAAAATTTCTGTTCAAAAATAATTTAGTAAATTTGTTCATTTTATTAGAAAGTTTTAATATCCAAAAGAGTACCACAAAGAGAAAGAATTTTTGATTCTGTAATTGACAGTAAATTAACTAAAGAAAGTCTGGGGAAAGGCAAACAATGGATTGTTCACTGACTCGTAGATCCTAATTTCTACTGAACTACTGAAACGGCAAAGTATTTCAGTTCAACAATTCAAATACATTTATTGAATCAGTTTTTATGTCATAAAGTGTTTCTGACTGCATCATACATTACAACGGTGATTACTGTAGTGACTTACCATACATTTCATGTTTGTGTTATAGAAATCAAGAATTTCTTGCTTATCATAAAATGTACGTTCTGAGAAGGTTTGCAGCGTCAGTGAGATATTTTGGAGGAGTGGAGCCAGTATCAGTGAAATTGGTTGCTGGCAGAGATGAAGAGGCAGTGGCATTAAAGGCTGATAGAAGAGCATTTGTTTGATAGGGTAAACAGAAGAGCAGAATGCCAATAGCCAAGTGGTTTTCATTCATGATTGGCATTCCAGCATATCGCTTGAAATGTCAAAGCTATTTCTTTCATAGAATTTCTGCCTGCAAAATATAAAGTATAGCCTATAAAACAACAAAAGATACTAATCATTTAAACTTATAAGTCAATAATCCAAACAACCAGAGTCTCATACAGTCATACTGTCTCATGTTTTTTTTTTCGTCTATGAAAATGTTGTTAGGCAAAACTGTTTCAGACAAAATTGTGTCTGAGCAAACCTGGAGTGTTCGCCCAGAGTCCCCAGACAAATCAGTCTACGGTTAAATCTTCCTTCGAAAGACAATATCATCTATCTTGGACCACAAATAGACAGAGAAAGACAACACTCAACAGACAACAATGAATAATACAGAGGACAATATCTATATATATAAATATGTATATATAAGTATAATTATATGACATAACCTGCTCCAGGGTTCGTTTACTTAGTTATATCCCTTTAACTGTCTGCTCAACCAAACGGTTGAGCACATTTTGAGTCACTATATTTTATTGAGAGGAGTACCTAACTTAACTCAAACTGATTGAGCCATCTCTACCATCTGGTTGAGGTATGTTATGCCAAAAAAATCCACTAGATGTCACAGTGTCAATCAACAGCACTTGTCACAACACCTCTTCTAACATGGATGTCAGAAACAAATAAATCACCCCAGCCATGTGAACTGTTTTTGGTGAAATTTTGCAAGCTAGGCATTTTTTTTTTTTACATATTACACTGTAAGAGCCCTAACTTTACAAAATGATGTTACTTGGTGCCATGAAAAAAACTTTAGTATGTTTTTAATAATTTTTCAAAAACATGCTTTTGAAATTCCGGTACCATTTTTTACCATTAAGTGGCATCTCAACCATTTGGTAGAGGCCGATATTTTAAAAATGAGTGTGGACATAAGGAGATAAGAAATGCAAACAAAAAAATTGTCCATCACTTTTTTCTTGGAGCGGACTTCAAAGTGATATATATATATATATATATATATATATATATATATATAGATATATATATATATATATATATATATATATATATATATATATATATATATATATATAGATAGATAGATATTTAGTTGAATCAGTCTTTTTTATACATATAATTAGCATACAACAAACAATATAGTTCTTATTCACAGATTAAAGATTATTAAACGAAAACATTGAAAAATGATTGCACAACCACCAAATAGGTGGCGATATTCACCAAGTATGTAAACCGGCATTGTGCTAAAGAAGAAAGTAGCGCTTTTTGTTTCCATGGTGACTCGTCCCTCTGTTGGGAACATAGACGAGAATGTCTTGTGTGTTAACCGACACCATGGTCTGGCTTGGCTTGGTTGAACTAACTTACGCGATTTTGGAACCAGCATACCTCGAGCAAGCAAGATTTAATTTAATCAACCAAGAGTTTAGTGTATGTTTGATGGTTTCTGGAATACTCCCCTGTTGTCACAAGAGTCATGTTGTAAGTACTAAACTAAGTTTTCTTTCACATATTAATGGCCTTAACTGTCAATACACACAAGGTTAAACCACACAAAGTTCACGATACAGTCGATTATCTGTGAATGTAAACAACTGGCAACGAATTCACCTGTATTATATCTGTGTATTAAAGCGACAGCAGCTTAATGTACAGAACCTGCAGCTGTCTATTCTGTTAATGAGAATAAAAACATAAAATCACTCACTGGTCTTGCCTGGATAACTTTATTAGCTTTGAAAATAACCAATTTCTTACCTAAATATGCACTAGCGAGGAGATAATCATAGTGGACTATGTTCCACGCGCTCAGGGGAGGAGCTAACTTAATGGTTTCGTGAGACCACTGATATGTGCGTCAGCCGCGGAATGTCTCAGTGTGACGTCACAGTAGAACACATAAGAATGTCTCGCTCTTCACTTTCGAGAAGGTTTCTTGATACTGCGTAAATGGATCACATTCAGACGTGTTCAAAACTGGCGTTTTATTCACATATTTTTGCACAAAAAAAGAACATCATAGGAGTCATCATCACCAACAAAACTAGCAGGCGTGAGGACAGATGCCAGAAGACTCACCAACAGCAACAAGACAAGCAGGCGTGAGGACAGATGCCAGAAGTCACCAACGAGTAAGATGTGACAAATAACTAGTTATTATAAGTTATAGGCTAGTTAAAGGTTTGTTAAAGGTACACTATGTAACGTTTTTGTTAAGAATTTGCTCAATTTATTTAATGAGTGAGTACATCATGAATCCATCTTCCAAGTCATGTTTTTGTCTTATCCTGAATCACTGCAATAGTACATGCTCAAGTGGAAAAAAATGCCACCCCTCTTATAATTACTTAATTGCTCTGTATTGTACTTAATTGGTAATGTACTGTAAAATATATATGAAAATTATGTTTTTACATACTGTAGTAGTTACATACTGTAGAACACATTTAAATTACCTTCATATTTATTTATTTAAATATATAAAGGAATGAGTATGTCATTTGGCATTATGGTGAAATTGGTAAATGAGCAAAATCAATGTTTGCTCATTACTGACAGAAATTACCATTTATTATTACTATTATTATACTTCTCTTATTTAGATTACAGTTGCAGCAGGAATAATGTTATGAAATTAGTGTTTTAAATGTAAAATTTTAAGTATAGAAAATATGAAATTAGCCTATACTTTTCTATATGTAATTGGGTAAAACGGGGCTAAATGTGCTTTTTATCACTCCCATAGTGTATGATTGTAGAACAAAAATATGTTTTTTATTGAACATTGATGGAGCAACAGATTTCGTGTGAAAATAAATAGGAAAAGTGTTTTGTTTAAAAATCGTATAAATGTATGAGGTGGCAGTGCTGGCATAACCCTGTTTGTGGGGTAAAAGGCCCACCTTCATGGGGCAAAAGCACTTATTTTGTCAGAGACCAAAAGGGCAGGTGCTTGAACAACACTTGGGGTCTATCTGCACGTGGCTGATAATAAGTAAGGGATAATGTACATCCAGCCGGTGGTTCTCTCAAAATAACCCTCGACAGGGTGATGAGGCTTATTCTCTTATAGTAGGCTTATTCTATCAAAATAAGCCTATTTTGAGAGAACCACCGGCTGGATGTACATTATCCCGATTATTACACGGGTACTTGCCACATAAGTAAATAATTAGACACAAAATATTGATCTTAGTTGAAATATTTTATTAGGTGTTTAAATGCAAAGCTTCGGCTGAGAAGAGTTGCTAGCGCGGCAAGTTCAAACTAGATGGACGTTTAAGAGATACGGTATTATTACACAGCATTTCGCCACATAAATAATTATGGGGATAAGTTACATTGATTTCAGATTAAACTGTTTTAAATTCGTACCTGTTTGTATTTTATAATCCAACAGTGTACCAAACAATAGTCACAAAATGGCAGCATGCTGCGTTTGTATGAAACAAGAGAGAGCGAATCCACGATACTGGATGGCATAATTAAATAACTGTACACAAAATATTGATTCGACTGAGTTTTAATACTTTATTAGCTTACCAAATACAAAACTCCACGAAGAAAAAACGTTCCTAGCAGGCATATAGCACTGCTGACTTCAGTAACCCGGATGTGCCTGCGTTATCTGTTTTGAGCGGTTGTTATCTGGGAATAACTTACCGCTGGATGGCGCTATTGACCAATCAGAATCAAGTATTCCACAGAGCCGTGTAATAAGTGTTTAAAGGTGCTCTAAGCGATGTTGGGTGTCGTCACTTCTTGTTGACGTTCGAAGTATTGTCAAACAAAATGGAGGCTAGCTAGACCCTCCCTCCTCCTCATCCCGTCTCCTCCCCCTCCCTTGTGTTGGTTAGGCGAACATGAATGTCCATTTAGAAAAAAAAAAATGGATTTACCCACCTGTCCAGCAAAAACAGAGCTACCTGAACGTCGGATTGGAAGCCCTTCTGCCGGCGGAGATCTCGCCACCCTTTCAAAGGCTTTTCCAATGTAAATTCGGGACTTCACGCATTCCTTCTCCTTTTCCCTCTTCTTTGCAATTTGTTCATCGGAACATCATCTCTTGGGTCGCGTGTCGGCCAAATCAAACTTAAAGAGAATATAATTCTAACTTCCCTCTTCATGCTTCTCTCTCCTTCACACCCCCCTTCATGTGTACGTGCACTAACCCCCCAAATCCCACGCCCAAATCCCTCTCGGTTATTGGCTGAAACACTGTTTGTTTTGTTTCGTGGAGCGGGTTGCCCCAGTTTTTTTTTTTTTGCTGTTTGTGGAGCCTGGGCTGTCTACAGAGACCATGTATTTTTACAGTGTGTTCAGGGGACAGGCAGCTAGCGATATAGTGAGGAGATGTTTGCTGTATGTGACAAAAAATGTTTTGGCCTAAAAAACGCGTGACATCTCTTAGAGCACCTTTAATATCGGAGAAGCCCAGTACCAGTGTGACTCACATAAACAGAGAGAAGTAGCTCCGGCTACTATGTTCTTCCACAAGACACGCGATTTTGTTTAATAACCACTAGAGCAGCAAAAGTTACATGGTGTACCTTTACATTTGAAAAACACATTTATATGTAAATATAATGTAAACAACAATAAATTGAACACATTAGCTGCATTTACATGTACCCTAATAATCAGTTTGTAGCTGGACTAGCATGACCACATCAATCAGAATGTATACGCTGATTTCACGCAGCCGCCATTTTGAAATCGAAAGCGAGGCTCCGGTTGGAAGAACCCCGGAAGTACAGATAGACAACAATGCCTTGGACTACCAACCTGATTTACACTATTAGATGTTAATATCCAATATAGGATATGTATATAGTTCGTTCCTGCTTCTTTTTTTACGTTCTGAATTATATATATATATATAAAAAAATATATATTAATAAATGAATTTCACTGTATATATTCTAAAGTATGAAAGAAATGTATGTACATTTTTAGAATAACTAATTTCTACATTAAACAACAATACGCCATCGCATTCGCGACTCTCCTATGATTAAAGGCGACACTTCCGGTTTTCTTCCCACCGGAGCTATTTCAAAATGGCGGCTGAGTGAAATCAGCGTATAGAGCTAAGGTTAGAAACCCTAATGTCCATTAATGAATTTAAAACTACTGTAAAGAGTGTTGTGATGGAGACATGTTCTTGTTTTTCTTAAGAGTCTCATTGTGTTCTTTTTGTACTTCTTTTATCATGAAAATGTAATTTGGTGTTTGTTATGTATGCATTTGTTGTGATTTGGCTGCTACCTTGGCCAGGTCTCTTTTGTAAAAGAGATTCTGAATCTCAATGGGACCTCCTGGTTAAATAAAGGTATTATAAAAATAAAAAAATTAGCCAAATCCAATTAAAATTTCATCGGAATTGTAAAGGAAACCTTTTCTGATCCATTCGATAGGACATGTAAACACTTGATCGGATTGTATATTTGTGCAGTGTGCGCATGTCAAAAGCTCAATTCTGATTTGAATGCGAACATCAACTCGATCACTATTTACCATTCATGTATAAATACTATACTATGTTCAGATTCATCAATCTGAATGATTCATGAAATAAGTTGTCCATGTAAACGCAGCCACTGATGACATTAACACACTGTGGGGCAACTAGCAAATGTACCAAGAGCGAACTCTGTGCATTGCACACCTTGGCAAATTAGACACTTCGGCAAAGCTGGCAGTTCATCCCAAGTAAACACTTGGAGTTAGGACTAGGGTGTGTCCTGTAAGGTTGTGGTGGGTGGGACACAGGCCACACCCTAGATTGCCAAAGAACAACAAACAATTCAAAAAAAAAAAATGGTCAAATAAAATCCGAAATATTGTTATGTTTGTAATGAAACAAAAGTCAAACACATTTTCGAATGACAAAGCGCAACTAATACCCAGAAATAATTATTTTAAAATACAAAATCTACGGTTAATTTGCCTTTTCGTCGTAATGGTTCCTAGCTCTGGTGCAGCACTCTGGGTGGGACTGACCAGTTATGTGCCCATGGCACAGTCTGTTGTAGTCTGCATCCAGGAAACCTGTATCCGTCTTCAGAATTAGGGAAAAGCTGCCATTTCAGTTCAGGGAAGTAGGGACGTTGTGGTGCTGTACTCTGTGCGGGGCAATTAGCAATAGACAAAGAGCGCACTGCGCATTGCATACCTTGGCAAGATGGAAACTTCGGCAAAGCTGGCAGTTCACCCGAAGTAAACACTTGGCGTTAGGACTAGGGTGTGTCCTGTAAGGTTGTGGTGGGTGGGACACAGGCCACACCCTAGATTGCCAAAAACAAACAAACAGTTCTAAAAAAAAAAAGGTCAAATAGAATCTGAAATATAGTAACGTTTGTAATGAAACAAAGTCAAACACATTTTCAAATGACAAAGCGCAACTAATACCCAGATATAATTATTTCATTTAATTTCACCCCAAGTAAACAATTGGCGTTAGGACTAGGGTGTGTCCTGTAAGGTTGTGGTGGGTGGGACACAGGCTACACCCTAGATTGCCAAAAAACAACAAACACATTTTCAAATGACAAAGCGCAACTAATACCCAGAAATAATTATTTCATTTAATTTCACCCCAAGTAAACAATTGGCGTTAGGACTAGGGTGTGTCCTGTAAGGTTGTGGTGGGTGGGACACAGGCTACACCCTAGATTGCCAAAAACAAACAAACAATTCTAAAAAAAAAATGGTCAAATAAAATCGGAAATATAGTTACGTTTGTAATGAAACAAAGTCAAACACATTTTCAAATGACAAAGCACAACTAATACCCAGAAATAATTATTTTAAAATACAAAATCTATGATTAATTTGCTTTTTCGTCGTAATGGTTCCTAGCTCTGGTGCAGCACTCTGGGTGGGACTGACCAGTTATGTGCCCATGGCACAGTCTGTTGTAGTCTGCATCCAGGAAACCTGTATCCGTCTTCACAATTAGGGAAAAGCTGCCATTTCAGTTCAGGGAAGTAGGGACGTTGTGGTGCTGTACTCTGTGCGGGGCAATTAGCAATGGACAAAGAGCGCACTGCTCATTGCATACCTTGGCAAGTTGGAAACTTCGGCAAAGCTGGCAGTTCACCCCAAGTAAACACATGGAGTTAGGACTAGGGTGTGTCCTGTAAGGTTGTGGTGGGTGGGACACAGGCCACACCCTAGATTGCCAAAAACAAACAAACAATTCTAAAAAAAAAATGGTCAAATAAAATCTGAAATATAGTTACGTTTGTAATGAAACAAAGTCAAACTCATTTTCAAATGACAAAGCGCAACTAATACCCAGATATAATTATTTTATTTCATTTCACCCCAAGTAAACACTTGGCATTAGGACTAGGGTGTGTCCTGTAAGGTTGTGGTGGGTGGGACACAGGCCACACCCTAGATTGCCAAAAAATAACAAACACATTTTCAAATGACAAAGCGCAACTAATACCCAGATATAATTATTTTATTTCATTTCACCCCGAGTAAACACTTGGCGTTAGGACTAGGGTGTGTCCTGTAAGGTTGTGGTGGGTGGGACACAGGTCACACCCTAGATTGCCAAAAAATCAACAAACAATTCTAAAAAAAAAAAAATGGTCAAATAAAATCCGAAATATAGTTACGTTTGTAATGAAACAAAGTCAAACACATTTTCAAATGACAAAGCGCAACTAATACCCAGATATAATTATTTTATTTCATTTCACCCCAAGTAAAAACTTGGCGTTAGGACTAGGGTGTGTCCTGTAAGGTTGTGGTGGGTGGGACACAGGCCACACCCTAGATTGCCAAAAAAACAACAAACAATTCTAAAAAAAAAAGGTCTAATAAAATCCGAAATATAGTTACGTTTGTAATGAAACAAAGTCAAACACATTTTCAAAGGACAAAGCGCAACTAATACCCAGATATAATTATTTTAAAATACAAAATCTATGGTTAATTTGCCTTTTCGTCGTAATGGTTCCTAGCTCTGGTGCAGCACTCTGGGTGGGACTGACCAGTTATGTGCCCATGGCACAGTCTGTTGTAGTCTGCATCCAGGAAACCTGTATCCGTCTTCACAATTAGGGAAAAGCTGCCATTTCAGTTCAGGGAAGTAGGGACGTTGTGGTGCTGTACTCTGTGCGGGGCAATTAGCAATGGACAAAGAGCGCACTGCGCATTGCATTCCTTGGCAAGTTGGAAACTTTGGCAAAGCTGGCAGTTCAACCCAAGTAAACACTTGGAGTTAGGACTAGGGTGTGTCCTGTAAGGTTGTGGTGGGTGGGACACAGGCCACACCCTAGATTGCCAAAATACAACAAACACATTTTCAAATGACAAAGCGCAACTAATACCCAGAAATAATTATTTCATTTCATTTCACCCCAAGTAAACAATTGGCGTTAGGACTAGGGTGTGTCCTGTAAGGTTGTGGTTGGTGGGACACAGGCCACACCCTAGATTGCCAAAAACAAACAATTCAAAAAAAAAAATGGTCAAATAAAATCGGAAATATAGTTACGTTTGTAATGAAACAAAGTCAAACACATTTTCAAATGACAAAGCGCAACTAATACCCAGATATAATTATTTTATTTCAGTTCACCCCAAGTAAACACTTGGCGTTAGGACTAGGGTGTGTCCTGTAAGGTTGTGGTGGGTGGGACACAGGCCACACCCTAGATTGCCAAAAAACAACAAACACATTTTCAAATGACAAAGCGCAACTAATACCCAGATATAATTATTTTAAAATACAAAATCTATGGTTAATTTGCCTTTTCGTCGTAATGGTTCCTAGTTCTGGTGCAGCACTCTGGGTGGGACTGACCAGTTATGTGCCCATGGCACAGTCTGTTGTAGTCTGCATCCAGGAAACCTGTATCCGTCTTCACAATTAGGGAAAAGCTGCCATTTCAGTTCAGGGAAGTAGGGACGTTGTGGTGCTGTACTCTGTGCGGGGCAATTAGCAATGGACAAAGAGCGCACTGCTCATTGCATACCTTGGCAAGTTGGAAACTTCGGCAAAGCTGGCAGTTCACCCCAAGTAAACACATGGAGTTAGGACTAGGGTGTGTCCTGTAAGGTTGTGGTGGGTGGGACACAGGCCACACCCTAGATTGCCAAAAACAAACAAACAATTCTAAAAAAAAAAAATGGTCAAATAAAATCTGAAATATAGTTACGTTTGTAATGAAACAAAGTCAAACACATTTTCAAATGAAAAAGCGCAACTAATACCCAGATATAATTATTTTATTTCATTTCACCCCAAGTAAACACTTGGCGTTAGGACTAGGGTGTGTCCTGTAAGGTTGTGGTGGGTGGGACACAGGCCACACCCTAGATTGCCAAAAAATAACAAACACATTTTCAAATGACAAAGCGCAACTAATACCCAGATATAATTATTTTATTTCATTTCACCCCAAGTAAACACTTGGCGTTAGGACTAGGGTGTGTCCTGTAAGGTTGTGGTGGGTGGGACTTAGGCCACACCCTAGATTGCCAAAAAACAACAAACACATTTTCAAATGACAAAGCACAACTAATACCCAGATATAATTATTTTATTTTATTTCACCCCAAGTAAACACTTGGCGTTAGGACTAGGGTGTGTCCTGTAAGGTTGTGGTGGGTGGGACACAGGCCACACCCTAGATTGCCAAAAAAACAACAAACAATTCTAAAAAAAAAAGGTCTAATAAAATCCGAAATATAGTTACGTTTGTAATGAAACAAAGTCAAACACATTTTCAAAGGACAAAGCGCAACTAATACCCAGATATAATTATTTTAAAATACAAAATCTATGGTTAATTTGCCTTTTCGTCGTAATGGTTCCTAGCTCTGGTGCAGCACTCTGGGTGGGACTGACCAGTTATGTGCCCATGGCACAGTCTGTTGTAGTCTGCATCCAGGAAACCTGTATCCGTCTTCACAATTAGGGAAAAGCTGCCATTTCAGTTCAGGGAAGTAGGGACGTTGTGGTGCTGTACTCTGTGCGGGGCAATTAGCAATGGACAAAGAGCGCACTGCTCATTGCATACCTTGGCAAGTTGGAAACTTCGGCAAAGCTGGCAGTTCACCCCAAGGAAACACATGGAGTTAGGACTAGGGTGTGTCCTGTAAGGTTGTGGTGGGTGGGACACAGGCCACACCCTAGATTGCCAAAAACAAACAAACAATTCTAAAAAAAAAAATGGTCAAATAAAATCTGAAATATAGTTACGTTTGTAATGAAACAAAGTCAAACACATTTTCAAATGACAAAGCGCAACTAATACCCAGATATAATTATTTTATTTCATTTCACCCCAAGTAAACACTTGGCATTAGGACTAGGGTGTGTCCTGTAAGGTTGTGGTGGGTGGGACACAGGCCACACCCTAGATTGCCAAAAAATAACAAACACATTTTCAAATGACAAAGCGCAACTAATACCCAGATATAATTATTTTATTTCATTTCACCCCAAGTAAACACTTGGCGTTAGGACTAGGGTGTGTCCTGTAAGGTTGTGATGGGTGGGACACAGGCCACACCCTAGATTGCCAAAAAACAAGAAACAATAAAAAAAAAAAAAAAAAAGGTCAAATAAAATCCAAAATATAGTTACGTTTGTAATGAAACAAAGTCAAACACATTTTCAAATGACAAAGCGCAACTAATACCCAGATATAATTATTTTGTTTCATTTCACCCCAAGTAAACACTTGGCGTTAGGACTAGGGTGTGTCCTGTAAGGTTGTGGTGGGTGGGACACAGGCCACACCCTAGATTGCTAAAAAACAACAAACACATTTTCAAATGACAAAGCGCAACTAATACCCAGATATAATTATTTTATTTCATTTCACCCCAAGTAAACACTTGGCGTTAGGACTAGGGTGTGTCCTGTAAGGTTGTGGTGGGTGGGACACAGGCCACACCCTAGATTGCCAAAAAACAACAAACACATTTTCAAATGACAAAGCGCAACTAATACCCAGATATAATTATTTTAAAATACAAAATCTATGGTTAATTTGCCTTTTCGTCGTAATGGTTCCTAGCTCTGGTGCAGCACTCTGGGTGGGACTGACCAGTTATGTGCCCATGGCACAGTCTGTTGTAGTCTGCATCCAGGAAACCTGTATCCGTCTTCACAATTAGGGAAAAGCTGCCATTTCAGTTCAGGGAAGTAGGGACGTTGTGGTGCTGTACTCTGTGCGGGGCAATTAGCAATGGACAAAGAGCGGACTGCTCATTGCATACCTTGGCAAGTTGGAAATTTCGGCAAAGCTGGCAGTTCACCCCAAGTAAACACATGGAGTTAGGACTAGGGTGTGTCCTGTAAGGTTGTGGTGGGTGGGACACAGGCCACACCCTAGATTGCCAAAAACAAACAAACAATTCTAAAAAAAAAAAAGGTCAAATAAAATCTGAAATATAGTTACGTTTGTAATGAAACAAAGTCAAACACATTTTCAAATGACAAAGCGCAACTAATACCCAGATATAATTATTTTATTTCATTTCACCCCAAGTAAACACTCGGCGTTAGGACTAGGGTGTGTCCTGTAAGGTTGTGGTGGGTGGGACTCAGGCCACACCCTAGATTGCCAAAAAACAACAAACACATTTTCAAATGACAAAGCGCAACTAATACCCAGATATAATTATTTTATTTCATTTCACCCCAAGTAAACACTTGGCGTTAGGACTAGGGTGTGTCCTGTAAGGTTGTGGTGGGTGGGACACAGGCCACACCCTAGATTGCCAAAAAAACAACAAACAATTCTAAAAAAAAAAGGTCTAATTAAATCCGAAATATAGTTACGTTTGTAATGAAACAAAGTCAAACACATTTTCAAAGGACAAAGCGCAACTAATACCCAGATATAATTATTTTAAAATACAAAATCTATGGTTAATTTCCCTTTTCGTCGTAATGGTTCCTAGCTCTGGTGCAGCACTCAGGGTGGGACTGACCAGTTATGTGCCCATGGCACAGTCTGTTGTAGTCTGCATCCAGGAAACCTGTATCCGTCTTCACAATTAGGGAAAAGCTGCCATTTCAGTTCAGGGAAGTAGGGACGTTGTGGTGCTGTACTCTGTGCGGGGCAATTAGCAATGGACAAAGAGCGCACTGCTCATTGCATACCTTGGCAAGTTGGAAACTTCGGCAAAGCTGGCAGTTCACCCCAAGGAAACACATGGAGTTAGGACTAGGGTGTGTCCTGTAAGGTTGTGGTGGGTGGGACACAGGCCACACCCTAGATTGCCAAAAACAAACAAACAATTCTAAAAAAAAAAATGGTCAAATAAAATCTGAAATATAGTTACGTTTGTAATGAAACAAAGTCAAACACATTTTCAAATGACAAAGCGCAACTAATACCCAGATATAATTATTTTATTTCATTTCACCCCAAGTAAACACTTGGCATTAGGACTAGGGTGTGTCCTGTAAGGTTGTGGTGGGTGGGACACAGGCCACACCCTAGATTGCCAAAAAATAACAAACACATTTTCAAATGACAAAGCGCAACTAATACCCAGATATAATTATTTTATTTCATTTCACCCCAAGTAAACACTTGGCGTTAGGACTAGGGTGTGTCCTGTAAGGTTGTGGTGGGTGGGACACAGGCCACACCCTAGATTGCCAAAAAACAAGAAACAATAAAAAAAAATAAAAAAAAGGTCAAATAAAATCCAAAATATAGTTACGTTTGTAATGAAACAAAGTCAAACACATTTTCAAATGACAAAGCGCAACTAATACCCAGATATAATTATTTTATTTCATTTCACCCCAAGTAAACACTTGGCGTTAGGACTAGGGTGTGTCCTGTAAGGTTGTGGTGGGTGGGACACAGGCCACACCCTAGATTGCTAAAAAACAACAAACACATTTTCAAATGACAAAGCGCAACTAATACCCAGATATAATTATTTTATTTCATTTCACCCCAAGTAAACACTTGGCGTTAGGACTAGGGTGTGTCCTGTAAGGTTGTGGTGGGTGGGACACAGGCCACACCCTAGATTGCCAAAAAACAACAAACACATTTTCAAATGACAAAGCGCAACTAATACCCAGATATAATTATTTTAAAATACAAAATCTATGGTTAATTTGCCTTTTCGTCGTAATGGTTCCTAGCTCTGGTGCAGCACTCTGGGTGGGACTGACCAGTTATGTGCCCATGGCACAGTCTGTTGTAGTCTGCATCCAGGAAACCTGTATCCGTCTTCACAATTAGGGAAAAGCTGCCATTTCAGTTCAGGGAAGTAGGGACGTTGTGGTGCTGTACTCTGTGCGGGGCAATTAGCAATGGACAAAGAGCGCACTGCTCATTGCATACCTTGGCAAGTTGGAAACTTCGGCAAAGCTGGCAGTTCACCCCAAGTAAACACATGGAGTTAGGACTAGGGTGTGTCCTGTAAGGTTGTGGTGGGTGGGACACAGGCCACACCCTAGATTGCCAAAAACAAACAAACAATTCTAAAAAAAAAAATGGTCAAATAAAATCTCAAATATAGTTACGTTTGTAATGAAACAAAGTCAAACACATTTTCAAATGACAAAGCGCAACTAATACCCAGATATAATTATTTTATTTCATTTCACCCCAAGTAAACACTTGGCATTAGGACTAGGGTGTGTCCTGTAAGGTTGTGGTGGGTGGGACACAGGCCACACCCTAGATTGCCAAAAAACAAGAAACAATTCTAAAAAAAAAAAAAGGTCAAATAAAATCCAAAATATAGTTACGTTTGTAATGAAACAAAGTCAAACACATTTTCAAATGACAAAGCGCAACTAATACCCAGATATAATTATTTTATTTCCATTTCACCCCAAGTAAACACTTGGCGTTAGGACTAGGGTGTGTCCTGTAAGGTTGTGGTGGGTGGGACACAGGCCACACCCTAGATTGCCAAAAAATAACGAACACATTTTCAAATGAAAAAGCGCAACTAATACCCAGATATAATTATTTTATTTCATTTCACCCCAAGTAAACACTTGGCGTTAGGACTAGGGTGTGTCCTGTAAGGTTGTCGTGGGTGGGACACAGGCCACACCCTAGATTGCTAAAAAACAACAAACACATTTTCAAATGACAAAGCGCAACTAATACCCAGATATAATTAGTTTATTTCATTTCACCCCAAGTAAACACTTGGCGTTAGGACTAGGGTGTGTCCTGTAAGGTTGTGGTGGGTGGGACACAGGCCACACCCTAGATTGCCAAAAAACAACAAACACATTTTCAAATGACAAAGCGCAACTAATACCCAGATATAATTATTTTAAAATACAAAATCTATGGTTAATTTGCCTTTTCGTCGTAATGGTTCCTAGCTCTGGTGCAGCACTCTGGGTGGGACTGACCAGTTATGTGCCCATGGCACAGTCTGTTGTAGTCTGCATCCAGGAAACCTGTATCCGTCTTCACAATTAGGGAAAAGCTGCCATTTCAGTTCAGGGAAGTAGGGACGTTGTGGTGCTGTACTCTGTGCGGGGCAATTAGCAATGGACAAAGAGCGCACTGCTCATTGCATACCTTGGCAAGTTGGAAACTTCGGCAAAGCTGGCAGTTCACCCCAAGTAAACACATGGAGTTAGGACTAGGGTGTGTCCTGTAAGGTTGTGGTGGGTGGGACACAGGCCACACCCTAGATTGCCAAAAACAAACAAACAATTCAAAAAAAAAAAAGGTCAAATAAAATCTGAAATATAGTTACGTTTGTAATGAAACAAAGTCAAACACATTTTCAAATGACAAAGCGCAACTAATACCCAGATATAATTATTTTATTTCATTTCACCCCAAGTAAACACTTGGCGTTAGGACTAGGGTGTGTCCTGTAAGGTTGTGGTGGGTGGGACTCAGGCCACACCCTAGATTGCCAAAAAACAACAAACACATTTTCAAATGACAAAGCGCAACTAATACCCAGATATAATTATTTTATTTCAGTTCACCCCAAGTAAACACTTGGCGTTAGGACTAGGGTGTCTCCTGTAAGGTTGTGGTGGGTGGGACACAGGCCACACCCTAGATTGCCAAAAAACAACAAACACATTTTCAAATGACAAAGCGCAACTAATACCCAGATATAATTATTTTAAAATACAAAATCTATGGTTAATTTGCCTTTTCGTCGTAATGGTTCCTAGCTCTGGTGCAGCACTCTGGGTGGGACTGACCAGTTATGTGCCCATGGCACAGTCTGTTGTAGTCTGCATCCAGGAAACCTGTATCCGTCTTCACAATTAGGGAAAAGCTGCCATTTCAGTTCAGGGAAGTAGGGACGTTGTGGTGCTGTACTCTGTGCGGGGCAATTAGCAATGGACAAAGAGCGCACTGCTCATTGCATACCTTGGCAAGTTGGAAACTTCGGCAAAGCTGGCAGTTCACCCCAAGTAAACACATGGAGTTAGGACTAGGGTGTGTCCTGTAAGGTTGTGGTGGGTGGGACACAGGCCACACCCTAGATTGCCAAAAACAAACAAACAATTCTAAAAAAAAAAAGGTCAAATAAAATCTGAAATATAGTTACGTTTGTAATGAAACAAAGTCAAACACATTTTCAAATGACAAAGCGCAACTAATACCCAGATATAATTATTTTATTTCATTTCACCCCAAGTAAACACTTGGCGTTAGGACTAGGGTGTGTCCTGTAAGGTTGTGGTGGGTGGGACTCAGGCCACACCCTAGATTGCCAAAAAACAACAAACACATTTTCAAATGACAATGCGCAACTAATACCCAGATATAATTATTTTATTTCAGTTCACCCCAAGTAAACACTTGGCGTTAGGACTAGGGTGTCTCCTGTAAGGTTGTGGTGGGTGGGACACAGGCCACACCCTAGATTGCCAAAAAAAAAAAAAAAAATTCTAAAAAAAAAGGTCTAATAAAATCCGAAATATAGTTACGTTTGTAATGAAACAAAGTCAAACACATTTTCAAAGAACAAAGCGCAACTAATACCCAGATATAATTATTTTAAAATACAAAATCTATGGTTAATTTCCCTTTTCGTCGTAATGGTTCCTAGCTCTGGTGCAGCACTCTGGGTGGGACTGACCAGTTATGTGCCCATGGCACAGTCTGTTGTAGTCTGCATCCAGGAAACCTGTATCCTTCATCACAATTAGGGAAAAGCTGCCATTTCAGTTCAGGGAAGTAGGGACGTTGTGGTGCTGTACTCTGTGTGGGGCAATTAGCAATGGACAAAGAGCGCACTGCTCATTGCATACCTTGGCAAGTTGGAAACTTCGGCAAAGCTGGCAGTTCACCCCAAGTAAACACATGGAGTTAGGACTAGGGTGTGTCCTGTAAGGTTGTGGTGGGTGGGACACAGGCCACACCCTAGATTGCCAAAAACAAACAAACAATTCTAAAAAAAAAAAATGGTCAAATAAAATCTCAAATATAGTTACGTTTGTAATGAAACAAAGTCAAACACATTTTCAAATGACAAAGCGCAACTAATACCCAGATATAATTATTTTATTTCATTTCACCCCAAGTAAACACTTGGCGTTAGGACTAGGGTGTGTCCTGTAAGGTTGTGGTGGGTGGGACACAGGCCACACCCTAGATTGCCAAAAAATAACAAACACATTTTCAAATGACAAAGCGCAACTAATACCCAGATATAATTATTTTATTTCATTTCACCCCAAGTAAACACTTGGCGTTAGGACTAGGGTGTGTCCTGTAAGGTTGTGGTGGGTGGGACTTAGGCCACACCCTAGATTGCCAAAAACAACAAACACATTTTCAAATGACAAAGCGCAACTAATACCCAGATATAATTATTTTATTTCATTTCACCCCAAGTAAACACTAGGCGTTAGGACTAGGGTGTGTCCTGAAAGGTTGTGGTGGGTGGGACACAGGCCACACCCTAGATTGCCAAAAAAACAACAAACAATTCTAAAAAAAAAAGGTCTAATAAAATCCGAAATATAGTTACGTTTGTAATGAAACAAAGTCAAACACATTTTCAAAGGACAAAGCGCAACTAATACCCAGATATAATTATTTTAAAATACAAAATCTATGGTTAATTTGCCTTTTCGTCGTAATGGTTCCTAGCTCTGGTGCAGCACTCTGGGTGGGACTGACCAGTTATGTGCCCATGGCACAGTCTGTTGTAGTCTGCATCCAGGAAACCTGTATCCGTCTTCACAATTAGGGAAAAGCTGCCATTTCAGTTCAGGGAAGTAGGGACGTTGTGGTGCTGTACTCTGTGCGGGGCAATTAGCAATGGACAAAGAGCGCACTGCTCATTGCATACCTTGGCAAGTTGGAAACTTCGGCAAAGCTGGCAGTTCACCCCAAGGAAACACATGGAGTTAGGACTAGGGTGTGTCCTGTAAGGTTGTGGTGGGTGGGACACAGGCCACACCCTAGATTGCCAAAAACAAACAAACAATTCTAAAAAAAAAAATGGTCAAATAAAATCTGAAATATAGTTACGTTTGTAATGAAACAAAGTCAAACACATTTTCAAATGACAAAGCGCAACTAATACCCAGATATAATTATTTTATTTCATTTCACCCCAAGTAAACACTTGGCATTAGGACTAGGGTGTGTCCTGTAAGGTTGTGGTGGGTGGGACACAGGCCACACCCTAGATTGCCAAAAAATAACAAACACATTTTCAAATGACAAAGCGCAACTAATACCCAGATATAATTATTTTATTTTATTTCACCCCAAGTAAACACTTGGCGTTAGGACTAGGGTGTGTCCTGTAAGGTTGTGGTGGGTGGGATACAGGCCACACCCTAGATTGCCAAAAAACAAGAAACAATAAAAAAAAATAAAAAAAAGGTCAAATAAAATCCAAAATATAGTTACGTTTGTAATGAAACAAAGTCAAACACATTTTCAAATGACAAAGCGCAACTAATACCCAGATATAATTATTTTAAAATACAAAATCTATGGTTAATTTGCCTTTTCGTCGTAATGGTTCCTAGCTCTGGTGCAGCACTCTGGGTGGGACTGACCAGTTATGTGCCCATGGCACAGTCTGTTGTAGTCTGCATCCAGGAAACCTGTATCCGTCTTCACAATTAGGGAAAAGCTGCCATTTCAGTTCAGGGAAGTAGGGACGTTGTGGTGCTGTACTCTGTGCGGGGCAATTAGCAATGGACAAAGAGCGCACTGCTCATTGCATACCTTGGCAAGTTGGAAACTTCGGCAAAGCTGGCAGTTCACCCCAAGGAAACACATGGAGTTAGGACTAGGGTGTGTCCTGTAAGGTTGTGGTGGGTGGGACACAGGCCACACCCTAGATTGCCAAAAACAAACAAACAATTCTAAAAAAAAAAATGGTCAAATAAAATCTGAAATATAGTTACGTTTGTAATGAAACAAAGTCAAACACATTTTCAAATGACAAAGCGCAACTAATACCCAGATATAATTATTTTATTTCATTTCACCCCAAGTAAACACTTGGCATTAGGACTAGGGTGTGTCCTGTAAGGTTGTGGTGGGTGGGACACAGGCCACACCCTAGATTGCCAAAAAATAACAAACACATTTTCAAATGACAAAGCGCAACTAATACCCAGATATAATTATTTTATTTTATTTCACCCCAAGTAAACACTTGGCGTTAGGACTAGGGTGTGTCCTGTAAGGTTGTGGTGGGTGGGACACAGGCCACACCCTAGATTGCCAAAAAACAAGAAACAATAAAAAAAAATAAAAAAAAGGTCAAATAAAATCCAAAATATAGTTACGTTTGTAATGAAACAAAGTCAAACACATTTTCAAATGACAAAGCGCAACTAATACCCAGATATAATTATTTTAAAATACAAAATCTATGGTTAATTTGCCTTTTCGTCGTAATGGTTCCTAGCTCTGGTGCAGCACTCTGGGTGGGACTGACCAGTTATGTGCCCATGGCACAGTCTGTTGTAGTCTGCATCCAGGAAACCTGTATCCGTCTTCACAATTAGGGAAAAGCTGCCATTTCAGTTCAGGGAAGTAGGGACGTTGTGGTGCTGTACTCTGTGCGGGGCAATTAGCAATGGACAAAGAGCGCACTGCTCATTGCATACCTTGGCAAGTTGGAAACTTCGGCAAAGCTGGCAGTTCACCCCAAGGAAACACATGGAGTTAGGACTAGGGTGTGTCCTGTAAGGTTGTGGTGGGTGGGACACAGGCCACACCCTAGATTGCCAAAAACAAACAAACAATTCTAAAAAAAAAAATGGTCAAATAAAATCTGAAATATAGTTACGTTTGTAATGAAACAAAGTCAAACACATTTTCAAATGACAAAGCGCAACTAATACCCAGATATAATTATTTTATTTCATTTCACCCCAAGTAAACACTTGGCATTAGGACTAGGGTGTGTCCTGTAAGGTTGTGGTGGGTGGGACACAGGCCACACCCTAGATTGCCAAAAAATAACAAACACATTTTCAAATGACAAAGCGCAACTAATACCCAGATATAATTATTTTATTTTATTTCACCCCAAGTAAACACTTGGCGTTAGGACTAGGGTGTGTCCTGTAAGGTTGTGGTGGGTGGGACACAGGCCACACCCTAGATTGCCAAAAAACAAGAAACAATAAAAAAAAAAAAAAAAAGGTCAAATAAAATCCAAAATATAGTTACGTTTGTAATGAAACAAAGTCAAACACATTTTCAAATGACAAAGCGCAACTAATACCCAGATATAATTATTTTATTTCATTTAACCCCAAGTAAACACTTGGCGTTAGGACTAGGGTGTGTCCTGTAAGGTTGTGGTGGGTGGGACACAGGCCACACCCTAGATTGCCAAAAAACAACAAACACATTTTCAAATGACAAAGCGCAACTAATACCCAGATATCATTATTTTAAAATACAAAATCTATGGTTAATTTGCCTTTTCGTCGTAATGGTTCCTAGCTCTGGTGCAGCACTCTGGGTGGGACTGACCAGTTATGTGCCCATGGCACAGTCTGTTGTAGTCTGCATCCAGGAAACCTGTATCCGTCTTCACAATTAGGGAAAAGCTGCCATTTCAGTTCAGGGAAGTAGGTACGTTGTGGTGCTGTACTCTGTGTGGGGCAATTAGCAATGGACAAAGAGCGGACTGCTCATTGCATACCTTGGCAAGTTGGAAATTTCGGCAAAGCTGGCAGTTCACCCCAAGTAAACACATGGAGTTAGGACTAGGGTGTGTCCTGTAAGGTTGTGGTGGGTGGGACACAGGCCACACCCTAGATTGCCAAAAACAAACAAACAATTCAAAAAAAAAAAAGGTCAAATAAAATCTGAAATATAGTTACGTTTGTAATGAAACAAAGTCAAACACATTTTCAAATGACAAAGCGCAACTAATACCCAGATATAATTATTTTATTTTATTTCACCCCAAGTAAACACTCGGCGTTAGGACTAGGGTGTGTCCTGTAAGGTTGTGGTGGGTGGGACTCAGGCCACACCCTAGATTGCCAAAAAACAACAAACACATTTTCAAATGACAAAGCGCAACTAATACCCAGATATAATTATTTTATTTCATTTCACCCCAAGTAAACACTTGGCGTTAGGACTAGGGTGTGTCCTGTAAGGTTGTGGTGGGTGGGACACAGGCCACACCCTAGATTGCCAAAAAAACAACAAACAATTCTAAAAAAAAAAGGTCTAATAAAATCCGAAATATAGTTACGTTTGTAATGAAACAAAGTTAAACACATTTTCAAAGGACAAAGCGCAACTAATACCCAGATATAATTATTTTAAAATACAAAATCTATGGTTAATTTCCCTTTTCGTCGTAATGGTTCCTAGCTCTGGTGCAGCACTCTGGGTGGGACTGACCAGTTACTGTATGTGCCCATGGCACAGTCTGTTGTAGTCTGCATCCAGGAAACCTGTATCCGTCTTCACAATTAGGGAAAAGCTGCCATTTCAGTTCAGGGAAGTAGGGACGTTGTGGTGCTGTACTCTGTGCGGGGCAATTAGCAATGGACAAAGAGCCCACTGCTCATTGCATACCTTGGCAAGTTGGAAACTTCGGCAAAGCTGGCAGTTCACCCCAAGTAAACACATGGAGTTAGGACTAGGGTGTGTCCTGTAAGGTTGTGGTGGGTGGGACACAGGCCACACCCTAGATTGCCAAAAACAAACAAACAATTCTAAAAAAAAAAATGGTCAAATAAAATCTCAAATATAGTTACGTTTGTAATGAAACAAAGTCAAACACATTTTCAAATGACAAAGCGCAACTAATACCCAGATATAATTATTTTATTTCATTTCACCCCAAGTAAACACTTGGGGTTAGGACTAGGGTGTGTCCTGTAAGGTTGTGGTGGGTGGGACACAGGCCACACCCTAGATTGCCAAAAAACAAGAAACAATTCTAAAAAAAAAAAAAGGTCAAATAAAATCTCAAATATAGTTACGTTTGTAATGAAACAAAGTCAAACACATTTTCAAATGACAAAGCGCAACTAATACCCAGATATAATTATTTTATTTCATTTCACCCCAAGTAAACACTTGGGGTTAGGACTAGGGTGTGTCCTGTAAGGTTGTGGTGGGTGGGACACAGGCCACACCCTATATTGCCAAAAAATAACGAACACATTTTCAAATGAAAAAGCGCAACTAATACCCAGATATAATTATTTTATTTCATTTCACCCCAAGTAAACACTTGGCGTTAGGACTAGGGTGTGTCCTGTAAGGTTGTGGTGGGTGGGACACAGGCCACACCCTAGATTGCTAAAAAACAACAAACACATTTTCAAATGACAAAGCGCAACTAATACCCAGATATAATTATTTTATTTCATTTCACCCCAAGTAAACACTTGGCGTTAGGACTAGGGTGTGTCCTGTAAGGTTGTGGTGGGTGGGACACAGGCCACACCCTAGATTGCTAAAAAACAACAAACACATTTTCAAATGACAAAGCGCAACTAATACCCAGATATAATTATTTCATTTCATTTCACCCCAAGTAAACACTTGGCGTTAGGACTAGGGTGTGTCCTGTAAGGTTGTGGTGGGTGGGACACAGGCCACACCCTAGATTGCCAAAAAAACAACAAACAATTCTAAAAGAAAAAGGTCTAATAAAATCCGAAATATAGTTACGTTTGTAATGAAACAAAGTCAAACACATTTTCAAAGGACAAAGCGCTACTAATACCCAGATATAATTATTTTAAAATACAAAATCTATGGTTAATTTGCCTTTTCGTCGTAATGGTTCCTAGCTCTGGTGCAGCACTCTGGGTGGGACTGACCAGTTATGTGCCCATGGCACAGTCTGTTGTAGTCTGCATCCAGGAAACCTGTATCCGTCTTCACAATTAGGGAAAAGCTGCCATTTCAGTTCAGGGAAGTAGGGACGTTGTGGTGCTGTACTCTGTGCGGGGCAATTAGCAATGGACAAAGAGCGCACTGCTCATTGCATACCTTGGCAAGTTGGAAACTTCGGCAAAGCTGGCAGTTCACCCCAAGTAAACACATGGAGTTAGGACTAGGGTGTGTCCTGTAAGGTTGTGGTGGGTGGGACACAGGCCACACCCTAGATTGCCAAAAAACAACAAACACATTTTCAAATGACAAAGCGCAACTACTACCCAGATATAATTATTTTATTTCATTTCACCCAAAGTAAACACTTGGCGTTAGGACTAGGGTGTGTCCTGTAAGGTTGTGGTGGGTGGGACACAGGCCACACCCTAGATTGCCAAAAAAACAACAAACAATTCTAAAAAAAAAAGGTCTAATTAAATCCGAAATATAGTTACGTTTGTAATGAAACAAAGTCAAACACATTTTCAAAGGACAAAGCGCAACTAATACCCAGATATAATTATTTTAAAATACAAAATCTATGGTTAATTTCCCTTTTCGTCGTAATGGTTCCTAGCTCTGGTGCAGCACTCTGGGTGGGACTGACCAGTTATGTGCCCATGGCACAGTCTGTTGTAGTCTGCATCCAGGAAACCTGTATCCGTCTTCACAATTAGGGAAAAGCTGCCATTTCAGTTCAGGAAAGTAGGGACGTTGTGGTGCTGTACTCTGTGCGGGGCAATTAGCAATGGACAAAGAGCGCACTGCTCATTGCATACCTTGGCAAGTTGGAAACTTCGGCAAAGCTGGCAGTTCACCCCAAGTAAACACATGGAGTTAGGACTAGGGTGTGTCTTGTAAGGTTGTGGTGGGTGGGACACTGGCCACACCCTAGATTGCCAAAAACAAACAAACAATTCTAAAAAAAAAAATGGTCAAATAAAATCTGAAATATAGTTACGTTTGTAATGAAACAAAGTCAAACTCATTTTCAAATGACAAAGCGCAACTAATACCCAGATATAATTATTTTATTTCATTTCACCCCAAGTAAACACTTGGGGTTAGGACTAGGGTGTGTCCTGTAAGGTTGTGGTGGGTGGGACACAGGCCACACCCTAGATTGCCAAAAAACAAGAAACAATTCTTAAAAAAAAAAAAAAGGTCAAATAAAATCCAAAATATAGTTACGTTTGTAATGAAACAAAGTCAAACACATTTTCAAATGACAAAGCGCAACTAATACCCAGATATAATTATTTTATTTCCATTTCACCCCAAGTAAACACTTGGCGTTAGGACTAGGGTGTGTCCTGTAAGGTTGTGGTGGGTGGGACACAGGCCACACCCTAGATTGCCAAAAAATAACGAACACATTTTCAAATGAAAAAGCGCAACTATACCCAGATATAATTATTTTATTTCCATTTCACCCCAAGTAAACACTTGGCGTTAGGACTAGGGTGTGTCCTGTAAGGTTGTGGTGGGTGGGACACAGGCCACACCCTAGATTGCCAAAAAATAACGAACACATTTTAAAATGAAAAAGCGCAACTATACCCAGATATAATTATTTTATTTCATTTCACCCCAAGTAAACACTTGGCGTTAGGACTAGGGTGTGTCCTGTAAGGTTGTGGTGGGTGGGACACAGGCCACACCCTAGATTGCTAAAAAACAACAAACACATTTTCAAATGACAAAGCGCAACTAATACCCAGATATAATTATTTTATTTCATTTCACCCCAAGTAAACACTTGGCGTTAGGACTAGGGTGTGTCCTGTAAGGTTGTGGTGGGTGGGACACAGGCCACACCCTAGATTGCTAAAAAACAACAAACACATTTTCAAATGACAAAGCGCAACTAATACCCAGATATAATTATTTCATTTCATTTCACCCCAAGTAAACACTTGGCGTTAGGACTAGGGTGTGTCCTGTAAGGTTGTGGTGGGTGGGACACAGGCAACACCCTAGATTGCCAAAAAAACAACAAACAATTCTAAAAGAAAAAGGTCTAATAAAATCCGAAATATAGTTACGTTTGTAATGAAACAAAGTCAAACACATTTTCAAAGGACAAAGCGCTACTAATACCCAGATATAATTATTTTAAAATACAAAATCTATGGTTAATTTGCCTTTTCGTCGTAATGGTTCCTAGCTCTGGTGCAGCACTCTGGGTGGGACTGACCAGTTATGTGCCCATGGCACAGTCTGTTGTAGTCTGCATCCAGGAAACCTGTATCCGTCTTCACAATTAGGGAAAAGCTGCCATTTCAGTTCAGGGAAGTAGGGACGTTGTGGTGCTGTACTCTGTGCGGGGCAATTACCGATGGACAAAGAGCGCACTGCTCATTGCATACCTTGGCAAGTTGGAAACTTCGGCAAAGCTGGCAGTTCACCCCAAGTAAACACATGGAGTTAGGACTAGGGTGTGTCCTGTAAGGTTGTGGTGGGTGGGACACAGGCCACACCCTAGATTGCCAAAAACAAACAAACAATTCTAAAAAAAAAAATGGTCAAATAAAATCTCAAATATAGTTACGTTTGTAATGAAACAAAGTCAAACACATTTTCAAATGACAAAGCGCAACTAATACCCAGATATAATTATTTTATTTCATTTCACCCCAAGTTAACACTTGGCGTTAGGACTAGGGTGTGTCCTGTAAGGTTGTGGTGGGTGGGACACAGGCCACACCCTAGATTGCCAAAAACAAACAAACAATTCTAAAAAAAAAAAGGTCAAATAAAATCTGAAATATAGTTACGTTTGTAATGAAACAAAGTCAAACACATTTTCAAATGACAAAGCGCAACTAATACCCAGATTTAATTATTTTATTTCATTTCACCCCAAGTAAACACTCGGCGTTAGGACTAGGGTGTGTCCTGTAAGGTTGTGGTGGGTGGGACTCAGGCCACACCCTAGATTGCCAAAAACAACAAACACATTTTCAAATGACAAAGCGCAACTAATACCCAGATATAATTATTTTATTTCATTTCACCCCAAGTAAACACTTGGCGTTAGGACTAGGGTGTGTCCTGTAAGGTTGTGGTGGGTGGGACACAGGCCACACCCTAGATTGCCAAAAAAACAACAAACAATTCTAAAAAAAAAAGGTCTAATAAAATCCGAAATATAGTTACGTTTGTAATGAAACAAAGCCAAACACATTTTCAAAGGACAAAGCGCAACTAATACCCAGATATAATTATTTTAAAATACAAAATCTATGGTTAATTTCCCTTTTCGTCGTAATGGTTCCTAGCTCTGGTGCAGCACTCTGGGTGGGACTGACCAGTTATGTGCCCATGGCACAGTCTGTTGTAGTGTGCATCCAGGAAACCTGTATCCGTCTTCACAATTAGGGAAAAGCTGCCATTTCAGTTCAGGAAAGTAGGGACGTTGTGGTGCTGTACTCTGTGCGGGGCAATTAGCAATGGACAAAGAGCGCACTGCTCATTGCATACCTTGGCAAGTTGGAAACTTCGGCAAAGCTGGCAGTTCACCCCAAGTAAACACATGGAGTTAGGACTAGGGTGTGTCTTGTAAGGTTGTGGTGGGTGGGACACTGGCCACACCCTAGATTGCCAAAAACAAACAAACAATTCTAAAAAAAAAAATGGTCAAATAAAATCTGAAATATAGTTACGTTTGTAATGAAACAAAGTCAAACTCATTTTCAAATGACAAAGCGCAACTAATACCCAGATATAATTATTTTATTTCATTTCACCCCAAGTAAACACTTGGGGTTAGGACTAGGGTGTGTCCTGTAAGGTTGTGGTGGGTGGGACACAGGCCACACCCTAGATTGCCAAAAAACAAGAAACAATTCAAAAAAAAAAAAAAAAGGTCAAATAAAATCCAAAATATAGTTACGTTTGTAATGAAACAAAGTCAAACACATTTTCAAATGACAAAGCGCAACTAATACCCAGATATAATTATTTTATTTCCATTTCACCCCAAGTAAACACTTGGCGTTAGGACTAGGGTGTGTCCTGTAAGGTTGTGGTGGGTGGGACACAGGCCACACCCTAGATTGCCAAAAAATAACGAACACATTTTCAAATGAAAAAGCGCAACTATACCCAGATATAATTATTTTATTTCATTTCACCCCAAGTAAACACTTGGCGTTAGGACTAGGGTGTGTCTTGTAAGGTTGTGGTGGGTGGGACACAGGCCACACCCTAGATTGCTAAAAAACAACAAACACATTTTCAAATGACAAAGCGCAACTAATACCCAGATATAATTATTTCATTTCATTTCACCCCAAGTAAACACTTGGCGTTAGGACTAGGGTGTGTCCTGTAAGGTTGTGGTGGGTGGGACACAGGCAACACCCTAGATTGCCAAAAAAACAACAAACAATTCTAAAAGAAAAAGGTCTAATAAAATCCGAAATATAGTTACGTTTGTAATGAAACAAAGTCAAACACATTTTCAAAGGACAAAGCGCTACTAATACCCAGATATAATTATTTTAAAATACAAAATCTATGGTTAATTTGCCTTTTCGTCGTAATGGTTCCTAGCTCTGGTGCAGCACTCTGGGTGGGACTGACCAGTTATGTGCCCATGGCACAGTCTGTTGTAGTCTGCATCCAGGAAACCTGTATCCGTCTTCACAATTAGGGAAAAGCTGCCATTTCAGTTCAGGGAAGTAGGGACGTTGTGGTGCTGTACTCTGTGCGGGGCAATTACCGATGGACAAAGAGCGCACTGCTCATTGCATACCTTGGCAAGTTGGAAACTTCGGCAAAGCTGGCAGTTCACCCCAAGTAAACACATGGAGTTAGGACTAGGGTGTGTCCTGTAAGGTTGTGGTGGGTGGGACACAGGCCACACCCTAGATTGCCAAAAACAAACAAACAATTCTAAAAAAAAAAATGGTCAAATAAAATCTCAAATATAGTTACGTTTGTAATGAAACAAAGTCAAACACATTTTCAAATGACAAAGCGCAACTAATACCCAGATATAATTATTTTATTTCATTTCACCCCAAGTTAACACTTGGCGTTAGGACTAGGGTGTGTCCTGTAAGGTTGTGGTGGGTGGGACACAGGCCACACCCTAGATTGCCAAAAACAAACAAACAATTCTAAAAAAAAAAAGGTCAAATAAAATCTGAAATATAGTTACGTTTGTAATGAAACAAAGTCAAACACATTTTCAAATGACAAAGCGCAACTAATACCCAGATTTAATTATTTTATTTCATTTCACCCCAAGTAAACACTCGGCGTTAGGACTAGGGTGTGTCCTGTAAGGTTGTGGTGGGTGGGACTCAGGCCACACCCTAGATTGCCAAAAACAACAAACACATTTTCAAATGACAAAGCGCAACTAATACCCAGATATAATTATTTTATTTCATTTCACCCCAAGTAAACACTTGGCGTTAGGACTAGGGTGTGTCCTGTAAGGTTGTGGTGGGTGGGACACAGGCCACACCCTAGATTGCCAAAAAAACAACAAACAATTCTAAAAAAAAAAGGTCTAATAAAATCCGAAATATAGTTACGTTTGTAATGAAACAAAGCCAAACACATTTTCAAAGGACAAAGCGCAACTAATACCCAGATATAATTATTTTAAAATACAAAATCTATGGTTAATTTCCCTTTTCGTCGTAATGGTTCCTAGCTCTGGTGCAGCACTCTGGGTGGGACTGACCAGTTATGTGCCCATGGCACAGTCTGTTGTAGTGTGCATCCAGGAAACCTGTATCCGTCTTCACAATTAGGGAAAAGCTGCCATTTCAGTTCAGGAAAGTAGGGACGTTGTGGTGCTGTACTCTGTGCGGGGCAATTAGCAATGGACAAAGAGCGCACTGCTCATTGCATACCTTGGCAAGTTGGAAACTTCGGCAAAGCTGGCAGTTCACCCCAAGTAAACACATGGAGTTAGGACTAGGGTGTGTCTTGTAAGGTTGTGGTGGGTGGGACACTGGCCACACCCTAGATTGCCAAAAACAAACAAACAATTCTAAAAAAAAAAATGGTCAAATAAAATCTGAAATATAGTTACGTTTGTAATGAAACAAAGTCAAACTCATTTTCAAATGACAAAGCGCAACTAATACCCAGATATAATTATTTTATTTCATTTCACCCCAAGTAAACACTTGGGGTTAGGACTAGGGTGTGTCCTGTAAGGTTGTGGTGGGTGGGACACAGGCCACACCCTAGATTGCCAAAAAACAAGAAACAATTCAAAAAAAAAAAAAAAAGGTCAAATAAAATCCAAAATATAGTTACGTTTGTAATGAAACAAAGTCAAACACATTTTCAAATGACAAAGCGCAACTAATACCCAGATATAATTATTTTATTTCCATTTCACCCCAAGTAAACACTTGGCGTTAGGACTAGGGTGTGTCCTGTAAGGTTGTGGTGGGTGGGACACAGGCCACACCCTAGATTGCCAAAAAATAACGAACACATTTTCAAATGAAAAAGCGCAACTATACCCAGATATAATTATTTTATTTCATTTCACCCCAAGTAAACACTTGGCGTTAGGACTAGGGTGTGTCTTGTAAGGTTGTGGTGGGTGGGACACAGGCCACACCCTAGATTGCTAAAAAACAACAAACACATTTTCAAATGACAAAGCGCAACTAATACCCAGATATAATTATTTCATTTCATTTCACCCCAAGTAAACACTTGGCGTTAGGACTAGGGTGTGTCCTGTAAGGTTGTGGTGGGTGGGACACAGGCAACACCCTAGATTGCCAAAAAAACAACAAACAATTCTAAAAGAAAAAGGTCTAATAAAATCCGAAATATAGTTATGTTTGTAATGAAACAAAGTCAAACACATTTTCAAAGGACAAAGCGCTACTAATACCCAGATATAATTATTTTAAAATACAAAATCTATGGTTAATTTGCCTTTTCGTCGTAATGGTTCTTAGCTCTGGTGCAGCACTCTGGGTGGGACTGACCAGTTATTTGCCCATGGCACAGTCTGTTGTAGTCTGCATCCAGGAAACCTGTATCCGTCTTCACAATTAGGGAAAAGCTGCCATTTCAGTTCAGGGAAGTAGGGACGTTGTGGTGCTGTACTCTGTGCGGGGCAATTAGCAATGGACAAAGAGCGCACTGCTCATTGCATACCTTGGCAAGTTGGAAACTTCGGCAAAGCTGGCAGTTCACCCCAAGTAAACAAATGGAGTTAGGACTAGGGTGTGTCCTGTAAGGTTGTGGTGGGTGGGACACAGGCCACACCCTAGATTGCCAAAAACAAACAAACAATTCTAAAAAAAAAAATGGTCAAATAAAATCTGAAATATAGTTACGTTTGTAATGAAACAAAGTCAAACACATTTTCAAATGACAAAGCGCAACTAATAACCAGATATAATTATTTTATTTCATTTCACCCCAAGTAAACACTTGGCGTTAGGACTAGGGTGTGTCCTGTAAGGTTGTGGTGGGTGGGACTCAGGCCACACCCTAGATTGCCAAAAAACAACAAACACATTTTCAAATGACAAAGCGCAACTAATACCCAGATATAATTATTTTATTTCATTTCATCCCAAGTAAACACTTGGCGTTAGGACTAGGGTGTGTCCTGTAAGGTTGTGGTGGGTGGGACACAGGCCACACCCTAGATTGGCAAAAAAACAACAAACAATTCTAAAAAAAAAAAGGTCTAATAAAATCCGAAATATAGTTACGTTTGTAATGAAACAAAGTCAAACACATTTTCAAAGGACAAAGCGCAACTAATACCTGGAAATAATTATTTTAAAATACAAAATCTATGGTTAATTTCCCTTTTTGTCGTAATGGTTCCTAGCTCTGGTGCAGCACTCTGGGTGGGACTGACCAGTTATGTGCCCATGGCACAGTCTGTTGTAGTCTGCATCCAGGAAACCTGTATCCGTCTTCACAATTAGGGAAAAGCTGCCATTTCAGTTCAGGGAAGTAGGGACGTTGTGGTGCTGTACTCTGTGCGGGGCAATTACCAATGGACAAAGAGCGCACTGCTCATTGCATACCTTGGCAAGTTGGAAACTTCGGCAAAGCTGGCAGTTCACCCCAAGTAAACACATGGAGTTAGGACTAGGGTGTGTCCTGTAAGGTTGTGGTGGGTGGGACACAGGCCACACCCTAGATTGCCAAAAACAAACAAACACTTCTAAAAAAAAAAATGGTCAAATAAAATCTCAAATATAGTTACGTTTGTAATGAAACAAAGTCAAACACATTTTCAAATGACAAAGCGCAACTAATACCCAGATATAATTATTTTATTTCATTTCACCCCAAGTAAACACTTGGCGTTAGGACTAGGGTGTGTCCTGTAAGGTTGTGGTGGGTGGGACACAGGCCACACCCTAGATTGCCAAAAACAAACAAACAATTCTAAAAAAAAAAATGGTCAAATAAAATCTCAAATATAGTTACGTTTGTAATGAAACAAAGTCAAACACATTTTCAAATGACAAAGCGCAACTAATACCCAGATATAATTATTTTATTTCATTTCACCCCAAGTAAACACTTGGCGTTAGGACTAGGGTGTGTCCTGTAAGGTTGTGGTGGGTGGGACACAGGCCACACCCTAGATTGCCAAAAAACAACAAACACATTTTCAAATGACAAAGCGCAACTAATACCCAGATATAATTATTTTAAAATACAAAATCTATGGTTAATTTGCCTTTTCGTCGTAATGGTTCCTAGCTCTGGTGCAGCACTCTGGGTGGGACTGACCAGTTATGTGCCCATGGCACAGTCTGTTGTAGTCTGCATCCAGGAAACCTGTATCCGTCTTCACAATTAGGGAAAAGCTGCCATTTCAGTTCAGGGAAGTAGGGACGTTGTGGTGCTGTACTCTGTGCGGGGCAATTAGCAATGGACAAAGAGCGCACTGCTCATTGCATACCTTGGCAAGTTGGAAACTTCGGCAAAGCTGGCAGTTCACCCCAAGTAAACACATGGAGTTAGGACTAGGGTGTGTCCTGTAAGGTTGTGGTGGGTGGGACACAGGCCACACCCTAGATTGCCAAAAACAAACAAACAATTCAAAAAAAAAAAAGGTTAAATAAAATCTGAAATATAGTTACGTTTGTAATGAAACAAAGTCAAACACATTTTCAAATGACAAAGCGCAACTAATACCCAGAATAATTATTTTATTTCATTTCACCCCAAGTAAACACTCGGCGTTAGGACTAGGGTGTGTCCTGTAAGGTTGTGGTGGGTGGGACTCAGGCCACACCCTAGATTGCCAAAAAACAACAAACACATTTTCAAATGACAAAGCGCAACTAATACCCAGATATAATTATTTTATTTCATTTCACCCCAAGGAAACACTTGGCGTTAGGACTAGGGTGTGTCCTGTAAGGTTGTGGTGGGTGGGACACAGGCCACACCCTAGATTGCCAAAAAAACAACAAACAATTCTAAAAAAAAAAGGTCTAATAAAATCCGAAATATAGTTACGTTTGTAATGAAACAAAGTCAAACACATTTTCAAAGGACAAAGCGCAACTAATACCCAGATATAATTATTTTAAAATACAAAATCTATGGTTAATTTCCCTTTTCGTCGTAATGGTTCCTAGCTCTGGTGCAGCACTCTGGGTGGGACTGACCAGTTATGTGCCCATGGCACAGTCTGTTGTAATCTGCATCCAGGAAACCTGTATCCGTCTTCACAATTAGGGAAAAGCTGCCATTTCAGTTCAGGGAAGTAGGTACGTTGTGGTGCTGTACTCTGTGCGGGGCAATTAGCAATGGACAAAGATCGCACTGCTCATTGCATACCTTGGCAAGTTGGAAACTTCGGCAAAGCTGGCAGTTCACCCCAAGTAAACACTTGGCGTTAGGACTAGGGTGTGTCCTGTAAGGTTGTGGTGGGTGGGACACAGGCCACACCCTAGATTGCCAAAAACAAACAAACAATTCTAAAAAAAAAAAATGGTCAAATAAAATCTCAAATATAGTTACGTTTGTAATGAAACAAAGTCAAACTCATTTTCAAATGACAAAGCGCAACTAATACCCAGATATAATTATTTTATTTCATTTCACCCCAAGTAAACACTTGGCGTTAGGACTAGGGTGTGTCCTGTAAGGTTGTGGTGGGTGGGTCACAGGCCACACCCTAGATTGCCAAAAAAACAACAAACAATTCTAAAAAAAAAAGGTCTAATAAAATCCGAAATATAGTTACGTTTGTAATGAAACAAAGTCAAACACATTTTCAAATGACAAAGCGCAACTAATACCCAGATATAATTATTTTATTTCATTTCACCCCAAGTAAACACTTGGCATTAGGACTAGGGTGTGTCCTGTAAGGTTGTGGTGGGTGGGACACAGGCCACACCCTAGATTGCCAAAAAATAACGAACACATTTTCAAATGACAAAGCGCAACTAATACCCAGATATAATTATTTTATTTCATTTCACCCCAAATAAACACTTGGCGTTAGGACTAGGGTGTGTCCTGTAAGGTTGTGGTGGGTGGGACACAGGCCACACCCTAGATTGCTAAAAAACAACAAACACATTTTCAAATGACAAAGCGCAACTAATACCCAGATATAATTATTTTATTTCATTTCACCCCAAGTAAACACTTGGCGTTAGGACTAGGGTGTGTCCTGTAAGGTTGTGGTGGGTGGGACACAGGCCACACCCTAGATTGCTAAAAAACAACAAACACATTTTCAAATGACAAAGCGCAACTAATACCCAGATATAATTATTTTATTTCATTTCACCCCAAGTAAACACTTGGCGTTAGGACTAGGGTGTGTCCTGTAAGGTTGTGGTGGGTGGGACACAGGCCACACCCTAGATTGCCAAAAAAAAAAAAAAAAATTCTAAAAGAAAAAGGTCTAATAAAATCCGAAATATAGTTACGTTTGTAATGAAACAAAGTCAAACACATTTTCAAAGGACAAAGCGCTACTAATACCCAGATATAATTATTTTAAAATACAAAATCTATGGTTAATTTGCCTTTTCGTCGTAATGGTTCCTAGCTCTGGTGCAGCACTCTGGGTGGGACTGACCAGTTATGTGCCCATGGCACAGTCTGTTGTAGTCTGCATCCAGGAAACCTGTATCCGTCTTCACAATTAGGGAAAAGCTGCCATTTCAGTTCAGGGAAGTAGGGACGTTGTGGTGCTGTACTTTGTGCGGGGCAATTAGCAATGGACAAAGAGCGCACTGCTCATTGCATACCTTGGCAAGTTGGAAACTTCGGCAAAGCTGGCAGTTCACCCCAAGTAAACACATGGAGTTAGGCTAGGGTGTGTCCTGTAAGGTTGTGGTGGGTGGGACACAGGCCACACCCTAGATTGCCAAAAACAAACAAACAATTCTAAAAAAAAAAAAGGTCAAATAAAATCTCAAATATAGTTACGTTTGTAATGAAACAAAGTCAAACACATTTTCAAATGACAAAACGCAACTAATACCCAGATATAATTATTTTATTTCATTTCACCCCAAGTAAACACTTGGGGTTAGGACTAGGGTGTGTCCTGTAAGGTTGTGGTGGGTGGGACACAGGCCACACCCTAGATTGCCAAAAAATAACGAACACATTTTCAAATGAAAAAGCGCAACTAATACCCAGATATAATTATTTTATTTCATTTCACCCCAAGTAAACACTTGGCGTTAGGACTAGGGTGTGTCCTGTAAGGTTGTGGTGGGTGGGACACAGGCCACACCCTAGATTGCTAAAAAACAACAAACACATTTTCAAATGACAAAGCGCAACTAATACCCAGATATAATTATTTTATTTCATTTCACCACAAGTAAACACTTGGCGTTAGGACTAGGGTGTGTCCTGTAAGGTTGTGGTGGGTGGGACACAGGCCACACCCTAGATTGCTAAAAAACAACAAACACATTTTCAAATGACAAAGCGCAACTAATACCCAGATATAATTATTTCATTTCATTTCACCCCAAGTAAACACTTGGCGTTAGGACTAGGGTGTGTCCTGTAAGGTTGTGGTGGGTGGGACACAGGCAACACCCTAGATTGCCAAAAAAACAACAAACAATTCTAAAAGAAAAAGGTCTAATAAAATCCGAAATATAGTTACGTTTGTAATGAAACAAAGTCAAACACATTTTCAAAGGACAAAGCGCTACTAATACCCAGATATAATTATTTTAAAATACAAAATCTATGGTTAATTTGCCTTTTCGTCGTAATGGTTCCTAGCTCTGGTGCAGCACTCTGGGTGGGACTGACCAGTTATGTGCCCATGGCACAGTCTGTTGTAGTCTGCATCCAGGAAACCTGTATCCGTCTTCACAATTAGGGAAAAGCTGCCATTTCAGTTCAGGGAAGTAGGGACGTTGTGGTGCTGTACTCTGTGCGGGGCAATTAGCAATGGACAAAGAGCGCACTGCTCATTGCATACCTTGGCAAGTTGGAAACTTCGGCAAAGCTGGCAGTTCACCCCAAGTAAACACATGGAGTTAGGACTAGGGTGTGTCCTGTAAGGTTGTGGTGGGTGGGACACAGGCCACACCCTAGATTGCCAAAAACAAACAAACAATTCAAAAAAAAAAAGGTCAAATAAAATCTGAAATATAGTTACGTTTGTAATGAAACAAAGTCAAACACATTTTCAAATGACAAAGCGCAACTAATACCCAGATATAATTATTTTATTTCATTTCACCCCAAGTAAACACTTGGCGTTAGGACTAGGGTGTGTCCTGTAAGGTTGTGGTGGGTGGGACTCAGGCCACACCCTAGATTGCCAAAAAACAACAAACACATTTTCAAATGACAAAGCGCAACTAATACCCAGATATAATTATTTTATTTCATTTCATCCCAAGTAAACACTTGGCGTTAGGACTAGGGTGTATCCTGTAAGGTTGTGGTGGGTGGGTCACAGGCCACACCCTAGATTGCCCAAAAAACAACAAACAATTAAAAAAAAAAAAAAAAGGTCAAATAAAATCCAAAATATAGTTACGTTTGTAATGAAACAAAGTCAAACACATTTTCAAATGACAAAGCGCAACTAATACCCAGAAATAATTATTTTATTTCATTTCACCCCAAGTAAACACTTGGCGTTAGGACTAGGGTGTGTCCTGTAAGGTTGTGGTGGGTGGGACTCAGGCCACACCCTAGATTGCCAAAAAACAACAAACACATTTTCAAATGACAAAGCGCAACTAATACCCAGATATAATTATTTTATTTCATTTCATCCCAAGTAAACACTTGGCGTTAGGACTAGGGTGTGTCCTGTAAGGTTGTGGTGGGTGGGACACAGGCCACACCCTAGATTGCCAAAAAACAAGAAACAATTTAAAAAAAAAAAAACGGTCCAATAAACTCCAAAATATAGTTACGTTTGTAATGAAACAAAGTCAAACATATTTTCAAATGACAAAGCGCAACTAATACCCAGATATAATTATTTTATTTCATTTCACCCCAAGTAAACACTTGGCGTTAGGACTAGGGTGTGTCCTGTAAGGTTGTGGTGGGTGGGACACAGGCCACACCCTAGATTGCTAAAAAACAACAAACACATTTTCAAATGACAAAGCGCAACTAATACCCAGATATAATTATTTTATTTCATTTCACCCCAAGTAAACACTTGGCGTTAGGACTAGGGTGTGTCCTGTAAGGTTGTGGTGGGTGGGACACAGGCCACACCCTAGATTGCCAAAAAACAACAAACACATTTTCAAATGACAAAGCGCAACTAATACCCAGATATAATTATTTTAAAATACAAAATCTATGGTTAATTTGCCTTTTCGTCGTAATGGTTCCTAGCTCTGGTGCAGCACTCTGGGTGGGACTGACCAGTTATGTGCCCATGGCACAGTCTGTTGTAGTCTGCATCCAGGAAACCTGTATCCGTCTTCACAATTAGGGAAAAGCTGCCATTTCAGTTCAGGGAAGTAGGGACGTTGTGGTGCTGTACTCTGTGCGGGGCAATTAGCAATGGACAAAGAGCGCACTGCTCATTGCATACCTTGGCAAGTTGGAAACTTCGGCAAAGCTGGCAGTTCACCCCAAGTAAACACATGGAGTTAGGACTAGGGTGTGTCCTGTAAGGTTGTGGTGGGTGGGACACAGGCCACACCCTAGATTGCCAAAAAACAACAAACACATTTTCAAATGACAAAGCGCAACTAATACCCAGATATAATTATTTTATTTCATTTCACCCAAAGTAAACACTTGGCGTTAGGACTAGGGTGTGTCCTGTAAGGTTGTGGTGGGTGGGACACAGGCCACACCCTAGATTGCCAAAAAAACAACAAACAATTCTAAAAAAAAAAGGTCTAATAAAATCCGAAATATAGTTACGTTTGTAATGAAACAAAGTCAAACACATTTTCAAAGGACAAAGCGCAACTAATACCCAGATATAATTATTTTAAAATACAAAATCTATGGTTAATTTCCCTTTTCGTCGTAATGGTTCCTAGCTCTGGTGCAGCACTCTGGGTGGGACTGACCAGTTATGTGCCCATGGCACAGTCTGTTGTAGTCTGCATCGAGGAAACCTGTATCCGTCTTCACAATTAGGGAAAAGCTGCCATTTCAGTTCAGGAAAGTAGGGACGTTGTGGTGCTGTACTCTGTGCGGGGCAATTAGCAATGGACAAAGAGCGCACTGCTCATTGCATACCTTGGCAAGTTGGAAACTTCGGCAAAGCTGGCAGTTCACCCCAAGTAAACACATGGAGTTAGGACTAGGGTGTGTCTTGTAAGGTTGTGGTGGGTGGGACACTGGCCACACCCTAGATTGCCAAAAACAAACAAACAATTCTAAAAAAAAAAAAGGTCAAATAAAATCTGAAATATAGTTACGTTTGTAATGAAACAAAGTCAAACTCATTTTCAAATGACAAAGCGCAACTAATACCCAGATATAATTATTTTATTTCATTTCACCCCAAGTAAACACTTGGGGTTAGGACTAGGGTGTGTCCTGTAAGGTTGTGGTGGGTGGGACACAGGCCACACCCTAGATTGCCAAAAAACAAGAAACAATTCAAAAAAAAAAAAAAAAGGTCAAATAAAATCCAAAATATAGTTACGTTTGTAATGAAACAAAGTCAAACACATTTTCAAATGACAAAGCGCAACTAATACCCAGATATAATTATTTTATTTCCATTTCACCCCAAGTAAACACTTGGCGTTAGGACTAGGGTGTGTCCTGTAAGGTTGTGGTGGGTGGGACACAGGCCATACCCTAGATTGCCAAAAAATAACGAACACATTTTCAAATGAAAAAGCGCAACTATACCCAGATATAATTATTTTATTTCATTTCACCCCAAGTAAACACTTGGCGTTAGGACTAGGGTGTGTCCTGTAAGGTTGTGGTGGGTGGGACACAGGCCACACCCTAGATTGCTAAAAAACAACAAACTCATTTTCAAATGACAAAGCGCAACTAATACCCAGATATAATTATTTTATTTCATTTCACCCCAAGTAAACACTTGGCGTTAGGACTAGGGTGTGTCCTGTAAGGTTGTGGTGGGTGGGACACAGGCCACACCCTAGATTGCTAAAAAAACAACAAACACATTTTCAAATGACAAAGCGCAACTAATACCCAGATATAATTATTTTATTTCATTTCACCCCAAGTAAACACTTGGCGTTAGGACTAGGGTGTGTCCTGTAAGGTTGTGGTGGGTGGGACACAGGCAACACCCTAGATTGCCAAAAAAACAACAAACAATTCTAAAAGAAAAAGGTCTAATAAAATCTGAAATATAGTTACGTTTGTAATGAAACAAAGTCAAACACATTTTCAAAGGACAAAGCGCTACTAATACCCAGATATAATTATTTTAAAATACAAAATCTATGGTTAATTTGCCTTTTCGTCGTAATGGTTCCTAGCTCTGGTGCAGCACTCTGGGTGGGACTGACCAGTTATGTGCCCATGGCACAGTCTGTCGTAGTCTGCATCCAGGAAACCTGTATCCGTCTTCACAATTAGGGAAAAGCTGCCATTTCAGTTCAGGGAAGTAGGGACGTTGTGGTGCTGTACTCTGTGCGGGGCAATTACCAATGGACAAAGAGCGCACTGCTCATTGCATACCTTGGCAAGTTGGAAACTTCGGCAAAGCTGGCAGTTCACCCCAAGTAAACACATGGAGTTAGGACTAGGGTGTGGCCTGTAAGGTTGTGGTGGGTGGGACACAGGCCACACCCTAGATTGCCAAAAACAAACAAACAATTCTAAAAAAAAAAATGGTCAAATAAAATCTCAAATATAGTTACGTTTGTAATGAAACAAAGTCAAACACATTTTCAAATGACAAAGCGCAACTAATACCCAGATATAATTATTTTATTTCATTTCACCCCAAGTTAACACTTGGCGTTAGGACTAGGGTGTGTCCTGTAAGGTTGTGGTGGGTGGGACACAGGCCACACCCTAGATTGCCAAAAACAAACAAACAATTCTAAAAAAAAAAATGGTCAAATAAAATCTCAAATATAGTTACGTTTGTAATGAAACAAAGTCAAACACATTTTCAAATGACAAAGCGCAACTAATACCCAGATATAATTATTTTATTTCATTTCACCCCAAGTAAACACTTGGCGTTAGGACTAGGGTGTGTCCTGTAAGGTTGTGGTGGGTGGGACACAGGCCACACCCTAGATTGCCAAAAAACAACAAACACATTTTCAAATGACAAAGCGCAACTAATACCCAGATATAATTATTTTAAAATACAAAATCTATGGTTAATTTGCCTTTTCGTCGTAATGGTTCCTAGCTCTGGTGCAGCACTCTGGGTGGGACTGACCAGTTATGTGCCCATGGCACAGTCTGTTGTAGTCTGCATCCAGGAAACCTGTATCCGTCTTCACAATTAGGGAAAAGCTGCCATTTCAGTTCAGGGAAGTAGGGACGTTGTGGTGCTGTACTCTGTGCGGGGCAATTAGCAATGGACAAAGAGCGCACTGCTCATTGCATACCTTGGCAAGTTGGAAACTTCGGCAAAGCTGGCAGTTCACCCCAAGTAAACACATGGAGTTAGGACTAGGGTGTGTCCTGTAAGGTTGTGGTGGGTGGGACACAGGCCACACCCTAGATTGCCAAAAACAAACAAACAATTCTAAAAAAAAAAAGGTCAAATAAAATCTGAAATATAGTTACGTTTGTAATGAAACAAAGTCAAACACATTTTCAAATGACAAAGCGCAACTAATACCCAGATATAATTATTTTATTTCATTTCACCCCAAGTAAACACTTGGCGTTAGGACTAGGGTGTGTCCTGTAAGGTTGTGGTGGGTGGGACTCAGGCCACACCCTAGATTGCCAAAAAACAACAAACACATTTTCAAATGACAAAGCGCAACTAATACCCAGATATAATTATTTTATTTCATTTCATCCCAAGTAAACACTTGGCGTTAGGACTAGGGTGTGTCCTGTAAGGTTGTGGTGGGTGGGACACAGGCAACACCCTAGATTGCCAAAAAAACAACAAACAATTCTAAAAGAAAAAGGTCTAATAAAATCCGAAATATAGTTACGTTTGTAATGAAACAAAGTCAAACACATTTTCAAAGGACAAAGCGCAACTAATACCCAGATATAATTATTTTAAAATACAAAATCTATGGTTAATTTTTCCTTTTCGTCGTAATGGTTCCTAGCTCTGGTGCAGCACTCTGGGTGGGACTGACCAGTTATGTGCCCATGGCACAGTCTGTTGTAGTCTGCATCCAGGAAACCTGTATCCGTCTTCACAATTAGGGAAAAGCTGCCATTTCAGTTCAGGGAAGTAGGGACGTTGTGGTGCTGTACTCTGTGCGGGGCAATTACCAATGGACAAAGAGCGCACTGCTCATTGCATACCTTGGCAAGTTGGAAACTTCGGCAAAGCTGGCAGTTCACCCCAAGTAAACACATGGAGTTAGGACTAGGGTGTGTCCTGTAAGGTTGTGGTGGGTGGGACACAGGCCACACCCTAGATTGCCAAAAACAAACAAACAATTCTAAAAAAAAAAATGGTCAAATAAAATCTCAAATATAGTTACGTTTGTAATGAAACAAAGTCAAACACATTTTCAAATGACAAAGCGCAACTAATACCCAGATATAATTATTTTATTTCATTTCACCCCAAGTAAACACTTGGCGTTAGGACTAGGGTGTGTCCTGTAAGGTTGTGGTGGGTGGGACACAGGCCACACCCTAGATTGCCAAAAACAAACAAACAATTCTAAAAAAAAAAATGGTCAAATAAAATCTGAAATATAGTTACGTTTGTAATGAAACAAAGTCAAACACATTTTCAAATGACAAAGCGCAACTAATACCCAGATATAATTATTTTATTTCATTTCACCCCAAGTAAACACTTGGCGTTAGGACTAGGGTGTGTCCTGTAAGGTTGTGGTGGGTGGGACACAGTCCACACCCTAGATTGCCAAAAAACAACAAACACATTTTCAAATGACAAAGCGCAACTAATACCCAGATATAATTATTTTATTTCATTTCACCCCAAGTAAACACTTGGCGTTAGGACTAGGGTGTGTCCTGTAAGGTTGTGGTGGGTGGGACACAGGCCACACCCTAGATTGCCAAAAAACAACAAACACATTTTCAAATGACAAAGCGCAACTAATACCCAGATATAATTATTTTAAAATACAAAATCTATGGTTAATTTGCCTTTTCGTCGTAATGGTTCCTAGCTCTGGTGCAGCACTCTGGGTGGGACTGACCAGTTATGTGCCCATGGCACAGTCTGTTGTAGTCTGCATCCAGGAAACCTGTATCCGTCTTCACAATTAGGGAAAAGCTGCCATTTCAGTTCAGGGAAGTAGGGACGTTGTGGTGCTGTACTCTGTGCGGGGCAATTAGCAATGGACAAAGAGCGCACTGCTCATTGCATACCTTGGCAAGTTGGAAACTTCGGCAAAGCTGGCAGTTCACCCCAAGTAAACACTTGGAGTTAGGACTAGGGTGTGTCCTGTAAGGTTGTGGTGGGTGGGACACAGGCCACACCCTAGATTGCCAAAAACAAACAAACAATTCTAAAAAAAAAATGGTCAAATAAAATTGGAAATATAGTTACGTTTGTAATGAAACAAAGTCAAACACATTTTCAAATGACAAAGCGCAACTAATACCCAGATATAATTATTTTAAAATACAAAATCTATGATTAATTTGCTTTTTCGTCGTAATGGTTCCTATCTCTGGTGCAGCACTCTGGGTGGGACTGACCAGTTATGTGCCCATGGCACAGTCTGTTGTAGTCTGCATCCAGGAAACCTGTATCCATCTTCACAGTTAGGGAAAAGCTGCCATTTCAGTTCAGGGAAGTAGGGACGTTGTGGTGCTGTACTCTGTGCGGGGCAATTAGCAATGGACAAAGAGCGCACTGCTCATTGCATACCTTGGCAAGTTGGAAACTTCGGCAAAGCTGGCAGTTCAACCCAAGTAAACACATGGAGTTAGGACTAGGGTGTGTCCCGTAAGGTTGTGGTGGTTGGGACACAGGCCACACCCTAGATTGCCAAAAACAAACAATTCAAAAAAAAAAAAGGTAAAATAAAATCTGAAATATAGTTACGTTTGTAATGAAACAAAGTCAAACACATTTTCAAATGACAAAGCGCAACTAATACACAGGTATAATTATTTTATTTCATTTCACCCCAAGTAACCACTTGGCGTTAGGACTAGGGTGTGTCCTGTAAGGTTGTGGTGGGTGGGACACAGTCCACACCCTAGATTGCCAAAAAACAACAAACACATTTTCAAATGACAAAGCGCAACTAATACCCAGATATAATTATTTTATTTCATTTCACCCCAAGTAACGACTTGGCATTTAGGACTAGGGTGTGTCCTGTAAGGTTGTGGTGCGTGGGACACAGTCCACACCCTAGATTGCCAAAAAACAACAAACACATTTTCAAATGACAAAACGCAACTAATACCCAGATATCATTATTTTATTTCATTTCACCCCAAGTAACGACTTGGCATTTAGGACTAGGGTGTGTCCTAAGGTTGTGGTGGGTGGGACACAGGCCACACCCTAGATTGCCAAAAAACAACAAACACATTTTCAAATGACAAAGCGCAACTAATAGCCATAAATAGTTATTTTATTTCATTTCACCCCAAGTAAACACTTGGCGTTAGGACTAGGATGTGTCCTGTAAGGTTGTGGTGGGTGGGACACAGGCCACACCCTAGATTGCCAAAAACAAACAAACAATTCTAAAAAAAAAAAAGGTCAAATAAAATCTGTGATATAGTTACAATTGTAATGAAACAAAGTCAAACACATTTTCAAATGACAAAGCGCAACTAATACCCAGATATAATTATTTTATTTCATTTCACCCCAAGTAAACGCTTGGCGTTAGGACTAGGGTGTATCCTGTAAGGTTGTGGTGGGTGGGACACAGGCCACACCCTAGATTGCCAAAAACAAACAAACAATTCAAAAAAAAAAAAGGTCAAATAAAATCTGAAATATAGTTACAATTGTAATGAAACAAAGTCAAACACATTTTCAAATGACAAAGCACAACTAATACCCAGATATAATTATTTTATTTCATTTCACCCCAAGTAAACACTTGGCGTTAGGACTAGGGTGTGTCCTGTAAGGTTGTGGTGGGTGGGACACAGGCCACACCCTAGATTGCCAAAAAACAACAAACACATTTTCAAATGACAAAGCGCAACTAATACCCAGATATAATTATTTTATTTCATTTCACCCCAAGTAAACACTTGGCGTTAGGACTAGGGTGTGTCCTGTAAGGTTGTGGTGGGTGGGACACGGGCCACACCCTAGATTGCCAAAAAACAACAAACACATTTTCAAATGACAAAGCGCAACTAAGAACCCAGATATAATTATTTTATTTCATTTCACCCCAAGTAAACACTTGGCGTTAGGACTAGGGTGTGTCCTGTAAGGTTGTGGTGGGTGGGACACAGGCCACACCCTAGATTGCCAAAAAGAAACAAACACATTTTCAAATGACAAAGCGCAACTAATACCCAGATATAATTATTTTATTTCATTTCACCCCAAGTAAACACTTGGCGTTAGGACTAGGGTGTGTCCTGTAAGGTTGTGGTGGGTGGGACACAGGCCACACCCTAGATTGCCAAAAAACAACAAACAATAAAAAATAAAAAAAAGGTCAAATAAAATCCGAAATAAAGTTACGTTTGTAATGAAACAAAGTCAAACACATTTTCAAATGACAAAGCGCAACTAATACCCAGATATAATTATTTTATTTCATTTCACCCCAAGTAAACACTTGGCGATAGGACTAGTATGTGTCCTGTAAGGTTGTGGTGGGTGGGACACAGGCCACACCCTAGATTGCCAAAAAAAATGAACACATTTTCAAATGACAAAGCGCAACTAATACCCAGATATAATTATTTTATTTCATTTCACCCCAAGTAAACACTTGGCGTTAGGACTAGGGTGTGTCCTGTAAGGTTGTGGTGGGTGGGACACAGGCCACACCCTAGATTGCTAAAAAACAACAAACACATTTTCAAATGACAAAGCGCAACTAATACCCAGATATAATTATTTTATTTCATTTCACCCCAAGTAAACACTTGGCGTTAGGACTAGGGTGTGTCCTGTAAGGTTTTGGTGGGTGGGACACAGGCCACACCCTAGATTGCTAAAAAACAACAAACACATTTTCAAATGACAAAGCGCAACTAATACCCAGATATAATTATTTTATTTCATTTCACCCCAAGTAAACACTTGGCGTTAGGACTAGGGTGTGTCCTGTAAGGTTGTGGTGGGTGGGACACAAGCCACACCCTAGATTGCTAAAAAACAACAAACACATTTTCAAATGACAAAGCGCAACTAATACCCAGATATAATTATTTTATTTCATTTCACCCCAAGTAAACACTTGGCGTTAGGACTAGGGTGTGTCCTGTAAGGTTGTGGTGGGTGGGACACAGGCCACACCCTAGATTGCCAAAAAACAACAAACACATTTTCAAATGACAAAGCGCAACTAATACCCAGATATAATTATTTTAAAATACAAAATCTATGGTTAATTTGCCTTTTCGTCGTAATGGTTCCTAGCTCTGGTGCAGCACTCTGGGTGGGACTGACCAGTTATGTGCCCATGGCACAGTCTGTTGTAGTCTGCATCCAGGAAACCTGTATCCGTCTTCACAATTAGGGAAAAGCTGCCATTTCAGTTCGGGGAAGTAGGGACGTTGTGGTGCTGTACTCTGTGCGGGGCAATTAGCAATGGACAAAGAGCGCACTGCTCATTGCATACCTTGGCAAGTTGGAAACTTCGGCAAAGCTGGCAGTTCACCCGAAGTAAACACTTGGAGTTAGGACTAGGGTGTGTCCTGTAAGGTTGTGGTGGGTGGGACACAGGACACACCCTAGATTGCCAAAAAAACAACAAACAATTCTAAAAAAAAAAAGGTCTAATAAAATCCGAAATATAGTTACGTTGGTAATGAAACAAAGTCAAACTCATTTTCAAAGGACAAAGCGCAACTAATACCCAGATATAATTATTTTAAAATACAAAATCTATGGTTAATTTGCCTTTTCGTCGTAATGGTTCCTAGCTCTGGTGCAGCACTCTGGGTGGGACTGACCAGTTATGTGCCCATGGCACAGACTGTTGTAGTCTGCATCCAGGAAACCTGTATCCGTCTTCACAATTAGGGAAAAGCTGCCATTTCAGTTCAGGGAAGTAGGGACGTTGTGGTGCTGTACTCTGTGCGGGGCAATTAGCAATGGACAAAGAGCGCACTGCTCATTGCATACCTTGGCAAGTTGGAAACTTCGGCAAAGCTGGCAGTTCAACCCAAGTAAACACATGGAGTTAGGACTAGGGTGTGTCCTGTAAGGTTGTGGTGGGTGGGACACAGGCCACACCCTAGATTGCCAAAAACAAACAATTCTAAAAAAAAATGGTAAAATAAAATCTGAAATATAGTTACGTTTGTAATGAAACAAAGTCAAACATATTTTCAAATGACAAAGCGCAACTAATACCCAGATATAATTATTTTATTTCATTTCACCCCAAGTAACGACTTGCCATTTAGGACTAGGGTGTGTCCTGTAAGGTTGTGGTGGGTGGGACACAGGCCACACCCTAGATTGCCAAAAAACAACAAACACATTTTCAAATGACAAAGCGCAACTAATACCCAGATATAATTATTTTAAAATACAAAATCTATGGTTAATTTGCCTTTTCGTCGTAATGGTTCCTAGCTCTGGTGCAGCACTCTGGGTGGGACTGACCAGTTATGTGCCCATGGCACAGTCTGTTGTAGTCTGCATCCAGGAAACCTGTATCCGTCTTCACAATTAGGGAAAAGCTGCCATTTCAGTTCAGGGAAGTAGGGACGTTGTGGTGCTGTATTCTGTGCGGGGCAATTAGCAATGGACAAAGAGCGCACTGCTCATTGCATACCTTGGCAAGTTGGAAACTTCGGCAAAGCTGGCAGTTCACCCCAAGTAAACACTTGGAGTTAGGACTAGGGTGTGTCCTGTAAGGTTGTGGTGGGTGGGACACAGGCCACACCCTAGATTGCCAAAAACAAACAAACTATTAAAAAAAATGGTCAAATAAAATCTGAAATATAGTTACGTTTGTAATGAAACAGTCAAACACATTTTCAAATGACAAAGCGCAACTAATACCCATAAATAATTATTTTATTTCATTTCACCCCAAGTAAACACTTGGCGTTAGGACTAGGATGTGTCCTGTAAGGTTGTGGTGGGTGGGACACAGGCCACACCCTAGATTGCCAAAAACAAACAAACAATTCTAAAAAAAAAAGGTCAAATAAAATCTGTAATATAGTTACAATTGTAATGAAACAAAGTCAAACACATTTTCAAATGACAAAGCGCAACTAATACCCAGATATAATTATTTCATTTCACCCCAAGTAAACACTTGGCGTTAGGACTAGGGTGTGTCCTGTAAGGTTGTGGTGGGTGGGACACAGGCCACACCCTAGATTGCCAAAAACAAACAAACAATTCTAAAAAAAAAAAGGTCAAATAAAATCTGAAATATAGTTACAATTGTAATGAAACAAAGTCAAACACATTTTCAAATGACAAAGCGCAACTAATACCCAGATATAATTATTTTATTTCATTTCACCCCAAGTAAACACTTGGCGTTAGGACTAGGGTGTGTCCTGTAAGGTTGTGGTGGGTGGGACACAGTCCACACCCTAGATTGCCAAAAAACAACAAACACATTTTCAAATGACAAAGCGCAACTAATACCCAGATATAATTATTTTATTTCATTTCACCCCAAGTAAACACTTGGCGTTAGGACTAGGGTGTGTCCTGTAAGGTTGTGGTGGGTGGGACACAGTCCACACCCTAGATTGCCAAAAAACAACAAACACATTTTCAAATGACAAAGCGCAACTAATACCCAGATATAATTATTTTATTTCATTTCACCCCAAGTAACGACTTGGCATTTAGGACTAGGGTGTGTCCTGTAAGGTTGTGGTGGGTGGGACACAGGCCACACCCTAGATTGCCAAAAAATAACAAACACATTTTCAAATGACAAAGCGCAACTAATACCCAGATATAATTATTTTATTTCATTTCACCCCAAGTAAACACTTGGCGTTAGGACTAGGGTGTGTCCTGTAAGGTTGTGGTGGGTGGGACACAGACCAAACCCTAGATTGCCAAAAAACAACAAACAATAAAAAAAAATTAAAAAAAGGTCAAATAAAATCCGAAATAAAGTTACGTTTGTAATGAAACAAAGTCAAACACATTTTCAAATGACAAAGCGCAACTAATACCCAGATATAATTATTGTAAAATACAAAAATCGCCGCACCATGACGAGCACGAGTGTCTCAAATTTGTGAAGAACTATCTGCTATCAACAATTCGTTTACATGCAAGCAAGTAACCCATTAGTAATCGGATTGACGGCTCAATCGGACTGAAAAGCCTTCATGTAAACACCTTGAAAGGAGTGGTTTATTTCTTTTCTAATCCGATCCGAGAGAACATGTAAACACTTGATCGGATTGAAAACCGGAACTGAAAGGACTGCGCATATGCAATGACATAAGACACACTGAACGAGCTGTTCTTTCTGTTTAATAAAGTGTCATATTAATGAGTGTCCTTCTAAATTTTTTTTAGATTCTCCTTTCACTCAGCATCTGTGAAGTGGAGCAGGACAACATCCCACCAGTGCTTGTTTCGGATTCTGGACGACTGGTTTTGGGCACTTAGAGGGGCATTTTTACTGCGTGATAAATATAAGCAGCATGGCAAAGCAGTTCATATTATGAACAGAGGAGGATATTAAGTCTGCTGTTTAAAACAAATAAAGAACAAATGTAGGAGAATAGTTATGCGCAAACAGCGGGAAACTCGTGCAGTCGTGCATGTCAAAAATCTATTCCGATTTGAAGCTTGTAGCCTACATAAACGCACATTAATCCGATCACTTTATTTAGTGTTCTTGTAAACACTACGTTCAGATTTATCAATCAGAATGAGTTCAATCCGATTGACACAAAAAGTGTGCATGTAAACATAGTTGTCACAAGATCGTTTGAATGGATTGGCTGAAATTGCAATTGAGCAACAAATCTCTCACAAATTGGATTTCTCCAAGAAGAGTTCGCAGCAGCAAAAGCAAAAAGGTCCTCGTTTAAATGGAGTCAACTGTATTAATTCATTACACCTGTCTTAAGTCAAAAGTAGGGGTCAATATGTGATAAATTGGCATTGGCAAAAAAAAAAATTTAACATAGGGGGCAGCATTCTAATTGCCCAGAGCTCTGGATTGTCTTCCCCCGCCCATGTTCATAACCTTACAATCCAGTTATATCAGATTAAATGCACATAATTATCCTTGCTTAATGTTATGAACAGCAGCTACGCTAACTATTTTCCATTTGCTTTTCTGTTTTATCTTGGGATGCCCATCCTGAGGTAACTAGAGAGTATGTCAGCTCCAGTTTGGATACAGCCTCTTATGAAGACTTCAGATGACCCAACACCAGTGAAGAGACGGCGCAAACTCCTGCGGGGACTTCAGATGACGCAAACTCTGAATCAACATGCATCAATGCTACAATTTTCAATGTCATAATAATTTAACAAACATCTTTTTATTACTTAAATGAGCTCTTTGTTCTGCCTTAAATTATTACATTGTTTAAATGAATACATGTTTAGCAAACTGTGTGATTTGTGCATGTACATTTCTGAAATATATAACTTAGACAGTCACCTCTGATAACAGATCACTCTAAATTGTAATGTGGACGCATGTATTTTATGTAAAGCTGCTTTGCGATGTATTGTGAAAAGCGCTATACAAATAAATGTGATTTGAATTGAATCAAACATTAAATATCTTCTAAATTGCTGTAATCATGTCAGCACAGCAGTTCCATGTAGTGTGGAAGGACAAAATGCTTGTCGCATCCAAGTGGTCAAAGCTTTGCTAGTTAGCTTAAGTCGTTAGCACTCATGCTAACAACACCATAATGCCAAAAAGCATCTCCATTGTCAGCATTTGGGGGAAAAAGCTGTATATTTTGACAAAATGTGTTTGTTTGTTTTTAGAAAATATTGCAAGTATTTCATTACAGAAGTTTTATCAGAGACCAATTTTGTTCTTTTTTAGAGAGCTCTTAAAAGCACAATCTTTCCTGTTTGCTGTCTTTCCTTTCACAGCTCATCATCTGAAAGTATAGTGCAGTCAAATCAATCGTTTGGCACATGATGGCGATGTACCTTTTCTACAAAAAAAAAACTGTAAACTGAATCATTATATTCTATTGAAACTGTACTATTGTATTTTACAGTGTACATGCAACTCAGCTAGTTTTATTGTAGGAAAAATAATAGTTTAATTAATTTCAACAAATTTATTATCAATACAGATGCTGCATCCATTCATGTTTTCTCACCGACACGCCCCAAACTTGGAAAGTTAGGGCTCAAAGAAAATCTAGTTTCCAACTCAATTAGTGATGCCATTCATGTGAACATTATAAATATGATCTTTACGACATAACTTGAACGCATCATATTTTTGTAATTTGCCAAAATTTTTGCAAAAAAAAATAAAAATTCTGCAGAACTGAGCGCCCATAAGCAATGAAGACTTAAAGTTCCACTGAAATGCTAATGCATAGCTTACAGGGGTTATTGATCTCTTGATCTGCTTCCTAAACAAAGGCTTGCGAAAGAATAAGATTTATCAATTTAAACAAAAAAACAACTTCTAAAGCATTTATTAATCCAAGTTAATTTATATATCAACATTGTAAAGTACATTATTAAAATTAAAAGTTGTATCTCTTAACCAGTGTTTGGAATAACGCCGTTTAAACGCACATTAATCCGATCACTTTATTTAGTGTTCTTGTAAACACTACGTTCGGATTTATTACAGTCTATATCAAGCAGGGAAACGTTTTTGTGCATTTTATTTTGTGATTTCACCGGAATGAATAGAGAGTCTCCACAATGGCGATAGATTGAAGAGCGCGTCCGAGTGAAGACTGCGCTCGTGCCACAAGAGAACAACTGTATGCAACTGATAGCAGCGGCAACGAGTGCTCAGCTTGAGTTCAAAACCAAAACAATTTAATGCTAGATCTCTTATTTAATAGCGAACTAGATGAATGCTCTGCTAGTTAACTGGAGATGTTTTATTTATTTGTTTCAAAAAGTGGTGGGTACAAAATGACTCATGACAAAATCAACGCCTATGTGCGTTACTATGTATTGATTGAATAAACTGTGTAATCCAAACGCACCCCTGGCTCACACAGCTAGTGAGGAGGTGGGTTAATAAGTGCAGTGAAGTGAAGTGCAGGATAAACCTCTTGCTGTCTGTCGACATGCAATAAATATAGAAATTTATGTACAAACACCTGTCTGTTCTACTCATTTCAACTTACTTGTGAAAATGCAAAAAAAAAATCAAAATTCTCTGAAATATAGCAACTTTTTTTTTACAGTAACGCAAATAGTTACTTTCCCTGGTAATGAGTTACTTTTATTATAGAGTAATTTAGTTAATAACTCAGTTACTTTTTGGAACAAGTAGTGAGTAACTATAACTACTCGGTTACTATCGTAACCTCAGTTCCCTGAGAGAGGGAACGAGTATTGCGTAGCTATACGCAGTGGGGAAACTCCTTTTCCTCGATTTACTGAAGCCTATATGTAAAATGCATTTGCAGCTGCACAGCTAGCACACTGAGCGTCTGACACGCTCATAGGCTGTGCTGCAGCAACTGCACATCCAATGGCGTGGGCGACTCTGACGCGCGACCAATGAGCTAGCCCAACGTCAGAGCCCGCTGAGGGCTATATAGACCCCCGAATTTGCCATTATAGCAGGTTTATACGACTGAAGCGACAACTTCACCAGTTACTACAGTGCGGCCGGCTACGCAATACTCGTTCCCTCTCTCATGGAACTGAGGTTACGATAGTAACCGAGTAGTTCCCTTTCGAACGGTCACTTCGTATTGCGTAGCTATACGCAGTGGGGACGCCATGCAAAACGCCGCACCCTGAGTAACTGGTTGCACTGCAACTCAGGACCCCTGAGTTAACAGAACAAGCCAGAACCCAATAACATATATACGTATATATATAACAGACCAGACACAGTCGGGTCTGAATAATATATATAAAGTCAGTAACAACTAACAGAATATACTAACAAAACCAGACACCGTCGGGATTATTAGTATAACTTTATTACCAGCCGAAGCGGGTTTATATGAATATGTATGTGATTATGCACAGTAATTTTTGTAGACAAGACCAGCCACTGTCAGGTCTCAATCATACCGAAAGCATCTTCGCCTGCAGGGAAGGTACCTCCATATTATAGAACTTCATAAATGTGGAAGGCGAGGACCAGCCGGCCGCATCACAAATATCTTGAATGGGAAAACCAGATGACCAAGCCCACGACGAGGCCATACCTCTGGTCGAATGGGCCTTGACACCTATGGGGCAAACCTGACCCACTGAGGTGTAGGCCAAAGAAATGGCATCCACTATCCATCTAGACAGTCTTTGCTTAGTGACTGGATCACCCTTAGATCGGCCACCAAAGCAGACAAACAGCTGTTCTGATTGTCTAAAAGACGCAGAACGCTCCAGATAGATTCTCAACGCCCTGACAGGGCAGAGAAGATTAACCTCCCCATCCTAGGCAGAAGGGGGAAGGGCTAACAGCGTAATAACTTGTGCTCTAAACGGCGTTGAGAGCACCTTGGGTACGTAACCATGCCTGGGTTTGAGAATGATTCTGGAGTCATCCGATCCAAACTCCAAACATGCAGGACTCACAGAGAGGGCCTGCAGATCTCCCACTCGCTTGATAGATGCCAATGCCAACAGGAGAGCAGTCTTTAGCGAAAGTGGTTTTAGATCAACCGACTGGAGCGGCTCAAAAGGTGGTCCCCTCAGGGCCCTAAGGACCGTGGAGAGGTCCCAAGGCGGCACCGAAGGGGGCCTGGAGGGGTTAATCCTCCTAGCACCTTTCAGAAACTTTACCACCAGGTCATTCCTTCCTAGTGATTGGCCAGCCACCAGAGCATGATGCGCTGCGATGGCTGCCACGTACACTTTGAGCGTGGACGGGGTGCGGCCCGCGTCCAGTAGCTCCTGCAGGAAGGAGAGCACCACCGAAACCTCACACGACTCTGGGTCAATACGATTTCTCGAGCACCAGCTGAAAAAACCCGACCACTTTAAAGCATAAAGGCGCCGAGTAGACGGGGCCCTTGCTTCAGAGATAGTGATTAAGACCCTGTCAGGAAGATCCCCGGGTACCCGTTTAGGGGCCACACATGGAGGGCCCATAAATCGGGTCGGGGATGCCATATCGTTCCATTGGCCTGTGTGAGGAGATCCTTCCTCATCGGAACAGGCCAGGGGGTCGTGTCTGACAACTGAACCAGTTCCGGAAACCATGGTCTGGATTTCCAGAGAGGAGCCACCAGAAGGACTGGGCATCCGCTCTCCCTGACCCGCTCAATAACTTGTGGGATCATCGAGATGGGGGGAAAAGCGTAAAGGGGGCGGCTGGGCCAGAGATGAGCCAGCGCGTCCCTTTTTTTCGAGAAGAACACCCTGCAGTGGGTGTTGGCTCTAGAGGCGAAAAGGTCGACTTCGGCCTCGCCGAACATCTCCCATATTAGACTGACCGTCTGAGGGTTCAGGGACCACTCGCCTAGGGGAGTGTTGCCCCTTGAGAGCATATCCGCGCCCACATTCTGGACACCCGGGACATGCGCTGCTCTCAGAGAGCTAAGATTGGCCTGTGCCCACATGAGGAGGTCCCTCGCCATAGCATACAGGTTGCCTGACCTGATGCCGCCCTGGCAATTTATGTAGGCCACCACAGACACGTTGTCTGTACGGACCAGGACGTGGTGACCCCTGAGGTTTGACAGAAAAGCTTCCAGGGCCAAACCAACTGCTTTCATTTCCAGACAGTTGATATGTAAGCTCCGCTCCGTGCTCGACTAGAGGCCGGAGGCAGGCTTGCCCTCGTGCAGCGCTCCCCAACCCATGTTGGATGCGTCTGTAAAAACCACCTTCCTCCTGGAAACTATCCTCATGGTCACCTTGCGGTACCAGTTCTGAGCCCGCCAGGGAATCAGTGTTCTTAAACACCCGTGATTCACCATAATGCGCAGGCTGCCTGACTGCCATGCATGGGTTGGCACACGACGTTTCAGCCAGTGCTGCAGTGGGCGCATGCGCAGTAATCCCATGTGGAGTACTGATGATGCGGCTGCCATTAGACCAAGCAGTTTCTGAAACCTCTTCAGAGGCGCGCGCTCGCGCGCCCTGAATGCGGCTGCCAGTGTCTGCACAGAGAGCGCGCGCTCTTGAGTGAGCCGCGCTTTCATTGTCACCGAGTCTAAAACCGTCCCCAGAAAGACCACAGTCTGGCTGGGGTTCAGTTCGCTTTTGGCAACATTGATTGTGAGACCCAGGCATTTTAAATGGCCGAGAATCAAATCCCTGTGAACTATTAGTTCGTCTCTCGACTGCGCTAGCACCAGCCAGTCGTTGAGATAATTCAGCACACGCACTCCCTGGCTTTTCAGCGGGGAGAGCGCTGCATCCATACATTTCGTGAATGTACGGGGTGCCAGAGACAGACCGAACGGCAGAACGGTGTATTGATATGCCCTCCCCTCGAAGGCGAATCTCAAGAATGGCCTGTGACGAGGGTCGATCTGAATATGAGAGTATGCATCTTTCAGATCCATTGAAACAAACCAATCCCCCGGGCGAACTTGCGCGAGAATTTGTTTGAGTGTTAACATTCTGAAAGGCCGTCTCATGAGAGCCCTGTTCAAACGCCTCAGATCTAGTATGGGTCTGAGCCCGCCGTCTTTCTTTGGAATTAGAAAATAGCGGCTGTAAAACCCCGAATACATTAGCGCGGGAGGGACTGACTCTATGCACGTGACCCACGCCGCTTCTCACCGATGTCTCGATAACCGCCTGGAATTTCGGGGGTCTGCGAGCGAATTGGAGCGAGTAGCCTCGCTTTATAGTGTTTATGACCCAACTCGACACACCAGGGATGGCTTGCCATGCCATCACCCGGGTGGCTAGGGCGTGACACACTGAATGGGGGGGACCGCCTAACATAGGGGGACCTGATACCCTTATAATGTGATTTGTGCACATACTGAGTGTTTGACTGACTATATAGGCTTTTGCCCGGGGGGAAGTCAGTGTTACAACAGGGCGGGGGCCGCCTAGTGAAGGGGGACCATGAACCCGTGTGTTGTGATTGTGAAACATGCTCTTTTTGTGCTTTATTTGGGTCGCCGTGAAAACAGCGTTTGTTTGCAAAGACGTGCTCACTGCTGCGGGCCTGTTTACAATAATAAAATCCCCAGCCGCCTGAACTGAACAGGGAGCTGTGGGAAGTTTTGCTGGTTTTTTCGAGGGTGGTCCGGCTAGCGCGAGACACGAGCCCTCTCTCTTTCCCCTCCATGCTAGGACGACTTCGGAGGCACCTGGTCGGCCACGGCGCTGGGTCGAGGGCCTTGACGCCTGGGGAGCGGGTAGCGCTTCGCGGGCCTTGACTGGCGTTGGCTATCAGCCGCAGGGCGGGGCTGAGAGGCCTGTTTCACCGGCTTGGGCTTGCTGGTCGCGGAGCTCGAACGTTTCGGCAAGAAGTGTCGCATGGCCTGGGACGCTTTCTGTGCCTCTGTGTACCTTTCCAAGAATCCCTTCACCGCCGGGCCGAAGAGACCGGAGCTGGACACCGGGGCGTCGAGAAACCTCGTTCTGTCGGCATCCTTGATCTCGGTGAGGTTAAGCCAAAGATGGCGCTCGAGCACGACCAAGCTCGCCATGTTTCTTCTGATGGCCTGTGCTGTAGCCTTAGTAGCACGCAGCGCTAAGTCTGTTGCACTCCTCAGGTCCCGAAAGGTCTCCTGGTCCGGACCAGCCTCGTCCATGGACCGGAGGAGTTTGGCCTGGTAGACCTGCAACACGGCCATCGTGTGCAGGGCCGATGCAGCCTGACCGGAGGCGGAGTACCCGCGTCCAGCGAGGGCTGAGGTGTTACGGCAGGGTTTGTTGGGATGAGCGGCTCTAGCTCGCCAGCTAGCTGCAGTGTTCGGGCAAAGATGAGCTGCCACGGCCTCTTCAAGGGGCGGCAAAGACTCATAACCCTGCGCCATCCACGGAGGAGAGCGTCGCGGAAACTGCAGATCCCACACGTGCTGAGTATGGAGCGCGCCAGGCCTTGGTTAGCTCCTCGTGGACCTCGGGGAAAAATGGCGCCGGCTTGTGATGCGGGGCCTGCTGGCGCCCCTCCAGAAACCATCCATCCAGCTGACTACGAGGTGGCTCTTCGGGCGAGGCCCACTCGAGCTCGAGGTCCGCGACGGCCTTCGTCAGGATCCGAAGCATTTCGGCGTCGGAGTTCGTCCTGGTCGCTAATCCACTGGCCACCGATTGAGAAGCGGTGACGGGGTGTCGAGAGAGCCCGGCCACTCGTCCTCAGAAGTGGCGATGGATAGGCTGTCGTCGCGCTCGAGAGATCCGCCGAAGGAGACGAGGCCCGCCACGTGTGGGGGAGGGGGGGGGGGGGGGGGGGGGAGGGGCGCTGGTCTCCTGCGAACAGGACCGGTGATGGCGTTTGAGTCGGAGAAAGTGAAGCACGCGGGGACGCGGCCGGCGTGCGTTCACAAATCTCCATACCCTCCGGTTGCCGTTGGCTGCGACGCTTCTTCTTCCTCGGAATGGAAAGCGTGGTTGAAGCGGCATCGCCGTCCCGAGAGAGAGCTAGCCGATTGCGCAGCACGGAGATAGGCATGCAGTCGCAGGCCGCACATCCGCCGGCAGAGAGAGCATTCTCTGCGTGGTCGACACCCAGGCAGGAAATGCAGCTCGTGTGCTGGTCTGCCTCGTGCAGACGGCCTCCGCACGTGGCGCAGGATGAACGAGGTATTCTGAAAAGAACACAATATAATGCAAAGGATATAGGATGTCGCCGGATAGCCACAGGTGAGACGGCGTCAGGAGACAATCGACGTGCAGGCAAAGTCTGCTGAAGAGAAGCTCGCTCAGGCTGAAAGGCTTGTTCGACGGCGAATACACAGTAAAAAGCTCAGGGACATGTGTACTGTCGCTGAAGGAGTAAAATCTGCTATAATGGCGAATTCGGGGGTCTATATAGGCTGGGCCACGCCCCCTCGGCGGGCTCTGACGTTGGGCTAGCTCATTGGTCGCGCGTCAGAGTCGCCCACGCCATTGGATGTGCAGTTGCTGCAGCACAGCCTATGAGCGTGTCAGACGCTCAGTGTGCTAGCTGTGCAGCTGCAAATGCGTTTTACATTCAGGCTTCAGTAAATCGAGGGAAAGGAGTTTCCCCACAGCGTATAGCTACGCAATACGAAGTGACCGTTCGAAAGGGAACTAATTACTTTTTTAAAGTAACGTTCACAACACTGCCCTTAACAGGCATGAAAACGGGTCAGGGGTAAAAAAGGTGAGAAGGATATACACATATATACCCCCCCCCAAAATAAAAAAATAAATGTAAGGAGTGAGAGTTACACTGTAAACCCTAACGCTCAAAATAATAATTGGTTTGAGTAGGACAACCTTAAATTAAAAAAATTAGTTCAGTCAAATTAACTTTTATGAGTATTTAGCAATTTCTTTTTCTTTCAAGTTCACAGAACTGATATATTTTAAGTAAACTGAACTGTTTCATTGTTTTGAGTTTTATGAAATTATTTATTTTAATTTAGACGAACTTAAGTTTAACTGAAACAGCTGGGATGTCTATTTCCCAGCATGCTTTGCCGATGGCACTCGAAAGGGAGAGTAAATGCTAAAATTAAGTGTAATATAATGTTTTTTTTTTGTGTAAGATTAATGTTATGTGTGAGATTTAGTAGTGATTAATGTTTTGTTATGCTAATTTAGAAGAATTTCTGTTAATGTTGGCTTTAGGATAGTTACCATCATGGTGACAAGTGGTGCATGCAGCTTGATTTGAGACCAAATAATCCCTTTATATTGCTGTACTCATACAGCAAGTGTTTCTGTATAACATACTATTGCTAATGTGTTAGCATTTACTATGTTAGCAGATTAGCTTTATAAAGCTAACTAAGTTTATACTAATAAAAGTGTTTCTGCCAACTTATTTTGGGTTTACAGTGTACTTCATAGATTTAAGTTATACTAACTGAATGGAATTAGTACTATTAACTTTATTTACCCAAGTTATTTTAACAATAAGTTATTGAGTTACTTGGACACAAATCAAATATTTATTTATGCTTAAATTGTTTGAGTTAATAAACTTAAATGATTTAAGGCAATCGGTTTCCTCAAACGGTTTGAGTTGAACTAACTCATCAGGTTTTACAGTGTAACAGATGAGGGGATCCCCCCCAAAAAAGCTGTAAACTGGATTGGCATAGCAATACCAGTTTTTCTTACAGGATTTTTGGTAAAACTGTGGGTATGCTCCCCCTTAAGAAAATGTTGTGTTTTTTGATGTTAAATTCATCAATCTGGTCCACTTTGAGAGTTCAAAATTAAGAGCACCAACCCATATTCAGTGTGCAAATTAAACAAAGAAAAATTCAAACCATTTATTTCAGTGTCTGTCTACATTACACTACTACATAATAATAGTTATAATATTAATCCCATTGAAGTAATAGCATATTGTAAAACAAATGCACTGAAAAATAAAGGAAACTTTCATAATTAGTCTTGTACTCATTTCTATACATAGTTCCCACATGACGTCACAACATACGGGCATTTGCCGACCCGGCGCCATTTCTGTGGGCATGTTTCGGGCAGAATATTAGAAGAAGAAGCTGAAACGAGTTAATTTCGTGATAAAAAGTGAAAATGGTCATCTCCTGCTGGGTCAATGGATGTTCAAATCGTACCGGAGGTTCAGTTAAATTTGGATTTTACAGTATACCCGTCTTTAGACTTCATGAATGTGAGAAGACTATGCTTTTGTCAGAACAACGACGGAGGTTATGGCTGCGAGGATAATAAACAAGTTAACACTTTGCAGTTTGAATGATGTCCTGTATTAACATAATGACGAGGTATTAAAAACAACCGTTTCCACTGTTCGATCGCGCGTGCGACTCACTCACACACACACACACACACACACACACACACACACACACACACTCCAGCATTGCAATCTCAGATTCTGTCCCTAAAGAACCTGCGTATAAAGTAGTTCCGCATTAACTTACATTAATTAATTTGCACGCGAGTTTTATTTATTTTTATACCGTGTATATTCATGCACTGAACCGTGACGCCCGTGCAGTTTCGGTTCAATACGAATACATGTACCGTTCCAACCCTATTCTTCAGTGTACACATAAGTACATGCATATTACAGAAAGCACCGATGACTGTTATAAGGGCTGTTATGAAGGCTATGGCTTTTTAATAGACAGATAGTCTAGCATCACGCTACATACATTCTATGATGACTACTTTTCCATTGATTGCACTTGAGCAAACGTCACCAACCCAACCCTCGACAAACTGATTGTACGCCTCCAGTGATTTCCAGGCTCAGAATTGCTCACATGTGTATAAAATACCAGATAATGGTAACGTTACACATGATAATACTGTATGAGGCAAAGCTGCATAATCAGTGCTCGGTGCTTCCTCCACACCATTTATGACGGAAATTTTCGCATTGTACCTCTCTCTGTCTTGTGTTAATATAGTCTCTTTATAATCTCTGCCACTTTGTCTCTTCATAATTTTCGTAACATTATAAACCGAAAGAAATGTTGCTTGTAAAACTTTGTAAACAGAGCAGCTTATGCCCTCAAAGATGGCGTCTCCGGGGAGGTCACGTGACATTAATTGGCCTGTGGGAACTATATATAGGGAATGTGGAGATGACGTCACACCGTGTTGCATTATGGGTCCGCCGCCATATTTACAGGATCACGCCCAATACCGCTGTATTTAAATGCATGTGTTGGAGGCTGTGTTTGGATTTTCTGTCGAGATTTTAATAAACGTCGATATGGTTGTTCAGTTCAACTGCCATAGCAGGTCACACGATCGTTCAGGGAGGAAACTGAACAACGTTTTTTCACCTTTCTTTCTTGGAAAAAACAACAAGGGAAGCAGGTCGAGGAGCTGACGAGAAGACGCTGGATCGCGTGGGGTGCCGCAATCATGAGGAAAAACTACTTACTGTCCTCCACTGCATACTACGTTTGTTAAAAGTTGTACAAAGCAAAAGGTTGTGTATTGTATATTTCTCGATGACTAACAGTTAGTTGAGGATAGTTGATGAATGATGTTGAATTTGTGGTTCATGTTAGCAGATGATAAAGCCAGGACACGTTGCATGAATTAAATTATATTTATTTTGTTTTCAATTAACAATTTGCTTTAATATTCTGTACATCTTTTAACATGCCTTTTTTAAAATGTTTGTGAATCATGTTTTTATATAACTGCATAATAAATACATTAAGTGACTTCTCTGTTTCTGTACTGATTGCATCCACAAAGACCCTTTAAGTACACATAAATGGGCAAAGATACATCAAACTATTTTAAAATAAACGACCAAATACCCTCATTTTTACACGTGTCAACACTAAATGATGACAATAAGGCACAGTTGTATTTAACAAGTTACCACATCTTGTGGCATTATAAAGTAATGTACAATTTGTTTCTTGCACAACCTATGAAAACTTAACATATGCCAAAAATAGCAAGCTAACATTAACTATGAGAGCTGCTTTTCAGGTAAAATAGCTTGAACTTTATGTACAATAGTAATCAACTTAGCATAGGCTTTGAACACCAAAACTAAATCAGATGTATCAACGTTGTTTATCGCGGATAGTTTGTCCAAATAACGTTTTTTGGCAGTGGCATTTAGTTTATCCCTGTAGGGTCCCTTTCTCTTCTTCTTTAAACATCTCCATTTCTTCTGTTCTTCTTCAATTTTATCTCGTTTTAGCCAAACACCCACTATTATACCGAAGGTAAACAGAGATCATGCCTGTAAAGATGGCGCCCACATCCCATAATGCATTGGGCCAGCCCAGTGTCAATCAAGAAAACACCAATGAGCCGCTGTGTTTCATGGGGTGTCAGAAAAAAACTAACGCTGACTTTTTTTTGGACCAATGCACAATGCATTACACCAGCACTAACCCAGCGCCGTCAATTAAGCAAAACAAAACGAATGGGCCGTCGATGTACGAGTTCTATGGGCCGTTAAGACAAAAAAAAAAAAAAAAAAAAAGTATGAGATGTATCGGCCCAAAAAGCACGTCGTCGCCCCATCGGGAATCTCCCGGTAGTCCCGATGGCATTAGCATGCCTGGACGTCACACTTTAAATCCTACCTGTTGCCTTGGCGTTCACCATGCACTTATTTAGCTGCTGTCGCATCAATTGACATGCCATCTCCTTCCCCCTCTCTTTTTCTATTTTTAGCCCCCGACAGCTTTTTTGCTTTATCCATCTTTTTCGACGACAACTCACTAACGTCCCAGCAAACATTGGTCCGACGGCAACGTCGTGTCCCTGGCCAAAAATAGTTGCGGCCAGGACGTCATAAATCGGTAAAAATATGTAACACAGAAAATGTCCTAAAAATGCATTCAGATACATTTGTACATGTCTACAGTTGCATGTATAATTGTTATTTTAACTTTTAGCTACGTGTAGTTATGTTTAGTGTATCGTATCGGGTGAGAGGACGTCACCTGGGGACTTCTTTTACACGTGCATTTATAGTCCATCATGACCCTCTATGAAATCCTTGTTAAATATGCAAAAGCGCTTAATCCTCGCATGGTTATACTGCAATAATGAATGTAATTGCCCATGAAGTTTTTAAGAGGTTGTGAAGACGTCCACTGGCGTCCTTTACAGGTCTAGCTCAGGCTGTGAATATACGTCCACTGCAGTCTATGGTCCACTGGCGTCTTTTGCACGTCTAGTCTAGCAAGACAGAAAAAAATTATCAGGAATTATAATTCTTTATAAAATTCACGATTTATATACAAATGAATATATATTTACTTTATCTTGTTTTTATAAATTATAATCACAAAATGCCCAGTATAGTCAAGTGATTGCAAGCCACTGCATTTTAGTCATTATTTTAACCTGTTGTACCTGATGTATTCGTTGTTATTTTTTATGGAATGTATGCATATACATGTAAAACAAAAATATACCCGGTCACCATTTATGTCTGAGTTGGATGTAATTGCTCTAACCATAAACTGTGCTGCCAAGATGTAGTAACAAAAGATCTCGCGATATTACAAAATCCTGCGATGGGATTATCTCGCGAGATGTTAGCGCGTTCTCCCCATAGATTCTGGAACTTTGAACAACCACGAGGAGAATAGGACATTGTGGGTTAAATAAGTATTTACATATTGTGGGTAAGCACTTATCTGGTAGGTGTGAATTTTGTGAAAATATTGAATCTGTGGAACATGTGATTTTTGAGTGTCAGAAATATGAGAGGGAAAGGGAAAAGATGAAAGAGGGCATAAGAAGGTTAGGGGGGCAAGGGAATTCACTTAAGCCTAGTTCACACTACAGGATTATAAACCCGATTTAAGCCCGATTTGCAAATCGTTGAGCTCGCCGACAGGTCAGGGTGTTATCGCGTGCAAATCGCGGGGGATTAGCGGACGATGGACGCTCGCCAATCTGTTAGTATGAAAGAGCCAACAACGCATCAAAGACGCTCGCTGACGCCTCGCAGACGCGTCGCCGAGCCCAGAAAAATATCCAGCATGCTAGATATCCAGAGCTGTCGCCCGACTCAACCTCAGTTATGTCATGAGATACAGCCAATCAGAGCAAGGCATGGGTCTTCGTCTTCTTCGCTGGGTATTAGCGCGCGTGCTGTTTCGCGTAATTTCCGGTCCGTTTTATCGCGTGATTTTTTGTGACAAAATGTGGTTTGTAGACAAGATAGAATCGTTGGGTGACAGAGTTGTTGTCAACTCGTGTAGTGCGTTACCTCCTGTTGCGGATCAATCACGTTGTGTCATGTGGTGTGAAGAGCTCAACAACTTGAACACTCCTGATTTCACAGAGAGCAAGTCATGTAGTGTGAACCGGACAGTTCAGCCCGACGTTTTAAAATCATGTAGTGTGAATTAGGCTTAGGGAATTGCTGGGGAAATCGTTAAATGGTATCGAAGTACATTGGTATTTCGATTCTTAAAGGAAACAAGACTGGCAGAAAGGATTTAAGTTGTTCTATATGTTTGTTTTTGTTTTTTTAAGGAAAAGAGAAAAAAATTAAAAGATTAGTTTTGTTTTGATGGTTTATTTATTTATCTCCGGTCCACACTCCAATATAGTAGGTGGCGGTAATGCACCTGTCACGGAGCGCGCGGCTGTCACTGAGCGCGCGCCTTCACCTCTCCCCGATCTCACACGCTCCTTGTCACCTGAGTTCTAGAACTGCACTTCCCATCATTCCCCTCTGCTATCATTAGGTTCCATCCCTGCCTGGTTTCTCCATTGAGTCTCATCACTCCCACCTGTTAATCATTACCTACCCTTAATCTGGACTGCTCAGTTCTATGTTCATTGTGAAGTCTTGTTTTGCCACGCTACATGCTGAAACGTGTTCCTTTGTTTCATGTCAGTGATTCCTTGTTTCTTTACCTGTTTGAATAAAGTGCTGCAGGTGGATTCGACTGCCTCCTCTCCGTCATTACAGAAGACTTCCCCAACACAGAATCCAGCAGACTTTCAGCGTCTGGCTTCCGAGGTTTCATCCCAGGCATCTGTGTTAATCACACACCAACAACAGCTGGTCAAGTTAACTAACCTCACCGAAGAGCTTGTGAAGTCCGTGCAAACCCTCTCTCAGCAGAACGCGGTCGCTAATCAAGCTCAAGCTCCCGCAGCTGCGGCTCCCTTAACATCAAGCGTGAGTACGGCTTCAAGCAACCCAAAATTATCTTTCCCTGAGAAGTTTAATGGCTCACCTGCTGCCTGTAGAGGATTTCTGTTGCAGTGCGACCTATTTATCAACCAACAACCCCAGCTTTATCCCACTGATGCGTCCCGCGTCTCATTTATCTGCTCTCTACTCACCGGGAGGGCGTTGGAGTGGGCGACTGCTCTCTGGTCAGGAGGTCAGCACACATTTCCCTCTTATAACGTGTTTCTGTCTCAATTCAGAGAGGTGTTTGAACATCCCGCGGGCGGTAAGGAGCCAGGAGAGCTACTTCTCGCATTAAGTCAAGGGAGTTCTACTGCGGCTGACTACACGCTTTCATTCCGCACCCTGGCAGCTCAGACGGGTTGGACGGAGGAACCACTTAAGTTGCTGTACCGAAAGGGTTTGAATTCTGCGCTGCAAGGGGAACTGGCTTGTCGCGACGATGGAAGGACCCTCGGAGAACTTATGGAGCTCGCCATTCGCCTCGACAATCTCATCCGCTCTCGACGCGCACCTCTCTCGCCCAGTCTCTTCACTAATCCACCAGCCAGCTCAGATTTCGAGCCCATGCAGGTCGGCTTCACACGTCTCTCTACGGAGGAACGTGAGAGGAGGCGGCGGAATAAATTGTGCCTGTACTGTGCTCAAGCCGGTCATCGGAGAGCTTCTTGTCCGGTGAGATCCAGATCCAGAGATACTTCTGCGGTGAGTTCTTCGATTAATCCTCCTAACTCTAACTCACTCAGTCTCGAAGTTTCCTTTAGTTTTAATGGAAGTATTTGTGAGACAAGGGCTTTAATTGACTCTGGTGCCGCTGGGAATTTTGTTGATCTGGATTTTGCCTTGTCTAATCATCTCTCTCTCATCCCTTGTGAGTCTCGTGTGGCAGTGGCAGCCCTGGATGGACGCCCCCTGGGGACAGGGGAGGTACATTACATCACGCAGCCACTTACTCTCAGCTTCGGGTCTCGTCACACGGAGAGAATTCAGTTGTATACCATCAGTTCACCTCATCATCCAGTAATTTTGGGATTGCCCTGGCTGGAGAGACACAACCCTCTAATTTTCTGGACTGAGAGGAGAATTACTCAATGGTCTCCTTTCTGTCAGGTCCACTGCTTGCCTGCTCTCCATGGTCCTGAATCAAGCCACAGTCCCTCTGAGAAGTTGAACTTGCAAGGAGTTCCTGCGGTCTACCATGATCTTGCCCTGGCATTCAGCGAGAGAGAGGCTTCACTTCTACCCCCGCACCGGGCCAGTGACTGCGCTATTGAACTGCTACCCGGAGCCGTTCCCCCGCACGGCCGTGTGTATCCACTTTCGCAACCGGAAACTGAGGCTATGAATTCGTATATCGAGGAGCAACTTGCTAAGGGTTTCATCACCACTTCCACATCCCCCGCGTCCGCTGGGTTTTTCTTCGTTAAGAAGAAGGATGGGAGTCTCCGGCCCTGCATCGATTTCCGAGGTCTTAATGAGGTAACCGTGAAGTATCGTTATCCTCTGCCTTTAGTCCCTGCAGCCCTGGAGATGCTTCGCTCAGCCCGTTACTTCACCAAGCTGGATTTGAGGAACGCTTACAACCTCATTCGCATACGGAGGGGTGATGAGTGGAAGACGGCCTTTTCTACGACCACAGCGCACTATGAGTATCGGGTTATGCCATTCGGGCTGTCCAATAGTCCTTCGGTGTTCCAGTCGTTTGTTAATGAGATCTTTCGTGACATGCTGAATCAGAAAGTTATTGTTTATATTGATGACATCTTGATTTTTTCAGAGACCCTCGAAGCACACGTCCAGGATGTGCGTGCAGTCCTCGAACGCCTAATTGAGAACCAGTTATACGCCAAGACTCAGAAGTGCGAATTTCATCAGACCCGGATCGCCTTCCTAGGATATATCATCATCGCCGAGGGGGTTCTCATGGATGACAGCAAGGTCAAAGCTGTGGTGGACTGGCCTCAACCTTCCTCTGTGAAAGACTTACAGTGATTCCTGGGCTTTGCCAATTTTTATCGTAGGTTTATACGTAATTTCAGTATCATTGTGGCTCCTCTAACATCTCTTCTCCAGGGAGGGGGGAAGCGCTTCCGGTGGTCTTCCGAATGCACTTCAGCGTTTTCCCGGCTGAAAGAGAGGTTCACGTCCGCACCCATCCTCCATCATCCTAAACCGGAGAGCGAGTTTATCGTGGAGGTTGACGCTTCAAGCACTGGAGTTGGTGCAATCCTGTCTCAACGCCACGGTAACCCCGCTAAAATGTTTCCCTGTGCTTTTTTCTCCCGCAAGCTTAATTCGGCGGAGCGCAATTATGATGTGGGCGACCGAGAGCTTCTGGCCATGAAAGCAGCCTTGGAGGAGTGGAGGCACTGGCTGGAGGGTGCACGTCAGCCTTTCACCGTCCTCACTGACCACAGAAATCTTGAATATATCAGGTCAGCCAAGCGTTTGAATGCTCGTCAGGCTCGCTGGTCACTGTTCTTCTCTCGATTTAATTTCAGGATCACGTACAGACCTGGGTCCAAGAACGGGAAGGCCGATGCTCTGTCTCGCCAGTTCGAGGATTTCAATGAGATTTCCAAGCCAGAACCCATCCTTTCCTCCACTCTGATCGTTGCTCCAGTGCAGTGGGACATCATCTCGGAGGTTACCGAGGCACAACAAGCTCTTCCTATTCCGCCTGAATGTCCAGAGAATCGCCTTTTCGTGCCTCTCGAACTCCGTGATCGGGTGCTTCAATGGGTTCACAGCACACTCAGCGCTGGACATCCAGGTATCTCTGCTACAGTACAGCTAGTCTCCAACCGCTTCTGGTGGTCCACCCTCCGGGCTGATGTTATCAAATTCATTCACCAATGTTCCATCTGTAACACTGTCAAATCTTCCCACCTTAAACCTGCCGGTCTCTTACAGCCATTGCCAGTGCCTCAACGCCCATGGTCCCATATCGCTGTGGATTTCGTAACTGATTTGCCTCTGTCTCAGGGATTTACCACAGTTCTGTCAGTCGTGGATCGCTTCTCCAAATCCTGTCGTTTTATCCCCCTGAAGGGTCTGCCCACTGCCATGCAGACTGCGGAGGTGCTTCTCAACCACGTATTTCGTCTTTTTGGTCTCCCCGAGGACATCGTCTCCGACCGTGGTCCCCAGTTTACTTCCCGCATTTGGAGAGAACTCTGCTCCAAACTCAACATCAATGTCAGCCTCACCTCGGGATACCATCCGCAGGCCAACGGTCAGGTTGAACGGTTGAACCAGGACCTCATTCGCTTTCTGCGGACGTAATGTCACGAGAACCAACAGGACTGGATCCGCTTCCTGGTCTGGGCGGAGTACGCCCAAAATTCCCTGGTAAAGCCTGCCACTGGTCTAACACCCTTCCAGTGTGTTTTAGGTTTTCAACCTCCCCTCTTCCCGTGGGCAGGAGAACCGTCAGACCTCCCTGCGGTGGATGCGTGGCTGCAACGCAGCGAGGCCACTTGGAATGCCGCTCATGTCCATCTGCGACGTGCCATCCGTCACTATCAGCTGCATGCGGATCGAAGGAGGCGTGAGGGTCCCCGGTATCGGCCTGGTCAGTGGGTGTGGCTTTCCACCCGTGATCTGCGTTTGAGGCTCCCAAGCAAGAAACTATCCCCTCGCTTCATCGGGCCCTTCAAGATTCTTCGGCAGATCACTCCGGTCTCGTTTCGGCTGGAACTCCCAGCACATTATAGAATCTCACCCACCTTTCATATGTCTCTTTTCAGACCCGCTGCTGCTCCCAGGAGAGAGGAGGTCCAGGAGGAGGTCGGTCACGTGCAGGCTCCCCCCATTGAGGTCGGAGGCGAGGAGGCGTACCGGGTACGAGAGATCCTGGACTCCAGACGCCACGGTGGGGCACTGCAATATTTGATTGACTGGGAGGGGTATGGCCCCGAGGAACGTTCCTGGGTCAGGTCTCAGGACGTCCTGGACCCCGCTCTGCTTCACACTTACCATCACACTCACCCAGATCGTCCAGCTCCAAGACCCCGTGGAAGACCTCGTCGTCCAGGTCCTCGCTTCCGGAGCCGCTCGCAGGAGGGGGGCTCTGTCACGGAGCGCGCGGCTGTCACTGAGCGCGCGCCTTCACCTCTCCCCGATCTCACACGCTCCTTGTCACCTGAGTTCTAGAACTGCACTTCCCATCATTCCCCTCTGCTATCATTAGGTTCCATCCCTGCCTGGTTTCTCCATTGAGTCTCATCACTCCCACCTGTTAATCATTACCTACCCTTTATCTGGACTGCTCAGTTCTATGTTCATTGTGAAGTCTTGTTTTGCCACGCTACATGCTGAAACGTGTTCCTTTGTTTCATGTCAGTGATTCCTTGTTTCTTTACCTGTTTGAATAAAGTGCTGCAGATGGATTCGACTGCCTCCTCTCCGTCATTACAGAACCATTAATGCTGGATGCCAACCGCCGTAAAACGACCAGTGTTGCCAGATTGGGCGGGTTCCCGCCCAATTGGGCTCCTTTTGGTCACGTCTGACCGGAAAAAAATGCATTGGGCGGGTCTTTAAAATTTGGGCTGGTTTTTTGATGCAACGGGCGGGTTTTTATTTTTAACTATAAACAGTATTTTTTTTACATTTTTTATGAAAACGAACTATAAAATAAATTATATAATGTAGAATGACGTTTAAATTAGGTATGGTACAGGTTAGCCAATAAGGTTCAGGGGAATCCTGTCCAATCGGACTTCAAGCTTGATTGGCGGGTTTTTGAAGGCTAATATCGTTCTATTCGTTATATCGTCATAACTGCATTTATCATCATCAACATTCATTATTAACATGCCAAAGTGGGGTAAATATAAAAAGTCCTACAGAAAGGAATGGGAGAGCGACCCGTCTCTGAAAACATGGATTGCACCCGTGGTAGGCGATGAGTCAAAGGCATTTTGTAAATACTGTCAGTCAGAAATCAGAGCACAGTTCAACGATTTGAAAGAGCATGCTAACACAAAAAAACACAAATCGCGCTGTGCACCAAGTGTAAAATCTTTTACTGTGCCAGCGGGAGCAGCAGGGCCGTGTCCGATCAAAGAAATTAGAATCGCTGCCTACATTGCTTGTCACAGTTCAATAAATGCGGTGGACGATTTGTCAGACATTTTGAAAGATGAGATGGGAACATTCCAAATGCACCGGACAAAGTGCACAGCTATTATCAAATCTGTCCTCGCGCCACACTTCAGAGAAGAACTTGTGGAGGATATTGGTGAGTCTCCATATTCCCTGTATCTCGATGAAAGCACTGACATATCCGTGAACAAACTTCTTTGCATTTGTGTAAAATACCACTCAAAAAAACACAGCAAGTTTGTCAGTACATATCTTGGACTTGTGGAGCTGACAGATGCTGATGCAAAAGTTGCCACAGATGGTGCCAGCGTAATGGTTGGAAAAAACCACTCGGTTTTCACCCTACTTAAACAAATACAGCCAAACCTGCAGCTTATTCGCTGTGTTTGCCATTCACTTGACATTGTTGCAAATAAAGCAATGAAGCTTCTTCCCAGCAACATAGAATACATGGTTAGAGAAACCTACAACTGGTTCGCTCATTCAGCAAAGCGGCAGTATGAATACAAGAACATATACGAGACTATTAATAACGGGGTCTGTCCCTTGAAATTAATAAGTCCAAGCTGTACCCGTTGGCTTGTGATGGCTGACTGCATTAACCGCATTGTGGATCAAAAAGATGCCCTCACATTGCACTTTAACATGGCTTCAAGTACAGAACACTGTTATACTGCCCGGCTTTTGAAGGAAATGTACAATGACAAAAGTAATCTCCTTTACATGTACTTTCTTCAACCTGTTCTGATGGAAATCAAAGCTGTAAATAAAGGCTTTCAATTAGAAACAGGAAATACTCTCGGTGTGTTTAGAGAATTGGAAAGGCTGTACATGACAACTGTTAGACGCATTCTCAAACCGAGCGTCTTGCGTAATCACAACCAGCTCCGTGAACTTGACCTCACACAGTCGGGCATATTCCTATCCCCTCTGGATACGGACCTGGGTACCACATTTATGGACAAACTGGAGGAAAGTAGGTTAGCCCCAGACATGAAGGAGAGAATTGCTTCGCGTTGTATGGATTTTCTGAAAGAACTTGTTAAGCAGTACCAATTGCGTTTACCTGCTTCAATGGAATTCCTGCGCAAACTGGAGCTCATCTGCCCGAAATCTGTTATGTCCACTATAAATAGGCCTGGAGTAAAGGACTTGCCAGGTGATCTTTTCTCGTGCCCCATTGGTATATTAGAATCGCAGTGGAGGAATGTGACAGCCGCAAACTTCTCTGATGATCAGGACATTGACAAGTTTTGGCTCGAAGTCGAAGCGTTTAAAGATGCAGGTGGGCACAAGTGTTTCCAGGAATTGGCACACGGTGCCATAAGACTTCTTGTTCTGTCTGTTTCCAATGCCCATGTTGAGCGAGCATTTTCCCTCGTTTCGATGACGAAAAAGATGACGCTAGGAATCTTATGGGACTACCGCTACTCTCCAGCATCATGGATGTGCGCACTGGCCTGGTCAGAAATGGCTTTACCTCGGCAACGTTCAAACCTCCCAGGCAGTTGCTGGAGAGATTTGACTCAACGATCTATTAATCTATCTGGTTGTGACTGTACAAAGTTGGTTCTATAATTTCATAGTTCTATAATTGTTCTATAATAGAGACGTTTTCATCAGTTCTGCAGAGATTCTCTACGTTAACTCCATATTAAAAGGTAAGCGTGTTTATGCTATTATAGCACACTTTTATTTTGCTGTACAATTCTGATGTCATGTTTGATCATTTCTTAAACCTAATAACATACAGGCTACAGGTAGCTGATGTAGTGTCTAGTGACGGTTCAGTGTATCATTCAGTCCTTATTTTATTTAAAATTAAAAGAAGGAAAAAAACGAGAATTCATCTTGATTCGTCCAGTGGTCTATAAGTTAAATAATAATAATTTTAATAATAATATAAAAAATGTAATTAGTTGCAAATGAAGCACACATTTTTTTTTTTTTATAAATACTGTTTTATTTTTTTTTTAGTACTCATTTTTTATTATATTTATTATATGGTACCAACACAGAGAGACATTGTGACAAATCAGATACAAACCAAAAAACAGTTGTACCAACTTCCCACCCTCCCTCCCTCTCCCCTACCGCATGAGATATAACAAAAATATCAGTGTAGCACAGCTAGAGTTAAAGAACAGTCCGCTTAATGTCCATCCAGCAGAATACTCTGAACCTTGGTAATTCCATCATTCCATGCTTGAATTGTCCGAGGCGTGGCGCAGTTGATCCTGGCAGACGAGAGTTCAAGAAAAAGAATCTCCAGGAATGTATTCAGCCAATGTTTATGAGCTAAGTTGTGTGGTGGAACCCAAACTTGAACAATGATCTTCTTGGCTGCCGTTAGCCCAGCTAACCAAATTTTCCTAGACCTTTCATCCATGCCTTCAAGTTCAGAATCATCATTGAGGAGGTGTAAAACAGGGTCCATAGGGAGTTGAACATCTATCAGATCAGACAGTGATTGCAACACTTTAGACCAAAAGTCATAAATTTTAGGGCAATCCCACATTATGTGTATAAAAGTCCCCAAGATATTTTGTGAGCAAAGAGAACAAAAAGGGTGCAGGGCTTGACCAATTAAGTGCCTGACTCTAGGGGTAAGGTATGCCCTATGGGAGATCTTCATGTGAATAAACTGATGGTTGGGATTCTGAGACGAGCTACATATGTTATTCCAGCTTGTGCCCCAGTTTATTTCCTTACCCCTAAGTGCCATTGATCGATCCAATGCCAGAGTACTAGGCTTAGGAGACAAAGATGACAGAAGCCTGGCATACAAAAAAGAAACAACACTTTTTGGGGCCACATTTATCCAGTTGATTACTGGATGTTCCTTCATCTCTGAGCCTCATACAACATTATGTGCTTTAAAAGCTGATCTAAGTCTGAAATACAAAAATAAGGAGTGTCTGGGGATACCATAAAGTGAAACCAAGTCGTTAAAGTTTAATAAAGAATCTTCCCCATTCAAGTCTCCCATGACCCATATACCTTTTTCTGCCCATACACCTTGAATGAATGGTTTATTTCCAGACAATAATTTGTTATTACGCCAAATGGGAGATGATCTATGCCATTTTGCTGCAAAACCCACTAGCCTCTCAACCTGTCTGGTAGTCCGAAGCATGTATGAAAGTACCGGGCCATACCTCAGTGTACAACGATTAATGGAGAGACCAGAAAATAAAAAGTCCTTAAGCCTAATAGGGGCAATTATGTCCTGCTCTATTGTCTTCCACGGTGATGTATAATTTGGATCCAACCACTGCTTAATTGGACGCATAATGAAAGACCAATGATAATATTTGAAGTTAGGAAGTGCCCATCCTCCATCTAACTTGTTACGCTGTAGTGTGGACCGTTTAATACGAGGTCGCCTCCCCTTCCATATATATTTGGTGAGTAGCGTGTCAACTTTAGACCAGTAGTTCTTTGGTGGGGATAGTGGCAGCATAGAGGAAATGAAATTAACACGTGGTAAAATGTTCATTTTCACTACTGCTATGCGAGATGGGACAGAAGCAGGCAGGGCAGTCCATCTTTTAGTATCCTCCTCAACCTTCTTCAACACATTTGTGTAATTGGATTTAGATAGGGCTGTGACAGATGTTTGAATCAACACCCCTAGATTTTGACCTCTTTGGTAATTGTAATATTAGTAGGTAAAACCAACTGACTTCTATCCCCGTTAATTAACATCAGGGCCGATTTAGAGAGATTAATTTTAAAACCTGAGAGTGCACCAAACACATTTAATGCTCTAATAGTGTTGGGAAGAGAATTTTGAACCTCTGACATATATATTAAAGTATCATCCGCATACATTGACACTTTGTGAGTAGAAGTGCCAATGTGAATAGGAGAAATAGTTATACTGTTACGGATATACTGCGCTAGAGGTTCTATAGAAAGATTAAAAATTAAAGGGGACAAGGGGCAGCCCTGTCTTGTACCACGATTGATAGTAAACAGATTTGAAATGACACCCCCAATACACACTCTAGCAGAAGGGTTCGCGTACAGCACCTGAATCATTTTAATAAACTTGGGCCCAAACTTAAATTCACTAAGGACACGCCATAAGTACTGCCATTCGAGCCTATCAAAGGCCTTCTCGGCGTCGAGAAAGAGAAGGCCACAAGAGGGGGGAATCTTCTGAGCTTCACCCAAAATGTGAATTAGTCGCCTAACATTGTCTGCAGCCAAACGTCCCTTCATAAAGCCAGTTTGGTCTGGATGTATTAGATCAGGCAGTACTGACTCTAGTCTGCGCGCTAATACACGGGAGTAAATTTTAAGATCAGCATTAATAAGAGATATTGGTCGGTAGCTCGCACAGTCAGAGGGGTCTTTGTCCGGTTTGGGGATAACTGAAATAAGAGCAGTGTTAAGATCTTTGTGGAAATGTCCTTGTTCAATAGAAAAATTTATAGAATCCAGCCAGAAAGGACCTAAAGTCTCCCACAGAACTGAATAGAGCTCAACCGGCAAACCATCCAGGCCAGGAGAACGCCCTTTCTTCATACTTCTTAATGCTAGATGTAATTCTTCTAGTGAGATAGGCAAGTCAAGATGTTCCGCATCCTCTATGGAAAGAGTGGGAAGATTCAGATTGGTAAATAAATTTGTATAATCACTCTCCAAGGGCTGGCATTCACTAGAGTACAGTTTGGCAAAAAAGGATGCAAACGCCTCATTTATATCTAGATTAGTTGTTGCCATTTCGCCCTGGCCCCTTTTGATGCATGCTATTGATCGACTTTCCTCCTGACGTTTAAGAGTCAGGGCAAGAAGATGACTCGGGCGGCTGCCTTGTGAATAATACTTGTGTTTGGTAATATGCATTAAATATTCCACTCTGTGTCGTAGCAAATTGTTCAGTTCAGCTTGATGTGCCTTCAATTGAGATTCTGTATCTTTATTATACTTCCTTTTAAGTTGAGTTTCTATTTGTTCACATTTTAGTTCTAAATCCGAAATCTGACGAAGTCTATTACGCTTAATGTAAGATGAAAATCTGATTGCGTTGTTTCTGAGGAAACCTTTTATGGAGGCCCATAAGAACATTGGGTTCTCTACACTCCCCTTATTAATGTCTATGAATTCGTTGAGTTCAAGCTTGAGCTGATTGAGGAAGTTTTCATTTTGTAGTAACGAGGAGTTAAACCTCCATCTAGAAGACTTGTTGTCCCTAATATCTCCAAAACTAAATGTTGCTTCAATAGGATTATGGTCTGAGATAAGTCTGGGAAGAAGATTTATTGATGAAGATGTAGAAACCAGATCAGTTGAAGTAAGTAGCTAATCTATCCTAGAGAAAGACTTATGGTTAGGTGAGTAATATGTGTAATCCTTTGATGAAGGATTATGTAGTCTCCAAAAATCCACCAAATTGAGGTCCTTTGCTAAATTACCTAGAGCCTTAGAGGAGGCTATCTGAGTGTGAGTAGCAACAGTGGTGGATCTGTCTAGGATGTTATCAAAAACTGCATTCATGTCCGCGCCAATAACCAAATGGTACTCGTCTAAAGTTAGCAATTCTTTGGTAATGTTCTGAAAAAATGCACCGTCAAAGATAGCTGGGGCATAAATACTAATAAAGGCTACTTTCTTTCCATCAATGGAGGTACAACAAAATGCTAGCCTTCCTGAAATATCCGAGCTTACCTTAACTATGTTTATGGTCAGATTACGTCTCATTAACACAGCTACCCCCTTGGTGCTGCTACCATCCGATGAGGCAGCGACAATTCTATATCTCCTATTTTGCAGTCTTAAAGTATCGTTAGGTTTAAGATGAGTTTCCTGCAACAGTGCTATATCAACATTTTTGCGATGAAGGAAATCTAAGAGCTTGGACCTTTTGAATGGAGAATTGAGCCCTCTCACATTAAATGTCAAAACATTGTATCTATCCATTGTCTCCATTGAGGTAAGCCCAAAACAAACTGTGTGTAGTAAGGTTGAGATAAACTGCCGATGTATATAACGAGATATGAGAAACTACTGTCAAGAAAGAAATGACTGTGCAAGAACATATCCATCCCATGCGGAAAAAAAACCCCTGAACACCCCAACCCCCCTCCCCCCTCCCCCTAAACTCACCCCCAACCCACATTGTCGTCTGTGAGAACCACGAAGCGATGTCTAACAATGAACTTGTGCCTATTAGCCCTGATTGGAACAGCTTCTACTGCTTCATAACTGAAACATATTGAAAAACCTTGATTCGAAAGATAAAGGAAAATATAAAATGGGGGATAATCATCCTATCTAATAAAACAGAGAATACGATAAACTGCTTACAACCCCCAAAAAAAAAAAAAAAAAAAAAACACAACATCAAGCATCATGTTAAACTCGAGCATCATATGCCTACACATTTTAACCTGCTCGCAGTCATTCCATGTCAGTGAAGCGCAAGGATTCTCTAGCAGAACACCTGGCATTATTCTCACTCTGTAGAGTTGAAGCAGTGTCCTGTCCCGCGAAGAACAGTTCAGCCTCCTCTGCCGAATCGAAAGACATTTTGTCCCCTTTGTACGTGAGCTTCAAGATGGCTGGGTAGATCAAGAACGAGTCGATGCCTTTTTGTCGCAATTGGGCTCGGATTGATTTGTATTTGTTTCTTCTCTGCACGGTTTCGGCACTGTAGTCGGCGTAGAATTCCAGCTGAGTGTTGTCTGGTAGCTTAGGTTTAGTGCTACGAGCTCCCTGCAGAATGGCTTGACGATCACGATAACGGAGCACTCTGAAGATCATTGTCCGCGGCCTGGCAGAGTTAGCAGAGAAGATTCGGTGGGCTCTATCAATTTCTATGGAATTCCGGGCCAGTGTCGGAATCCACTGAGGTAGCATTTTACAAAGAAATCCGACCGGATCATCACCCTCCGCCCCCTGTTGGTAAGTTAATTAATCTCACGTTGTTCCTCCTCGATCTATCTTCCATCTCGGTGACTTTCTTCTTGAGGCTGTCTAGCTCTGTGAGACAGTGATTGGTGTCCTTTTTAGTCTGACGGAGCACTCCGTGCATTGTGTCGACTTTAGCGGTCACCTTTTCCATATTTTTGGCATGAGTGTTGATGTCGTTGTTCAGTGATCTCAGTAATGCCCCATTTTCAGCTATTTGACTTTCGAGCGTTGTTAAAGCTTTAGCCAACGTCTCACTCAGCATTTCGGATACAAGGCCTCGTAGCGTCTCTCTCTCTGCCTCTACCGTCTGCCTAATGAGCAAGGAGATTTCTTCGGGGAGTAAACTAGCTGACGAAGCACCGGAGCTCAGGCTAGTTTTGAATCGCTTACCGGGGCTTTGTTTGGTCGGCGAGCCTGCGCTTTTCTTTGACGCCATTTTACGATGCTGATGTAAAAGAAAAGAATAAAAACGAAAATAAACACTGTCCGGTATGTTAAACAAACAAATTGTTGCAAAAAATGAGCAGTTAGGCTGCCATTCAAAGGCCTTTTGGCAGGAGCTCAATGCAATGCGACCATCTCGCTGCGCGCCTCACCGGAAGTCGAAGCACACATTTTTAAGCACTAATGCAAAAAGTAATGTACTGAAATGATTTGAGAATTGGCCTATTACAGAAGAACTGTAGTTCTAACAATAGTAGCACAAGAACAATATAAAAATGTTGTCCCCTTCTGAGGTTTCCTTTGTTTTATTAAAATTATTATTTATATTTTTAAAAAGATGCACTGGAAATATGCCGCGTGCATGGTGCTCTGCGATTTGTTAGTCTGGTTGTTTAATAAGAAAATAAATTCTGTGTTTTATTGCATAATAGTTTTAATAACAGTATGTATTTTGGGCTGGTATTTTTTTAAATGGGCGGGTTTTAAGCTGTAGTTGGGCTGGAAATCTTTGGTCCAATCTGGCAACACTGAAAACGACAAAGAAGAAGAAGAACCACGAGGAGAGGAGAGGAGGGAGTTGTGTCGATATTATTAAAAATCTACTGTTGGGTAAGTACATTTTGTATTAGATTAACGTGCTTGAGTTTTACTTGTTTGACATGAATGAACGAAAGAAATGATGCCCACATAGAATTAGCCAGTAGGCTAAAAGTAACTTTGAACGTATACAACGGTATACCATAGTATAAAGTATATTGTTTAATGATACAGTCAAAGTTATTACTGTAACTTATTAATGTAGCCTTTTGAGAGTTTCTTTCAGAAAGTAAATTATCTGAAATGGAATGAAAAGTTTAGCTGGATTTTAACATGTATGTTTTCAGTAACTGCTTTAAAAATAAAAGCAGAACATCTTTTACATCTTTTACATCACTGTTCGGACGCTCTTGCTTACTGCTCCGCGCTTTGCTCTATCGCTTTTATATTTTTATATTTTATCTCCTTTTATCACCTAATTTTAACTTCAGCTAATCAGCACAGTGCTCAAACGCTTGGATTACTACAAAAAAGCAGAATTCTTTTTACTTGACCAGCCTCCCACTGAAAGCTTACATTCCGGGGAAGAGAAAATCACAACTGTCTACACTCATAAAGGATAAGAGAAAATGCCTCCTCTGGAATCTACTTGCTGCATTAACTGCCACAGACTTTTACAAAGGATTGTAGTTCTTGAAACAAAGTTATTTGTGGGACCACCAAACCAGACGGAACACACAACAGAGATCAGCCATGGACGCCCTCAGCATACAGCCGGTGAGTCCCATGCATCTAGTACTCCTCGACAGGCCATACTGAGTGTAGAGAAACAAGCCGATCGACTTACAAATCGATGGCACAAACAGGGAGCGAGACCCAAAGGCACTCGAGACATCAGATTGTCACGAGTATCACATATTGCTGCAGTAGCATCCTCTACCCCAGATACGGCTCTGACAAGGATTGCAAACACTGGTCTCCTACCACCGCCTATACATCTTGAGAACAGATTTGAAGTATTAATGAATGAGGAATCCCTGAATGTGATGAATGTGATCGAACACAGACTGAATCAGCCAGTAGCTAACACTGCTAACTGCTCAAGGTCGAGCAGACAGCGGCACTCAGCTCAGAGCGCAGCCGAGCACAGGACTCTGATAGTGGGTGACTCCATAATCAAAAACATTATTAGCAGGGATACAACTACGTGCTGCCTTCCACAAGCAACGACTTCTGATGTAAACAGGGAACTTCAGAACATTCTGATGAAACATAAAACTGCAAATCGACTCATCATTCATGTGGGGAAAAATGATATTCATAAAGAGCAGTCAGAACTCCTTAAGAAGGATTTCAATGAACTTTTTGAAACACTTAAAAGACTGAAAGTTCAAACATTCATCAGTGGACCACTCCCAGCAAGAGGAACAAACAGGTTTTCACGGTTGCTTGGGCTTAATACATGGCTCCAAAAAACCTGCTATTTAAAAGGAGTAAACTTCATTGACAACTTCAATCTTTTCTGGAGTCAGAGGCAACTGTTTCAACAGGATGGCCACCACCCAAACAAACTTGGCTCAAGAGTGCTAAAGGACAATATCTACTTCTCCCTCAATCATCCTTCTGCAGTCTGTGCCAATCCACTCAACCTGAATGGCACACACATACCTGGACACAGTATGAATGACCACAGGACTTCACTTCAGCACCTGAATGGACATGCGGTTGACACGTCACACAAGGACAATGATAACACCATGCAGCCACAACAACTTCTGCTCACGGACACAATCTCAGCTGAGCCCTGCCCACAGAGCTCACCACAGACAGACTGTGACATACTAGAACTGCTCCAAGATTCAGCACCCAAGGACGACTTTCTGGAAAACAGCCAGGGAAACCAGGACAGCATATTACAGCCGATAACACCAGAGCAACAGCCCGTCTCACCAGACACATTTTCTCTATCTCCAGCATCTCCACTTCTGTGCTTCTCAGAGAAAATGGAAGAACTGGTGTTTGCTGGAACCAAACTATCCCACTCTTTTGCTGCAAGCCCCCAGATGTCAACCAAAAAGCGGCAGGCCCCACAACCACCAAAGCCTGCGGGCCCAGCTCGCCCTCCCCCTCCTCCTGTGAGAGCTCTTCGGCCTCTGCCACAACGCCAGGGCTCACACCCTCCTCCAGCGGCTCGCGGTGAACCAAAAACAACTGATACCAGCTCTCAGTGATATGTGTCGGGTCTCCGCTATGACAACAGTAACTTTCTTAAATGTTTACATAACAAGCGGGAACCCAGTGTGCCTGTATCTTTCTCTATTGCTGTTCGATTACATGATAGAAGGTCTAAGGCCTTCAAAAGCCGTACAGCAAACCCATCTAATCTGGTACCTATTACACGCCAAACTAAGACTGCTGTGGGGACAAAAAGTAAGACTGTTAAGTTAGCACTTTTAAACATCCGCTCACTTAAAAATAAATCACTTCTAGTCAATGACTTAATAACCACATACAACCTGGATTTTATGCTTCTAAATGAAACCTGGCTAGAAGACAGCTGCAGTGCAACAGTCCTCAATGAAACATCCCCTCCTAACTTTACTTTTATGAGTGTCTGCAGAGCTGTAAGGAGAGGTGGAGGAGTAGCTGCTCTTTTTAAGGATGTCTATCAATGTAAGCAAACATCATTTGGTAACTACCCGTCTTTTGAATATCTCGGTATTGTTTTAAAAGGTGCCCCACACATTTTACTTATCATTATTTACAGGCCTCCAAAATACTCTCCAGCCTTTGCTGAGGACTTTACAGAACTGTTATCAACAATTTCCTCAGAGTTCGACTGTTTTGCTATTGCTGGAGATTTTAACATTCACATAGATAATGATACAAATATGGCAAAAGAAATCAAAACTGTTTTAAAAACTTTTGACCTGATTCAGCATGTACACGGACCGACACACACTCGTGGACACACTCTAGATTTACTTATCAGTAAGGGTCTAAACATTTCATCGATTGTTATTAAGGATGTAGCACTGTCTGATCATTTCTGTATTTTCTTTGATATATTGATCTCTCCTGCCATTGAAGCTAGATCTGTGTCTGTCAAGAAGAGATGCATAAATGAGAACACTAGTGTACTATTTATGAAGGCTATATCTTCAACACCAAGCATATCTGCTGACTCTGTTGATTTTCTCCTTGATTGTTTTAACTCAAAAGTTAAAAGTGTAATTGATGATATTGCTCCTGTGAAAGTCAGGAAGAGTGGTAGACAAAAAGCACCTTGGAGAAACTCAACAGCTGTGCAATATATGAAAAGACAATGCAGAAAAACAGAGCGCATGTGGCGGAAGACAAAACTTGTAGTCCATTATAACATCTACAAAGACACCATCCATGCTTTTAATATGGAACTAGGCAAAGCTAGACAGACTTTCTTCTCAAATATTATAAACAGCAACTTAAACAACACACGCACTCTTTTTGCTACTGTAGAGAGACTGACAAACCCCCCAAGCCAGATTCCCAGTGAAATGCTCTCAGACGGCAAGTGCAGTGAGTTTGCTTCTTTCTTCTCTGAGAAAATCAATAATATCAGAAAGGTGATCAGCACATCATTGAGCCGCACTGGGGTCAGACAGATCAGACCACAACCGCAGAAAGTAGCTACTATGTCTGTTTTCGAAGAAATTGATGGCAAAATTTTAGAAGAAACCGTACAGCACCTTAAAACATCAACCTGCGCCCTTGACGCACTTCCCACATCTTTCTTCAAAAGTGTGTTAAACTGTTTAGAAGCAGATCTCCTAGAAGTGGTAAATGCCTCACTTCTCTCTGGGAATTTTCCAAACTCCCTGAAAACTGCAGTTGTCAAGCCCCTCCTGAAAAAGAGCAATCTGGATAAGACCATATTAAGCAACTATAGACCGATCTCAAATCTTCCTTTCATAGGCAAGATCATTGAAAAAGTTGTCTTCAATCAGCTGAACAAATTCTTAGTCTCGAATGGATACTTTGACAATTTTCAATCTGGTTTCAGATCGCATCACAGCACAGAGACAGCGCTCATAAAGATAATAAATGATATTCGCTTAAATACTGATACAGGGAAATTATCAGTGCTGGTACTACTCGACCTCAGTGCTGCATTTGACACTGTCGATCACGACATACTTCTTGACAGGCTGGAAAACTGGGTGGGGCTTTCTGGGATAGTCCTAAAATGGTTCAGGTCATACTTAGAAGGGAGAGGTTATTATGTGAGTATAGGAGACCATAAGTCTGAGTGGACATCCATGACATGTGGAGTCCCTCAAGGCTCAATTCTTGCACCACTCCTATTCAACCTGTATATGCTCCCAATGAGCCAAATAATGAGAAAGAACAAAATCTCTTACCACAGCTATGCAGACGACACACAGCTCTACTTATCCCTATCGCCTAACGATTACAGCCCCATTGACTCCCTGTGCCAATGCATTGATGAAGTAAACAGTTGGATGTGCCAAAACTTTCTTCAGTTAAACAAAGACAAAACTGAAGTCATTGCGTTTGGAAACAAAGATGAAGTTCTCAAGGTGAATGCATACCTTGACGCTAGGGGTCTAACAACTAAAAATCAAGTCAGGAATCTTGGTGTGTCCCTAGAGTCAGACCTTAGTTTCAGTAGTCATGTCAAATCAATAACTAAATCAGCATACTATCATCTGAAAAATATTGCAAGAATTAGATGCTTTGTTTCCAGTCAAGACTTAGAGAAACTTGTGCATGCTTTCATCACCAGCAGGGTGGATTACTGTAATGGACTCCTCACTGGCCTTCCTAAAAAGACCATAAGACAGTTGCAGCTCATACAGAACACTGCTGCCAGGATCCTGAGCAGAACCAGAAAATATGAACACATCACACCAGTCCTCAGGTCTTTACACTGGCTCCCAGTTACATTTAGGATTGATTTTAAAGTATTATTACTGGTATATAAATCATTTAATGGCCTAGGACCTAAATACATTGCAGATATGCTCACTGAATATAAACCCAACAGATCACTCAGATCATTAGGATCACATCAGCTAGAAATACCAAGGGTTCACTCTAAGCAAGGAGAGTCTGCTTTTAGCTATTATGCCAGCCGCAGCTGGAACCAGCTTCCAGAGGAGATCAGATGTGCTCCTACAGTAGTCACATTCAAATCCAGACTCAAAACACTTCTGTTTAGCTATGCATTTACTGAATGAGCACTGTGCCACTGTGTCCGACTGTTTGTACTGTATTTTATTTTATTTTTTATTCTAAACTGTTTTAATTATTCTTATTTCTTTTGATTATTTTAATCTCTTTATTCTTAACGGTTTTAATCTATGTAAAGCACCTTGAATTACCATTGTGTATGAAATGTGCTATATAAATAAACTTGCCTTGCCTTGCCTTGCCTTGCCTTTTATACAATAAAATAAAATGTAATGCATGTTGATTACCTTTTTCTAATGTTTTATTCATGATTCATTCATCTTGTTCCATGTTTCTTTTTTATTTTAGCTGTGGTAGACCATACAAATATTTTGAAAATAAGTGCATATAATTTACCTCAAATTTATAATTTTATTTATTTAAAATATATATATATATATTCTCTTCCCTTAGATGCTGTGAAGAGGTGGAGCCCAAATGCTACAGACTCTGAAATTGATGCAGCAATGGCAGAACACCTGAAACACGCTCCAGGAAGAGCTGGGGGTGGTGGATACAAAAAATGAGCCAAACAATGTGTTTAAAGGGATAGTTCACCCCAAAATGAAAATTGTCATCATTTACTCAACCTCATGTTTCAAACCTGTATACCTTTCTGTGTTATGCTGAACACAAAGATGTTTGGAAGAATTTTTGTAACCAAGTAGATGTCGCTTCCCATTATATCTTTCTCCAATAATGGTAGTCAATGGTTGCTCTATTTGCTTGGTTACAAACATTCTTCAAAATATCTTCTTTTGTGTTCAGCAGAAGAAAGAAACTTATACAAGTTTGAAACATGAGGGTGAGTAAATGAAAGAATTTTCATTTTGGGGTGAACTATCCCTTTATATAATAATTCAGTATTTTGTAATTGGTATTTTAGTCTGGTTAACAAATGTTAAAGCTATGGTATACGATTTCAAAGATTGTTCATTATTAATATCCTCGTTTAGATGATGGTTATGGTTATATAGTACAATCCTAACAATATGAATAGAAAAAAGAATGAAAAAATCCATTCACTCTATTGGCTGTACAGCCGCAGAGAAGTTGACCAATGTAAGCTGTCCGGCCGGACAGCTTACATTGGTCAACTGCTCTCATCCAATCACCAGCTCCACTTGAAACTCCGCCTGGCGCTCGCGTCTCCACCCCACCGCACCCGCCCCCGCCTCCCTCCTGCGTCATGAAATTGCGCGCGTAAGCAGCTGACAGTCTATGGTAGCTAGCTAAGTAGCATAACAGCAATGGATAAAAATAAAAAAGACAGCAGCAAGCGTCCCCTGCTTGCCCCTACAGTAAAGTTAGGACGAAAGAGAAAGTCATTAGAGGAACGAACAGAGATTAAAAAAAATGTGAAGAACGCCGAACTTTGAGTAGGATAATATACCACAGGGCTCGAAATTAACTTTTTTACAGTGCTACCAACTTCAAAAAGTTAGGAGCACCAGCAAAAATTTAGGAGCACCCACCAAAAATTAAGGAGCACCACAACTACAAATTATATATAAACAGATTTATTTTATTTAAAAACAACACCAACAATCACTGGGGCTTTACGCATCCTGTGGCCAGGATTTGAAATTTGGTCTCCTGGCTCTCTGTCCCTCCTCCATCCATCTCTTCACTGAGGATGAGGCATCGAACACCTCCAAAGGAGGACCCTCAACGCTGATTCGGATCAGATCTTCTACTGTGTTAGGGTGTAATGAAGATCTAATGTCTGATTTTATGCGCTTCTGTACAGAGAACCCTCTCTCACACTGTGCCGAAGACACAGGAAGGATCATCTGATCCTTACCAGATGAAGGATATTCTAAAACAAAAATCATTTAAATTTCATTGTCAGGGTAGAAGCATTCAGTGACAGCATAAAATAATGCAATAATTATAACAATCTAAAATATATTGATCATCAAACTACTGAGACATTATATTACATAGCCTACCTGTAAATCTGAACAATAGGGTTCCTTGGTCAGAAGGACTTCCCATACCCGTGGTAGCTCTTGTCTTTGAAGGACATGAACACCAGAGTTTTCAAGGCCTGAAACTCCTCCTCAGCAAGGGCAAAGTCACAGCCATTCCTTAATTAGATACAATCCAACTGTAACTGGTTGGCTCTTAAATTATTAAAGCTTTTAACAAAAATGATAAAAAGTCTATATTTTCATTATTACCCATGAATTACCTTTCCAGTACAACTTTAAAATGGTCCAACAAGAAGTGGACCTCCTCAATTCCATAATCAACCAACTCCTCCACTGTCTCTGGCCAAACATCATGGTTGAACACCTGGACATTGAACCGCTTTGGTTGCTGGAGTGTCTGTTCCATGTCCCTCATGACCTAAAGAAGACGTAAAAAGATGTTTCTATAATAATTCTATTTTGTTTTTGTTTTTTATTAGTTTTTTATTAGTTTTTTAAAGATAGTGATTTATTTTAGTGCAGGTCATCAAAAGTATTTAATTCACATATACAGTAATGTTAACCATCCTGATCTTAATAACATACAAAGTAGGCTGCTGAACCGGAGACGAAGCTTTTTAACTATTGCAGCAACAGTGGTCTCTATCTGCTTCTGCAATCTGGGAGCAGTCTGACTGATTAGTCCATCCGTAGCCATATTCCCTGCCTCTCCTTTCCTCAAAGGAACTCCCTTGACAATAGAGAATGAACAGTGCACATTACAAATTAATAAAATGATTCTAAATTCTGTTAGATTTCAGTTTTTATATAATTACACTTCACTACAAACATTATTTAATGATTTATTTAACTAGCTAATGATAATAATATAAAAGGATTATAAGGGTTGTACCCGAAACATAAATTGAGGCCTCTTTTCCTGCTCCTGCTCTTGCTCTATAGCATCTCTCTGCCTTTTCATGGCTGTGTGGAAGGAAGCTAGCCTACCATTTGGACATGGCCTCAGAGCCATTGCCTCAATGTTGAGGATAAGGTTCCTCAAGCTGCTGACTGCCTGTTAATGTGATTCCATCTAGACATAACTTTGTTGTACTTTTAACATGGCAAAGTATGTCAAAATAATGATGATTTATTCTTTGACAACTAGTTAAAGCTTACCTGGGGGAGGATCACATAATTTCTTTGCAGTAATAGGCTGTATTTACTGATGGCAGAAAATAAATCTGCCAACAAATGGCAGAATGCCAGGAATGAGCCATCCTCCATGGTCTCTTTGACCTGCATAGAAGAACACAGCAAATGTATCCCCTCCCCTCCCTTTAACTCACTGTACAGGGGCAATATCCAAATTTCCACCTCTAGTGTACACTGACATGCTTTGCTCGGCCAGCTATATCCGCATTCGTTGATGATGCAGCCAGGTGGTCCAAATGAGCACAGCGGTGTACTGCCCAGCATCTTCCAGGGTCCCCTCCTTCCCCTGCTTCAGAAGCACATCCAATGCCCTGGATACATGTGGCAACCATCGTGTCCCCTTGCCTTGACCCCACTTGGATTGTTCACCGACACATTCAGTTCAACTCCAAGGCGTTTTAACTCCCTTCTGGATTTTGAACTGAAGTGGTAAGTCTTCCAAATTAAGTGGAGCAGGTTGTACACATTGCCTACCCAAGGTGAATCCTTGTGGGCAGACAGTAGGGCAAGCTCCAATCTATAATAGTGATAGTGAACACATCTGACATTTCAGTTTGCTATCAAGAGCCTTAGGTTTTTTTTTATTTATTTATTTTTATCTGTGCGTTAATGACCATTATCAGCTCACCTATGAGGCATGCAGTGAAATGGGATGATGTGCTTTCCCGCCTCCTCTTGGAGTTTTGTTGATACTCCTCCCTTCCTCCCAAGATTCACGGCTGCGCCATCAGCTCCCATGGCCACTGTCTTCTGGAGCCAGTCCTGGCATGACTCTCCGAGACCAGCAAATGCTGACTTGGTGGCTGCATAGATTCCTAAAATAATTCCCATTAGTTTAAATACTGTTTACACAGGGCTAACAGCATTAATAATTTATCAATTACATTTAATGAATAAATCCAATTACTAGAGCTAAGATTGCAATATCATTCCTAAATGACAACTTTTTGTCTATTAAACATGTCTATTAAAAATCACAGCGGAACATTATGGTGCTCCTGCTGACCCAGAGAGTCTATTCAACTACGCAGTATTGTTATTTCTGTGTGTAGTGGGACTTATTGTGGCTCTATAATTAAACTGATGTGCCGGTGGTAGTGAGGGTCCAATCACAAACAGGAGGGACAGTATAAAAAGGAATTGTAGGCACCTCTTGCGTGTGCTTGCCATCTGAGTCGCGTCATTGCTCGGGGACCGCCCCTTCTGTTTTCGTTGCTGTTTCCGCCTTTGAGGTAGGTGCTATTTGGCTCATTAGTGAACACAGATACGGGAGCTTGTATAAACGATTGTGTCGTTCATAGCTTCAGGATAATTCGCGGCTGTTGGCGGCCCCGGCTCTCCCGTTACATGCCTCTCTTGCAGTCCCGTGTCGCCTGATGCTTTGAGGTAACGTATGTGTGCGTTGGCTAATTAGTTAGCGCCCCGATGTGTGATGTGGTGTAATAACTGTGTGGGTTATAGCGGTGAGGATAGCTCGCTGTGTGGGCTCTGGGCGGCGGCTGCTCTCCCTTTGCATGTTCCTCTCGCATTCCCGTGCTTGTTCGGTGTGGCGTGGATGGGCGTCAGTTTCTGAATTAAAGGTACGTGAAACGTCCATTTTGTGCAGCGCCCATTCTGTTATATATTGCAAATACGTTTATGTTTGTATTTTAGGAGTAATAGATGTTCTGCGCGCCTGGTGGGCAACGCTGTGTGACGCTGCTGCTTGTACCTTCAGATTATTTACAATAATAACTCTTCCCAACGCGTGTGTGCACAGCCTACGTGTTTTGTGGGACGCTTGTCTTTCAGTGCGTGTCACTGTGATTGCTGGGCGTTTTTTTTTACTAACTAGTCTTTCAAGTTGTGTGTTTGTTTGTTATCTTTATTTTTTTTGTGTCTTCATTTGTCATTGGTTTCATTTTTCATTTGGAGTGTTCTGATTGTTTTGCTTTGTCAGTGTTTTTGCAGAATTGTTTTGCGGTCTGATTTCCCTCAAATGTGCTGGTAGAAGGTCGGGGAGGTTAATAGAAACCCAGTGGTGACATCAAACCTTGATTTTCATTTTTTTGTAATATGTTTTTTTGTTTACTAGTCTAAATGTTTATTATGTGTGCATGTTTGGAGTAAGTGTCTTGTGAGTTGAGACCCGTAGTAATTTTTACTCTCGTTACAGGAGCCGAGGCTTCAGGGCAGGCCACTAGTAGGCCTTATGTGCGGTGGTGGGCTCGTCACAGAGTGCTGTGCTGGACTGGATTGCAGTGTGTGTTGAAGCTTGTGCACGGGGGGTTGAGAGTGATATAGAAGCTTTGTGCGCACTGAGATTTGTGTATCTGCCGTTAAGCCTCGGCCTCCTTTTGGTCTCTTTTGTGGTGAATGCTGATGAACCAGTCCTTTCTTAATGTCCTTGTTTTAAATGGTTGTGAGTATTAAAATAAAACTTTTGTATATTTAGTATCCACGTCTCTGGCCTCCTTTGACAATCACGTTCCTGTTTGTCTTTTGTGTAAAACATTAAATCTTTAGGATTAATATTTCCCTGATAAACAGGGTGGCGTAGTCGAGTCCCGCTACATTCTGGCGTAGCCGGCAGGGTAGTAGAATTTCTTTGTGGGGCTGAGACGTGGATGCTGATTGTTATCTGGGTTATTGTTGACTGTGTACATTGTATGAATGCATTAGTGTTTGTTTGTTTTTTTCTTTCCGTATTTTTCAAGTATAGTGTTGGAGACAAAGCAGCAGCGTCATTTCAGGGGATTTGGAGCATTCCAACCGCTGTTCTCCATATCGGAGCCATTTGCTTACAGAGGTTGCTCTGGTAAGTTTTATAAAAAAAAAAAAATTAAAAAAAAAAAAAATTAAAATGGAGGAGGAAATGCGGGAATTGAGGGATCTTGTTGCTCAGCTGAGGGCAGATAATGAGAAATTGCGTCAAGACCAGAGCCGAGCTGCTCCTTCGAGTCCAATAGCCGGCCCCTCTAGAGAATCTTCTGTGCCCCCTGCTGATCAATCAGTGAGTGGTAGTGCTACATTAACTGAGCGGCTCGTGTTTATCCCAAGGGATCGAAAATGTCCAATATTTGATGGTAGGCCGGGTATTGGCATAAATGATTGGATAGAGGAGGCGAAAGCCTGTATAAGAACACGTCATCTGTCTGTGGCTGATCAAGCGTTTTTTCTATTTGATCATTTAACAGGAGAGGCACGTGAGGAAATTCGGCATCGCCCTACTGCTGAGCGCGGAGACCCAGAGAAAATTTATTCAATTTTGCAAGAGCTGTATGGTTGCTCCCAGTCTTATGTTGCCCTACAGGAAGCCTTTTTCTCTAGGAGACAGCGGGATGGGGAGACTTTGTTGGAATTCTCCCTGGCCCTGATGGGTCTCCTAGAGAAAGTCAAACAGAAGTCCCCTACTGCCATGTCAAATGCGGAGGTTTTATTGAGGGATCAATTTGTAGAATATGTTTGTGACGTTTCCCTTCGCCGTGAACTAAAACAATTAGTTCGCCGCCAGCCCCATTCTACACTCTTAGAGGTGCGGAGCGAAGCCATCCGATGGGAGAGGGAGGGAATGCCGGGTGGAGCAAGGGGTCGAAGTCTTTCCGTTCCTGCGGCACATGGCTTTCAGTACGAAGTACAGGGAGGTGGTAGCTTGCCTAAAAACTCTGAAATGCGAGAGCTGAGAGAAATGCTAAAGTTACAACAGGAGCAGTTAAATCAGCTCACACAGAGTTTTGCCCGGTTACAGGGCCCCCATTCTCGTACCCAGCCTTTTCGGGGTGGGGTCGTTATCTGTAGGCGGTGTCAAAAACCAGGCCACTTTGCACGGGAATGTGGGGAGGAACGTGTCATGTCCCGGTTGCCGGTGCGTCCTCACGTTGATCCAGCAGTTGGGGAGGGTAGGCAGTCGCGATCTGATGCGTCGGAAAACTAATTCCCGCCGTGCTGAAGAGTCACAGCTCGGTTGGGGAAAAGGCAGACTCCGACGGTAAGAAGTTTAATTCTAGTTCAAATTTAATGTCCCCCTGTCCACATTTGGATGTTTCAATTGGTGGTGTGTCAGTCCCTTGTTTAATCGATACGGGTTCAATGGTGTCAACCATTACGGAAAGTTGGGTAACACTTTATAATAACTACACGCTAATAATCATTAGTTAAGCATGAGTAAACAGTTAATTCATCATTCATAAAGCATTAATAGACATTAATAAGCAGTTTATAAATACAGCTATAAATGCTTTCTTCTTGATTTACAAGCATATCTATAATTTATTTAATAATTGTATTTTCATCCTTTATTAATGATCAATTTATTATTTCTAAATGATTAATTGCATTTTTTATAAACCAGTTATTTAAGAGTTTTCAGTGGTTCACAAGATTACTTAGAACGTGTAAGTAAATGATTAATAAACTATTTAAATGTACATTCATACATCTTATTATTCAGACATATAGTGATGGTTACTAAGTGTGTTAATAAATGCTTTATTAACATGTATTTAAGCTGTAATTCAGGGTTAATTCGGGTAGTTATAAAGCATTTAGTAGTGGTCAGTTAACTATGTTTGTGAGCTCATCTAAAGTGAGGACTATTCATGCCTTGTAAAGCATTTATAAAGGAGATTTAAAGGCTGTTAAATATTTCTATGTTCTGTATCACTGTGTTGTGTTTGTTACATTTTACTGTTTAGAAGATTGATGCGCCTTTAAATCTCCTTTATAAATGCTTTACAAGGCATGAATAGTCCTCACTTTAGATTAGCTCACAAAATAGTTAACTGACCACTACTAAATGCTTTATAACTACCTGTATTTACTACATACTTACACTTTCTAAGTGATCTTATGAATAACTGACAACTCTTAAATAACTGGTTTATAAATAATGCTATACTTCATTTAGAAATTATTAATTGATCATTAACAAAGTATGAAAATACAATTATTAAACGCATTATAGATATGCTTATAAATCAAGAAAAAAAGTGTTTATAGCTGTATTTATAAACTCTTTATTAATGTCTATTAATGCTTTATAAATGATGAATTAACTGTTTACTCATGCTTAACAAATGATTAATAGCATGCAGTTATTATAAAGTGTTACCCAAAGTTGTTTTGTTCAGCATTTTGAGTCACGGGGTCAAGAGCAATTGAGGTCATGTTCATGGTTGCAGTTGAGGGCCGCCAATGGTCTTTCCATCCCATATATTGGTTATATGGAGTTGGACGTTGAGCTCTGTGGAAGGATGGTGACACAATGTGGGGTGCTGGTGGTCAGGGATCCTCCTGGTGGCCTGCGCTCTCGAGTCCCTGGTGTGTTGGGGATGAATGTACTCGGGCGATGCTACCGGGAGCTCTTTGGACACCATGGCCCTGCTTTGTTTAATTTTCCCCCAGTTTCTTGTGCGCCACTTTCAGTTTTCCAAGCCTTGCAACACTGCCACCAAGGTAGTGAGCAATCATCCGTTGATACGACTAGGGTGAGGGTGCGCGGTCCTCGGGCATGTCGCGTCACAGGCGGTACCATTAAGTTTGTTGCAGCAACTTGTGCAGAACAGCTGGCAGGTAGTACAGTGCTGTTTGAGCCCTCTGAGTCAGGGTTACCTGAGGGGTTGTTAGCCTCCCCCGCTTTGGTGCGAGTGATTGGAGGCTCAGTGTATGTGCCAGTGGTCAATATAGGCACTTCTGATGTCCTGCTTTTTCGCCGTCGAGTACTGGGTACCCTCGCTAGAGTGCATGTTGTTAGTTTGCCTACGGGCATTACTGAAGTTAGACCTAGTACGGCTAGTGCCTATTCCCAGGGTACTCACGTAGCCAGTTCCACTGTTTCAGAGCAGATTGCCGCGCTGAACTTATCTGCATTGCCAGAGTTAGAACAAGAAAGGGTCAGGACCTTGCTTGGTAAGTATCAGACGGTGTTTTCTGAACATGATGGTGATTTGGGGTGCACCAGTCTCATCTCGCACGATATCCCAGTGCTAGATGACATTCCCGTACGGCAGCGACATCGCCGTGTTCCTCCTTCTGAGTACGAGGTTGTTAGGGCCCACATTAATCAGCTGTTGGAGTCTCAGGTAATCAGGGAGAGTTGTAGCCCGTATGCCTCCCCAATTGTGTTAGTTAAAAAGAAGGACGGTGGTCTTCGCCTGTGCGTGGACTACCGTCAGTTAAACGCCAAGACTAGACGAGACGCATTTCTCTTACCCCGTATTGAGGAGTCGCTGGATGCGTTGACAGGGGCCTGTTGGTTCTCTACCATGGATTTAGCTAGTGGGTACAACCAGGTCCCGGTCACAGAGGGGGACAAGCCTAAGACCGCTTTTTGCACACCGTTTGGGTTGTTCGAATGGAACCGAATGCCGTTCGGTTTGTGCAATGCTCCCTCTACCTTCCAGCGACTTATGGAGAGGATATTCGGGGACCAGCAGTGCCAGTCATTACTTTTATATCTGGACGATATCGTGGTGTTCTCCACCTCTATTGCTCAGCATTTGGAGAGGTTGGAGCTAGTTCTGGACCGGTTGGAGCGGGAAGGTTTAAAGGCTAGGCTGGATAAGTGTGCTTTTCTCCAGCAGGAGGTGAGATATTTGGGTCACGTCATTTCATCCAGGGGAGTAGCCACCGACCCAAGTAAGATCGAGGCTGTGGCCCAGTGGCCTCGTCCATCTAGTGTCACAGAGTTACGGTCCTTCCTGGGGTTCTCCAGCTACTACCGGCGGTTTGTAGAGGGGTTTGCCAAGGTGGCTGCCCCTCTGCATAAGCTGGTAGGGGAGTTTGCCGGTGTAAAGGGTAAACAGACAGGAAAGAACTTTGAGAATGCCTGGAGTGAAAGATGTCAGGTGAGCTTTGAGGGGTTGAAAGAGAAGCTTACTACCACTCCAGTTCTTGCGTATGCGGATTTCTCTAAACCCTTCATCTTGGAGGTGGACGCCAGCTACCAAGGTTTGGGGGCAGTTCTCTCCCAAGAATATGAAGGTAAGGTAAGACCAGTGGCATATGCCAGTCGTAGTCTACGCCCCACTGAGCGCAACATGTCCAATTATAGCTCTATGAAGCTGGAGTTTGTTGCACTCAAGTGGGCCATGACAGAAAAATTCCGCGAGTACTTGTTGGGTAGTAAGGTTGTGGTATTTACAGATAACAACCCCCTTAGCCACCTGACCTCCGCAAAGCTTGGTGCCACTGAGCAGCGTTGGGCTTCCCAACTGGCGGCCTTTGATTTTGACATTAAGTACCGCTCCGGTAAGAGTAACAAAAATCCAGATGCACTTTCACGGCGGGACCCTTTGGATCCTGGTGTGTTAGACGGGTTGGTCCCAGGCTCTGCAATTCCTGAGTCATTGCGGTCATTGGTCGGGCTGGAGTCCGCTGAAGTAGTGACCCAATGCGTGGTCTCTACGCTTCCTGGTTACTCAGCTGGTGAGTTGGGTTCGCTGCAAGAAGCTGACTCGGTTATCCAGGAGGTGTTGCGATTCTGGAGACGTGGTACTCGCCCGAGCCCTGATGAACGACGCCGGCTGACTAAGGCAGCCCTAACGTTGCTCCGTCAGTGGGACCGTCTGGTTGAGCAGGACGGTACGCTTTATCGAAGGGTTTACTGCCCTGAGGGTAAGGAAGAGATGTTGCAACTGGTATTGCCCGCGGTCTTGAAGCCAGAGGTTTTGAGACAGTTGCATCAGCAGCATGGACATCAGGGCAGAGAGCGCACACTTGAGCTAGTGAGACAGAGGTGCTATTGGCCGGGATTGTCCTCTGAGGTGGCAAGCTGGTGTCAGGAGTGTGACCGGTGCCAGTCAGCCAAGGACACCCAGCCACTTGCTCAGGGATTTATGGGGAGGTTATTGTCATCTAGGCCAAACGACATCCTCGCTGTGGACTTCACCGTTTTGGAGCCCACACACTCTGGCATTGAAAGCGTCTTGGTAATGACTGACGTGTTTAGTAAATATACCCTGGCTGTTCCAACAAGGGATCAGCGAGCCGAAACCGTGGCCCAAGCATTGGTGACAGAATGGTTTTATAGATTTGGCGTTCCGGGCCGTGTCCATTCTGACCAGGGTCGAAATTTTGAGTCCCTGCTAATCCGTCAGCTATGTAACCTCTATGGTGTGGAGAAGTCTCGTACGACCCCCTATCACCCGGCTGGCAACGGCCAGTGTGAACGCTTCAATCGCACGTTACACAATCTGTTGCGCACACTGCCAGTGTCCAGGAAACGTGATTGGGTAGCTTGTCTTCCCCAGGTAGTGTTCAGCTATAATAGCACTCCTCATCAGTCCACAGGGGAATCGCCTCACTTCTTGATGTTCGGTCAGGAGCCGCGATTGCCCGTGGATTTTTTGTTGGGGAGAGAGCCACAACCAAGAGAGGGTAGTGTGCATGACTGGGTTTTGGAGCATCAAACCAGGCTACGGGTAGCCTTTGCAGGTGCACGTGAACGGTTGCAGGTGATGGCCGACAGGCGCAAGGCCCATCACGATCAGCATGTCAGAGATGAACCACTGGTGGAGGGTCAGCTGGTGTACCTCCGGGATTATGGGGTAAGGGGCCGTCACAAAATCCAGGACCTGTGGAGCCCAGTGGTTTATCAAGTGACGAGGGCACCTAAGGAGGGTGGTGTAGTATACACAATTGCGCCTGTAGATGACCTTACCAAGACCAGGAATGTGCACCGTTCACTGGTAAAGAGTCGAGTCTGTAAGGACACTGGGGCTGCGGACCGTGGTAGTCCCTTCCATGACCCAGTTGTGGACACATCCTCGGTGGGTGAAGACGAGGATGAGGGGGATCTGCTGGCTGTGGTACAGGAGCAGGACCGACTCGCTGTTGAACTAGAACCGGGAGGGCTGGTACCTGAAATGGAGCTGGGCCAGCAGGAGTGGATAGATCCTGTGGGACCAGTTCCTATGATGGAGCCAGGACAACTGGGTCCAGAAGGAAGTATGGCCAGTACGCAGGGACCCCAGCCTGAGGGCCTGCCTGGGGCTGATGAGGTTGTCTTGCGTAGAACGAGACGTGTAACTGCGGGGCTCCATCCAAATCGACATCATCTTCCCCGTTCGGTGGGAGAGACGGGTGGGGCCTCTCTTCAGCAAATACAGGGTGTAACAGGCATTTTTATGCCATGGGATTAAGTGGTTTGATTTGGTTTTGGGACCGTCGGGGCGACGATCCGAGTGTGGGGGGTAGATTGTAGTGGGACTTATTGTGGCTCTATAATTAAACTGATGTGCCGGTGGTAGTGAGGGTCCAATCACAAACAGGAGGGACAGTATAAAAAGGAATTGTAGGCACCTCTTGCGTGTGCTTGCCATCTGAGTCGCGTCATTGCTCGGGGACCGCCCCTTCTGTTTTCGTTGATGTTTCCGCCTTTGAGGTAGGTGCTATTTGGCTCATTAGTGAACACAGATACGGGAGCTTGTATAAACGATTGTGTCGTTCATAGCTTCAGGATAATTCGCGGCTGTTGGCGGCCCCGGCTCTCCCGTTACATGCCTCTCTTGCAGTCCCGTGTCGCCTGATGCTTTGAGGTAACGTATGTGTGCGTTGGCTAATTAGTTAGCGCCCCGATGTGTGATGTGGTGTAATAACTGTGTGGGTTATAGCGGTGAGGATAGCTCGCTGTGTGGGCTCTGGGCGGCGGCTGCTCTCCCTTTGCATGTTCCTCTCGCATTCCCGTGCTTGTTCGGTGTGGCGTGGATGGGCGTCAGTTTCTGAATTAAAGGTACGTGAAACGTCCATTTTGTGCAGCGCCCATTCTGTTATATATTGCAAATACGTTTATGTTTGTATTTTAGGAGTAATAGATGTTCTGCGCGCCTGGTGGGCAACGCTGTGTGACGCTGCTGCTTGTACCTTCAGATTATTTACAATAATAACTCTTCCCAACGCGTGTGTGCACAGCCTACGTGTTTTGTGGGACGCTTGTCTTTCAGTGCGTGTCACTGTGATTGCTGGGCGTTTTTTTTTACTAACTAGTCTTTCAAGTTGTGTGTTTGTTTGTTATCTTTATTTTTTTTGTGTCTTCATTTGTCATTGGTTTCATTTTTCATTTGGAGTGTTCTGATTGTTTTGCTTTGTCAGTGTTTTTGCAGAATTGTTTTGCGGTCTGATTTCCCTCAAATGTGCTGGTAGAAGGTCGGGGAGGTTAATAGAAACCCAGTGGTGACATCAAACCTTGATTTTCATTTTTTTGTAATATGTTTTTTTGTTTACTAGTCTAAATGTTTATTATGTGTGCATGTTTGGAGTAAGTGTCTTGTGAGTTGAGACCCGTAGTAATTTTTACTCTCGTTACAGGAGCCGAGGCTTCAGGGCAGGCCACTAGTAGGCCTTATGTGCGGTGGTGGGCTCGTCACAGAGTGCTGTGCTGGACTGGATTGCAGTGTGTGTTGAAGCTTGTGCACGGGGGGTTGAGAGTGATATAGAAGCTTTGTGCGCACTGAGATTTGTGTATCTGCCGTTAAGCCTCGGCCTCCTTTTGGTCTCTTTTGTGGTGAATGCTGATGAACCAGTCCTTTCTTAATGTCCTTGTTTTAAATGGTTGTGAGTATTAAAATAAAACTTTTGTATATTTAGTATCCACGTCTCTGGCCTCCTTTGACAATCACGTTCCTGTTTGTCTTTTGTGTAAAACATTAAATCTTTAGGATTAATATTTCCCTGATAAACAGGGTGGCGTAGTCGAGTCCCGCTACATTCGTTACAAATATTCTTATCACAGAAGAACTTGAATCGGAACTAGAATTAAAGATTATGGTTTGGATATAAACACTGACGTCTACAGAAGCGATCAAAATAGAGACAAGCACCTTTTGAAAGTAACATGGAGCTTCAAATAACAATTGTATCGATCACATTGTTACTCCACTAGGTGGCGACAAGTGACTTAAATGTATTTGTTATTGAATCATTCATTCAAGAGATTCGTAAAAAAAAACGCTGATTCATCCATTAATGAAACAAGCTAAGTATTTATTATGATATTACTCATATATTGCTATATAATACAAAAATAAGCTATGTATTAATAAAACAATATAAATAAAAATAAAAAACATCCTCACCATCAGCATGTTCCACCTCAACGTGTCCCACGAGGATGTTCGTGGGCTGTCCATCAAGCAGGACGCGGACATACACGATCACACAATCCTTGACAGACAGGTCGGTGTCTCCATCGATAATGAAAGAGATGTACTGAGTTGACGACACTTTAACTGCGGTGTTCTCGCGGATAGTTTCTGCTATGACCCCGATGATATTGGCACATGATTTCTCATTTGCATGCGTCATGTTAATCATGAGCTGCAACATGGGTTTAAATTCAGTGAAGGCAAGCTCTTCTTTGGCGATGGTATATGCGGTGTTAAATTTTACGTTTAGCTCTGTCAGTGTAGCGGAACGACCGGCAGCATCCTGGCGATTAAAAGCCTTAACAATCGAACCTGGTTTGTTTGCCACACACTTGTCCCTGCATTTTTTGTGCTTGGCACTCTCTCCGTGTTTAACCAAGCTCTCGTGCTTAAAATGTATCGATTCAGTTGCGAACGCTGTGTTATCTGCAAACTCTGTCCCTCAGGCTTTACAGTGAACGCAGAGCATTGAACCATCAGCATAGCGGAGCCACTCGAAATCTTTTAGCCACTCTCTCCGAAAGCTGTACGATTTCTTTTCAGCTGGTGGATCCACATTAACCACATCACCAACTCCAGGATTATTTGTGACTTTATGTGACGGTGTACAAAAGAAATCTGTCAGCGTTCGTTTCATCTTCTCCAGCCTTTTAAATTTCGCGCGGTAGTCGGCTCCCTGTCACGTGACAAAGGAGCGCCGCGAAAGGGAGTGATTGACAGCTAATAATATCCAATCTAAAATCTGCTTTAAAGTTAAGAACGTAAGGATGAAGTTTGATTGGTTGTGTAACGTTGGATAGAATGATGGTCCGGCCACCGCGTATCAGCGCACATAAGGTACACAGTAATTTGCGAACTTTTTGTAGAGAAATGAAAACAGGTCGCACCACAACCATTATTTGCACTCGCACTAATGCTCCCAAATATATTTTTAGGTCGCACAGGTTAAAATTCAGGAGCATATGCGACCAAAATGGTCACAATTTCGAGCCTTGTCCTAGGGTCCACCATTGACCGTTGGAGGAGGCTTCAGGAAGATCTGGGACTGAAGACCGACGCTGACACAGCTGACTTTTTGTTGAGCAGGTAAACATTTATTTATACTTTTATGGTGTGACGTGTTACATAAATAGCTTTTTATCAGTTTAACAACTTGCTCACGCTGCCGGTCGGCATTGGAATGTTAGCCGTTTAGCATCGCCTATCACGGGTCAAAGTAATTATATTTCTTGAAGTCCTTGAATATATTTCAGTAGGCCTAGCGGGTTTCTGTTCGAGCCGATCGAAATTTGAACAAGATGCGCTGTGTGCTGCAATAACAATTACTGAAAACCTTAGCAATACTAGTAGGATTATACTAATGGTGGTGGGGAGTTTAGAACATTTCATGTGTTGCTAATCTTGCGTTGACGTGAACTCAAACGTGACATTGAATTGTTGATGAAGCAACTAAGTTCAAGTGTCTAAAGGCAATTTTACATATGATGTGTCATTAGCGAGGTCATTAGATTGAACATTACATGAACTGACATTACATCTCAGTTCCGATGTTTAACACCGGTGATCACAGCTTGACTGAGTGACGTTGTTCAATTCGTTTCCCGGTGGGAGGGATCAGGTAGCACAGAGGGGAGGGGTGTGTGTGTGGAGGGGCGGGATGAGTTTTTTAAAACTTCCCTACCGTCTCAGGCTTTCTCGACCGATTTTTAACATCGTATACTATAGCTTTAAACATTGAAAAAATATTAAGAGAAATTTTGGCTGTTCAAGATCAATAAAATGTGCTAAATCAGAACATGCTTCTTTTTTTCTTATGTCCACAAATAATGTGTTCTTGTTTGTGATGTACACGTGATTAAAACGTTTTATTGACGGTCAGGTCTGACTGGAACAATTTTGGACCTTTTTAGAACCTTTGTCGCGCTCATTTTTGATGACCCCGCAACCAAAACGCGCTCACCTCCCTACAACACAAGCTCTCCACCACAGTTTCCATGGGACGACACCACCCACACAGACACCTGCCAAACACAGCGACAGAGACTCTTACTACTCACTCCCTCTCCCGGTAACACTAGGGGTTCACAGGTGGGACTGTCAAGCTAGCCCATAGCTAGCATAATATATCTTCTAGATAGACATTTATAGATTTATTTATAGGAGAGGGGAGGGGGGGGGGGGGGGTTGACTGGACTGGACTGGATTGGATTGTTGACGGGGGGAGGGGGGACTATACTGCGCGCAAAACATACATAGCGCGCGCACGGCAGAGGGCGAGAGACACACGCAAGGTCTCCCTCTCTGTGCCGTGCGTGCGCGCGCTATGTATGTTATGCGCGCAGTATGTTCTGTCTCGCAAAAGTTGTTATTGTAGGCACTGCTGTTCATAGACTTCTAGCTCCAGCGGTCATTGCTGCGTTTTTAAATGGTAGCAACTCACCAGGACACTCCACCAACTCTCCAGTCATTCTCCTCTGACCATGCATTTATTTGTCTTTGACGGCCATCGGCTCTCGGTATTTCCTCATTCGCCCTCTCACGTCTGAACGGTTTGAAATTATATGGCTGTGGGCCATCATAAATATTAACTGTGGGTCTTGCCACCTCTTCCTAATCCCAGTTAGACGCCATAGTCAGTGCTAGAACTAGTTCTAGTAACGTTAGCTGAGACTTTTCTTTTGGAGACATTTCTAACTTTATATACATATCTTGACTGCTTTATGTACCCATTAATCGACAGTGATGTTTAACCTGCACCATGAGCTTTAAGCCCCACTAAAGGCATAAACAACATTGTAAAGCACAATAAAGTTTTCGCACTATATTCCAAGACTTCTAAAGTCTTTCAATAGCATAATGTGCGGTAAAAATTAATATTTAAGTCGTTAAGTTAAAGGGTTAGGGTTGCAAACTTCTCTCTCCTCAGTCATTCTCCATTCAGCATTCAAACAGCGCGTCGCGTTCGGTTACGGCAGTTACACGACGACACTCTCTTCAAGATCAATGTTCCCATTATTATACTTTTTTTGTAGATAAAGGTCTATAGTTCCCTTTCAAGGGAACTTCGAGCTGCGTTTGAGACGCGGTGGGAACGCTCTGCGTGATTGCGTCATGAAGCACGTGTAAAATCAGTCCAATGGAAGCCCGATACGTCATGGGTGACGTCATAGACCAGGAAACTATAAATCACCCTTGAAACAGACCGCGACAGCTTCTGTTGTCTTCAGCAAGCGCTCTCTGTGATTCTGTCCTTGTCTATTTATTGTTGTTTGTCAAGCCCAATATATATATCACTATCTATCATTATGGTGAGCAAAGCAATATTATAGACGTTGTGTTGTTCCCTGCCCTCGTTACATCACGGGTGGGGACACACATCAGCTTTTTGTTGCTGTTTGGGAGTGGAGCATGCAACAGTCATTTCTCGAGGGATCTGACTGTGCATTGCGAGAAGCTGTCCGTGAGGACGCTCCGCTCCCGCCGGGCATTCTTCGAGGAGGACGGTTCGGTTCGCGTTCCCCGAGCGGGTCTCTCTGTTGCCGAGGCTCGGAGACGGCTCGTATTTCGGGGTTCGAAAACGGATCTGACAGCGGGGGTTGGGACGGGCTCCGCCCTTTCTCAGCTTTCACATGCCAGATCTAGTGTGCTGCGATTTCCAGTTCCGAGGAATTGGTATCGTTAGTGTTTTGTTTAAAAAGAAAGAAAACAAATACAAATCTTTATAAAAAGGCAGATGTTTGAGTTTTCAATGAATAAATTTTCCAGCTCATAACTCTGTTGAATAAAGAGGAGCTTTTTTAAAGAAAAAAAAGGAGGTTTTATCTAGTGCTGTTGCCAGTTAAATATTTACTGGCCAGCTGAACATTATGAGATTGAAAATAAAGAAGAGTTTGTTAGATGAACTGTATCTTAAAACAGGAAAACTCTGTATCTCAGCCTCCTCGTCGGGGACTGTGGTTTTTCCCTATCTCCACACTGAGGTGTCGAGATCGTGGAATAAACCGGTTTGTATTTTATGTGTTTAATCCCCAGATGTCTGACTATAGTAATGTTTGGGTATTAAGTATCATAGTATGACATTGCCTCGGGTTAAAGAGACGCTTGCGAGCTTTCTCTCTCCCGAGTCGGCGTTATCGTTATTAACCCCGACGTTACCCACCAGCCATCTTAATAATGAATACATTTTTATTAGGCAGCGCTGGTGGGTAGAGTATATAAGGACATGGATGAATGTGAGGGGCGACTCTCTGAGGAGGGTCGCAGCGCTGCCAGTTCGGTTGTTTCCTGCTGGTGGCCGCAGAGTGATATATATGTATATATATATAAGTTTTTCTGATATAAAGATAAAGGAAAATAAAGATATAATTATGTCTGTTCTTCTGGACGCTCCGCTTTCAAGAAAACTAAGAAATAAACCATTCAGCGGCGTTCCAGAGGTTTCTTCCTCACCAATCTAATGTTCCTGAGACGGCCTATTATGCTCCTCTCAGCACAAAGTGCAAAACAGAGCGTCGCCATTCGGGCTCCTCCGCAATTGAGGGGTACCTGGGTGGCGGTCGCAGTCTAGCCAGTTAGAGACATGCAAGATCTGAGGACTGTTTTATCTCTAAAATAGCTTTGACAAAGAAGAAGCCCTGACGCCGAGGCGATCAGGCTTCTAAGGGTGGTCCCCTCTGGGGTAGGGACGGTTTTGAGAAATCGTTTCTCCTCAGCGCCCTTTGGGGTGCGACTCTCTGAGGAGGGTCGCAGTACTGCCAGTTCGGTTTCCCTGCCGGTTCGCCGTTTCAGGGCACCAAGGTGTCAGTGTCCCCAAACGAGCCTTCAAATAAGAAAAAAGAAGAGCAGTCAGTTCGGTTTCCCTGCCGGTTCGCCGTTTCAGGGCGCCGAAGTGCCTGCTTTTTTCAACGATCCTCCGAGGAGGGTCGTAGGAACTAAGCTAGTTAGAGGTAGGCAAGATCTGAGGACTGTCATCATCTCTAATAAAGCTTAGACAAGAAGTCCTGTCGCAAGAAAACGAGGCTATCAGGCTTCTGAGGGCTCCTCCGGGGCAGGGACGGTTTTGAGAAATCGTTTCTCCTCGGCGACCTCTGGGGTGCGACTCTCTGAGGAGGGTCGCAGCGCTGCCAGTTCGGTTGTTCCCTGCCGGTTCGCCGTTCAGGGCACCGAGGTGTCAGCGTCCCCATACGATCCTCCGAGGAGGATCGTAGAGCGGTCAGTTCGGTTGTTCCCTGCCGGTTCGCCGCTTCAGGGTACCGTAGTGACTGTTCAACCAAGGGACGGTTTTGAGAAATCGTTTTTCCTCTGGGGTGCAACTCTTTGAGGAGGGTTGCAGCGCTGCCAGTTCGGTTGTTCCCTGCCGGTTCGCCGTTCAGGGCACCGAGGTGTCAGCATCCCCATACGATCCTCTGAGGAGGGTCGTAGAATGGTCAGTTCGGTTGTTCCCTGCCGGTTCGCCGCTTCAGGGCGCCGTAGTGACTGTTCAAACAAATCCAGAGGCCAGTCTTGAGAGACTGGTTCCCCTAGTAAATTTCTGGCAGCGTGGAAACTACTGCCACATATTTCTCAGTGGGTCCTGCACACTATAGAAAAGGGTTTCAGAATTCAGTTCGGTTCTCGTTCGCCCAGATTTCTAGGGGTCCTCCTCTCATTGGTGGACCCCGAGCAGGCTTTGGTTATGGAGCAGGAAGTACTGTCACTTCTGCAAAAGGAGCTGTAGAAGGGGTTCCTCCTCCCAGCAGACAGCCATTACTTCATTGTTTCCGAAAGAGGATGAGGGAGGTTCCCGAGGTTTGCTTTCGGGGGCGGAGCATACCATTATCGGGTTCTTCCATTCGGCCTAGGTTTATTACCCCACACCTTTACAGTATGCGTGGATGCAGCTCTGGCTCTTCTGAGACTCCAGGGCATTCGCGTATTATACTACATCAATGATTGGTTGTTCCTAGCTCAATCTGAGTTTATGGCAGTTCGGCATCGAGATGTCGTTCTGTCTCATTAAGGATGTTGGAGTTGCCTCTCAACGCCAAGAAGAGTGTGCTCTGAGGACCACTTTTCTAGGTGTAGCAATTCTTACAGCCGTAATGGGGTATATCTAGGCCAGTCACTCACTGTGAAACAGTTTCAGACGGGTGGGTCTCATGGCAGTTGCGTCCAACGTATTACTTTTGGCCTTCTGTTCATGAGACCCCTGCAGTGGTGGCTCAGGACCAAGGGGTTTTTCTCCGAGGGGAAATACGTTTTCGCATGATCAAGGTCACGCGGCTATGCCTTCGTGCTTCGGTCATGTGGAAGAACCTTGGTTCCTCGCCCAGGCCCAGTGTTGGGGGCTTCTTGTCGACGCATATTGCTATCGACGGATGCTTCCCTCACAAGTGGGGGCGATCATGAGTGGTTGCTCGGCGAATGGCGGACAACACACTGATGGTCTCGTATATCAGAGCAGATATCCTGTTGAGGCAGGGGCTGAGGCCCAGGGGATTGGAGACTTCACCCCGAGGTGGTGGAGCTTCTTAGGGAGAACTTTGGTCTAACTAAAGTCAAGTCGACCTTTCACATCGTTTGTACAACGCATTGCTCTATATGGTTCCCCCTCACGCAGCCAGCTCTTCTCAGACTGGATGCGATGGTGCAGGTGTGGCCGAGGCTGCACCTGTACGCATTTCCCCCGATATCTATGCTCCCGGAGGTTCTGGAGAGGGTTCGCCGGGAAGGGGCTCATCTGCTACTAGTAGCCCCGTACTGGCCGACTCGAGTTTGGTTCTCGGACTTTGTCTCTTCTGGACGGCTCTCCCATGGAGATTCCGTTCAGGAGGGACCTGCTGTCCCAGGCAGGGGGCACGATATTTCACCCTCGACCGGAGTTGTGGAAACTGTGGGCCTGGCCTCTGAGGGGGCCAGGCTCATAGAATCCAGTCTCTCGACTGAGGTCGTTGAGACATTCTCCATTCCAGAGCTCCTTCCACGAGAAGACTGTATGCACTGAAATGGAAATTATTCTCCACCTGGTGTGGTGAGCGTCAGTTAGATCCTGTTAACTGCCCTGTTGGTTCAGTTCTCGATTTTCTGCAAGACCGTTTCTCTGCTGGATTATCTCCTTCCACCTTAAAAGTTTATGTGGCGGCTATTTCGGCCTATCATACCCCTCTGGGGGGTACTTCTTTTGGGAGAGATCCTCTAATTACTCGTTTTCTCCGTGGTACATTGAGGTTGAGACCTGCACTGCACTCTAGAGCACCGGCTTGGGATTTAGCCATTGTACTTGAGGGTCTGGCTCTGGCTCCCTTCGAGCCTATTGAAGAGGTTTCAGAAAAATTCCTCACTTTGAAAGCTTTATTTCTCCTTGCTATTTCATCTATCAAGAGAATTGGAGATTTGCATGCCCTGTCGGTTGCTCCGTCATGTCTGGAATTTGCACCTGGTATGGTGAAAGCATTTCTATACCCTAGACCGGGTTATATTCCTAAGGTCCCAGTTAATGTTAGGGGCCCAATAGTGTTGCAGGCCTTTTATCCTCCACCTTTTAATACCCCAGATCAGGAACAACTGAACCTGTTATGTCCAGTTCGGGCATTGGATGCCTACGTTCACAGAGCTGCCCTGTGGCGTAAGTCAGAGCAGTTATTTGTATGTTTTGGGTCACTCAGAAGAGGGTGCCCTGCATCTAAACAGGTTATGAGCAAATGGATAGTTGAGGCTATATCATTGGCTTATGAAGCGGCCGGTCAGCCTTCACCTATGGCTGTACGGGCCCATTCTACAAGGAGTATGGCGGCCTCTACGGCCTTAATTTCGGGTGTTTCCCTTCTTGACATTTGTAATGCGGCAGGTTGGTCCTCTCCACATACATTTGTCAGGTTTTATGACCTTGACCTCTCCACTCCTGGGGCGAGGTTGCTTGCTTCTTAGTGTGCGCAAGGACTTCACACAGAACGGGCATTTGTCACTATGGCGTAGTGGGTATGGGGTTCCCACCGCGTCTCAAACGCAGCTCGAAGTTCCCTTGAAAGGGAACGTCTCAGGTTACGTATGTAACCCTGGTTCCCTGAGAGGGAACGAGACGCTGCGTTTGCCTGCCATACTTCCTGCATGCCCTGATCGACTTGCTTCAGACTTTTTCAGAAGCTGTCGCGGTCTGTTTCAAGGGTGATTTATAGTTTCCTGGTCTATGACGTCACCCATGACGTATCGGGCTTCCATTGGACTGATTTTACACGTGCTTCATGACGCAATCACGCAGAGCGTTCCCACCGCGTCTCAAACGCAGCGTCTCGTTCCCTCTCAGGGAACCAGGGTTACATACGTAACCTGAGACGTTTCCTTGCTGGAGTTTATTGCGCTTTCTAAATTATATTTCTTTCTCCCGGGTGTGTGTTAGATTACAACTCTGGAGTAGAGAGCACTATGAATTGTTCTTCATGCGCACTGTAACTGAAATTTAAAACTGTTAAAAAAAGGCTCAATAAACTGTTGCATAGATAGAATACACTAAGCATAGATAGATATAATCTCTTCTCTTGCTTTGTGCTTTGAACTTTTCAATGCTTCAAGTGCATCACTCTGCGCACGGGATGCGCATAATTGCTTTGCTACTCTTATTGGAGCCTTTCATGTTATAATCCTTAGGGGAGGTTTAAACACCTTGGGGTGAGGGGGCGTGGCCCATGAGAATATCACTCATGGGCCACGCCCCCTCCCCCTGGGGAAATGGGCCAGTCTTTATTCAGGGCTCTACATTAACATCCGCCATATGCGTGTGGATTTCAGCAGTGGCGTGTAACGCAGTCACTCCTACTAGCCACTTTGGCGGGCTGAATTTTATATTGGCCTAATATACATTTTTCAATTGTAGTCTTTTAAAAAGGCATCTGAAATAATAAACTAAGTGCAATCTAGTGTTGTCAAAAATATAGATTTTTCTATACATATCGATACTGAACTATCTGAAACTCATCTGCAGGATGCACCAGCAACGCGCTCTCCCTCTTTAAAGGGTTAGTTCACCCAAAAATGAAAATGATGTCATTAATGACTCTCCTTCATGTCGTTCCAAGCCCGTTCCAAGACCTCCGTTCATCTTCGGAACACAGTTTAAGATAGTGGGTTAGTTAGAATGTTTTGAAGCATCGAAATTACATTTTGGTCCAAAAATTACAAAAACTACGACATTATTCAGCATTGGATTGTCTTCCGGTTCTGTTGTGGATCCGCGTTCACGAGTCCGCAGTGAACGTAAGACGCTCACGTAAGACGCTGCTGACGTGTATCTGGTGTGTCCGTGTATTCGGGTTCAAATAAATATGCCTGGGCAAAAAAATGCAAGTCTTCCTCTGTGTCGAAATCCTTAGACATGTTTGCGAAGATTGTTTTGTTTACAGCGTTTTCAATTGTAGTCTTTTGAAAAGGCATCTGAAATAATAAACTTTACATTTGTCCTCCCTCAGACTGTAAACGAAGCTCGGGCGCACCAGACACACGTCAGCAGCGTCTTACATCATCGGCATCACTGAACGCGGATCCACAACAGAACCGGAAGACAATACAATGCTGAATAAAGTCGTAGTTTTTGTTATTTTTGGACCAAAATGTATTTTCGATGCTTAAAAAAATTCTAACTAACCCACTGATGTCACATGGACTACTTTGATGATGTCTTTATTTCCTTTCTGGACAAGGACAGTATACCGTACATACATTTTCAATGGAGGGACAGAAAGCTCTCGGACTAAATCTAAAATATCTTAAACTGTGTTCCGAAGATGAACGGAGGTCTTACGGGCTTGGGACGACACAAGGGAGAGTCATTAATGACATAATTTTTATTTTTGGGTGAACTAACCCTTTTATTTAATCTGTCCGACAGCGAGTTTACACCCCCTTTACAGTACAATTATATTGAGCATAATTGTACTCATTCCCGCAGATTTTGTGCTCACACCAAAAGTGCTTGCACATAAAGACAAGTATATTGGCTATTTAAAACAGTATCATGGGTCTGTGCGTCATGTCTTAAAGCAACAGCAGCCTAATATACCGGCTGCCAAATAATGAGATAATATTAAAAATATCTATATGGTAGTTTTTCCCTATGGTATCGATGTCAAAATTGTGGCCAGTGAAAATGCAGTGCTTTGAAAAACCACTAGCCACAATGGCTGGTGAGCAAAAAAAAGTTAATGTCAAGCCCTGACTATATTGAATAGGGGTGTCAAACTAATCACGACACCTCAAGAGGGCTCGACAGTGACTCTGGCGTCCCAGAGTCACCCCCCTCCGTCCCCCACTCAACTCAGCCCAGCTTACTGACCTCTACATCCCTCCTGCTGCTGAGACCTAACCACAATCTCACAATCTCTCCGCAACCCAACCATACGCGCCAACCCGTTTGACTAAGGCCCCATCCACACTACGGCGTTTTAGTTTAGAAACGGAGAATTAAAACGAATACGATCTCCGTCCACACCAGCGTTTTAGCTGCGTATTAGAATTGATCTCCGTCCACATTAAAACGACTGAAAACGCGGATCACGTGACCATTCACCAACACAGGGCATGCGCGTGCCGGAGTAAACACAACTTCATTGATAAAATTATCCCACCATGCTCTGGGTTAATCCCAAACCGACACTCCATGTACGGTCAACGCCGCCACTGCACACGGGAATTGTCACAGATCGCTCGAATAATAGCTTGACTCCGGCGCATGTAGACAGTTATAGCGCTGTAAAATGCATAATTTACTTGTACAACAGCTGCTAGCAAAGATATACGCCATGACTGATGACACCCAATCATAGAGCCGAGCGTGAGCCTCTACTACGTCATCGTTTCTAAAGTCCTCCGTTTTGACCCGTCTACACTAAAACGCCCTCCGGAGATTCAAAACGAAAAACGGGTATGCAGCGTTTCTAAACTTCTCCGTTTTGGGTCTCCGTTTTTGCCGTTTTAGTGTGGACGGGAGGTGCAAATGTAGCAAAAGGTCTCCGTTTTTAAACGAAAATGCAGTAGTGTGGACGGGGCCTAAGGCTGTCGAGCCCCACTGGTGCGTTAATATGCAGTTTCAGTGGCAACGGTTCCGTATGGCATACCACCTACCGCAAAACACAATATCTGCCCAACAACCCGTCATACATGCAATATCCACAGGAACGTAAACCAACAGACTCTTCAAGTTTTCAAGAATTCTACGAAACCGTAGCGTGGCGGGCTGTACACAGCCAGCTAGAATCTTTCCGTCTCAACTACAGCCAGTTGCTGCTCCTTTCTGCTGCTTCAGATAAGTTCTTTACTGTGCGACGCAACTCTTGGCCGCTGAATCTGACGTCTCTGAGGAACCGGGTTGTAGAGTGTGCCACAAAACCTCGACAAGCCACTTCCACTGGGTAAACCTGGACTCTCCATCCTCGCTGTTCTGCTTCAGTGGCCAGATGAGCATACCGCAGTTTCTTCCTCTCATATGCCTCATCGACCGCATCTTCCCATGGCACTGTTAACTCTATCAGTTGAACAATGCGTGCTGATCCAGACCACAAAACAATATCTGGTCGTAGGTTAGTGGTGGCAATCTCAGGTGGAAAAATAAGCTGTTGATCAAGATTAGCCAGCATCCTCCAGTCCCTAGCAGCTTCCAGTTGTCCTGGGCGAGAATTGGTGTTAACACCTTTTCTTGGTGGTTGCTCGCCTGGGCGGAAAAATATTGTCTTCTGCGTGTAATGTTTTGCTAGAACAGGCGGCAACTTATTGGTCATACTACGCTTGCCTTCCAATGCTAAAGCCAGACATCGCAGTACTTGGTCATGGCGCCAAGTAAACCGACCTTGGCTAAGAGCGACCTTACATCCTGTCAAAATGTGCCTTAATGTGGCAGGTGATGAACACAAAGGACAAGAGGGATCCTCTCCTACCCAGAGGTTTAGGTTCTGCGGTGATGGGAGAACATCATATGTTGACCTAATAAGGAAACTGATCCTACTCTCTTCCATTGACCAAAGGTCTTGCCAGCCCATCTTGCGTTGTTTCACACTCTCCCATCTCATCCACTCTCCCTGCTTGGCCTGGGAAATGGCCTTTATACACCTCATCCTCTCCTCCTGCTTTCGCACCTCGTTGACTACCAGCTTCCTCCTTTGAGCTGGGCCTGCCTTGTGCCATTTAGGAGGAGCTAAACTGAGCCCAAAACCCTCTCTTCCATGCTCTTCCATCCAACCCCCTCTTTCCTTTAACTATCGAGATGCTCCTTGATTTAGAGGGCTTAAATTGCATTCATGCCCATTCAATCTTATTATTATTGTAAAATTATTTGATTTGATAATTATTTATTAAAGTGTACAAATACAGCAAATGCATTCACATTTATGTAAAATATATGTAAGCACATTGCTCTGTGTTATTATAACATAAATCCCTTTCATTTATCAGGTTAAGAAAAGGTCAAACTTTTCAAGTGAATAACAAAGAGAAATATCATTAAACAAGTTATTAAATCAACTTTGTTTAAAAACTTTGTCACAGTTGAGAGGGGCAAAACTATGGTCCAACACATACAGTAAGTGTGAGAGGCTATGTTGGGAAGGAACAACCAATCAGATTAGTTGTGCTCCATTGCGTCAGTCACTTTCAGTTCCTGATGAGCCTACCACGCTAGGTAGCCTACCACTTGGGTTTCTCCAGCGTGCACTGAACTTAAAGGGAAACTCCACTTTTTTTGGAAATAGGCTCATTTTACAACTCCCCCAGAGTTAAACTGTTGAGTTTTACCGTTTTTGAATCCATTCAGCCGATCTCCGGTTCTGGCGGTACCACTTTTAGCATAGCTTAGCATACATCATTAGAGTGGACAAGACCATTAGCATTTCTAAAAAAAAAAAATGACCAAAGAGTTTCGATATTTTTCCTATTTAAAACTTGACTCTTCTGTAGTTACATCGTGCACTAAGACCGACGGAAAATGTAAAGTTGCGATTTTCTAGGCTGATATGGCTAGGAACTATACTCTCATTCCTGCGTAATAATCAAGAAACTTCACTGCCGTACCATGAGAGCAGCAGGCGTAATGATATGACGCAGCGCCTGAAAATAGTTCCGTTGTGTTGACGGAAGGTGGCCTATTTTCAGGCGCTGCGTCTAATTATTGTTTATTATTCACTGTTTCAGACCACACAACATACTACCTCAGATACCATGTCTAATAAGATAATTCCATTCAGTGCCCTGTGGTGTGACTGTGCCGTTCATTATGCTGAATATTCATGCTGGACCTAATTAAAACTGTTACTTCTGATTCCTGCCTCCTGTGTTCTGACCGACACACCAGTGCGAGCACAGCTAGTTTGAACCAGTGCAAATACAGTCCTAAGTAAACTCAATAATATTTGGTCCTTCGAGCGGGATCATTGTGCTTACACTGGACCAGAATGGATGAATATCAGACTCAAGGTGCACGTCCTAGACGTTCAGTCCGCCATCCAGCCTATTTGGAAGAATTTGAAGTTCAGTATCCGAATCAAACTAGGGCTTCTCTGACGGCACAGCAGTCACATGGGCTAGAAGATTATCAGCACAGTGATAGAAGGATGGCACACGGGCACGATTTCAGTCATCAAAGTACAGACGAGGAGCCTGGCATCCGAACACCTGATTCGTTAGATGAAGGAAACCCAGGAAGAAAGCCCTGGTATCTCAAAGATCAGTGGAGGGAGAGAGATGCTTATTCACCACAGATGGAGACCTATTCAATACATAGGGAATCCAGGGAAAGATTGTATGACCTTGAAAGAGAGAACAGACAGCTTCGTCAAGCACATCAAACAATGAAGGAGGAAAAAAGGACAACTGTTGGAGATTCAGAAAGGTATGCAAGAAATGCTAATGAGAAACCAAACAAGTTTAGCTTCTTCCCTTCCTAAACCACAGCCCTTAGCCCCAACACGTCCATTACCTTCACCTAGAACTGTCTACAGAGATAATGAGCAACCTGTTCCTAGACCAGCCCCTCGAGTCCAGCCAGTACCAGCACCATGCAGACTTCCGACCCCACATAGAAAAGAACATCTTGATGCTACAGATATTGAGGCTCACATTGGTCCATCCCCAGCCTGGAGTCATTACCCAGACAGCTTCCTTCAAACATGCTTAACCCCTTTAGAAACCAACAGGACTCACGTCAGGTGAACACAAAACTTACATCTTCTACTCCTCTAATGCCATCTGTTCCTTCCCATTCTCAACCTTATAGACCACCAACAAACCCAGTGGCGTGGCATTCCAGTTCAACTAGACAGGACACAACTTATAGGGGTCCACAGCCAACCATACCCGACTTCATCCATCGAGACCCAGGTGAATTTACCAGGCTAAAGTTAGCTTTGAGTAACTTGTTGCCAGAGGATGCAACTGAACTGTTTAAATATCAGGAGCTCATTGACCACTTGAAACTAATGGAGGCACGCCTGATAGCGGACTCGTTCTTGAACTCACTTACCCCATATACAGACACCATGGAGGCGTTAACTGAGAGATATGGCCGTCCTCATCAACTGGCTCTAAACAAGATAGCAGCTGTTATGGACTCTGCAGATATCCAACCTGGTGACACGGTTAGCTTTGAACGCTTTGCTCTCCAAGTCCAAGCACTAGTCGGCCTCCTCAGGACATTGGGGTCAGAGGGAGAGGTTGAACTACGCTGTGGTTCCCATGTGGCGCGACTTCGCACTAAATTACCTACAGAGCTACGTGCAGCCTTTAGAAGGAGCATCAGCAATGAACCTGGTACCGTGTACACACTCAATGATCTGGCAAAGTGGCTGAAGTTTGAGTCATGGTGTCAGGACCATGATAGCTTTGCAGGAAACAAAGCCCAGAGAGACAGAGTCAGATACAAAATTGACTTAAACAGAGAACCCAGATTCAAGTCCAGACCAGCCACAATCCTTCAAGGTGCAGATCAGACAACTTCATCTGAAATAGTACGGCAACCATCAAATAAATTTGAGAAGAGCAATGCATTCTGTCCATACTGTGATAACAGAGACCATTATCTGAGCCAGTGCACCATATTCCAATCACTCACTAAAGACCAAATCACTGACTGGATAAAGAGGAACAACAGATGCTGGAAGTGTGCACGTTCACATCAATCTGCGCAATGTACTTTAAAGAAGCCCTGCCACAGGTGTAATGGCAAACACTTACAGATCTTACACAACGTCAACGTTAAGACAGCAAATGAGGGTACTTGTCTGGTGAGCTCAACCACAAAACCACTACACTTGGACAGACCTCCAAGTTCTAAACGAGTCCTTTTGAAGGTGGTTAGAGTTGTCCTGGAGCATAACGGGCAGAAGTTGGACACCTATGCCGTACTAGATGATGGATCTGAGCGCACCATCCTCCTGTCATCAGCAGCCCAAATGCTAGGACTCAAAGGAAAGACTGAGGACTTAACCTTAAGAACCATCAGGCAAGATCTTACTACACTCAAAGGTTCAGCAGTGTCTTTCAGAATTTCAACACCCACTCTACCACACAAGAGTTATAAAATCCAGAATGCCTTCACAGCTGAACCCTTGAGCCTGGCAGAGTACTCGTATCCTGTGGCAACCTTACAGCAGAAATACAGCCATCTGAAAGGCCTCCCACTCCAGCGCATTCATAAGGCTCGTCCATTGCTGTTGATCGGAGCTGACCATCCTCATCTCATTATCACAATAGAGCCAGTTCGCCTTGGCCCACCAGGGGGCCCAGCAGCTGTTAAGACACGACTGGGATGGGCTTTGCAAGGTCCGGCTCGTGTACTGGAGGTAACGCTTAACACTCAGCAGTGTTTACATGCCACTTTTAGCCCTTCACAGGCAGAGTTGCTCCAAAATTTGGAAAGGCTTTGGCAGGCTGATGTCATTCCAATCAAATCAGAGAGGTCAGTCACACGATCAAAGCAAGACCGAGAAGCTATACACCTTCTACAAACTCAGATCACAAGAGTATCAGTTGATGAAGTGTATCGATATGCCACAACCTTACTGCGCAAGAAGGACATGCCACTCCTTCAGGCCTCAATGGAAGCAGTGCTGCCTAATTTAAGGAACACTGAAAGGTGCCTTGAGAGAGATCCAGTCAAAGCGGCTGCATATAAGGAAGAAATAAAGAAGCTGGAAGTCGCTGGCTATGCTGTAAAACTTTCCCCCCATGAAATCAGCAAAGAGGGTGAGTCATGGTTCCTACCTCACCATCTAGTTCAGCATAACGGCAAGAACCGTGTAGTTTTCAACTGCTCCTTTCAGTATCAAGGCCAAGTTTTGAATGACTACCTGCTGCCTGGTCCAGCTCTAGGCCCATCTTTGCTAGGCGTCCTTTTACGCTTCCGTGAGTATACTGTGGCTGTGAGTGGTGACATCAAGGGAATGTTTCACCAGGTCCGCCTTCTACCTAAAGATAAACATCTCCTTCGCTTTGTGTGGTGTGACCTGGACAGAAACAGACCTCCGGACATATTTGAGTGGCAGGTGCTACCCTTTGGTACAACTTGCAGCCCGTGTTGTGCCATTTATGCTTTGCAGCGGCATGTCCATGACCACAGTGAACCTGGTGATGAGGTCAGATCCACAGTCGAGAGGAACTTCTATGTAGATAATTGTCTGCGGAGTGTTCCATCCCCACAAGAGGCCAAACAACTAGTGGATAGACTGTGTGGACTCCTTGTTACTGGAGGTTTCCAACTCCGTCAGTGGGCAAGTAATGTGCCTAGCGTGATTGAGCATTTGCCAACTGAAGCCCGATCTGACAGCACTGAGCTGTGGTTGTCCCAAGACCGAAATGACACCCAGGAATCAACTTTAGGATTGAAATGGCACTGTCAATCTGACACATTCGGTTACAAGCCCCGCCATGTAAAGCCAGGAAAATGTACTCTACGTCACATTTATAGAGTATTAGCAACTCAGTATGATCCCCTTGGATCCTTCCATTCACCACGCGGGCTAAATTGCTGGTCCAGAGACTGTGGGAAAAGCAGAGAGAATGGGATGACCCTAATATGCCTGAGGATCTCCTGGAATCCTGGAATAACTGGGAAAAGGAACTCCCTAACCTGGCCAACATTACACTGCCTCGTTGTCTTGTGACATCAAATACAGACCAGTCAACGGTTACCAGACAGATTCACATATTCTGTGATGCTTCGGTGAAGGCATATGGGTCTGTCGCCTATCTACGGACAGAAGACCCAGAAGGCCAAGTTCAGTTAGCCTTCATTATGGCGAAATCCAAAGTTGCTCCTAAGCGACAACAAACCATTCCCCGACTGGAATTATGTGGGGCACTGAATGGTGCTCAACTGGCCAAACTCCTCGAAACTGAACTCACTTTAGAAATCAGTAAAGTGGTCATGTGGACAGACTCCACAACTGTCCTTTCATGGATAACGTCTGAATCCTGCAGATTCAAAGTATTCGTTGGGACGAGGATTGCAGAGATCCAGGAACTGACTACTGGATGTATCTGGAGGTATGTAGACTTGCACAGTAACCCAGCTGATGACCTTACCTGAGGTAGAATGCTTGTAGAGTTATCAATACCCAACAGGTGGAGCCAAGGTCCATCATACTTGCTCCGACCCGAACCGGAATGGCCAGTTACTCCTCCTATAAAAGCTCCCATGGATAAAGACGAACAGTGAAAGGGTATTTTCTGTGGATTACTGACAGAAACTACTGCCCCTAACATTCCTGATCCTGCCAACTATACTTCCTGGAGTGACCTCGTTGAAGCATCAGTTCAAATTCATAAACCCAATGAAACCCCATCTGCAGCGAAGTACCAAGCTGCAGAAATGCTCCTCTTTCAGAAATCACAAATTGATAGTTTCCCTGAGGAGTACAGACTGCTCAAAGCGAAAAGGCCAATTCTCTCCACCAGTCGGCTGTTAACCTTAGCCACAGAATATGATGAGTCTTACCAGGTAATCCGAGTTAGTGGTCGTCTTCGTCATGCAGAAGGAATGGAGCAATCAGTGATCCACCCTATAGTGCTAGATCCTTATCACACAGTCACCAAACTACTAATAAAAGAATATGATGACAAGCTCTGCCACCCCGGACCAGAGAGAGTATTTGCGGAAATGCGAAACTTTTGGGTGCTGAGAGGGCGTGAAGCCATCCGTAGGCAGCAGCATCTATGCAAAGAATGTCACAAGTGGAAAGGCAAACCAGTCATTCCAAAGATGGCAGATCTGCCACCAGCCAGACTGAGAATTCATAAACCACCTTTCTATACTGCCATGCAAAGGCAAAAGACCGTAACTTCGTGTTTGGTCGAAAATGAGTTTTTTATATTTTTGGCACATTCAAGACCTCCTTTATCATGTGGATAAGTATCTTGAGTCAATTCCGTTGTTTTTTCGAGAAAATAATGAGTTGTCTTAACAGTAACTTCCAAAAGCCCATGAGAATCCAAGGCAGAACACCGTAACACCAGTTACCGCTCTTTGGCTTTGTTTTGGAACGCTCATTTTGAGTTACGGTACTCTGCCTTTGTTTAGCCGCGCGTCAATATGAAGTTACGGTGCCGGTGTTCTATCAAATAATGCTACCTTTCAGATTGTACGGTGTTCTGCCTTTGTTTTGCTCACCATTAAAATTGAAATTACGATGTAGCCGGTGTACTTTGTACAGCTGCCATCAGTCCCTGTAACTTCTGATGTCCTCAGAGCTTTGTCCTGCACAAATGCGGTCAGAACATTTAGTATGGTCTGAACCCGCTCCATCGACAAACGTGCGATAGGCTATCCATCGCGAATGATATGCAGAGTTGACAGAAAAAATGTTACACACGCCGTAGCAGGTGAATACAACAAAGAACTAAAGCCCCGCCTCACCCAGATCGGGTACCGGACCTGGTTGAAACAATCATGCATCTAGCTGGCAGAGTGCCAAAACTTCGCCGGCGCCTTCACACTGCTCCACACTTTGGGGGTGCCTGGGAACGAGAGATCCGCTCTGTAAAGAATGCTCTTCGTATCACCATCGGCTCACAGACAGTATCTGAGGAAGTGCTCCTGACATTGCTTATTGAAGTGGAAGGGATCCTGAACAGTAAACCTCTTGGGTACACATCTTCCAATGTAGCTGACTTTGACCCAGTCACGCCCAATTACCTACTCATGGGGCGGCCTGATAGTTCATTACCACCTGTTATATATCCAGCAACAGAGCTCATGGGGCGGCGGAGATGGAGGCAAAGCCAGGTGCTAACCGATCAATTTTGGTCAAGCTTTATTCGCCACTACTTACCAACACTCCAAGCTCGTCACAAATGGTGTAAAGATACGAGTGATATTTCCTCGGGAACTATTGCTATGCTTGTAGACCCACAACTCCCACGTGCCATGTGGTTGGTCGGCAAAGTAGGTAAGACCTTTCCTGGATCAGATGGTCATATCAGAGCAGTGGAAATTCAAGTGAAGAATAAAATATACACTTGGCCAGTTGCAAAACTAATCCCACTTCCAGCCCTCGCAGATGACGAACATGACAAAGAATCAGATCCCCCTAAATGACTGTTCCATTAAAGTAGCAAATATGTTCAACATATTTGGGGGCGGCGATGTTGGGAAGGAACAACCAATCAGATTAGTTGTGCTCCATTGCGTCAGTCACTTTCAGTTCCTGATGAGCCTACCACGCTAGGTAGCCTACCACTTGGGTTTCTCCAGCGTGCACTTAACTTTCATGGTCAAAGTGGATATGTTTAAGTTGTGCGTCAATGATACCATGTAAGTAATTTAATGAGTGTTTTCTATTGGATGTCACATACTATGAATAATCAAAACATCGTGAGTTCGTTTGTCTGAGGTGACGACTATCCTAGATTCTAGCCTAAGATGTTCATTTAACATATATATTCCAAATACACTTGAGTTCAGTATAATAACGATCACTGATTAATGCCTTTACTGTGTATAAATGTATGTTTAAATAACGTATAGATCCGTTTTGTGATTATATAGATTTGTTAGCTTTTTGTGTAATGACTCAGCAAAGACATTTCGGATAATTCCGTTTATGAGCGCTACGCGCCACCTAGTGGTAAAAATCAGTATTGCAGTAAATAATGTTATGTTTATAATAGAACGATATTGGGATAAATGCCAGCTGTTGTTAATGATGATGGAAATGTTTGATATCTAATTATTGTTTATTATTCACTGTTTCAGACCACACAACATACTACCTCAGATACCATGTCTAATAAGATAATTCCATTCAATGCCCTGTGGTGTGACTGTGCCGTTCATTATGCTGAATATTCATGCTGGACCTAATTAAAACTGTTACTTCTGATTCCTGCCTCCTGTGTTCTGACCGACACACCAGTGCGAGCACAGCTAGTTTGAACCAGTGCAAATACAGTCCTAAGTAAACTCAATAATAGGCTAAGAACATGTGTGACAGATGTGGCATTTTACAAAAACAAAAGGCTACAGACAGCCTTGCAGAGGGCATATCCAATCCAACTAATGAGATATGGTTTTGATTACAGTAAACATTTTGCTGCATGGACGCATACACCTGTAAACACAATGAATACATTGCTTCATAGTACACAAAGTAGTATGTGTAATTAACTCAAAATGGCAATAAGGGTTGTCTCAGTTCACAACTGTATTGGTCAAGTTCTGAGTGAAGTTGATGAGGTGATGCTGCTTGACCTCAACACACCAAAGATCCTTTCTCAGCTTACCTACACCATATTCCACACCATCCTCATCCATTTCATGTTCTGAAAATAACGAACACAAAACAAAATGCAAGTTCAACCATTACATTTCACACATATTACACTGTACTTATTCGGTTGAAATATTTTTTTTTATATTTGCAATTCAGGTTTATAAAAATGCTTACCTATTTGTTTTCTGGCTGGATGTCTGACACCGTTTTCCTCTGGTCAGTCCGTCAATGTCTGGCTTTAGATCTTGTGCTGTAGCAATCCGTAAAACAGCGTGGAGGTTGTCATCGTTGATGCGTGATCTGTGCTTGGTCTTGTTTAGATTCATTATTGAAAACATCTGTTCGCACAGGTAGGTGCTCCCAAACATGGACAGAACGCGGGCAGCATGCGGCATCAAAGCAGGGGGCAGTAGGTTGTAAAAGTCCTCGATTGCAGCATCCTGGAACTTTGCTCTCAGGCCACTATTGCTTTGAAGTTCTATTAACTCCATCTGAAGGAGATGGGGCGCACTGTCGACGTCAGCGGCGAAAGGATTGGCAAAGATGGCAAAGCCTGGGTGCTGTGTTTTAAAGTCAGAGAAGCGCCGATCAAATTCAATTATTAACCGGTTCACTTTGGTAGCCAACCGAGCGCATGAAAAAGCACCAGAGACTGAGGCGGAGATGCTCTGACAGACAGGAAAGTGAGCAAGATTATCATGTTCCAGTTGAGACTTCCACATGTGCAGTTTACGCTGGAAAGCTGTGATCATGTCGGACATCTGCGTGATGACTTGTTTGCGTCCCTGCAGCCTCTGATTCAGTCGAGCGAGATGCTCCGCTAGGTCACACAACATAGCAAAGTCACACAGCCAGTTTGGATCAGACAGTTCATGCAAGGGTTTTCCTTTACTTTGCATGAAAAGCGCAATTTCTTCCCTCAGCTCAAAAAATCGTTTGAGGACCGCGCTCCTACTCAGCCACCTTACTTCTGTATGGTACGACACATCTCCATGCTCCGAGCCCAACTCCTTTAAAAACAGCTGGAACTGGCGGTGATTCAGGCCACGCGCTCGAATGAAGTTCACTGTTTTCATGACTGTGCTCATTATATCATCCAGTTCCAGAACCTTTCCACACAGAGCTTCTTGGTGGATAATGCAATGATAAGTTATCAGAGGTGTGTGGCAGTTACTTTTTTGCATTTTCTCCTTCACTAGTCCAACCAAGCCTGCTTTTTCTCCACACATCGCAGGTCCGCCATCGGTAGTTAGCCCCACCAACTTTTCCCAAGGTAATTTAGTTTTACTTACGGACCTCTCCACCGCATCAAAAATGTCCTTCCCCTTCGTCGTCCCATGCATTGCAACTACATCCAAGAGCTCCTCACTGATAGTGAAGTCTGCTTTCACGCCTCTTATAAAAATGGATAGTTGCGCTGTATCCGTATTGTCTGTACTTTCATCAACAGCTAATGAAAAAGTCTGGTAACTGCGTGTCTCTTTGACCAGCTGTGTTGTCAGATTGCCTGCCAGTTCCTTAACTCGGTCTGCGATGGTGTTTCTAGACACTGACATTTTTAAAATTCTGTATCTGGTCGGGGCACACCTGCTCACATACCTTTAGCATACTCCTCTTCAAAAATTCTCCCTCTGAAAAACACTTGGAAGCGCGAGCGATTTCTTCAGCCACAATAAAGCTAGCTTTCACGGCTGCATCATTTTTTGCTGTGGCTTTTGTGAACATATTTTGCTGCCATTGCAGTCTGCTTTTCAATTCTTGAACAATTAGATTTTTTTTTTGGAGACTAGAGTTAGCATACTTCGCTCCATGTTTGGTGTCAAAATGCCGACGTAAATTGTATTCCTTCATCACCGACACTGCCTCGCCACACAGAAGACATACCGGTTTTTCTCCTTGAAGTACAAACATGTACTCACTTTCACATCGTTCTTTAAATTGCCTCCCCTCTGCATCAATTTTTCTCTTTTTGGATATTTTAGTTTATAAATTTTAAATTTGGGTTATCTATAGCTCTTTCTCAACTCCACCGTTAAGCGCCGATATGGAAACACTGCTATCTAGCGGCACGATGCCGTCATTTCGCGGGTTACAAAATCGACATGCATTGTGGGAGATGTAGTTTTTGGTCAATGTACGCTGTAAGCATACTTTATTTTAAGACAATCATATGCCTTTTGAGCTCACGCGGGCCACATAAAATGACTGGGCGGGCCGGATACGGGCCTTGAGTTTGACACGTGGGTTAAATGGTATAATACACCAGACTAAACCTAATTCCCATCATTTGTTTTGTTTCATATCTAAACTCTCTCCCCCACAGAATTGAGAGGCTTTGGAGAGATGTGTACGAACGTTTTAAGCATGTTCTATCACATCTTCTACAACATGGAGAAAGAGGGAATACTCAATCCAGATTCTGAGATTGACATTTTTGCCCTTCACTGGAGTTTTTTGTGTCAACTGCAGAGGCATCTTGCCTTCTTTAAAGATGCATGGAACAACCACCGCATCAGAACTGCTGGGAGCCAGTCACCTGTCCAGCTTTGGTTAAGATACAGTGCCAACAATACTGATGACACCATTCAAGTAAGACATCATATTATGTATGTATGTATGTATGTATATATTATTATTTTTTTACATCAGATTATATATATATATATTTTTTTTTACATCAGATTATGTATATATATTATGGAGTATATAGGGTATATATTTACCTTTAGAGGTGCATAAGCGATTTCTGAGAAACACTGTTGATATTTGAAATCAACATCCCTATTGCTGATTGCCTATAAAAGTGTTTTGTTGCTCGGTCTGATTGGTCAGATCCACTTTTTTTCCTACTGTTTATACAGCCAGGACTATGTACAAACATATTTTGTCAGCACACACACAGAATAGACATCTAGCAAATATTCACAAAATAATTTGTTTCTTAGAAATCACATACTGCACCTTTAATTCTCAAGCCATTGTATTAGGAGAAATCATAAATGTCTTAATCTGTCGTCTTTTTCTATTATACTTTTAGACTATTATAACTTTTTTTTTCTCCTTCCACCCACAATATGACTGATTTTCATTAATGAACACAGGTGGATGAAAATTATGGGATCGACTGGGATGGACCCCCAAGTCACGATAATGATGGAGTGCCAATTCCAGAAGTGGCTCTACCTCGACAACTGACCGAAGAGGAATTGGTTAGTCTGCCGAATCCTAATGTGCCCTTTTCAGAAGCCATTGACACATACTACAACACAATCACTAAAATTCGACAATTACTGGACATTTTGTAAATAGCACTGTATTTTACAGCATTTCATATGTATAAACTCTCCAGCCACAGTTTATTGTAAGTGTTGAACAAAACAGTTAATTTACCATTGTAATAGGACAGAAAATATAATTTATATGTAATAAATAAATTACTTCCTCAAACTAGGGTGCAAAACTGTTTTTGTTTTGTTTTTTACAGGGTAAACATGCACCAATAGTGTGACTGCGACATTGTTACAGCCAAAAGTAAGCAAACCTGCAGTTTCAACTGTGACCTTTAGGTAGTGCAACTTAACTTTTTTTTTTGCTGAAGAGCTGCATGTTAGTACACAGAACAGTAATTACACCAAACCAAACCCACTCTCTATTGATGATACAGCAGCTTTCAGGTCCTTATGGAAACTCTCATAAGTGCTCTATTTTGCTGGGAGTTTGATGGTTTCTCTACAAGTGGATGCAGTTGGCATTTCAACATCAGAGGACACCTCTACATATAGATTCTGAGGAAGAATTCCCCAACCCACCCAGAATTGAATGAGTTGCATCAGCTCTTCTGGTGTGCCTGTGTAAAAATAGAAATCTTCAATTATATTTGATTTTCAGAGAGTGAATTATTACTAAAAGTCTGTTCAATGATACAATTTAATACATTGTATAGTTTCAGAAGACTTATAAATATAGTGTACAAATCATATGGAGTACTTTCATGGTGTACATATCCTTTTAAGAGTCACTATAATCTGCCAAAAGAATTATTTAATTGAGAATGCAACTTAAAAGAAAAAAAGATCATATAGAGTGAATACCGCATTTAAAAATGGGCAGTGGTGTACAGTATTTGAGTAAATGTATTTATCACCCAAACTTGTCAATAAGGCTACTTTATGCAAATGTGAGTGCATTAGCAGGTAGTTTCTGAATCGTAGGTGTTTCATATATGAGATGAGGACATATGCTGCCTTCACGTGCTATCGGAATTTTCTATTTCCCACTTCTAAAGTTGGATTAGGAGCTCATCACATTACATTTTTGACCTGAGGGTATTCATGTCCAATTTTTTAAACTAGGAAACTAGTATTTATGTTAATTCCGATAGCGTGTAAAGGCAGCAATAGCTGGAGCCAGTGATGAGGCCCAAACCACCATGCCCACTTTACTTAATTTTACTAAACTTTATTTTATTTTATTGGCTGAACTATCCCTTAGGTACTTTTTTTTTTAGACTTTTACTCAAGTGATGTTAGAATTGAAGTCATTTTCTCTGTAAGGTATAGGTATTATGTACTTTCACTTAAATGTGGTTTTAAGGTTCTCTTTACATCTCTGAAAATGAGTTTGTACAAGTTAAGGGTATTAAGAGGTGGTTTCTTTTTACCTACCATTTTCAATGTACTGACGAAAGAAACCAGTTATCTTGAATGTGTCCTCCAGACTATAGCCACCATAGTCTTCATCATCACTGTCAACTGTAGGCCCTATAATTCTGTCGAGGACCATCTAAATACAGAGCAAAAAAATACTATACATTCCATCTGATCAAAAAACCTGAATTAGGGTTAATGGTGACAAATTAAATTAATTAGATTACCTAGCCAAGATTGATCTAGTATATACTGTATCGATTCTCTATTTAAACCACACAATGCAATTCATGGATGAAACGGTATATGGTATAAATGCAACAATACCTCTCGCTCAATCATTTGAGCTTACGCTCTTGGAAAAAGAACATCAATCAGGGCAGGCCGTTCTTTGACCATGTGCAAGACTCCTGTGTCTTTTAACCCCAGTCTGATCTGTCGAATTTTCTTTTCCCTCCGACCAATGACCTGTATTAATTCATTTAGGATTATTTAATGATGTAAAATATGAAATCTGTAAAAATGGTCACTAAACAAAAGTAAATAAACAATGAATCCCCAACTATTTGGGAAGTCAGGAACACAGACAAGCAAGGTGATGCAGAAAGTAAAGCATCACAGTGCTGTTATACTAAATATCACCCCTCCAAGGATATGAATAATGTTTTTGTTTTTTTAAGTATTTTTGTATGTCGAGAGTAAACCATACATTATAGAATCAATGGCACTTACTGCATGGTAAAGGATGCTTTGTGCCAACCATTTTCTGTTGTTCTCATTTACAGGTGGGAGATCCCTGTTGATTGCCAAGTTATTTACTTGGTCATGTTCATCTTCTGTCAAATTTCCAGACCCTTGAAGCTATGGCAGCAGATATGTATCAGAATTATTTGTAGAATGTTCTTCAAGACACACTTAAAGCATGCAATAACAAATTTTGTCATTATACCATGGTCTGTCTGAATATTTGATTCTGGGTTAGGAAGGTGTGCAATAAGTAAGGGATAATCCACAGCTAGCCGAACATGACATTATAGATGATGCTGAATTTAAACTCACATGTAAAACAATATCAGTCACATCGGTGTCAGGGCAGTCCTCTTGTTACGGTTGGGTGTAGGCAGGAAGCACGAGGAGATCAGGATTTCCAAAAACAATATACTTTACTAATAAATCAAACTCAAACTGATACAGGCAGGCAAAGGATGCACAGGTAACATACACACACCTTTCACAAACGCACCATATACAAACGAGAACCGACAAGGAGTGAGGGAGAACACAGGGTTTACATACACAGAGAACGGATCATGGGAACAAGACACAGCTGGGGCAAATTAACTAGAAACAGGTGAATGAACTAAACACAAACGAGGAGCGGGAAACTGGAAACAGGACAGAACCAAATACACAAAGAACGGGGGAAACACAGGACATACATGTAACATTAGCCCCCCCTCCTGCAAGGCGCGTCCTCGCGCCGTGTAACATCAATAAGGGTGGGGGGGTGACGAGGGCGTGGCCTGTAGGAGTCCAATGCCTCCAGGGCGGAGCAGGAAGTGCAGGCGGCCAGGGTGGATCAGGAAATGCAGGCGGCCAGGGCGGAGACTTTCCCTCGGACGGCCAGGGTGGAGACTGTCCCTCGGGTAGCCATAGTGGAGAGGCCACTTCAGGTGGCCAGGGTGGAGAGGCCACTTCAGGTGGCCAGGGTGGAGAGCACTAGGGTAGCCAGAAAAGAGTCTCTGGGTGTGCATAAGACAAACTGGGTGTGCCACATTTATTGTCAGATTAATGTGCAATAAACCCAGACTTTGCCTATCTCTAACTTTACAGAATAGACTGGGCTGATGTGTTAAACTATAGGCTACTCAGCCCCAAATAACCATAATACTATATAAAATATAACTCAGGGCTCGACATAAAGCCTCTTCATGTGCTTGTCCTTCGAACAAGTAAATCGGTTACATGACCAAGTAAAAAAATTACTTGTCCAGAAAAAAATGCAATAATAAAGCAATATTCTCACCAGTGTTCAGTCAACTTTGACATATTTAAATCTGCATATTTATGATATTTTAACCTTTATAAAGAGCATTTTTCATCTTTGCTTCATACTTCATCTTTCATTTTAAATTCTTAAATTTGATCAATAAATTAAATTAAAATAATAAGACACTGGCTGCTACCAATCAAATTAAATAATTTACAGTGAAAAATTACAATGGCATTAAATAATGTTATGAGATTGTTTTAAATGTTTTTTGAAGATACAAATATGAAATATTGGAAAGAATGATACTTTTAAACACAAAACTAAACCACCAATAGGTGGCGGCAGATCGCCGTCTTACTGAGTGAGTCGTTGAGTCATTTGTTCAAACGATTCTTTCAAAACGCTGAATTGTTCAAGAGTGAGGCATTTATTTAATCGGTCATTGAATCTTTGACTCAACCGATTCATTTCAAACGCTGAATCATGATTCAGTAATGCGGTTATGTGTTCTGGTGAGATGTGCTGTGGTTCTGCTGTGATCTTTGTTTGGAACTATTTTCGCTGCTCAAATACAACAAAAAACAGTCAATATTGTGTCTAAAATGTAAGTGACTTAATAGTAATTTGTTTATTAAACTGTCATATGAAATCAGTGGTACATTTTCAATCGTGATGGTATTGCACTCGTGGTTGTGTGATGTTGCTTAACTGTATATCATATCATATGTTATAAATATAAGAACTCCACATGAATTTTTACCGCTGTGTATGTTCATTAAGTTTCTTTGTGTGATCTGGGCTCATTTGTTTCCATTTCTCATGAGGCACGAGCCTCAACAGCGCAACCGTGTTACCTAAGACAGTCAGCTGTTTGCGGATTGGTTGGCAGTCCAAATGTTGGCAGATTTTTTTTTTTACGATAATAATTAAAACATTTAATTAAATTTTAAATAAACAAATTGTAAGTAAATAACAATAGGTCAAGTTTAGTTTTTTTTTTATCAAGACTATTTTTAGGTGTGCCAGCTGCCACTGTGGGTGGCACCGGCACACCCTGGCACACCCGTGGCTACGCCAGTGGGAGAGGCCACTTCAGGTGGCCAGGGTGGAGAGGCCACTTCAGGTGGCCAGGGCGGAGCCTCCCCTTCGGGCGGCCATGGCGGAGATGCACCTTCGGGCGGCCATGGCGGAGACGCACCTTCAGGTGGCCTATATCCCCCCCCCAAACTTTCTTGGGGGGAATCACAGACTCTGGGACAGGCTCTGGGACGTGGACAGTCTCAGGGTGGGCAGACGGGACGTGGAAAGTCTCTGGCTGGGCTAGCGGTGAAGGCCCGGCTATGCTGGAAGGAACCAGCGGTGAAGGCTCAGAGGGGCTGGACGGGACCAGCGGAGAAGGCTCTGAAGGGCTGGACGGGACCAGCGGAGAAGGCTCTGGCTCGGCCGGCGTGACGCGAAGCTCCGGCCCGGCAGGCGTGACGCGAAACTCTGGCTCGGCAGGCGTGCAGGTAAGCTCAGGCTCGGCAGGCGTGCAGGTAAGCTCAGGCTCGGCAGGCATGCAGGGAAGCTCAGGCTCGGCAGGCGTGCAGGGAAGCTCAGGCTCGGCAGGGCTGGACGGGACCAGCTGTGAAGGCTCGGCTGGGCTGGACGGAACCAGCTGTGAAGGCTCGGCTGGGCTGGACGGAACCAGCGGAGAAGGCTCGGGAGGACTGGATGCATGGGCCAGAACTGATGTGTGTGTAGCCCACACACACAAAATCGCCGCAGACATCACCATCAATGCAGTGTCCTCTTGAGTGGACTTAGGTGTGGTGTGCTTAGTCTCTGGCGGGTAGGCGTGCACCAGCAGTGAAGGCGGCTCAGGCTCTGGCGGGCAGGCGACGGGCTCAGGCTCTGACGGGCAGGCGACGGGCTCAGGCTCTGGCGGGCAGGCGACGGGCTCAGGCTCTGGCGGGCAGGCGACGGGCCCACTGCTGGACGGGATCGGTGGAGAAGGCTGGATCAGCGATGGCGGCTCTGGGCTGGTTGGGATCAATGGTGGAAGCTTTGTGTCCCAGTCAGCAAGCTCGTTCTCCTCAAACGTTATCAAGACCCCCACTAGTATGGTGGGTATGGAGCGATGCATAGACTCGGGACTGGGCGGGACCAGCGGCGCAGAGGGCTTGGTGCTGGACGGAACCAGCAGCGAAGAGGGCCTGGTGCTGGACGGAACCAGCGGCGAAGGGGGCCTAGTGCTGGATGGAACCAGCGGCGAAGGCTTGGCTGGACTGGACACCACCAACCCAGGATCGAAGAGAGGCCAGAGTGGAGAGTGGTGTCGGGACTCCTCTCGACAACCGCCTCTACTACGGCCTCCACGGGTCCCACGGACCTGGTCGGTTCTTCTGTTACGGTTGGGTGTAGGCAGGAAGCATGAGGAGATCAGGATTTCCAAAAACAATATACTTTACTAATAAATCAAACTCAAACTGATACAGGCAGGCAAAGGATGCACAGGTAACATACACACACCTTTCACAAACGCACCATATACAAACGAGAACCGACAAGGAGTGAGGGAGAACACAGGGTTTACATACACAGAGAACGGATCATGGGAACAAGACACAGCTGGGGCAAATTAACTAGAAACAGGTGAATGAACTGAACACAAACGAGGAGCGGGAAACTGGAAACAGGACAGAACCAAATACACAAAGAACGGGGGAAACACAGGACATACATGTAACACCTCTAGTTCTACAACAGCTATCTCATCCTTCTATCCAATCAACAAATTTGAAAAATGAGTGGCTCAAACCGGTGAGTAAGGTTCCACCGTGTAGGAAAGAATGTCCAATCATGCGCCCAATGACACGGACAAGGTCACTATCCAGTAAGAGCCGAGAAGTGGAAGGCACCAAATGGTCTTCTTGTCCATTAAAGAACAATGTCTTGCCACAGTTTTCTAGAAAATATGATGATAAAAAAAAACAATATATATAGAAATGTCCAGATGCTAATAAAACAATTTTACACAACCTTTTATCTTTATGTCTCTTACATCAAAATTAAATAGGCTAATAAATATTTTAGAACTTACCAAGATTTAGGCCAAATCCGTATTGTACTCTTGACATAACAAAGGAGAGAAAATGGCGTTTTACCCCATCTCCAAAGGCAGAATCACCTGTGTATAAGAAAAATATTACACAGCCAACTGTGTAGTTATATTTATGTAAAACAAAGGAAAGGAATACTTCACACAGAAATGAAAATCCCATCATAATTACCTCACCCTCAAATTGTTCAAAACATGTATGACTTTTTCTTCAATGGAATTAACCGTTTCTACCATAAAGACTCAGAAGAGTTCTCAAATAAATAGAATTTATTTTGTGAAAGGAGTTTACAGACGAAAATAAAGGTAGATGCTCGACAAGCTCCGTCTCTGAGTTCTTTGGCGTAGGCCTCGTCCTCCGTCAGGGTCTGAATGTTAGCTTGTAGGTCCTGCCTGATGTTAGAGGCAGGGGCGGAGCCTACCCCCTGACAAATGGACGGGAGCCATCCTGGTGGTGGTGGGGAGGATGGGGGAAAACTTTGCTACGACACCTGCGGGCAACAACATGGAACGGTAGGATCAGTCTTTTATATTCAATGTCGAGCTGTGATTGGTTGCGTGGAATTATAAATGAGTGACGTGCAATGGAGTCTTTCTGGTAGAACTTACGCTTACGCTTTCATTTCTAAAATTAAATTTTTTGCTCCAAAAAAAAAAATCATACTTATTTGAAATTACATGAGGGTGAGTAAATGGCTGAAACCATTGTGTACTTTTTCGCTAAATTAAACCTTACCTCTAAGTAAAACACACAATGGACATTTAGTCATTGAATTTTTGTAAAATGTCAGTTTTTCTCTCTCTCTCTCTTCGGGACTTTTACGTAGATCTATCTTTGCCACAAGATCTGCCTGATCCTCCACTTCTTGCAGTACAAAACATCTAAATATGTAAGCAGCATGGTTCAAATCAGGCTCAGTTCTCCAGTCTGCAAAAATGTGCATATGGTTATATCTGTAGTATTAAATTATTTATGCAGAAAAAAAATAAAATGTTAATTTGTAAGTTGCCAGATTTATGTTCATAAAAAGACCTTCAGTATCCTCACTGCTGAATTTCAAATCTCCGCTATCTAGTCTCCTGCTACTCGTCCCTTCAAAAGCCAGATCATGACGCTGCTCTCTGCTCCTATGACTCCTTTCTGTAACCTGCTCATCATTCTCCTGTCTGCTGCTACAGGTCTCTTCTAAACCTTGTCACTGACTTCAAGGTCAATAATCTCCTGTCTGTCACAGTTTTGACCTCTGCTGTTTTCATCTCTTTCAATGCTCTTCTCTTTTGCTGACCTATTTTTTTAGAAGAAAATTTCTGTTATATGACAAAAAAGAGCATAAAATGAACTGTGACAACGTGTTGCTAAACACAAGAATCAAGAAAACATGTTCAATATAACTTAAATCAGTTTTTCATGTATATAGTACTATACATAATGCACACTTTCACACTTTTCATCACAGTAAATTCACTGTACAGGGGGCCCAGATCCACATTTAGGTTCACACGATTCCTTAAAACAAGCAGTGGAAAAACTGTCACCTCCATTTTCAAACTCATTTACTGCATGCTTGTGGCCTTTATGGTTACATACCATGCCAAGGTCTTTCTAAAGAGGCCTTACATACACAATTGCTGCATGTATACCAATGGTGTCTTGAAGATAATGCGGTGTATACCCTTCTGATGGACAGGGGACGACTTGCAAAGTCGCAAAGCTATGCTTTCCCGGGCCGCCCCGAGTATCGGGCTTGTGTGGAACCATCCGCCATGTCCCGAGCACTTAAGGCTGATGATTGGTTTTTGGGGGAGGCGAACCCAAATCCTTTCTGCCCGGACGTGCATGAAGAGGTCATGAGATCGTGGGAGTCTCCTTGACTTTTCGCGACTGCTCAACGGCCTCTTCCGCCTTCTCTGCCCGCGCAGAGGCCGCGGCCAAGGGTACACTGGGGTTCCCCCTGTGGAGTGTTCTGTGGTAACACATCTGTGTCCCCACAGCGCCTCCACCTGGCGTGGTGACCCTAAGCACCCCTCCAATGCCTGTAGGTTTTTTGTCTACTCCGGTGGCAAGGACCTATAGAGCTGCGGGGCTGGCTGCCGCCTCACTGCATGTTATTGCCATCCTTCTGGGTGCTCAATGACATGCACGAGGGTAGGGCTGATTCAGGGCTCATCTAAGAGCTGCCTGCCATCACTGACCTTGCTCTACGAGAGACGAAGGTGACCGCACGCTCCCTGGGTCAGGTGATGTCCACATGCGTGGTCAGACATCTCTGGCTTAACCTGGTTGATATGTGCGAGGCTGAGCGAACTCGTTTCCTCAACTCCCCCATATCCCAGGCTGGCCTCTTCGGCGGCGCGGTCGAGGACTCTGCCCCAGGCGATGCGGCGCTCCCGTTACGGGCAGCTCAGACGTGGGTTGCAGTTCTTTCAGGAAGTGGTTGCAGGGCCACTCCTTCCCCCGGTGGAGGGCCGGGGGAGAACCTCTTCTCCAAAGAGCTGCATCCCATCTCTGAGACCCCAGAGGGCGCGGATGACAGTGTGCGCCGCTTACGAGCCTCGCCACTCTTATCCCCCTCTGTCCCAGAGCTCGGATGACAGTGTGTGCCGCCCCCGGGCCGTACCACTCTCATCCCCCTGTGTCGCCAGACCCCTGGCAGAGCAGGCCCCCGTGGAACGCTGGTCCTTCCCTGGGCTCCTCTGTCAGGACGCGGCTAATGACAGTGCCCCCGCACCGGGCCGCTATGCCACCCTTGCCTGGGCCTATCATTCTGCTTCGCTGCACCACCGAGGGGACCTCTGTGGTTCGCGTGACCCCGTTGGCACAGTCCTTGGGAGCCTGGCTAGAGTTTCCCAACCTGTGCCACTGGGTCGCACGAACCATCAGGCTCGGCTATGCGATTCAGTTCGCACAGTCTCCTCCCCGCTTTAGGGGAGTCTGCTCCACTATGGTCGGTGGCTATGCCCCTATCATGAGAGCGGAGGTTGCTACCCTACTGGCGAAGGGTACGATCGAGACTGTCCGTCCAGCCGAAATGAGGTCCAGATTTTACTGCCCCTATCTCATTGTCCCGGAGAAATCCGGTGGGTTATGACCAATCCTGTACCTGCGCATCTGAACCGCTCGCTTCACAGGCTGCCGTTCAAGATGCTCCTGGCCAAACGCATTTTCGGATGTGTGCGGCCACAGGATTGGTTTGCAGCGATCGCCCTGAAGGACGCCTACTCTTATGTATCCGTTCTCTTCGACTCAGACTGTTACTACGGTTTGCTGTCAGGGGACGCGCATATCAGTACGCCGTTCTCCCATTTGGGCTAGCCCTGTCTCCTTGCGCCTTCACGAAGATTGTCGAGGCAGCCCTTGTTCCTCCAGGGGAACACGGGGTTCGCATCCTGAACTATCTCGGCGACTGGCTTTCCTAGCTCACTCTCAAGACCAGGTTTGCGAACACAGGGACCCAGTGCTCCGGCACCTAGCTCGTCTGGGCCTTCGGGTCAACTGGGAAAAGTGTAAACTTTGCCCCGTGCAGAGGATCTCTTTTCTCGGTATTGACTTGGTCGCCTTCTCCACTCAGCCACTGCTGACTTGCCTGCAATCAAGCAGGTCCTGGACAGGACCTCAGCGCCTTCTGCATGTCAATTGCCTTGAGTTGCTGGCAGTACGCCTGGCCCTGCACCGTTTTCAAACTTTGCACAAGGGTCAACACGTACTAGTCCGTTCAGACATTTTATTTATTTTTTATTTTTTTATTTATCCTTTATTTTACCAGGTGATGTCCCGTTGAGATATTCAAATCTCTTTTACAAGGGAGCCCTGCGGCCAACAATTAGACAAGTTACACCGAAAAACAGAAACAAACAAACAAAGCAGATTTACAATACATGTAAAACAATTTAAGAATGACTTAAAGGGTCATTGAAAACATGTGCATTGTTCAAATTTGGAACATTTAAGTAATTGTTTAAAATGTTCTAGTGGGATAAAAACAGAAAGCTTCAATACTTTTTGGAGCAAATTCCAACACCAAGGAACAGCATAACTGAAAGCAGACTTACCAAATTCAGTTGTTATACGTGGGATTTTTAGAGCCAGAATGTTAACAGAGCGGAGATTGTAAGTGGAATGATTCCAGGTCAACAGACTAGTAAGATAACTGGGTAAATTACCATTGATGACTTTATAAATAAAAATATGCCAATGAAACCATCTACGCAAACCTAAAGAACTAAAACCAGTCGCCTCATAAAGACGACAGTGATGAGTGCGGGACTTGGCATTAGTAATAAACCGTAATGCACCATGGTAGACTGTGTTAAGTGTATGCAGCGTGGTAGAAGCAGCATGCATATAAATAACATCCCCATAGTCCAAGACTGGTAAGAAAGTGTCACTAATCAATTTCCTCCTAGCTTGGAGAGTAAAACAGGATTTATTTCTAAAATAAAAACCAAGCTTTACTCTCAGTGTTCTCACTAATTTATCAATATTAACTTTAAAAGTTAGCTTTTCATCAATCCACAGACCAAGATATTTATAAGATGAAACATTTTCGACACACTTCCCATCCAGTGTGGAAATGGCTAGTGAAGTTGATGTCGGTGATGTGCGAGACTTTGTGAACTGCATCACCTTTGTTTTACCAGCGTTTAAAACCAATCTAAGATTAATGAAGGTAGCCTGTAATAAATTAAAAGATTGCTGTAGTGAATGGTAAGCTTGAGCTAGGGTGGGGGCGGAACAATATAGTACTGTGTCGTCTGCATAGAGGTGTATTTTGCCATTATCTACTACAGAGGCAATGGTGTTTATGTAAATAGTAAATAGGACCGGGCCAAGGATAGACCTTTGAGGGACACCTCGCCAGACCCCCAGTGGGGCAGAACTATGCCCATCGACAACTACAGTTTGAGTTCTGTTGGCAAGATAGTTTCTGAACCAATCAACTGCCTTAGTGCCCAAGCCGATGTCCCTGAGCCTCTCAAGTAAAATACAGTGATCAACTGTGTCAAAGGCCTTTGACAAGTCGATGAACAGGGCTGCACAGCTCATCGTATTGGCAAGGTCACAGATGATGTCATCAAGCACCTTAGTAGCTGCAGTAATGGTGCTATGCTTGGCCCTAAAGCCTGATTGTGCCGGGCAAAGTATGTTATAATTTAGCAAGAAGCCCTTAAGTTTGGTGTTTACTAAAGACTCTAGGACCTTTGCAAGTACAGACAGTTTAGAAATTGGGCGGTAATTATCGAGAATGGAGGAGTCCCCCTCTTTCAACAGGGGCAGCACATGGGCTGATTTCCAAACATCTGGTAATTCATTTGAAGACAGGGACAAATAAAAATATATGTAATAGGTTCCACTATAATATGTGCAGACAGTTTTAGTAAAGCAGGGTCTAGGCCATCAGGACCGGGTGATTTCCTTGTATCAATTTCCTTAAGAGCCTTAAGCACTGCAGATGAGGTAATGGGTTTAAAGTTGAATCCCTCACTGACAAGAGAAGCAGGTGAATTGTTTTGGAGAGGTGAAGAAAAATGTCTGTGTGAGACTTCTTCAGGATGTGATTGTTCAAATATGTCCCCTGCCTTAATGAAATGGTCATTGAAACCATTAACAATATCATTCTTGTTTGACATCTGTTGGGTATCTTTAACTATATGCTTAGGGAGAGCAGAGTCACTGGGAGGTATTTCAAGGGATTTTATCGTCTTCCAAAATTTAGATGGATTATTTAGGTTTGAGGAAATTGATTTGAGGTAGAAGTCAGATTTGCACTTTCTTATAAGGTAAGTGCACTTGTTCCTAAGATACCTAAAATTAGTCCAATCAGATTGGAGGTTTGTGGTCCTTGCTAAAACCCAGGCTGCATTTCTCTCATGAATCAGAGAAGACAGTTCATTGGAAAACCAGGGGTTATCACGCCCTTTAATTCTATAGCATGTTAGGGGGGCATGTTTATCAGTAATCGAGAGAAAGAGTGAGTGAAATTAGTTCCATGCCACATTTATATCCGGTATCAGACTAATTCTAGAGAAATCACAGATGTTTAATTCATGTAAAAAGGCTTGTTCTATAAAATAAAAAGGCTTGTTCTAAAATTTCTTTTAATGAGGATGCGAGGCTTGAGTTTAGGGAGCTTAGTGTCCCTAACACATGCTACGGTACAATGGTCACTGATGTCGTTAGAGAATACACCTATTCCTTTATATTTCTGTGGAGTGTTTGTGAGTATAAGATCTATCAAGGTTGACTTATCTGGGAATTTTCTATTTGGACGTGTAAAGGAGGAAACAAGCTGGGTAAGATTTAGCTCATTACAGATACTTTTCAGGCAGTCAGAATTAGCAGAGAGCCAGTCCCAATTCAGATCCCCCATAAGCACAAATTCCCTATCCCGTAATTCGACTAATACATCAGCCAGAGAATTTAAGGCCTTCTTAGCAGCAGAAGGAGGCCTATAGCAGGCAATGACAGTAAGGAGTGATGTGGAAGAGAAATAAATATCAATAGATAAAAACTCAAATATTTTAGGATAGGAGATAGATTTAGTTACTCTGCAATTAAACCTGGTTTTAATATAAATGGCAACACCACCGCCCTTACTTTTACGATCACTACGAAATGAATTATAACCAGTAATATGGATAGAAGAATCAGGAATAGATTTCTTCAACCAAGTCTCAGATAAAACCAAAACATCAGGGTCTGAAGTCCCAAACCCTGATTAGGTCCATTTTTGGCACAAGACTTCTAACATTCATGTGGAGGAAGCCAAGACCATTTCGTTCCTTGAAATCAAATGGAGTAGGTAAATTAATACATGGGGGTGAAGGCCCAGGATTTGGTTTAATGTTACCTGACATCAAAAGAAGTAGAATTATTAAAAGACGATATTTTAATCTAACAGCTTTGCCTTTGAGACTGTGAGAATCATGATTATGAGTATGAGGTTGGCCAGTAGGTATTAAAACATCAAAGCTTTCCATGACAGTTTCATTAAAAACACAAAAATATATATCAAAAGGAAATAAATTATATTCAATGACTGGGTGGTATAACGCAGTGCACGAAAAATGCATAAGTGCAATATAGGAGAGTTTAGGATGCAAGCCATTTATCTCATCAGGGACTTGGTCAAATGAAACAGTATAAAATTAGGTAATATTAAAAGTCATTAGTAGGAGAACAGTGCGAAGCAGGAGGAATATGACATGCATTGTTGGTCTGTAGCGATGTGACCAGGATAATCCACAGAAACAGGAAACAGCTGATTGAGTTTGAGTGCGAAGCTAAACCACTCCGGGTAAACGAGTAGCCCAAACTTTGCGTTGAGGGCGAGATGAAAATACTCATGCATCAGCTGAAATGCGGGAGAGAAAGCTGTATCAGCGATCGACACTGTTTCCCATCGCTTTCACGGCAAAAATGACAAGGTAAGAAACATAACAGCCGACGAGCTGTCACGGTTTCGGCCCATCTCCGGCGAATGGCGACTCCATCCTCAGTTGGTCCAGCTGATTTGGGACCAGTTCGGGGACGCAAAGGTAGACCTGTTTGCCTTCCACGACTCATCCCACTGCGCCATGTAATACTCCCTGACCGAGGGCACGCTCGGCACGGATGCAATGGCGCACAGCTGGCCGCGGGGCCTCCGCTTATATGTGTTTCCCCCAGTGAGCCTTCTCGCACGGACCCTGTGCAAGATCAAGGAGGACGAGGAGCAGGTCATTCTGGTTGCGCCGTTCTGGCCCACCCGGACCTGGTTCTCCGAACTGATACTCCTCGCGACAGCACCTCCTTGGCCAATTCCTCTGAGGAAGGACCTCATTTCTCAGAGACGGGGCACCCTATGGCACCCTTGTCCCGATCTTTGGAACCTCCACGTGTGGCTCCTGGACGGACGAGGCAGGTTTGAGTACCCTGCCACCTGTGGTGGCAGCTACCTTCACTTCCGCTAGAGCATCGTCCACGAGGCATGTCTATGCGTTGAAGTGGAACCTCTTCGACAACTGGTGCTCTTCTCACCGAGAAGACCCCAGGAGATGCCGATCAGTGTCGTGCTTTCCTTCTGCAAGATGGGTTGGAGCGAAGGCTGTCTCCCTCCACCCTGTAGGTGTATGTGGCTGCCATCGCCGCATATCACGAAGCAGTTGAAGGTAAGTCACTTGGAAAGCACGATCTGATCATCAGGTTCCTGAGAGGAGCGAGGAGATTGTATCTTCCTCGCCCTCCTCTCGTTCCCTCTTGGGACCTCTCAGTGGTCTTAAATGCCCTGCAGAGGGCTCCCTTTGAGCCTCTGCAATCAGTTGAGCTTAAATATCTGTCTCTTAAGACGGCGCTCCTGGTTGCACTGGCCTCTATCAAGAGGGTAGGGGACCTGCACGCATTTTCCGTTGACGAAGCGTGCCTGGAATTCGGGCCGGGTTACTCTCACGTGATCCTGAGACCCTGGCCTGGATATGTGCCCAAGGTTCCTACCACTCCCTTCCGGGACCAGGTGGTGAACCTGCAAGCGCTGCCCTTGGAGGAGGCAGACCCAGCCTTGGCACTGCTCTGTCCAGTACGCGCACTCCGTGCTTACGTAGACAGAACGCAGTGTTTCAGGACTTCAGACCAGCTCTTTGTCTGTTATGGTGGGAGACTGAAGGGAAAGGCTCTCTCAAAGCAGAGGTTGTCTCACTGGATAGTGGACGCCATTGCTTTGGCTTACCAGCAGCAAGGTCGACCGTGCCCCCTTGGTGTGACAGCACACTCCACTCGGAGTGTGGCTTCCTCTTGGGCTCCAGCGCATGGCGCCTCGCTGGCAGACATCTGCAGAGCTGCAGGCTGGGCGACACCCAACACATTCGCCAGATTCTATAATCTCCGAGTAGAGCCTGTGTCCTCTCGTGTACTCGCTTCAACCAGCTAGTACTGGACCCGCTCAGGTGTCTTCGCTTGCTCGCCATTCCACTCCACGGACTGGATACGTGCAATATTTTCCTCAGGTAAGCCTTCCTCTTGGAAGCCCTGAGTTCCTCCAGCACTGTTGACGCTGGCGCCAGTGTCTATTGCCTGTGCGTCGGCTAGGTGCCTCAGTATGCATGATTCCTCCTCTGAGTAACCCCCACATGTGTATTTCCACTGTAAGCCTCCTTGAGCATGTGTCTTTCCCTCGGCAAGCCACCTTGCCACCCCTGGGGTTGAAATATTCCACCTGCGGCCGGACACCCCAGTGTTCTCCATATGTATCAGGGTCATATGTGTATTCTCTAGCCCCCCCCCCCCCCCCCCCCTCTGGGTTGGCAGTAATTGCATATTTCCTCTAAACTATGGGATATGCTCCCTAGTGTGCCTTGGTATTCCTTTGCTAAATAGGAGTCCTTTGTCCGTGCCAGTCCACGACAGGGATCTCAGATTTACGCAGGGCACTGGAAGACAGCTGAGAAGGTGGTGTGATTAGACTGGTATCCCCATTCGTCGTCATCCGACGGAACTAGGAGTGACAACGAAAGGGAACGTCTCGGTTACGGAGACGTTCCGTCTTCATGCCACTTTCCGCTGTACCGCTGGAACAGCCGAGTTCAGTCTTGGCTCCTCAGCGAAAAAACATATCTGCATATTGCCGGCGTTCTCCTTTTATACCCACGAGGTAAGGCGGAGATACGCTATGCAAATTCCGCAGACCCATGGCATTTCTTTGCCATTGGCTCGTTTTGTAATACTCGAAGTCGATAGGCTTTCTAAGCGAAACCCCCATTCGTCGTCATTCGACGGAACGTCTCCGTTCCCTACTCAGGGAACGAGGGTTACATACGTAACCGAGACGTTTTTTCTCCCAACCCTGAACATTCAAGATCCATCTTTTCCCACAGCTGTGGTACTTTGCAGTCACGTCGTCCACTCAAACAGAAAAATTTGTGAGTGTAAGTCTTTTTGTTCCATGGCTTTATTAAAGTCTGTCGTCTGCGCATACCAGAGGACAAAGAACTGCTCTGATGGTATGGTGAAAAAAGTCTTGATACCTCCCCTGTGGAGACATGAAAAGCAGGGTTATAAAATATGTTTGTAAATAGTCCTGGCTGTATAAACACCCATTCCACTTATAACCCCAGTTTTAAAATTAGCAAGGTCTGGGTTGTTCAGAATTTTACCATAATTAAACCTACAATGCAACCCAATCTATACATGATGTATATAAAGTTATTATCATAATACTGAATGCAGTATGCTGCCAGTAAAAATAATCTACCCGCTGTTTACGTGTCTTTTTGGTTAGTTTAAGTTTGTACTGTGTACAAAAAGAATCACAATGCTGATTTTCATTTTCAGTTACAACTTCTGGATCTGAAATCAAAATAATGTATAAATCTTTTGTGTGGGGGGAGGGGCATTTACAGTACAGACCCTATGGTACAGACACACTCACAGCTGACATTTAACGATCTAGGCAACTGAAACTGAATTACACACGCAGACACTCAAGCAGAATTTTTCCACAGCTGATTTTTTATTCAGTTTTATATAGTTTCAAATATTTTTTAAATATGAAACATTTGCCGAGGTCCGGTGCGGTCCTCGGTGACAGCTAGATACGTTATCTATCGGCAGCATAGCCATAGCGTGTGATAATGTCTGGCTATAATTGTTGTAGAATTGTGTTACTAAGATTTTAGTACACCCAATGGGTTGACATCACAAAGGCTGATACATGAATGGACCTCATCGATTATGGTCTAGTCTAACATCATAACATGGCCTACTTACGCTGAACAGTTTCTCTGGCAACTGAAGATGCCCGCGACTCAGGCTGAGGAACTGCAGTGGGCCGAGGGGTTTGACACTTGCTGGACAGTATGGTTTGTGTTGTTCTCCTCTCGTTCCAATGCTGCAGCAGCTTCCCGCAAAAGCTGACTAACAGATTTCGCCATGACTTTCAATAACTTCGTATTATATCACACATTCACACTCACTCAATCACCCTCATTCAAACACGGGGCGTCGACGACGTCGCTTTATGGAAGGCGCGTCTGTGGCCCCCACTTGAATAAGCCCCACCCACTCATTAACATATAATTTGCATACAGGTTGTCTTGGAAAATGAAAACGAAAACTAAAAACCTGTGAAATATAAGAGGAAATAAAATGACAACTAAACTTTACATTTGAATTTGAATTTTGTCACTATTATTGCGTGAGTGTTATTAAAAAGCTTTGTAAAAACTGTATTTGCAGTTTCTTTTCACGTTTGCCTTTTCATTTTAATATTGGCAGTCTTGCCTCGAGATTGTAGTGAAAATGAAAAGTGAAATCCCCAATTGCATTTTATTTTTCAATTTGACACGGATGATGCACTGTGACCGTGAAAATAAAATCATTTAATTTCATTTTCAATTTTGTCACATATTTTGCGTACAGTTTTCTGTAATGAAATGTTTAAACTTGTTTTAGTTTTCATTTTTATCATTTAATTTATTTATTTAATTTTGGCAGAAAAAGCCTTCCATAAATTAGTTCAAAACGCTGAATCATTCAGTAATGAATCATGGATGAGTGTTGCTGTGAGTTGCGCTATGGTTCTGTTGTTTCCCTGCTGAAACAGAACAAAAGTCATTGCGTCTCAAAATGTCAGTAACTTAATTTTAATTATTTGTTTATTGAACTGTTATGAAATCAATATCTCGGTTTCAATCGTGATGGCATTCAGGGAAACAGCACTCTGGTCGTGTGTAGCCTATTGTTTTTTAACTTTAATGTTATAAATAACTGCGCGAGCCTCAACAGCGCAACTTTGTTACCGTCCGTACATTAGGTAGGCCTATATTATTATCAACTATAGGCTATATTGCCACTTACATTAAATTAAATAAAACTGAATCTTCCTCGCGTTTCCTCGCTCGACCCATGGATTTTTACAGCAGAAAAAAACATGTTTACAGCCTGGTGTCTATAGTGGTTTTGGTCTATACAGCTAATTTTGCCCTTCATGACAACTGTGAGGGGGGTGAATTTGTTTATAACTCATCCGGCACATCCGGTAGATAGTTCAATCGATAGAAGATTGTTTTTTAGTTAGACAAAACTTTAGCAAAATGTCAAATAACGTTAATACCGTAAATGTTTTAAATTGGAAGCACGGAGAAAACTTCGTAGGACGATCAGTTGGTCTCACATTGTCTCATCCATCGTCATTGTTAACGTGGCCAGTTCTAACTAGAAGACTTAATTAATTTAAAGTCGGCATGAAATCAAATTTGACAAATCTTCTTTTTATATGTAATATTGTAGTGTTTATTATAAATGATTTATCTGTGCACTTCATTATTTTTTTTAAATTCATGTACCCTTATAATCTTTAATCAAATACATTACCCTTCCCTCCCCCCTCGAAACGACCTCTCTTCTCTTTCGGTCACGTGCAATGGCGAAAGGGTGTGGCCAGAGCCGATGAGGGTGCGGCTATCGTTGCACCGCCTCTCAGAGAAGATACATTGAAATCTGCCTCCATTTTGTTTGCAAAGCCCAACCTCCAACGATCCAATCAATTCCCGAAGGACGAAATCAAGCCCCGCCCTACATTTTTTTCTAATTTCAGAAGCCGTTTCACTCGGATATACGTCACAACAAAGAAAAAATGACAATCTCAATTTCCGTTTCATGCCGACTTCTACCGGTGTTTGCCTGTGTCGCGCTTGTGTGTGTGTGCGTGCGTATGTGTGTGTGTGTGTGTGTGTGTGTGTGTGTGTGTGTGTGTGTGTGTGTGTGTGTGTGTGTGTGTGTGTGTGTGTGTGTGTGTGTGTGTGTGTGCGAGACTAATCTGTGTGTGTGTGTGTGTGTGTGTGTGTGTGTGAGAGAAAAAAGCTAATCTGCGGGGAAGTAAAGGTTGGAGAGGAGAAAAAAAAAACTTCCACAACAGCGAATAAGGTTTCAGATAACACCTGTTTTTGCCAAAATGCCAGGAAACCCAGCACTGTTTATTCTTTTTTTAAGATCAAATCAATATCAAATATAACCAGCAAGACAAGTAGTTAGGGTAAACCCCCACAAACAGCCATATACTTAGCAAATATTGCCAAGATGAATAATTGACTTTGTAATGTAAAGTGAGTGAGGTTGCAATTGGCATTGCACATGAGATTGACATTTCAAACATTCTACCATACCTGTCAACACTCCCGTTTTTCCCGGGTTTCTCCCGTTTTTAGCCCTATCTCCCGGACCCCTCCCGGTTTGTTATTTCTCCCGGGAAACGTCTCCGGTTACTTTCGTAACCTCGGTTCCCTGAAAGGCAAGGAACGAGACATTACGGATGTCGTATATGGGAACTCCTCTCATCCTTCACTTCCGCTGAAATCTTATAGGCTAACGCCAGCAGAGCTGGTCAATTGACGCAAATATGCAAATACTGAACTTCGTAGCAGTAATAAGCAAGTGCAGCGTCAATTCCCTTCAGAATCGAACAAAAAACGCTAAATCAATAGCGAACACGGCGGCGAGCGTAATGTCTCGTTCCTTGCCTTTCAGGGAACCGAGGTTACGAAAGTAACCGGAGACGTTCCCTATCAAGGCTACGGAACTCGACATTACGGATGTCGTATATGGGAACTGTATAGAATCCCGCCGTGGCAGCAAACAACCACTGACAACAGACCCAATACCAAAACCGCCCCTCCCCAGTATGCAAGCGTCTGATAGGCCGAGATTGACCAATAGCGAACCTCTAACCTCTGATTGGCCCAAGGGGACCAATCACAAGCTCACAAACACTGCCAGAATTTGCATATCCCGAGCAGTATAACCGGGGTAAGTTTGCACTGTCGAAAAACAGGCCAATAACAACAGTAAGAGAAGGTCAACGCATAGCGGTGACAACAGTACAAACACACAAATAGCACACAGAACAACTCATAAGCAAAGCGCAGAGCAGCTCTATCCAGTGCTGTGTGCGCAATCAACTCACCGAAAGCACCTGAGACGCTACAGAGGGCAAATCCAACTTGTAAAACCTGGCAAACGTGTTCTGAGAAGACCAGCCAGCCGCAAGACATAAATCCTGAATAGACATACCCTTATTCCAAGCCCACGAGGAGGCAATCGCTCTAGTCGAATGGGCCTTGACGTTAAGGGGGCATTCCTGCCCCAGGCAATCATAAGCCAAAACAATAGCGTCCACAATTCAGTGAGCAAGCCTCCGTTTAGAGACCCCCCGTCCCTTGTTGCACCCACCAAAGCACACAAACAGCTGGTCCGATTGTCGAAAAGCTGCCGAGCGAGAAATGTATTCCCTGAGCGCTCTGACTGGGCAAATAGCACTCTGAGCAACCGGATCCTGAGAGGTTGATGGCTCAGTGGACAGGGCAGGCAGAGAAACAATCTGCGCTCTGAACGGGGTATCGTGCAGCGTGTCCTGCCCGCTCAGCAACCCTGCAGCGGCCACACATGGAGGTTCCACAGCCCGGGGTTGGGATGCCAGATCGTTCCGCTCGCCTGAGACAGAAGGTCCTTCCTGAGCGGAATCTCCCATGGCTGTCCTGCCAGTAACTCTACCAGATCCGCGAACCAGGGCTGATTCGGCCAGTTCGGGGCTACCAGAGTGACCGCCGCCTTCTCCTCCCTGATTTTGCACAACACCATGGGCAAAATTTTTACCGGAGGAAAAGCATAGAGGCGGACTCTCGGCCATCACGCGGTCAGCGCGTTTACCTCCCGGGGGGAACGAGACAGCGAGAAGAACATCTGACAATGCGCATTCTCGCTCGTCGCAAAGAGGTCGACCTCCGCTCTGCCGAAACGATTCCATATCAGCTGAACCGTCCCGGGGTGAAGCCTCCACTCCGCTTGGGGAATCCCGCTTCTCGAAAGCATATCCGCCCCGCGATTAAGAAAGCCGGGGATGTGAGCCGCTCTCAGCGAGAGGAAAAATCGGTCCGCCCACAGCAGAAGGGATTCCGCCTGCCTGAAAAGGGCTCTGGAATGTACCCCGCCTTGGCGATTTATGTACGAGACCACGGAAGTGTTGTCGGTCCGAATCAACACATGCTGATGCTTCAGCCGAAACCGGAAGGCTTTTAGAGCTAGAGAGACCGCTTCTAGTTCCAAACGATTTATGTGCCATTCCATCTGCTTCCCTAACCACCGACCCGAAGCGGGCTTTCCCAAGCAGACGGCTCCCCATCCGGTGGACGAAGCGTCCGTCAGGACCTCCACGCGCCGTGTCACTATGCCCATAGGGACGGCTGAGCTGAAGAGATCTGGATTCCTCCACGGGGCCAGGGCGCGGGCGCATCCGCGGGTGATCATAATGCGCTTGTGGCCAGAAAACCACTCGCTCGGGCGGACGCGCGCTTTCAGCCAGTGTTGCAGCGGTCTCATATGCAGCAGCCCCAGGTGACACACCGAAGAAGCCGCTGCCATCCGTCCCAGTAGCCTTTGAAACTCTTTCAGTGGGACGAGTCTGCCAGGTTTGAAGAGACCGAGAGAGGAGCTCAGAGTCTCCGCTCGCTCGGGGGAAAGGCGCGCTCTCATTCTCACTGAATCCAAGCACACTCCCAGGAATGTTGCAGTCTGGCTCGGTGTGAGCACACTTTTCTGGACGTTCACCCTCAAACCAAGCAACTCCAGGTGTCGAAGGAGGGCTTCCACATGGCTGACCAGCGTTTCTCTCGACTGCGCGAGAACCAGCCAGTCGTCCAGATAGTTCAAGACGCGCATCCCGCTCGATCTGAGGGGTGAAAGTGACGCGTCCACGCATTTCGAAAACGTTCGGGGGGCTAGGGCTAGTCCAAACGGGACCAGCGAATTTTCGAACACAAACCTCAGGAATCGCCTGTGACGCTTTACTATCTGGATATGAAAGTAAGCGTCCTTTAAATCCACCGAAGCGAACCAATCCCCAGGGCGAATTTGCGCCAGGATTTGCTTCAGAGTAGTCATCCTGAAGGCGCGCTTGTGAAGCGCTCTGTTGACCAGTCTCAGATCCAGAATGGGGCGGAGACCCCCTCCTTTCTTTGGTACAACGAAGTAGCGGCTGTAGAATCCGTCCTCCCACTCTTTCGGGGGAACCGGTTCTATAGCCTTTTTTTCGAGCAAGCTGCACACTTCTTGCCTCAGCACGTGAGCGTTTTGGGGCAAAGTTAATGACTGAATTACGCCGCGGAAGCGGGGTGGTCTGCGTTTGAACTGAAGTGTGTATCCACGCCGAATTATATTCAACACCCACGGCGAAATGCCCGGAATAGCTTCCCACGCTGCCTGAAAACGACTGAGTGTGGGCTGATCTAAACCTGCGGTCATCGCCGCTGCGGTCATCGCCGCTATGTGAGGGCTGGGAATATTTATTGACCGTGACTCTGCGCTGCTCGAAGGCAGGGCGGGTAACACAGTGTGTGGTGCAAGAGGAGAAAAAAGCTCTGTTTGTGAAGTAGTGATCTGCTTTATTTTTGAACAAGAAACAACATTGACAACATTCACAAAACAACTGCACGCGTCGCTCGCAGAACGCCGAGGGACCAAGTGCATTAGAGCGCGCCGCTTGGACGCGGGGCCGACCTGGCGCTCTCTTCTCCTCTTGCCCGAGCGGTCAGGACGACTGCTTAGGCCTCGCAGGGGACGGGGTGGGCTTTCTGCGCGCGGCTGCGGCGGCGGCGGCGCCCTCCGAGGAATCACGTGGCTCATGGCTTTCGCTTTCTTTTGCGTCTCGGAGTAACGCTCAGTGACTTTCTCCACGGCGTCTCCGAACAGGCCTGCAGGGGAGATCGATGCGTTCAGCAGCGTCTTCCTATCGGCCTCCTGTACGTCCCACAGGGTGAGCCACAGGTGTCTGTGGAGGACCACCAGGAACCCCATCGAACGGCCAATTGCTTGGGCCGAACGCTTCGTGGCCAGGAGCGCGAGGTCCGTGGCCGAACGGAGATCTCGGATGGCGTCAGCGTCGATAGAGGCGGCGTCATCCAGAGACTTGAGTTGCTTAGCCTGCAGCACTTGGAGAACGGCCATGGCATGCAACGCAGAAACCGTCTCCCCCGCGGCACCGTATGCCTTGTTTGCTTGGTGGGCCGTAAATCTGCAGGCTCGGGACGGCAGGCTGCGGTCCGAGCCCAGGGCGGGAGCCGACGGGCAGAGGTGCGCGGCGACGGTCTCCTCGACGGGGGGGATGCGGAGGTAGCCGTGGTCCCCCGCCTCGTCCATGGGGGCAAACATGGCTTGGGTGGAAGTGAGGGTGCGCGCCGATTGCGGGGCCACCCACGACTTCACCACGTGCTCATGCAAGTCAGGAAAAAACGGTGTTCCTCTTTTCGAAGCGGCCTGACGGCGGCTCGATTGGAGGAACCACGTATCCAGTTTGCTCTTTGAAGGTTCGTCGGGAGCCTTCCACGACAGGTCCAGTTCCTCGACGGCCTTCGAGAGGATACGGAAGAGCTCGTCCTGCAGGTCCGCCGGGGTCTCTTGCTCCGCGGCCGTCCGCGATGCGGTCCGCTCCGCACCCCAGTCGTTCTCGGAAGCAGACAGAGACATGGAGTCGTCTTCCTCACTCGCCCCGAAGGAAACGAAGTCAGCGACCTCGCCAGTGGGCTGAAAGGCGGTGTCGGGAAAGCTCACCGGGGGACGAACCTCGACTCCGCGGTTGGGGGGGGCTACCAGCGGCTCAGTGGCGGCGGTAGGCCCGATCCCCGCTGCTGCGCGAGCCTCTTCCCTCCTGGCTTTGAGAGCTCGAAGAGACATGTCCGCGCAGTGGTCGCAGGACCCTCCGTCCCTGAGGGCTGACTCGGCGTGGGCTAGCCCCATACACACTACACAAGATGTGGCCCGAGCACAAGTTGCAGTTAGTTGCCATCGGATGCAGGAGAAAGTGCAAGTATCTCGGCGCAACTTCAACGACGGCGAAATAATCCAAGTTGTAGTGTAGTATCAGCTTTCTAGCACATGATTTGAGCGTGAAGAGAGAGATTCTGAAGGGAATTGACGCTGCACTTGCTTATTACTGCTACGAAGTTCAGTATTTGCATATTTGCGTCAATTGGCCAGCTCTGCTGGCGTTAGCCTATAAGATTTCAGCGGAAGTGAAGGATGAGAGGAGTTCCCATATACGACATCCGTAATGTCGAGTTCCGTAGCCTTGATAGGGAACTCTCGTAAATTGCATGGCCCAAACTCCTTTATGAATAATCGGAACAATATGTTTGTCTAATGTTGACCAGTTGCCAGATTGTATTAAATGCATTATATTCACACAATCCACAGACCATTTACAATTTCAACCCGTTTGTCACCTCAACCTGGCAACCTATAACACAGTTGCGCAGTCGCGGAAAGTTTAACCCGAAAGCGAGCCGATAGACATGATGGCAGGTGAAGGTGGTGTCCCCGCAATGAAACTGAAGTACAGTTTGTAACGCGTTGCTTCAGGAAGATTAGGGATAGCTCACAACTGAAGTTATTGCATGCAGAGGCCAGACAGACACACGGAGGCGATTGGCATCTCAAAACTCGCACTTTATTCCCAAATCGAACTCGTGTAGCCTAACTGTCAGTCACACGTTCTACCGTCCACATCGTTACTTAATAAACAAAATAAGATAAAAATTAGCATCAAACAAAAATTACCCGCAGACATGGGGTGTTCGCATAGACAGTAAAAGAGGTATTCGAGGCCCATGGCACATACAATACAATACAATACAATACAATACTGCCGACAGTTCAACAGGGAGCGCACAGCTCTTAAAGGGGCCACACCTTATTTCCAGTCGTTACAAGTTGTACCAAATACATATCGGCATCTTTTTTCTTTTATTTGAGCCGCTTGGGTAACTTCGTTTCATTTTCGTTTAGACTCGTCTTGCTTCATTGTGTACTTCCCAGTCCTCCTGTCGTGTTTATCTTTCGCGGTTTCGCGCCGCGCACCGTTATGGACTAGTCCATTTTATTGTGAAAGTAGGGGGTGTTATGTGTAGGGACAGATAACCATGAACTGGACATTTTAACTACTACTTCATTTCAACGTATTTCTTTAGAATATTAATAACATTTACTATGCTTTTGAAGCTTGTGGCGGGAGGCTGGTATTACAGGTAAAGAATTTCAACTACGCCACCCGGGGAATTGCGCCCCGGGAAATATAGACAACACTCAAATTATTATTCTTAGGTCACTCAGGTTCATGTCCCTAATAAAGGTAGGCAGAGACTTGGATATGTAAATTGTACAAAAGTTTTATTAATACAAAATTTAAATTAAAGCAGCAGAATAAGTCACATTTAAAAAGAGGCGACTTGGAGCATCACTGGCAAGGTTTTCAGTAACAAACACACATTCAAATAAACAAGGACATACACATTGAAATAAATGAAAAGACACACGAACTGGCAGGGCTGAGGTAGACCACAGGAAGAGGAATCACTAAACTAATTCACCGAAAGCACACTCACAACACCCCAAATACTTCAAAAGTGTCACTGCAAACATTTGGAGAAAACACCACCACCAAAAGAGATCCTCAACCCATGGAACCTCAGCACCTGAAATGAAATCACAAAAGGAAAAGAAAAACAGAATTAATGACAAACTTCACAAATACTAACTGCAATAAACCACAGTTGGATGGTATTTATGCTACAATAGTGAGCAGATAGTAATAATATCAATCAGACAATCACAAATATCATACGAAGGTGTAAATAACGAAAAGGAAACAAATAGATAACTCAATGCCCGCAATGGGCTCACAAGCAGATGGTAGTGCTCCGATTTGAGCACTAATAACGTTAAGCGTCCGCCTCCAAAGTTCAGCACACAAAGTAGCGTTAGCTCAATATATGAAGTAAAACCAGACAGCAACGATCCCCTTCATCAGTGGGGTGACACGATCTTCTCACAGATGGCACGAGGAAGCAACAAGTTGTTAAATGTAAACTGTAGCAACAGCAGAAAAGGCAAAAGCCAGAACCGATTATAGCACCAGCAGGCAAAACAAAATCGCCGGGACGAGAGGGAAAATCCGGAAGGGGATGATGCGTTCACATAATGCGTTTATCCTTTCACAGGCACGGATACTCAAAATCATGCAATCCGCTGTTCAGCTGGACTACAGGGACACTGAAAGGCAAACAGCCAGCGAATGCACCCATCGCAACAAGCCGAGGGAAGCCGGAGAGGAAAGACAGGCTAAACAACACTAATCGTCAGTCCCATACATACAAGAAACTAAAAACAAAAAGTACTATATACTAACACACATACCTACAGGCAGCTACTGTCAACAACAGAAGGGGGGGAACCGGACGTGACGCATCCCAGGCCATAACCAACCATCTCTTAAATAGTGGATACTCCTTTCTAATTGGTGCTCACAACCGTCAATCAACACCACTCATCTCATTCATTCGGTTACAAAGCGTTCATGATAATAAGGGGCTTTTTCTTTTCTATTTTTTTTTTTTTAGGTTGGTTGGGGGCCCCCCTACTACGACCGCTGGTAGGGGGCCCCAAGCAGCCGCCTGCCCTACCTATGCCTCTATGTTAAAGGAGAACTCCGGCGCAAAATGAACCTTTGGTCTAATTACACATTGTTACCTAGTCAACCGTTATCTGAGATTTGTTTTCATGATTATCGAATGTAAATAGTTTTATCTCTAAAAAAAGTTTAGCCTATAAAGCTAGTATAACGCTAGTATATTGGGCATAGATCAATGACAAATAAAAATCGCTTGTTAATACCACTAACAAGGCTCAAAATAGCCCCACACTAGCACGGTAGCATAATGAGGGTCCCTACCTTCAAACCGAAGCATTGAGAACTTTGTCAGTGTCCAGACAGTTTAATAAGAAGATATTTTTTACATACAGTCAACTTCGCGTATACAGGCAGAAGGCATCTTTGAAAAAGAGTCTCTGCCAGTCGATCTACGAACGCCGATCCAAGCCTGCTGTTCGCGCTCACCTTATCACAACTTATAGCTCGTTCACATCTCACCAGCGCACTTGGATCGGCGTTCGTAGATCAACTGGTAGAGACTGTTTTTCAAAGATGGCTTCTGCCTGTATACGCGAAGTTGACTGTATGTAAAAAATATCTTCTTATTAAACTGTCTGAGTTCTCAATGCTTCGGTTTGAAGGTAGGGACCCTCATTATGCTACCGTGTTAGTGTGGGGCTATTTTGAGCCCTGTTAGTGGTATTAACAAGCGATTTTTATTTGTCATTACTCCATGCCCAATATACTAGCGTTATACTAGCTTTATAGGCTAAACTGTTTTTAGAGATAAAACTATTTACATTCGATAATCATGAAAACAAATCTCAGATAACGGTTGACTAGGTAACAATGTGTAATTAGACCAAAGGTTCATTTTGCGCCGGAGTTCTCCTTTAAGACCGCCACTGATGGTCAGTATGTTATTCTAATGTTAATCTAGCTTACTGCTAGTTTCGTATAGCAAACGAACTAACACGTAGTATAACATTATAACTTTCAACACACATTTAAATGCCGTTTAGTGTGATAGTGTAACGTTAGACCAAGTGAAGCAGCGCTGCGTTACCGAATTTTAATTCGTCTAATAAACTGACCTGTGTGAGTAATCCAGCACTTGCGGGCAGTTCGGTAGAATTAAATGTCCTTATTCCTTTATATCCGCGGGACTCGCGTGATATCTGTCTCTTTAGCAATCGCGACCTGCTTCTTACCACTGTAATGTTAATAAACATGAATGTTTGCACTCATCCATAAACATTATTAGATCCATCAGCTTGACAGCAAGTCCCATCATTCAGCTCATCACTGCGTCATCAAAAAATCGTACGTGCCTTTAAGTGCATCACCAATAGGCTCATCTGGAGCCTCGTAACCAAAGTGCCTTTTTGTGGTTCTCAACCGCTTCTGTTTGATTGCAGCTTCCACGTTCATCTCCTCACACATTTCCTTTGCAGTTGCCTAGAACATCCAGTGCTTCTGTTGCCGTCAAGAGAATCTCTGCTTTCTTCAGCAAGTCAACAGCCACATCTAGCTGCATGGAGGGGGATTGCATCAGTTTACTCACATGCTGGGTCTTGTTGAGGATGTCATACCATATGACCGTGCAAATAGAAAAGCGGTAGGATCCAATCTCCTCAGCCAAAGACTGGGCTTCAACTTTCACCACAGGGTCTTCAGTAGTTTCCCTCGCCTGGATGTTGTATATCCTGCTTTCCCACCTGGACTCTGACCATGATTTCACGGTGGTTTTGACATGTTTCAGGAGGATATCCCATCCATGGGTCGAATCTGAGATTGATTTTGCTAAATATCCAAAGTAGCCAATGTTATCCGGTGAGCTCTTAGCAGCATCAGCTACCACATCATTTAAGATGTGGGCAAAAAAAGGCTCTTGAGTTGAGTTGAAGCAGCCTAGCCTGAACACCTTTATTCCTTCCCTTCATGTTGGCACCATTATCATAGGATTGTCCTCTCCAGTCTTTTGAGGATGAGGGAAGACAAACTTTCCCTGGTTGACTCCTCTGCCACAAGAAAGCCCATGAAATGTTCTTTAATTTGTGGCGATTCTTCTTCCAGTGAAACAATCCTGACAATGACAGAGAGCAGGGCCCGTATGTATAAAACTTCTAAGAAATGATCTTAAGAATAGTCTTAAGCTTTGACTTAAGTGTAAAAAAATACTTAGTAAAGAGTAGGACTTTTCTAAGAGTAGGAGACATTTATAAAGCAGCTAAAAGCAACTTTCAGTAAAGTATAAGACTGATTTTTAAGTGCTGACTGAAGTGGGACTTAAGTGCTGCAAACTAAGGACTACAATGATGTGAACCCAAAATGGCCGCCCTCACCCTCTGAATCAGCCAATAGTGAGCCTGCAAGGGTGAGGTCACAGCAGCATGACACCAATTATTTAATGTAATTATAATAAAATAATTTAATTAAGACACTGAAAGTTTAATATTTAAATGTATTTTTTTTAAATGGCTTTGCATTGTGCAAAATTATCACAAATTAGTATTGAAGGAAAATTGTCAGATTCACCCTTTATTCAAATAGTATTAAAAATGTGTTCAATATTGTGTAAGCGTATTGTGTAGTTGTGCCTGGAGTCAATTGTTTATTTGTGATAACACAATGAAACATTTCAAATTGACATAATTTTTAGCCAAGCTGTCATACAAATAAATTATGAACAGGTGAAAAAACAAGAGAGGAAAATCAAATATTAATAAATGATTATGTTGCAGACAATATATGATTTTTTTTTTCTCCTGTGAGCTTTTTAATTGTAATATCTTTATTGTCCACCAAGGTGGAAAACTGTCTTTGGCTCACCAGCCATTAAAATAAATATACAGACCATAATAGAAGACAAAGACATAAAACAGACAGATCACAATTCATAAAAAATAAATACATAATAATCACATTTCATACTATAGTCATTTGGATTATCATTTACTTGCCGAGTTGAGAATTTTAACAGCATTTGGAATAAAAGACCTCTTAAACACATTTTTATTTTGTTAGAGGGGTTCTGTAGCGTCTTCCCGATTTCATGGGCTCAAATTGACTGAAGAGAGGATGAGAACTATCTGCAAGAATAGTCCTTGCCTTCTTCGCCCTTTCAGCATAGAGCTGTACTAGTAGCCTCTGTTGTCTGCCAACTATTCTGCTTGCAATTGTCACAATTCTGGCAAGTTTGTTCTTAGATCTGCAATTTAAATGATCATACCAGGCTGTGAGATGAAAAGTTATTACACTCTCCACCATGGATTTGTACACAAGTTCTAAAATATGCTGACTAACTCCAAGGCCACTAAGTTGTCTAAGAAGAAATAAACGTTGCGAACACTTTTTAAAAAGGTAGTCTGAATTGTCAGCAAAATTCATGTGTGAATCAAGAATTGAACTAAACTTCTTCACAATTTCAACTTGTTGACCCACAAGTGAAATTGGCTGGATTGACATATCTGCTTTTGGGCAGATAACCAATTATTTTGTCTTTGCCACGTTAATTTCTAGTTGGCTAAAATGACACCACTTCTCCAGGGCCTTAATGTGAGCCAGATAGGCAGCGTCATATAACAAATTAGTTTTGTCCAATAGGCCCACTAAGGCCATATCATCAGCGTATTTGAACAATCTAAAATGTTCTTCTTTAATCGTAAACTTATTAGTAAAAAGAGAGAAGAACACAGGGGAAAGGACACAGCCTTGTGGGCAACCTGTACTTAAAGTTAGCATATCAGACACAGTCCCTCGAACACAGACCCTCTGTGTACGACAAGAAAGACAATTTCTAATCCAGCGGACTAAACCTGTATTAACATCTTGTTAAGAGAATATGAATCTTCATTGAATTAAAAGCCGAGCTAAAATCCACGAATAAAACCCTGACATATGCTTTGGGATGCATGAGATGTTTTGTAACTGTATTAAGCAGTGTCAGTACAGCATCATGTACCTCTGTTACTCTTATATGCAAACTGAAGTGAATCTAACCTAGAGGCGACAGTCGAAGTTAGATGATTAGCTAAAACTCGTTTCATAGTTTTACACAATATAGAAGTTATTGCAATGGGCCAGAAGTCATTTGGCATGCTCGCCCTTGGCTTTTTTGCCACAGGCCTAATTATTGAGTGCTTCCATAATTTTGGCACTTTACCTGTGTCCAAAAGTAATTGGAACAACCTTGCAAAGACTCCTTTTAGTTGAGGAGCACACTCTTTAAGAAGGCATGCTTTTAAACCATCTGGGCCAGTGGTCTTATTAGGCCTTAGTTTACAAAGGCTTGCCATGACACCAGCCTCATTGATAACTATTGATGATTCTGCAGGGAGATTATTACATATCTCATCACATTCAGTCTTGCCTTCCACAGTGTCAAATCTACCATAAAAGTTATTTAAATCATTAATAAAACTTTTACTTACACAGTTATCATCCTTTTTATTTGGCCTACCCATTAATCTATTTAATCCCTCCCAAGCCTGTTAAGATATAAGTATCACCAGTTAAGAATTTTCCCTCTATCTTTTTGTTTTGTTTTTCTAAAACCTGTAGCTGTAGTTTGCCCTTATTTGTCAGTTAATATTTAAAAATAATATTGATCTGCCTGCATTGATACCATTATATGAGAACTGAACTGAACTGGACGATGACATCACTGTTTTCACCAGAGTGGCTGTATAGATAAATCACTAAATAGATAACTAATGATTTTTTACAATGGAAATTAAAGCTTAAGTTCTGCCAGGAAGACTAAATTGTCACGTCACCCGGGGGTCCTTCACCTGTCCATACCTCATACCTCCCGGGGGTCGGCTGTGCTCCGCCTGCGTCTTCAGGCAGTAAAAACAGACTCCGTTACCCTCGGATTGCGAGCTAGGGACAGGGCCTACGCAACAGAACTTTATAACACAATACTTGCTTGATGGGCTGTTAATAAATGTATACTTTGTCATGTCATTTTGCCTCCCGAGTCTTTCTGGTTGAAATTAATAAACACTGAACTTACTTAAGCAGGACAATGACACTATTCTCTTCTAGAGCTGCTGTACAGCCAAGACTAACTTTGTTGCATTATTTTCCTGTAATCTCAGTAAAGCTGCTTCTGTATTGTAAAAAGCATTGTAGAAATAAAGGTGACTTGAAATAATTTTGTCAGATAAATACTTTCACTAAGTTTAGTGTTTTGTTCTTCCCTCATATTTTAAAATATTAAAAAGATATTAATATAAAAATATGTTCCTCATAAAAGGTTGAAGCAAACTTGTAGGGTCATTAAATAAAATAAATAAATAAATAAACTCTGCACATCACTTTTGGCCACCACTGTATATTTGGTGTGGTCAGTGTCACAATAGTGCTATTCAAGAGCCTACTAACTGTGGACTGAAGGGCCCGAGTCATCACCGGTGCACTGCTGCATTCCAGTCCCCAAAAATATAATTATTACTTTAATTTCATTGCTATAAAACTTTTTTAAAAGGTAAGATACAAAAAGAATACCTTGATGATTAAACCTTTTTATCGTTTGATCAACTCATTTAACTACATCATATTTTCGTTGAAAAGTGCATGGCCTAACCTCTCTGCTGCCATCTTGTTACTCCTAACTAGGTTAGGAGACCTCTCCAGCTCTCTTAAATAATTTAGGAGCTGAGACCAAGTCTTAACACTTAGGAACCTTTATGAATTACGCTTATTCTTAAGTTTAGGAATAAGAGTAAAATTATGTAATTCTTAGAATTTTGACAGACTTGAGACTAAAATTTTACTCTGAGTGGCTTTATACATACGGGCCCAGGTCTTTATGACTCAGATCAGGGGTGCAATCTAAAATGATGGAGAAATACTTTGAGGTCTTGATCTCTTCCAATATTTTTGTGCTGATTGAGTCTATGAGTTCATTTTGGATTCTTTTGCCCAGGTAATGTGTGTGACTTCCAGCTACCAACATGCTGCTTCATTATTCGGTCAAATTTGGCCATAAGCTCCACTTCTTTGAGAAAATTGCCATTGTCTGGTTTGTTTAATGTGTCTGTGGATCCCCTTAAAGCAATGTTTCTTTCAGCTAAGGACTGAATTATTGCCACCAGTCTGGTATAGCCTGGTAATACCAAACTCTGCTACTTCGCTTTGCTTCATAGACAGAGTCTGGAATGGCATAATTGAAAAGTGTTTTCTTTCTCGTGGGGGGGGGGCGCTTGTCTGAAGTATAAAATCATTGGTTACCCGTAAGCCAATCACATAACTCAATCACCTCTCTCTCCAACTTAAACATCACCTGCATTCAAAATGTCTAACAAACACTCTTCTTGTTCGGGCTTCAGTTTGCAAATGTTGGGAATATTCTCCACAACAGAGCGAATTGCATCCCGTGTCTCCATATCCGCGGTCGTTTTCGATTTCCCCAATCTTAAACTCGGCGCTTAGCGTCTACGTCACGGCTCTCAGCCCGCCCTCTGTTCGTTGATTGGCCGGCTGTTTTCAGGCCGGAGGAAAACAGAGAGACATGTCGATGTCTCAGACTGAGTGCAGAAGCGAACTGAAATTGAGCGGAAGTACGGAGTCTGACGTAGTCAGGCTAAGTCTGGTAAGCACCTCTCGCCTGTTTCTCTCGGCCTCAGTGAGTGCCGTCTCCTGCTTATCTATGCTCATCCCTTTTGCAAGACGAAGCTCTAATTCCTTCTTGCCATGTTTGTATTGTGCTCATGGCTATCCTCATGGGTCTTGAGCAATTGGCTGGCATTTTTCCAGTCCTTTAGTCCTTCTCTAATCAATTTGAAATCTTTCTGAGAAAAGATTTTGCAGGACAAACTGTCCTTCTTTTTTGAGTACATAAGCCAGCTTCTTTTGATTTTTTTCTCCATTGACTAAGACTGTATTAAAATAGTCATGCTGACATCTTCTCTCATCTTTTTGTTTCGGAAATGTGAAATTGTTTTTTATTTGATATGGTCCTCTAAGTAAGAACAAACTCTGTTCTTACCTTTTCAATGAAAACAGATGGCCGGGGGCGCTGCCGAGCAGGACGTGAGTTTGTAAGCTCCAGCCGATTTAGGTTAATATTGTTATTTTTCTGCGCTTTTTCGTTACATATTTAGTATAGTCTTACTCTGCAGTATTTTCTTTACTAGAAAGTCTAACTCCGGACTGCGTAAGATGGCTGGAAAGAATTCAAAAACTCGCAAAACTACTCAGACACAACTGCGGTCTGGTCTGCGAGCTGCGACCACGTTTACCTCAGAGGTCGAGGTCGCCTCCATAAATTAAGATTAAGATTAAGCCCCTCGAGCCCCTGCCCTTTTTCAAAATTAATCAAAAGTGCCCTTCTCAAACAAATATCAATGATAATATTGTGGTCAATAAAACAATGCATTTGATTATAATTAACATGACAATGTGTACAAGACCAAAGTACCCTAAATTCACGTTTATTTTTACGTTTCTGTCAGTCGGAGGTGTCGTTGCCATCTATGGTCGTTGCCATAACGCGTTGCTGTGGGTTGCGTCACTTGCATGTGACTGTCTTGCTTCGGACTTGACTCACTGAAGAGGTGTCTCCGTTTTCGAGGGTCGAAAACTCTGTGGACGGCAGGCGCAACTGTAGTGAAAGTTATGTGTTTTAAAATGAAAATGCAATGGTTTACACGTATGACTTAGATATTCCACAGTCTGCTCGGGAACCGATGCTCTCCACTCCATCCAAATATGGTTCTTTCAGTGAGTAACGTTAGGCCTATATGGCTCGACCGCAATTTTTTTAACCTTTTTTTTTTTTATAATAAAAGGTAACGTTAGTGTGGCGATTTAATTAAAAATCAACATCACATATTTTAAAATATTACATAATTCATTGAAGCCGGTTTGTCATGTATAATACACCGACCAATCGTCATCAGGCACAACAAGTTCAAATTTCATTGGACAATAGAGAGCCTAAGTCCCTCCCCTTCCGGTCGACCACCATGGGACCTTATTTCGGAAAAATATTGCATGGTAGTCAATGGCGAGAGACAACAAATATTTTGATCTCGTTTGAATTGTGCCCTGAATTACACATATGATGTTTGTCAATTTAAAAGATACATTTTAAAGTCAAGAAAGTCGCAGTTTGATGTAAAACTGTTGAGGTATAAGACTGTGAAAATACGTAATTAAAAAGACTACAAACCCAAAAGGCGCACATTTTCTCTCAATGAATGAAGCTAACTTTACTGAAGCTAACGTCTGTCATTGCTTCTATAGTCTTACGTTATAATCGTAACGTTACGCCGTCATGCCTGAGTGTTTTGTACCAGACTGCACACACACGAGCAGCGGATCTCGCTCGTTGTTTCGCTTCCCGGGAGATGTAGTTCATTGAGCGATTTTCACATAAAACTACACTACCGTTCAAAAGTTTGGGGTCGGTACCATTTTAAATACTTTTAAAAGAATTCTCTTCTGCTAACCATGGCTGCGCTTATTTGATTAAAAATACAACAAAAATCAGTTATAGTATTAAATATTATTCCAGTGTAAATCAGCTGTTTTCTGTGTGAATATATAGTAAAGTGTAATTTATTCCTGTGATCAAAGCTGAATTTTCAGCATCACCAGTGTCAGTGTCTTCAGTGTCAAATTATCCTTCACAAATCAGTATAATATGAGGATTTGATGCTCAAGAAACATTATTATTATCAATGTTGAAACAGTTGTTGGTCTGTCAGTTGTACAGTTTTTTTTTTTTTTTTTTTAGGATTCTTTGATGAATAGGAAGTTCAAAAGACTTTTGTAACATTATAAATGTCTTTACTGTCACTTTCGATCAAATTAATTATTCCTTGATAAATAAAAGTATTGATTTCTTTCCTCCAAAAAATAAAAAATAAAATTCTCACTGACCCCAAACTTTTGAACGGTAGTGTATATATATACAGTATATATATATATATATATATATATATATATATATATATATATATATATATATATATATATATGCCCCTTTTTTACATTTGAGTCCCTGCCCCTGAAGAACTCTCTGCACGTCCCTGGTCCAAAAATAACAAAAACTATGACTTTATTCAGCATTGTATTGTCTTCCGGTTCTGTTGTCGAGTCACGTTCAGTGACGCTGCTGGCTGTGTGTGTGTGTGTGTGTGTGTGCTTTTCTTTCTTGTCTTTCCTTTAGAAAATGAATATGAATCATGTTTGTGTTTTATAGTGTGGATAAAATGACAGCAGCAGAATTACACAAATGTAGGTCTACTCTACACACACACACACACACACACACACACTCATTCAGTGATTTGTTGTTGATTTGTGTGATTTAGTGAAATGTTTCTCTCTTGTTGTGTTCAGATCCCTGTGATCTCAGACTGGATCCACACACAGCACACACTCGACTCCTTCTGTCTGAGGAGAACAGGACAGTGACATGTGTGTCTAAGAGTCAGCCGTATCCTGATCATCCAGACAGATTTGATGATGTTCTTCAGGTCCTGTGTAAAGAGAGTCTGTCTGGACGCTGTTACTGGGAGGCTGAATGGAGCGGGACTGTTGGCATATCAGTGACATATAAAGGAATCTGCGAGAAAGGACCGATTGACTGTATGTTTGGATCCAATGATAAATCCTGGAGTCTGATCTACTATAATAACAGCTTATCTGTCCGTCACAATGATAAGAGCACTGATATTCCTGACATCTCTTTATCCTCTAATAGAGTAGGAGTGTATGTGGATGTGTCGACCGGCACTATATCCTTCTACAGCGTCTCTGACACACAGACACTCACACACATACACACATTCCGCAACAGATTCACTCAACCCGTCTATGCTGGATTTAGGGTTCATTATAACTCTTCAGTGTCTCAGTGTGACATCATGGTTTAATTAAACATTGTCCAATGTTAGATAGAGGATAAAATAGAAACATTTAAACTCCAACATGGAGAAGTCTGATGTATTCGTTTTTCTGAATTTTGGGAAGACAGTCTCTTTTCATCCAAATACTGAATCAACAACCCACGCTCAACACTCGTCGATGGAGCACTACACACACACACACACAACTTTATTCACTTTCACACAATAATGTTTTGTAATTTGGTGTTTAGTTGGTTGTATAGTTTGTTTCTGCTGTTCTGTATTGTTTCCAGGAACATCATCTTGGCTTCTGCAGGCTGAGGAGTGCTATAATACAATTACTACATTATATTTAAAATGTGTTTTGATATTCATTATATTTTTATTATTAATATTTTATTTGCCCATAAACTTGTCTTTAGGAAGCCATAGGTTATAGTGGCAAGGATTACTTAGTTAAACCTTTAGGGGCGGTTTCCCAGACCGGGTTTATTAAGACAGGAGAAGGCATTTATCTACTTAATCATATTTTAAAGACACAGATTACTAACAAATAGATTTCCAGGTATTTCTTTTCTTTTATTCCAAAGCTGATGTGTGCCATTTTTTTCTTTTCTTTTTTTTTTTTTTGCTTGCGCTAAAATAATTGTCTCTTGTTTTGTTTTTTTATTGCAGTCTTTTTTGTTGCTTCCATTCATGCTTCAGTTCCATGCAATATTGCAATTTTAAAATTTTCTTTGTTCATTCCATAGGCGACCTCTGTCACAGTTTGTTTTAAAGTTTTTTCAAATTGCTAAGACACTAAAAGTGGAATTTGAGGCTCACTCGGTGAAACCTTTCACTCATGTACCGAATCTTCAGACCAAGTCTGCAAAAAAACAAGGACATTATGCTTTGCACTCAGTTTGCATTTGAAAAACAAACTCTAAACACATTTCTCTACATTACACACATCATTCAAAACTAACAGCTCGTGTGTTTCATTTGGGAAACACTGCCATTTAAATGCCACATTAATTTACTGAAGACCTACAGCCAATAATCATGTGGGAAAACACTTGTACATAAACTGATCACTTAGAAATCAAAACTCAATTTTGAGAAAGAAAGAAATTATTTTTACCCCCTTTGAATTTCTCTTTTTAGTGTAAATAGGCTATATATGTACTGTAGGTCATAGTTCGAATTACAGGGGGTACTGGGGGGTACCCCCAAAGGGACAGAAATATCAGTTTTGGGGGGGTCAGATAATTTTTCTGATATTGTGAAAAAATATAATTACAGTTACAATACAAGTCAACTCCTATTTTCACTGTAGGAACATTTTAATATAAAGCGATTTCAGACACCCCTATTGTGGACCGTACCATTTTTAACCACCGTGGCTAGAAGCAATGGAGATAGAGAACGACTTCAACTTCTCAAGCAAGTGACAACGTTGAATGACAAAACGCTAGTTTCATAAAGTATCATTCTTTACAACATTCCTTATTTGTATATTCAAAAATATTTTAAATACTCTAATTTAATACAGTTATAACTTTTCAATGTAAATTATTATTTAATTTTATTGGTAACATAACACCCTAGTGTTTATTATTTTAATTGAATATATTTATCAAATTTAAGAATTTGAAATGAAAGATGGAGCATACATTTAATAAAATTAGGGGAAAATGCCCTTTATAAAGGTACAAAAAATTATTCTGAGTGTTTTCAAACAGTGATGTAATGAAACATTGACAATTTTAGCTTGAAGGGAGTAAAGCCTCTGTTTAGGCTATTAAGGAAATGTAATTTTGCCAAAAGAACAACTTTTATTTTAAATAAATGTCCATTTTAAATCAGCCTACTTCAGTGTGATATATTATCATGCTTAACACTAAGAATTTGAATAATTGTAATGCGATGATCAGATGCATACATCTAAATATAGGCGCGGTTTGCGGGTGGATTATTTATTTTTAATAGTGGATTTGGGTGACTCAAAGTGCACCAGATTAATGAATTTATGTTTAAAATGTAAAAAAAAAATCTTCCGGGGGGCATGCCCCCGGACCCCCCAAGAGATACCAAACTCCACCAACAAAAAATGTGGGAAACACATTAGGCTATATGATGATCTAACAAAAAAAAAACACATTTAATTATCTTATTATTAAAATATAACATTTTTATCATTTTACCACCTCCGCCTCATTTTGAGTAGGCAATAGACTTCTTGTAAGGGTATTAGTTTTACTACCGGTAGTAGAATGGTTTTTTAGTGCACTTAACTTCTAACTTTTGGGAGTTGATCAAAACAGTTTTCTTTTGTAGCTATAACAATGAGATATTCTGTAGCCTACTGATTATCAGTTTGTCGCACGTTTAGACCTTGTATGTGTGTTGCACAACACATGTTGGACTTGGCGATCATGTGATTGATATGGTAGTGGACCATGATGGTCATAGAAGAAGTGAAGGAGCAGTACCCCCCCAATTATGGTGGGGTAATTCGCACTCTGCTGTAGGTGTGTGTGTGTGTGTGTATATATACACTCACCGGCCACTTTATTAGGTACCCCATGCTAGTAACGGGTTGGACCCCCTTTTGCCTTCAGAACTGCCTCAGTTCTTCGTGGCATAGATTCAACAAGGTGCTGGAAGCATTCCTCAGGGAGTTTGGTCCATATTGACATGATGGCATCACACAGTTGCCGCAGATTTGTCGGCTGCACATCAATGATGCGAATCTCCCGTTCCACCACATCCCAAAGATGCTCTATTGGGTTGAGATCTGGTGACTGTGGAGGCCATTTTAGTACAGTGAACTCATTGTCATGTTCAAGAAACCAATTTGAAATGATTAGAGCTTTGTGACATGGTGGAAGTAGCCATAAGAGGATGGGTACATGGTGGCCATAAAGGGATGGACATGGTCAGAAACAATGCTCAGGTAGGCCGTGGCATTTAAACGATGCCCAATTGGCACTAAGGGGCCTAAAGTGTGCCAGGAAAACATCCCCCACACCATTACACCACCACCACCAGCCTGCACAGTGGTAACAAGGCATGATGGTTCCATGTTCTCATTCTGTTTACGCCAAATTCTGACTCTAACATCTGAATGTCTCAACAGAAATCGAGACTCATCAGACCAGGCAACATTTTTCCAGTCTTCAACTGTTCAATTTTGGTGAGCTCTTGCAAATTGTAGCCTCTTTTTCCTATTTGTAGTGGAGATGAGTGGTACCCGGTGGAGTCTTCTGCTGTTGTAGCCCATCCGCCTCAAGGTTGTGCGTGTTGTGGCTTCACAAATGCTTTGCTGCATACCTCGGTTGTAACGAGTGGTTATTTCAGTCACTGTTGCCCTTCTATCAGCTCGAACCAGTCTGGCCATTCTCCTCTGACCTCTGGCATCAACAAGGCATTTCCGCCCACAGAACTGCCGCTCACTGGATGTTTTTTCTTTTTCAGACCATTCTCTGTAAACCCTAGAGATGGTTGTGCGTGAAAATCCCAGTAGATTAGCAGTTTCTGAAATACTCAGACCAGCCCTTCTGGCACCAACAATCATGCCACGTTCAAAGTCACTCAAATCAACTTTCTTCCCCATACTGATGCTCGGTTTGAACTGCAGGAGATTGTCTTGACCATGTCTACATGCCTAAATGCACTGAGTTGCCGCCATGTGATTGGCTGCTTAGAAATTAAGTGTTAACGAGCAGTTGGACAGGTGTACCTAATAAAGTGGCCGGTGAGTGTATATATATACACACACACAGCGCTTTAGAAATAAAGTTGACTTTCTGACTTGGCTTGTATGAATATTCAGTGTGTGGCTAACTGGCTATACAAGCTACAATATAGATTGTTTCACAGCAGCCATGGTCATGGTTTCAGCTGCTTACTTGAGATAGACCGTGGGACAACTGAAAAGGGCAAATCATGACATAAGGATGACATCACACACAACGTACCAATGCACCATTATCCCTCATGCACAATTATAACGTCTGATGTTTACATGTGCTGACCAGTATACCATTACGACATCCTTCATGAATAAACATGACTTCTGATGTTTGTATACGTATACACCAATCATAGGCATATGTACGAGCGCCTCACATATGCAAATATAGTCTTAAATACAGCAATTTCATTGGCTACTGTGCTTTTTGCCGCGTTAAAGCGAACAAACAATGCGTGTTGACGCGGTCGAATTTTACGCGTTTCGTTTAAAGACTTTTGACCCCGATCGCGTTCCATAGTCATCAGGCACGTCCTTATTTAAAAATATAAATAAATAATAATAGTCCAACGCTCAATCCTTCAGCGCTCTCTAGTGGCTATAATGAAAACACAGCATTTTTAGTGGTAGGATTTCTGCTACACACACACACACTTTCCTTCCCTTTACCTCATTACCTCACTTTGTTTGTGTTGATTAATTGATTTCACACCAAGGACTATACCTAAAGATTTAGTTCTAAATGTAAAAGAATAGCAGATTCTATGATAACGAAACAGAGGAACAACATTGTGGGAATGGAATCACTTTCAGAACGATTGTTTTCCATTTGATGAACGATAAAAACTTTGATATCCAATCAGAATCCATCCTGCTTTAAATGTACAATAAAAGTAATAACTCAAATACATCATCAATTCTTCTTCCAAAGCATGTTTTTGTCTTACCCTGATTTACTATATGGTAAGCCTATTATACGTGTTTATTTAGACCTTTATATATATATATATATCCCAAAATACATACAAGACCTTTGTATCATTCACAGATTTTAAAGAACGTACACAAATTAACAGCCGAATAGCTTTTCCATTAGCACTAGATTGAGTAGTAGAAAAGTAATATTAAAACTCCTTTAAGGGCTACTGAGAAAGGGTTTTTTTTTTGTTGAAAACGTACACGTATGAATGTCAAATTTGACTTATTTAATCTCTTATCATACTTCAAATATCCAAACATTACATTTTCAAAATGCAAATCAAAATTAAAGAGTACTTTACCCTTAATAAACATGACACGTCACACCATAACTTCTCCACATGAATACAGCAAATGTGCCGGTAGGCCTTCTGTTTCTAGCGCAAAGAGCAGAAACACCATCAATGTCTTTCTCAAACTTACTAAGGAAATGTTCGACGGGGTAGAATTTGTGCATTATCATGAAAGAAATTTATTTCACCTTGTTTGTAACAAAAAAACTTATGAGGTAAAAACCAAACACTTCCCCAATCAAGGCCATCTGTTCAACACAAAAGAATATTAAGCTGGATTTTCACCACCAGAGGGACTTTAAATGGCCTAGTCACTGCTGTTAGAAGCTTGCCATTAGATTGGTCCAGTAAAAAAGCAGGTTTTTTGGTCACGATTCAAAACAATTTGTAGCCTATATGTTCCCTTATCGAGTCGGTCTCTCGACATTACGTATGGGGAAATCCATTTCCCTCGAATCATGAAGTCTGATAGAATAACTCTTTTGCTTGCAAATAGCCAATGGCGGTCCCGCCATCACCTGATTGGCTGACACTGCTCAATATAGGTGACGGCGGGCGCCAAAAACCTCAGAATCTTTTTTCTTCACTCGAGTCTGTTTTCACCGTTGATGTACGCATTCAGAGCGGAGTATATTAAGGAGTTTTAATTCCCCTCTCGCGTTCCGGTGGATTATATTATGTCTCTTTGTCGCCCGTGTGGTTGACCCATCGAATCCCCGGACGCACACAACTTGTGTGCTGTGCCTGGGTCGGGACCACGCAGAGGCGGCACTCGAGGGATCGGGATGTCCCGCCTGTGAGGAGCTTCCCATCAGATCCTTCGTGCAAGGCTGGCCGTTACACGTAGCGACGACCTTGTGTCTCCTGCCTCTCCCCAGTCTGCCGCCGTCGAGCCGCGGACCGGGAGATGGCAGAGATCTCCATTCGCGGGTTCTGTTGAGGCGCTGACGTCGGCCCAAGGTCCACGCCATCCTCACGTGGCAGAGCCCGTGAGTTACTCTTGAGGCCATTTACCGCCCTCTTGAGGAAGCACGGGAATTATCTCGTTCGGTTATGACGAGGACGACGCCAATGGTCCGAGTCTCCGTCTGAAGGCGCCCTCGCCTCTTTGGATGCGGAGCTTATGGCCATTCTCACTGAGGCGGTGGCAGATATGGAGCTGGAGTAGACAGCGCCCAAGGAGCTGCCGTCGGAAAGGTGGCCTCGGCGCGGGCCGTAAAGCTGAAGCGACGCCTCATCTACTGCCGAAACGGTCTCAAGCCCCACTACACAGTGTGTATTCACAGTTGTTGCGCGATGCAACTGACGCTGTGTTACGTACTCGCTACACACTGTTATGTGTAAGGATTTATGCCATTATATATTGCCCTGTGTCCTTCAGTGCAATGGCTATTCTGATTACTACACCGTAAGTATTCACAGTTGTTGTGCGATGCAACTGACGCTGTGTTACGTACTCACTACACACTGTTATGTGTAAGGATTTATGCCATTATATATTGCCCTGTGTCCTTCAGTGCAATGGCGATTCTGATTACTACACAGTGTGTATTCACAGTTGTTGCGCGATGCAACTGACGCTGTGTTACGTACTCACTACACACTGTTATGTGTAAGGATTTATGCCATTATATATTGCCCTGTGTCCTTCAGTGCAATGGCGATTCTGATTACTACACAGTGTGTATTCACAGTTGTTGCGCGATGCAACTGACGCTGTGTTACATACACACCACACTGTTATGTGTAAGGATTTATGCCATTATATATTGCCCTGTGTCCTTCAGTGCAATGGCTATTCTGATTACTACACCATAAGTATTCACAGTTGTTGCGCGATGTAACTGACGCTGCGTTACGTACTCACTACACACTGTTATGTGTAAGGATTTATGCCATTATATATTGCCCTGTGTCCTTCAGTGCAATGGCTATTCTGATTACTACACCATAAGTATTCACAGTTGTTGCGCGATGTAACTGACGCTGTGTTACGTACTCACTACACACTGTTATGTGTAAGGATTTATGCCATTATATATTGCCCTGTGTCCTTCAGTGCAATGGCTATTCTGGTTACTACGCAGTACGTATTCACAGTTGTTGCGCGATGCAACTGACACTGTGTTTACGTACACACTGCACACTATATGAATTTGCCGTTGTATATTGCCCTGTGTCATTCAGTGCAAATGGCTATTCTGATTACCACGCAGTGTGTATTCATAGTTGTCGTGCGATGCAACTGACGCTGTGTTTGTGCACACTACACACTGTTATGTGTTATGATCTATGCCGTCATATTTTGCCCTATCCTTCAGTGCAAATGGCTATTCTGATCACTACGTATTCACAATTGTTGTACGATGCAACTGACGCTGTGTACACACAACGCACTGATATGTGTAGCTATTACGCCGCTATATATTGCCCTGTATCCTTCAGTGCAACTGGCTACTCTTTTACTGTGTAGTCACAGTTGTTGCGCGATGCCACAGACGCTGTGTTTTGTACATTGATATGTGTCTATGATTTATGCCGTTATATGTTGCCCTGTATCCTCAGTGCAACCGGCTATTCTGATTAACTACGTATTCACAGTCGATGTCGCTATGCCACTGATGCTGTGTTATGTACATTGATATGCGTCTATGATTTATGCCGTTATATATTGCCCTGTATCCTCAGTGCAACCGGCTATTCCGATTAACTACGCATTCACAGTCGATGTCGCTATGCCACTGACGCTGTGTTATGTACATTGATATGTGCCTATGATTTATGCCGTTATATATTGCCCTGTATCCTCAGTGCAACCGGCTATTCCGATTAACTACGCATTCACAGTCGATGTCGCTATGCCACTGACACTGTGTTATGTACATTGATATGTGCCTATGATTTATGCCGTTATATATTGCCCTGTATCCTCAGTGCAACCGGCTATTCCGATTAACTACGTATTCACAGTCGATGTCGCTATGCCACTGATGCTGTGTTATGTACATTGATATGTGCCTATGATTTATGCCGTTATATATTGCCCTGTATCCTCAGTGCAACCGGCTATTCCGATTAACTACGCATTCACAGTCGATGTCGCTATGCCACTGACGCTGTGTTATGTACATTGATATGTGCCTATGATTTATGCCGTTATATATTGCCCTGTATCCTCAGTGCAACCGGCTATTCTGATTAACTACGTATTCACAGTCGATGTCGCTATGCCACTGACACTGTGTTATGTACATTGATATGTGCCTATGATTTATGCCGTTATATATTGCCCTGTATCCTCAGTGCAACCGGCTATTCCGATTAACTACGCATTCACAGTCGATGTCGCTATGCCACTGACGCTGTGTTATGTACATTGATATGTGCCTATGATTTATGCCGTTATATATTGCCCTGTATCCTCAGTGCAACCGGCTATTCCGATTAACTACGCATTCACAGTCGATGTCGCTATGCCACTGACGCTGTGTTATGTACATTGATATGTGCCTATGATTTATGCCGTTATATACTGCCCTGTATCCTCAGTGCAACCGGCTATTCCGATTAACTACGCATTCACAGTCGATGTCGCTATGCCACTGACGCTGTGTTGTGTACATTGATATGTGCCTATGATTTATGCCGTTATATATTGCCCTGTATCCTCAGTGCAGCCGGCTATTCCGATTAACTACGTATTCACAGTCGATGTCGCTATGCCTCTGACGCTGTGTTTTTTGTACACAAAAATGTAACTGCTTGTGCATAGTCTCAGTCGTCGCTACGGCGACTTGCGTTGCATCTGTGTAGATATTGAAGCGTTATGCTGCCCTTCAATGTAATGGACCATTGTGTACGCATATTCATGCAGTTTCGGTCGCTTCAGCGACTTGAGCTGAATTATACACGCAGATGTTTAAAATGTGCACTGATGTGTTATGCTGTTATGTTGCCCTCTATCATTCAGTGCAACAACCAGCTATCCTATCTAACTGCATATTCAGTTTGTCGCTACAGCGACTACACTGCACTTATGTACGTATAAGGACGTGTGTTGCTATTCTGTTGCTCTGTTCTTTCAGTGCAAAACTAGCTATCTTAATCTACCGTGCATACTCACAGTTTCTGGATGTATGTACGTACACGGATGTGCAATTTACCATGTGTTATGCTGTAATGCTGCCCCGTTTCCGTGCAGCTAGCCATCCTGATCGAACTGTACATCTCAGTTTCTGTCTCTACGCAGTTCTGTCGCTACGGCGACTTATGCTGCGTTATGTACATGCATGGATGCGCTACAGCGACCGATGCTGTCACGTACATGTGCTATGCTGTTATGTTGCCCCGTTTCCTTCAGTGCAACTGGCTATTCTGTGCTAACTTGTCTACTCACAGTTGTAGCTACGGCTATGTGTTTGTTGTTTACTGAGGTGCTATGCTATTATGGGGCTATTATCTACTGCGTATATTCATCAGAGCCCAGGTGGTTACAATTCCAGCATTTTGCCCGGATGAGGTCAGTGTTTCAGAGTCTCAGAAGTACGCTTTGTGCCCCATGCGTGCCCTGCGTGCTTATGTGAACAGAACTAGCCAGTTTCGAACTTCAGAGCAGCTCTTCGTCTGCTACGCGGGTGCTAAGAGGCGGCGCGTTGTCGAAACGGAGGCTATCTCACTGGAAAGTGGAGGCTGTGCACTGGCTGGCTTATGCTTCCCGGGAAGCCGTTTCCCTATAGGGGTGCACGCGTGCAACAGGGGTGCAACACTAGGAGTTTGGCGTCATCATGGGCGTGGGCGAAAGGCATGTCTATTCAAGACATTTGTTTCGCGGCAGGTTGGTCGTCTCGTAATACCTTCGCGAGATTCTATAACTTGGATATCCCTTCATTCGCACCACATGTCTGTCAGTGCAGGGAGAGAAAGCTGAGCTGTCGTTGGACTAGGCTAGACTGCCCCGATGGCGCGCGCTCTAGCCACGGTTCGACTAGTCGTCAGACAGTGCGAGTTATTATTAGCATAGCTATCATGTTCACTATACTGTGCCCTTTGTTATGCCCGTATTCATAGCCGGCAGTATTTTCCTAAGCACCAATCACTTTGCTGCAATCTCCCTCCATTCAGTTCAGCGTGCTTAGCTTGATGGGAGGGGCCTTCGTTGGTGCAGATGCCGAGTTGGCTCTGTGCCAATAGATGTTTCAACCAGGTCCGGTGTCTGTTCCTGAGAGCTGGGCGGGGTTTCTCCCACGCGGCGGGGGTTTTATTGTTCCCCATACGTAATGTCGAGAGACCGACTCGATAAGGGAACGTCTCTGGTTACTCACGTAACCGTAGTTCCCTGAGAGGAGGGAACGAGACATTACGTAACCTGCCGCGTGGGAGGGACTCTCAGTCTCCTTACTCTCGTTCAGCTAAGATTCTGAGGTTTTTGGCGCCCGCCGTCACCTATATTGAGCAGTGTCAGCCAATCAGGTGATGGCGGGACCGCCATTGGCTATTTGCAAGCAAAAGAGTTATTCTATCAGACTTCATGATTCGAGGGAAATGGATTTCCCCATACGTAATGTCTCGTTCCCTCCTCTCAGGGAACTACGGTTACGTGAGTAACCAGAGACGTTCTACAACATACACTGCACACACTCACACCCAAGCTGTCTTATCTAGTTTCTAGTTACTTATATTAGGAATGTACGTTTTCAAAAATGAACAAAATTAACTGCTTCAAAATTAGCATTTCCGCTATGGGTGTGTAATTTACGTTGTAGAAAAAAACGGTCAAAGTATAGTCAAGTTATGTTTATTATTACTTATTTTACTCATAAATTGAAAAACCCCATTATTAAAAAAAACAACAACAAAAAAAAACAGGACAATCTTGAAAGATCTTGGTGAATTAAGACTTCCGGCTTGCACCACTCTATAGCAGAGAAAATAAACACATGTTTGTGTTCTGTAGTACTTTCTTTGATTGTGTATGATAACAATGAATTATTCTTTCGGATATGAAATTAATATTTAATTGACAAACAAACGAGTAATGGGGGGCCTGGTTTCCACCAGCCCATCAGGGGTGTTTCCTAAAAGCATCCTCTCTAAACAACTATAACAGTCAAGTATTATCTGGTTAAATATCATACACTAGATTGTGTGCAAATTAAATGCGATCTGCTGTGACCTCACAATCACGGTGCATTGTGGGATATGGATCTGCCTGAAGTGAACATGTTGAGTAGACGAGGGGTCAAGGCTCTGGCCAAATAAACTCTACTTGACGAAGTTGAACGCACTTCAAAATGGCAGCAAGGATTCAACACCAGAAGGGAACATTTGGTAATGTGTGGCTCTGTCCCAAACAGCACCCTAAACATTCACAGTCTTCCTCCGAGTCCACACTTTCATGGTGTAATGTCACTTTGAAGGCCAGGGGTGTGTTTCCCGAAACCATCGTTCCAACGAACATTCGCCAACAACATCGCAGAGTTGTGTGTTTGACAGATCTAGATCTCGAGCTGCAGTTAGAAGCAGAGTTCCAGTTTGCATGACATGTGGACTCAATAAATCATGATCTTGAGCAAAATAAGCAAGCTGACATTCAGTGCAATCTATATCTTTTATTTAGAACACATACTAATGTCATTTACATCTTTTAGTTTGTCAAGAGATTTACAGCGTCGTGTTTGAAGAGTGCGCATGTGTGAACGAGCTCTAGTGTGTAAGAAAGAGTCTATGATTGAATCTGGAAATAAAGCAAAATAACTGAGAAATATTAGAAATATTCCTCAGATGGCATGTTCGTAATTTATAGTAAAACATCTTGCATTAATTCCATCTCAAACACATTCATTAAAAGTATTATTACTCCAACACCTGCGTGACATCCTTAACCAACGTGGTTGAACGACCAATTTGCGACAATACAGTTTCGGGAAACAGTCGTGACTAACTAGATGATTTCTTCAAAGCTGCGAGTTACAGCGTTATACGGGAAACACGCACCCCTGGTGGACAGTTACTGTAACTGAGCTCATATTTATTAAAGCAATACACCCTCCGAGCAGTGCTTTAAGTGGCCCAAAAGAGGTACCGGTACTTTTATTATTAATAACTATTACTTTTTTTTTTTTCTTTTTTTTTTTTTTGCTGACTCCCCTCCTCCCCTGAGGTAACAACAACTATATTGAAGGGGTTTTATATACAGCAGTCAACAGACGAACTTATAAAAAATAAAAAAACGTTATTTAGAACCTGTCACTTTAATGTTTCCATGGTGACGCGTGATTGCTTGTCACGTGACACAGCGCAACCACAACACAGCGCTGAATGAATGATGATCTGCTTTTATGTCATTTTTTCCTTTTTTATTCAAAATATTCACAAATGTATTAGCTATAACATAAAACACTGATATTCCGATTGCCAAATATGTGCAAGTAGATGTGTTTTGTTGTTTAAACACCTTTATAACGATCGCGTTAGTTGAGCTGTATGTGCGATGGCCGGCGCCATTTTAGTTTACATGTCAATTCCTCAACTTCTCACGAAATACATGAAAGTAAGAGGCCAGTGAACTGGGAGAAGAATAGGGTAAAATGTAAAGCTACTTAACGTACACAATGTGTATCTGATATGAATAAAACGTGTCGTCTTATTATAATGGAAAGGATTATTATTGCCGCTTCCATAGACATCATTGTGTATTTTACAAACTCAAAATATTTTTTTTGCTAGTACTTATGTGTATTTAAATGTCTGAAACCTAAAATAAACATTATGTGGTTGAAAACACTGAATAGTTGTGATATATGACAGCACTGAGCGCGTCTGTCTCTGGCTCAGCGCCAGCCAACGCACGAAAGCACGTTTGAATGGGCTCTATGCACGGCGGTATTTCCGGTGAAGGTCTAAGGATGCTGGATTACTTCCGCCGATCGTAGAGTCCAATGCTATACCGAGATTTTATAATGGTTTTTATACTCTATTGATATACTAAAGAAACGTTAGTCACAAAAACAGACAAAACAGACACTCCTCATTTTGTTTATGCTTCTGTGTTTATTATATTAAATAAACATAACTATATATAAAATTATATCTAAACGTATTGAAGTTTCGTTTCAAAGACGAGAGGACAGTAAATTTTGAAGACTCTGCCATAATCCCGTTTTCCTTGGTTTTCCTCCGCTTTAAATCTCCCCAACCGGAAACGCACGAGCATCCTTGCATCAAACGCGGAAGTTATGCGTGCATATAGCCCATCAGGTTTGAATTTGGCGGTTGATCACGTGATGCATTGACCGTTCTAATCACTCCGGTGTGTGATCGTACGCTCCAGGGACCAGCCAAGACTGATCACACCGGTGTGATCGTACGTGCGAAGGGGTTAAGTGTTGCATTTGTATTTTAACCGAGCAGCTATGGTTGCGTTCACACACCCTCTCCGGACCACGTTGAGTTGACACTGACAGCGGCAAAAGCGACGCATGCGCTTTTCACTTGTAAAACTCAAGGGTGTATGGGTAATGTAGTCTCTGCTCTCGGTGGGACGAATTAGGAAGCATCCATTGTGAAGAGCGTTCTGAAAAGCAGCAGCGCAGCCAAAGGATTAAAGGAGAACTCCGGCGCAAAATGAACCTTTGGTCTAATTACACATTGTTACCTTGTCAACCGTTATCTGAGATTTGTTTTCATGATTATCGAATGTAAATAGTTTTATCTCTAAAAACAGTTTAGCCTATAAAGCTAGTATAACGCTAGTATATTGGGCATAGATCAATGACAAATAAAAATCGCTTGTTAATACCACTAACAAGGCTCAAAATAACCCCACACTAGCACGGTAGCATAATGAGGGTCCCTACCTTCAAACCGAAGCATTGAGAACTTTGTCAGTGTCCAGACAGTTTAATAAGAAGATATTTTTTACATAAAGTCAACTTCACGTATACAGACAGGAGCCATCTTTGAAAAACAGTCTCTACCAGTCGATCTACGAACGCCGATCCAAGCCTGCTGTTCGCGCTCACCTTATCACAACTTATAGCTCGTTCACATCTCACCAGCGCACTTGGATCGGCGTTCGTAGATCGACTGGTAGAGACTCTTTTTCAAAGATGGCTTCTGCCTGTATACGCGAAGTTGACTGTATGTAAAAAATATCTTCCTTTCCACGGTCCTTGGGGCTCTGAGGGGTCCCCCGTTCGAGCCGCTTCAGTCGGCTGTCCTCAAGCCACTTTCGCTGAAAACTGCTCTCCTGTTGGCCCTGGCATCAGTTAAGCGAGTGAGCGATTTGCAGGCGCTCTCCGTGAGTTCGTCCTGCCTGGAGTTTGGGGTTGGTGATTCCAGAGTTACCCTCAAGCCGAGACACGGCTACGTACCCAAAGTGCACTCAACTCCGTTCAGAGTGCAGGTGATCATGTTATCAGCACTTCCCCCCTCAGAGAACAACGGGGAGGCTAACTCGCTCTGTCCCGCCAGAGCTCTTAAAGTCCACCTGGAGTCCCCATCCCGTCATAGAAGGGGGCCGAGGGGGTTCATCCTCCTGGCCCCTTTGAGGAAGCGAACGACGAGGTCGCTTTTCCCTAGTGATTGGCCAGCCATGGGAGCATGGTAGGCTGCTATGGCCGCCACATACACTTTGAGTGTGGAGGGGGAGCGTCCCGCGTCCAAAAGCTCTTGCAGGAATTAAAGTAGATACCTCGCATGACTGGAGGTCGGGGTCTCTAGCTGTGCACCAGCTGGTGAACAGTGACACTGACCACTTCAGAGCATAGAGGCGCCTCGTAGACGGTGCGCTAGCCTCAGTGACAGTATTCAAGACCTTTTATGGGAGATCCCAGGATACCCGTTTCAATTCAATTCAATTCACCTTTATTTATATAGCGCTTTTTACAATACAGATTGTATCAAAGCGCTTCACAGTGATAACATGAAAACAATATAACAAAAACAATATGACAAATATAACAAAGTTTGTTTCTAAAATAAAATTGCGTCAACGTCCACCTTAAGTAAGGCAGATCAATAATATTATTGAATATTAAATGTCCCCAACTAAGCAAGCCAAAAGCCAAGGCAACAGTGGCAAGGAACCAAAACTCCATCAGGTGACAGAATGGAGAAAAAAACCTTGGGAGAAACCAGACTCAGTCGGGGGGCCAGTTCTCCTCTGACCAACGAAGGAACAGTGCATGATTCGGGCAGCATTACAAGTCAGATTGGAATCGGAACATTTAGAGTATTTGTCCATTTCCATCTTTTGGAAGTTTAAGTAATCACGCCGGTATTAAGACGAGTTGTTGAGGATCAGTGCCGTCCACCATAGAGAGTCCATATCGCCCGTGTTGAGTCGTCACTTCACAGGCTTTGTGATTGGAGCATCTGAAGTCTCCGTGAGAGGCTGGATACAAACTGGAGCTGACGAACGCCATTTTCTCGGGACTCGCGTCCCGAGATAACAGCAGAAAAGCAAAAAGGGAAAATAATTAGCGTAGTTGCTGTTCATAATGATGATTTCCATAACACAGTCGTAAATGATAAAACATGAAGACAGTGACTCTTGCGTCCCAAAATCACCCCCCTCCGTCCCCCACTCAACTCAGCCCAGCTTACTGACCTCTACGTCCCTCCTGCTGCTGAGACCTAACCACAATCTCACAATCTCTCCGCAACCCAACCATACGCGCCAACCCATTGACTAAGGCTGTCGAGCCCCACTGGTGCGTGAATCGGCAGTTTCAGTGGACAATGGTTCCGTATGGCATACTACCTACCGCAACACAATATCTGCCCAACCACCCGTCATTCACGCAATATACACAGGAACGTAATGACTGTAAATACTATGCAACCTATACAAATAACCTACAGTCTCTTCAAGTTTTATAGTATTAAATGCATTTGATCTGATTCAGCAGTATAATAAAAGGTAAGCATTATGTAAATGCTTGGCTAAAGAGATGCGTCTTTAATCTAGTTTTAAACTGGGACAGCGAGTCAGAGCCTCGAACAATATCAGGAAGGCTATTCCAGAGTTTAGGAGCTAAATGTGAGAACGCCCTCCCTCCTTTAGTCGACTTAGATATCCTAGGAATGACCTGAAGCCTCGAATTTAGTGATCTTAAAGAACGCGATGGATTGTAGGGCGATAGAAGGTCGATTAAATACACAGGAGCTAAACCATTTAGGGCTTTATAGGTCAGTAATAGTACTTTATAATTGATACGGAACTTGATAGGTAACCAGTGTAGAAATGATAAAATTGGTGTTATATGATCATATTTTCTTGACCAAGTAAGAACTCTAGCGGCTGCATTTTGCACTAACTGTAGCTTGTTTATTGAGGATGCAGGACAACCGGCTAATAAAGCATTACAGTAATCTAGTCTCGAGGTCATGAATGCATGGACTAACTTTTCTGCATCAGAAACAGATAGCATGTTACGTAATTTCGCAATGTTTCTAAGGTGGAAAAAGGCTGTTCTTGTAACATATGAAATATGATTTTCGAAAGACAGGTTGCGGTCTAGTATAACTCCCAGGTCTTTTACCGTAGAGGATAAAGTAACAGGACATCCTTCTATATTAAGGTTGTATTGTAAGTGGTTTTGTGGGTAGTTATTTGGACCAACAAGTAATACCTCCGTTTTATCTGGATTTAGTAGCAGGAAATTACGCGTCATCCAGCATTTTATATCTTTAAGACACTCTGTCAATTTTGTTGAGTTAGTGTTTTCATCTGGCCGTGATGAAATATATAATTGAGTGTCATCAGCATAACAGTGGAAATTAATTCCATGTTTTCTTATAATATTACCAAGTGGCAGCATATATATTGAGAATAGCAGAGGGCCTAACACCGATCCTTGCGGCACTCCATAATCTACTGACGTATAATCTACTGACGTTTTTTCCCATTTAAACAAACAAAATGGTAACGGTCCGATAAGTACGATCTGAACCAGCTTAATGCCTGTCCCTGAACACCAGTGTAGTTTTGTAATCGATCCAAGAGTATTTTATGATCGATAGTGTCAAACGCAGCACTAAGATCGAGTAGAACTAATATTGAGATACAGCCTTGGTCAGAAGCTAAAAGTAAATCATTTGTAATTTTAACTAGCGCAGTTTCTGTGCTATGATGCGGCCTGAATCCTGACTGAAATTTTTCATATATCTCATTTTCTTGCAAGAAAGAGCACAATTGAGCGGACACAGTTTTTTCTAGTATTTTAGACATAAATGGAAGATTTGAAATGGGTCTGTAATTTGCTAAGTTATTTGGATCTAATTGCGGTTTCTTAATGAGAGGTTTTATTACTGCCAGCTTGAATATTTTTGGAACATGACCTAGAGATAAAGACGAGTTAATAATATTAAGAAGAGGCTCTTCCCCTACAGGTAACACTTCTTTCAGAAATTTAGTTGGTATTGGATCTAATAAACATGTTGTTGGTTTAGATGCAATGATAAGTTTATTTAGCTCTTCCTGTCCTATATTTGTAAAGCGGTGTAGTTGTTCCAGAGGGGCCATAGTTGAGGCTAAATCATAAGACACCATAGAGGATTGTACATTTACAATTGTGTTTCTGATGCTTTCTATTTTCTCATTGAAGTAGTTCATAAAATCATTACTACTATACTGTAACGGAATATTTTGCTCTGGTGATGTCTGTTTATTTGTTAGTCTAGCCACGGTGTTAAATAAAAACCTTGGATTATTTTGGTTATTTTCTATTAGTTTGCGGAGATGCTCTGCCCTGGCTGCTTTTAGAGCCTTTTTATAACGTTGAGGGGCCACAGATGGAGGGCCCATAAGTCGGGGAGAGGGTGCCAAATCGTCCCATTCGCCTGCGTGAGGAGATCTTTCCTCATTGGTGCAGGCCAGGGTGCTGTGTTCAGCATCTGTGGCTGCAGTACCAAACACTAGAGGACATTCGTCTCACATTCATTTCCAATGTGCTCATTTCTGACCACGAGGAGCTCAAGTGACTATTCTTACGGGACCGTTAAACCTGTTCAAATCATGTTCATGATTTTGTGTGTGTGTGTTCAAACAGCAAGTGCCAAAACCTTCACCAAGTTTCGTACCATTCCGATGAAGTAAAAAAAAAAGGTGAAATATTTCTCTCTTAGTTTCTGAATTCAGTGCGTCTGTGGGACTTCGAGGGGTGAGAGCACCGTGGGCTTCCCCAGGACAAGGTCAATGAACTGGGCGAACTCTTCATGCAACTCTCAGGAGCCGGAGACGAGAGCGGCTTCGTAGCAGATATGACAGACTTGTGCTGCACTTTACTGTATTTTCCTGTTTTAAGTGATTCCAATCATATTTCAAAGAATTCAGAACAATCATGTTGAACAGTCGCATCTGAAGCGTCTCAGCTGAAGGAAATAATACATTATCAGCTTTAATATATCGGCCACATTTTCTTCTCGAGTCGATAATAACATTAAAAATAAACATATATTGGCCGATACCGATATCTTGCATCCCTAATCATTAATGATGAACTCTCAAAGGCTATTACTATTACTATAGACTATTACTATAGATTATTACTATTACTTTAGATTATTAAATAGTCAACATATTTTGTACCATATTCAGAAAAAGTGCCACACGCATTGATTTTTAGAATCTTTAATAGAGCAAAATGTTGAAAAGTCATCTATGTGACGATATATCACAAAATCTGCAGGTTCTGTCAGGTAACGTTATATTATTTTACCCACAATTACACCACTGTATTGTTCTGGTCCTAAAACCTGATTGGATGAGCCATGTTTAAAGCTTGTGACTAAATATCAGATGACATTTATTATTATTTTTCACATCAGCAAAAAAACAGAGCTTGTGTGGTGTATTTAACTTAATTTTATTAAAATACAATGGATAAACAATCTGTCAAGTTTACAAGTTAACTCTCCATGACAAGCAGTAACAAGCTGGGGGGAAAAAAACGAGTCCCTAATAAGTTTCATAATAAAGTTAATACCCGCTCTTCTTTGATTTTGTGTATGGTGCAAAAATCAAACAGACACGTGATCATGAAGCGGATAAAAACACGGCACTGGCACTTCGGGAATATTTACAACCTGCTGCACTGCGTTCACACACACACACACATACACACACACACACACACACGTGATTGTGGGATTGATGAGAGAGTGAGGGATGGCCTGACGGAGAGATATTCTCCCACGTTCCCTCTCCGCATCATCATGACCTGAACTCGTGCTGGGACACAGAGACGATGAGCGCTTCACGAGTCACTTGAACCCTGAGAGCGCGAGTGTGCAGACGCTGATGTCCTCGGTGTGTGAGACTCGGTGCAGCGACGGCTCCGACGCGCTGCGGTTGATCTTCGGGAGCGAGTGTTGGAGAAGCTCGATGGAGGACAGGATCTGAGGAAAACGGGACATCACTTCAACATCCGTCTAGAATGAGCTAATAGTTCCTTTACAACAACATGATGATCATAATACACACTTCCACATATTATAAGTGGCCAAACATTTCAAGTAGTTCTTGTTCTTTTGTTTGTTTGTTAGTTTCACCTGTAAATTAGACTCCTGTAAATTTAATATTTCCACATCACAATTATCCCACAATACAACAGTAATAACAACAAAAAGTAAACCTATTTTGGGCATTAATTGTCTGATAATGAAATGTAAAAAAAAAGAAGAAAAAAAGATGGACAGATATTTATGTCACTGATACAGATTTTTTTTTCAATAACTAACATGCAGAATCTATTTTAATGTATACATTTTTTATATATAGTTTTTGACTTGAGCATTGCACTACAACAATAAAAAATTCATTATTATAAATCCAATATTCATTATTCCCATACGGCATTATATTTATGAAAAGTTGTTTTGTCATCTAAATATTTGACATCTAAGTAAAAAAAATTTCATGTTTTACTACATGTACTGCACATTTCACCCTTGGGAATGAATGTTTTTTTTTTTATTTCGAGTTGAATATTTGATATTTCAGTACACCTGTAAGATTTTTTCTTTTTTTAAACATCAGCACTGGTTATATATATATGATTGTAGATGATATTATATTTATAAATACAGTAAAATTATTGTACTAGAGTAAAGAAAAACTTTAGGTCAGAAAATTTGCTTAATTGTCATGAAATTAATGTCGCAAAGAAATATGAGCCGGAAGTTTCTTCAAGATTCTCCTGACAGTAATAAACGAGGCATTCATTCAGCAAACTTGATTCGTTAGAGCGGCACGATTCTGGATAAATTGAGAATCACTTTTTTTGTTGTTTAAAATAATAATGATTCTCCCATGATTCTGGATAGACAACTAAACAAAATAACATTTACTTTACTATAGGTTTTGACAATGTTAATTGTTATTTAAAAGACAAATAATTGGAACAAATTCTTTTGTATAAGTTTGAGTGGATGATTCAATGACTGACTCATAAAGACTTCACTTGTTTCATTACTGGATGAATCAGCGTTTTTGAACGAATCTCTTGAATGAATGATTCAATGACTCACTCATTTCATTACTGGATGAATCAGTGTTTTTGAACGAATCTCTTGAATGAATGATTCAATGACTCACTCATAAAGACTTCACTTGTTTCATTACTGGATGAATCAGTGTTATTGAACGAATCTCTTGAATGAATGATTCAATGACTCACTCATAAAGACTTCACTTGTTTCATACTGGATGAATCAGTGTTTTTTGCAGGGGCGTGTCTAGAAGGGGGGCACGGGGTGGCACTGCACATTCGCCGACACACACACACACACACAATGTTTGTGTTGAGAATAAAGCATGTTAAATGACCAATTAATGCCTAGGTGATGTTTTTTATTTATTAAAACAAAACTGTGTGGTCCAATCTATGTAAAATACAAAATGATTTTCAGGCTCTTGTTTAGTGCCACATTTAATACCATCTATATTAGGACACTGGGCATTGCAAAGATTCTTTAAATCGTGCTTAATATTTTCTAAACAAGTATTTATTTCCAGTTGAATTTTCTGATTTCCCATGGGCGGCCCCCCCCATTCTTGGTCCCCCCTGTGCCCCCTTACAGTCTCTTGTCTCCACCTACTGGTGAAACGATGTAATTGATACAATAATTATTTAAAGCATTAATTTACCTTCAAAAGGTGATTTACTCTATAGTTCAGATATAAACACTGATGTCTACGTCAGCGATCAAAATACACTTATCTCATTACTTCTGAATGATTGTAAGACGAGATGTATGGCGTAAGATGATTGACATGACAACAGCTTTCTCTGGATCAGAACTCAGATCTGAACGTTCGCTGTGATTCGACTCATCAAAGGTTTAATGGACAGAGCCGGATCACTGTTAGGAATGAGGTCGAGTGTGTGTGTGTGTGTGTGTGTGATTACTCGTGCGATGTTACCTGTGGAAACAGCGGCCGCTCGTCTTTAGTCTTCTGGATGCAGTCCGCAACGAGTCTCTTCATGGCTTTAGGACAGCTCTTGTACAGTTTACTGAGGTCAGGGGTCAGATAACCTCGACCCACCATAAAGATGATCTACACAAAGAAAAGGGGAAGAACCTGATTATATGCTTACATTTAAAAGGGAACTCGATTTTACATCTTCTGCACAATGTGAATCTGCTTAACCATGCAAATGACACTAGATATGAACAGTACCATTCAAAATCATAAAATATGACTGTTTTCAACACTGATAATAATCATAAATGTTTCCGGAGCATCAAATCATCATATTAGAGTGATTTCTGAAGGATCATGTGACACTGAAGACTGGAGTAATGATGCTGGAAATTCAGCTTTGATCACAGGAATAAATCACACTTTACTATATATTCACATAGAAAAGAGATGATTTACATTGGAGTAATATTTCACTGTATTTTTGATCAAATAAATGCAGCTTTGATGAGCAGAAGAGACTCTTTCAGAAACATTCAAACGATATCTGAGCGCTAGTGTAATAGCACACCTGTCCTAGAGAAACCACCTGACACAAATGTTTAAAGGGGAACTTGGCAACTCTAGTCATTTCTTCGCTGATTTTCACTTTTGTTGTCGCATGTGTTCTCATCAGCGCCCCCTACAGCTGTGGGCGTATATTTCACAACACTGTCGTAAAGAAACTCACTTGCGGCGCCTCCTCCCGCTTCTACCGCTGCTCATGTGCATGTGTTATTATCTGAGCCGGCCAACTCTATCGTGTGGAGCTGTGTCTACCGAGTGGGTAAGACATCATACACAGTATCATAGAATTATGTTCGAATTGCCATAAAGCAGTTTGTGTTTCTCGCTTGTTCTCGCTTCTCACGAGACATCCTATTTCCAACTTACCGGGACGTTACTCCTCATGCTCCTCGTTCTCCGCCGGGGTAGGCTGGGGGGAGCGAATTAAACCATTCAAATGATTTCTAAACGGTTTTATTAAGTTGAAATAGTTGCCAAGTTCCCCTTTAATACTTTGAGTCAGAGTTTCGCTCAGCTCTCAGAATCTGAACAGTAATAGTTCAGCTGATACTTAGCAGAGGATTAGAGGAAAAGCAAAACAAATCGCCTTCATTTCCAGACAACAAAGCAGCGTAACGCAACCAGACACTGCTTTTAGAAACCGGCCTTTGGCCTTTGGGCACCTAAATTTACACTTCAGCAGCTCACAGAACAAACCAGAGACTCACACACACACACACACACACTGAGGCTATGCTTCATCATGCTGAACATGAACCTGACTGTTTAAAGATGACACATTACGCTCCTTTTCACCAGATGTGATATACATCTATGGCGTCCCCAGAATGTGTGTGTGAAATTTCAGCTTAAATCCCCACAGATCATTTATTACAGCTTGTCAAAGTTTCCCCATTTTGGGTTTGAGCAAATACACGTCGTTTTTGTGCGTGTCCCTTTAAATGCAAATGAGCTTTAGCTCCGCCTCCATTCAGAAGAGGGCGGAGCCTTCACACGAGCTTCAGAGACTCCGGCAATAACAACACAGGCCAATCTCACTGATCCAGAATCAGGAATAACCAGCAGCGAGTGCAGCCTTACGGAGAGACTCAGGGAGAGCTTCACTTTTACACGTTTCTGAATGTTAGTGGAGACATTTCTGTAGTTGTTGTGGAGTTACACTAATCATCTCATCATTATGTTGAACTCTTCCACAAGTGTCCACAAGCAGGAAGTGAGAGTGAATTACTGACGACTCATTTCAATTCAGAATCACTTCTTTCTTTTAGGAGACAAAAACTACATTTATCTTTGATCTGTGAAACTTTTTAACATTCCTAAACAGCTCTATTACACACTACATGAAAGATAATAATAGGGGCACATCTTAAAATATAGACCGAGCAAGTATCTAAAGTCAGAGCCATAAACAGCTCAATGTTCAAACCCATGATCATGTGACTCTGATGGACAGATCATTAATCTCACCTGGTCTCGGTTCCCGATCATAGAATAGGGCAGTTCTCCTGTCATCAGCTCGTACAGGACGATCCCGTAGGAATACACATCCGACTGGAAACTGTACGGGTTGTTGTCCTGCATCCGGATGACCTCGGGAGCCTGAAGAAGAAGCAGCACGCACACTCTTTCACTCAGATCATCATCAGGTTAAGAGTCCCAGAACAAACCGGTGTCTAATAATCTAATCTAACCTGGAAATAAGCTTTAGCAAAAAAAAAAAAAAAGCTAAAACATGCTAGCAACGTGCTAATTAATGCAAGACGTGTTAAAACATGCTAACAGCATGCTAATAATTATTTGTCGTGTTAAAACATGCTAGCAACATGTTGTTAATTCATGCTAGCAATGTGGTAAAACATGTAAGAAACATGTTCATTCAAGCTAACAAAATGGTAAATCATGTTAACAACATGCTAGCAATGTGCGAATTCATACTAGAAACATACTAGTCCGATTGAAACAAAAGTTGTGCATGTAAACGCAGCCACTGATTCTGTCACACACAGATTATCATATGGCGTGTGTATTCTTATATCTGATATGAGCTCCACACCATCCAGAGGACGGATCCCGACGGCTGCTCGACGCGATGAGAGCCGCTCCAGCGCGCCTTCACTGTGGCCAGACCGAAGTCCCCGATCTTCACCGTCAAGCCTTCGTGCAGGAACACATCTGAGTGACCGGTTCAGGGAACTCATCACTATACTCATATCTACACAGAAACCCACTGCAAAATCCTTATAGGAGTAGTTCACTTTAAACTGAAAATTAGCCCATGATTTTATGAGTTCACTTTAATGATGGATAGATGCGCTTCTATGATGGATAGATGCACTTTTATGATGGACAGATGCACTTTTATAATGGACAGATGGACTTTTATGATGGATAGAGGCCCTTCTATGATTGATAGATGCCCTTTAATGATGGATAGATGCACTTTTATGATGGATAGATGCACTTTTATGATGGACAGATGCACTTTTATGATGGATAGAGGCACTTCTATGATGGACAGATGCACTTTTATGATGGATAGATGCACTTCTATGATGGATAGATGCCCTTTAATGATGGATAGAGGCACTTTTATGATGAACAGATGCACTTTTATGATGATAGATGCACTTTTATGATGGATAGAGGCATTTTTATAGTGGATAGATGCAATTTTATGATGGACAGATGCACTTATGATGGACAGATGCACTTTTATGATGGACAGATGCACTTTTATGATGGACAGATGCACTTTTATGATGGATAGATGCACTTTTATGATGGACAGATGCACTTTTATGAGCTTCAATCTGTTGGTTGCAATCCACTGCCATTATAAAGCTTGGAAGCGTCAGGACATTTTGAATATAACTCTGATTGTATTCGTCTGAAAGAAGAAAGTCATATACACCTAGGACGACTTGAGGGAGAGTAAATCATGGGCTAATTTTCATTTTAAAGTGAACAACTCATTTAAAAAACAGGCTGCTTTTCGCATTGTGACCAGTGTTACAGAAATAAAAAAGGATGTAAAATGGACAAGTTGGTAAAAGATACTGTTTGACTTCATGTCTCGATGGATGATATTCTTTGCATGTAGGTAACTAGAAGAGAGGAGATATGAAGAGTTATTATAGATCATTGTAATTCTATATATTCTGTATAGGTTATGCATTATCAGCATTATCAGTACAGGAGTTAACTGACAAAACCACCTCTGAGTTTACATGTAAACACCAGCCTATTTTCTTCTATTTTTAAACCTGGTTGCATTTCTATAAATAGCTGATGGCATCATGCACTCAAAATGTGAATCTGTTTCTGAAAATATACTATGTTGTCAAACACTGTGACAGAACGCTATACTGCGAGTCTTTATTGTGTTGCAATAAAACATCTAAAACACTCGAGAGAAGCTTCTTTAAACCAATGACAGCCTGAATGGATCAAACGCAACAGAAATCATATACACTAGCATTCAAACGTTTGGATATTCTGAAATAAGTCTCGTCTGCTCACCAAGGCTGCCTTTATTTGATCAAAAATACAGTAAAAACAATGAAAAATTATTAGAATGTAAAACAGATGTTTTCCATGTGAATGTATAGTGTTATGCCATGTGACTCTAAAGAGCGCACCTGTGTGGGAGGCGGGAGTTCACTTGCACACTTTCGCTTGATCTTTCTGTCTGCACTATTTTAATGTTTGAGAAACAACTTAGTAAATAATATCTTATCTCTCTGGTCGTACTCAATTTGTTCAATTAGGCCAGTTTGAATCTCAACCATCACGCATTACCACAGGCGTCCCACAGGGATCAGTTCTGGGCCCTTTATTATTTATCATTTATTTACTGACACTTGGAACCATTTTTAGGAAATATGAAATCCATTTTCACTGTTACGCTGACGACACCCAGCCCTATTTATCCTTAAACCTACTTCTGAACTTCCTCCATCCTCTCTAACTGTTTGCCTGAAGTTAAAGCTTGGTTTTCAGGTACATTTCTTAAGCTTAACAGTACTAAAACAGAAATACTTCTTGTAGGAACAAAAACTAATCTATCAAAGACCAGTGGTGTCTCCATGGGCATTGATGATTCTACAATTGCTCCATCAATGCAGGTTAAAGCTGCAGTATGGAGTTTTGAGAAAACTTTGACTTAGCCTGAAAATTTGAACAAGCACAACTTACAGGTCCCACCCCCTTGCTCTCTGCTGCGCTACAGCCCTCCCTCCACAGCGGAGCCTGTCGTGAACGCGCAGGCTAGCAAACAGGGCCACCGATAACAGCGGATAAAAAGTTATATGGCACATTCACTAATAGGGACTAAACGTCAATAATATGCTTTATATTGACTATGGCCTGCCCATACTTTGACTACAAACTTGGTCCTCAAATCATTATGTATTTTGCAATAGCCTACATGTAACTTTATAACGTTGCACTCTTTCTATAAGTTATAAATAGCAAGTAAGATAACGTTAATATAACGGTAACTAACGTTACAGTATGTAAGTAATTATTCTAGTGATATATAATGCTAGATAAGGTGTGCTAGTACATTATTTCAGCAACATGACAAGCCAGTGAATTAGCAGGTTTCAATTGTTGCTTAGCAGAGTGCGTGACATTTTATCTACATGTTATGCGGCTAGAGTTTTGACACCGAGTCAATGGGCTCTGTGTAATTCTTTCTTTTTCGCTTGTTTATCGTCATCAGTCTTTTTCCTTTTACCTCTTTGTTTTATGAGCAGGTGTCACTCGAGAATTGGCCGTTTAGGTTGTTTTTCCGTCATAAGTACAGCTGCAGCACGCCGGCAATCTTGAGTTTGAACGACGGTTCGCGCTCCGGCGCTCGCGCTGTGCAAGAGAGGGGTGTGATCAGCGCGTACACGAGCGTGACTGACACTGCTAAGACACTCCTCCCGGCTCTGATTGGTTGTTTCTGACCGGGAGCGTGTATTTCTTGCAAATGGCAATAGGACCACTAGGAGGAGCCAGAGGAGCTTGATTTTTACACAGATTATCTGTCTCATATTCTACTGTCAGGACATAATGACAGTTTTAGCAAATACATTTTTTCAAAAGTTACCTACAGCAGCTTTAAGAGCTTGGGTGTCACACACACTCGACATTACTCTATCTTTCGATTCACGTATCAATAAGATTACTCGAACGGCTGATCACATACGTAACATTAACCGCCTCCGCCCAGCCCTATCAACAAAGAGCACTGGTATTATGACTCGTGCTCTTGTCACCTCACGTATTGACTATTGCAATGCTCTTTTTTATGGTCTTCCCCGAAGTTACATAGTGCAAGTAAAAGCGATACAGACCACGTCAGGCTATGGCAGATAAAATAAGTTAAATGACACGTCTGCCATAGCCTGACGTGGTCTGTATCGCTTTTACTTGCACTATGTAACTTCGGGTTTCGGGTAGGAACCCGTGCACAAAAAGAACTACAAAATTCGACTGCTTTACGGCATACGTCACTTCCCCCACCACTTCCTCAAATTGTCTGTGGCCATTGCAGACATCCCAAGTCTATAGCGTCTGCCTGATGCCCGCAAATTAGTTCAAATCTGCCGGAATCTAGAGCGCGCATGCGAGACAGAACATACTGCGTGCATAACATACATAGCGAGAGCACGGCAGAGAGGGAGAGAGCGAGAGAGCGAAAGACCTGTGAGTGTGCCTCACGAAAGCTAGTCAACCCGCCACCCCCCGTCAACAATCCAGTCACCAAGATATACCTCACTGAAATGACTTCTTGCAGGTTGGGATGTCTGCCATTGTTGATTCCAAAGCTGGTGCTGGATAAACAGCGAGTGTGCGCGTGCTACAGTAGGCTGTGGAAGGCTACATTATTTACGACAGCAGTAATGGACAATTCTGCTTCCAACCTGTAGGGCGACCGCTGAGGAAAAGTTCCTTGGTGTTACTTTAAACTTTTACACAAGTTACTATTAGATCAGAACTCCGATCTGAATGTTCGCTGTGATCCGACTTATCAAAGCTTTAATAGACAGAGCCGGAACACTGTTACTTAGGAATGAGATCGAGTGTGTGTTTAAATCCAGACCGAGATCTTTTAACGATTACTCATGCAGCTCTAATTACCATGAACGCTAACAAAATTATTAACAATCACATGGCATGAATTGAAATGCGGACATATTCAGCTTTCAATTATTTCTTGAATTTCAGTTGTTTCATGTTCTCAGCCAATAATTTGTGTTGCATTTGCTTTTACTTTGTGTAGTTTTGTTCTTGGTTTTTGAGGATGAGGGTATCAGTCTAAGTTCACTAGCTTCTAGTGAGCAGCTGAAGAACTCACGCCAAAATACTGTTGAATTTGTTCAGATGCAAAGCCTTTGACATCAACAACAAGAACAATGATGTGAGGAAGCATTTTGAAGTTTGATAAGCCTGTTCGTTTTCCTATCCGAACCATACAGGATTATTTGGTTAGTTGCATGTTATAATTTGCATTTAGCAAATAACATAATTTAGGGTTGCAACCCTGCGGTTGAGAAGCGTTGGTTTATCCAACACACACGCCTAAAACCTGCAGTTTAGACACTGCTAAAGTCAGGGAAAACACTGGCGGCTACGTTTACATGCAACCAAATAATCCGTTAGTAATGGGATTGACGGCTCAATCGGACTGAAAATCCTTCATGTAAACGCCTTAAACGATCCGATTGAGCTCGATCAGAATGACGTTTCGATCGGAATGAAAGGGTCGGTTTATTCCTTTTCTAATCCGATCGAGAGAACATGTGAACACTTGATCTGATTGAAAACCAAAATTGAAAGATTGCGCATGTGCAATGACGTAGAAATAGCGTAATGACATAGAAATAGCGTAATGACGTAGAAATAGCATAATGACGTAGAAATAGCGCAATGATTTAGAATTAGCGCAATGACATAGAAATAGCGTAATGACGTAGAATTAGCGTAATGACGTAGAAATAGCGTAATGACGTAGAAATAGCGTAATGATTTAGAATTAGCGTAATGATTTAGAATTAGCGTAATGACGTAGAAATAGCGTAATGGCGTAGAAATAGCATAATGACGTAGAAATAGCGTAATGACGTAGAAATAGCGTAAAGACGTAGAAATAGCGTAATGACGTAGATATAGCGCAATGACGTAGATATAGCGCAATGACGTAGATATAGCGCAATGACGTAGATATAGCGCAATGACGTAGATATAGCGCAATGGCGTAGAAATAGCGTAATGACGTAGATATAGCGTAATGACATAGAAATAGCGTAATGACGTAGATATAGCGCAATGACGTAGAAAAAGCGTAATGACGTAGATATAGCGCAATGACGTAGATATAGCTCAATGACGTAGATATAGCGTAATGGCGTAGAAATAGCGTAATGATGTAGATATAGCACAATGATGTAGAAATAGCGCAATGACGTAGGAATAGCGTAATGACGTAGAAATAGCGTAATGACGTAGGAATAGCGTAATGACGTAGAAATAGCGCAATGACGTAGAAATAGCCTAATGACGTAGGAATAGCGCAATGACGTAGAAATAGCGTAATGACGTTCCATCACGTAGAAATAGCGTAATAACGTAGAAATAGCGTAATGACGTAGACGACGGCCACCAGTGCCGCTTCAGACTCTCATACACACACGACTGGTTTTGGGCATTTTTACTGCGTGATGAATAAGCAGCGGCACAACGGCTCATAAGCTCATATCTCCAAATTATAACCAGAGACGGATAAATATTAAGTCTGATGTTTAAAACAAAGAAACAACTAATGTAGGAGAATAGTTATTATGCACAAACATCGGGAAACTCTGTATATTTGTGAAGTGTGTGCATGTCTAACAATATATCCCGATTTGAAGCTTGTGACATATAAACACACATCAACCCTATCACATGATCAGCACTCATGATGCGAACACTCACTCCATGCCCTGTGCCGTCTGTCTGGCGATGTCCATCAGCTGGAACATCTGGAAGTTGGTCTCTTGCACATGCAGATGTTTGTAGAGACTGCTTCCCTCACACCACTGCGTCACAATGGCCAGCTTTGCCTTGGTCATGTATCCCATAAACAACACAATATTGACATGCCTGGTCTTCCTGAAACAACAACACAGAACAACGTCAGCGGGATCAGATCTACTGACAGTGTTGAACAGACTCTGAACGAAGACTAGAGATCGAGCTCGAGCTCATTACAGTGTTTACACTCGTCTGTGGGAATAATGGGATCATGCGACGGGTTGGTTTACCTGAGAACAGCCACTTCATTGCGAAAGGCCTGTAACTGCTCCGGTGTGGGATTTGTCACCTTTAAAATCTTTACTGCGACATCACCTGAAAAGACATACCAAAATAAGATAACCTAAAAAAACAAGCAGGATTGAAAATCAACAAACATTAACTCAGCCTCACACAGTTATATATATATATCATTCATTACTGGACAAATCAGCGTTTTTGAATGAATCTCCTGAATGAATGATTCAATGACTCACTCATAAAGACTTCATTTGTTTCACTACTGGACGAATCAGCACTTTTGAATGAATCTCTTGAATGAATGATTCAATGACTCACTCAAAGACTTCACTTGTTTCATTACAGGATGAATCAGTGTTTTTGAATGAATCTCTTGAATGAATGATTCAATGACTCACTCAAAGACTTCACTTGTTTCATTACTAGATGAATCAGCGGTTTTGAATGAATCTCTTGAATGAATGATTCAATGACTCACTCATTAAGACATTAATTGTTTCATTACTGGATGAATCAGCGTTTTTTAACAAATCTCTTGAATGAATGATTCAACGACTCACTCTTAAAGACTTCACTTGTTTCATTACAGGATGAATCAGCGTTTTTTGAACGAATCTCTAGAAAAAATGTTTCAATGACAAATACATTTTTTTAACAGACACTTGTCGCCACCTACTGGTGTAATGATGTAATGTATAAGGGGTTTTTATATATTATGTATAAACCCCCTAAAATGACTATGAGAGAGATCTCTTACCGTGCCACTTCCCTTTGTAAACGGTGCCGAAGGAGCCCGACCCGATCCTGGAGAGCAGAGGCACCTCGCTGGCCTCGATCTCCCAGTAATAGCTGGAGTCTCTCTTCTCTCGTGGACGCTGGCGACCAACGAACAAACCAGCTCATGTTTCAACCCAGTGACATCACCTTAACTCTATACGGAGCCTTATTCTCCTTACAGAACAGCTTTGGGGGTTCTTTAAGAAACGAATCTGATGATAATGTGTTGATTTGGCTTCTGATTACTCACGATTCTTTTTTCCTGAGCGTTGTTTGAAGGCGCTTTCTCCCTGTGAGCCGGAACCGGGGTTTTGGGCCAGTCGGTCGGGCTTTCATTATGAGGGCTTCCTATGAACGAACGTGACAAAGAACGATGTCAGCCATAATTAACCTTATCCACCTTATTCCCAATTCTTGAATTATGGTTGTAACTTCCGTTAAGCTGTAAAGAATCAGTGAAAGACTCGCTCTATGAACTCAATAACAGTTTTTTTTTCAACTGTGTACAATGAGATGACATTATTCTACTCGCCCTTCACCCAGTGAACATTAAAAGGACATTTTAAAGTTAAAAGCATCAACAAGGTACTTTAAACAGACCATGAATAACCACAAAAGCGCGACTCTTTCCACAGCAATAACGGACGGGTTAAATATCACTGTAGTAATACAGGTGAAACTCGAAAAATGAGAATATCATGCAGAAGTTCATTTATTTCAGTAATTCAACTTAAAAGGTGAAACATATATATTATATAGACACATTACATGCAAAGTGAGATATTTCAAGCCTTTATTTGTTATAATTGTGATGATTATGGCTTACAGCTTATGAAAACCTTTTGAATTTGGGGTTTTCATAAGCTGTAAGCCATAATCATCAAAATTATTACAAATAAAGGCTTGAAATATCTCACTTTACATGTAATGAGTCTATATAACACATTAGTTTCACCTTTTAAGTTGAATTACTGAAATAAACTAACTTTTGCACGATATTCTCATTTTTCGAGTTTCACCTGTATATCTGTATGTTAATTAAGTTAATGCTCATTTACTTCAGCATTGCGTGATACTATTTCAAAGTGATTTCCGTCATTTTGACTGACAATAAATTATATTTTCCTGTGAAAACAAACCTGGATTTAAAGAGAAAAACGAGAGATTCTTCGTGCATCCCAGTGAATTATTAATGGGATATATCGTAAATTAAATCGGGAGAACAGATCACAAAGTGCTGTATGTTGTTCTCGTTCATTCTTTTACGTAATGCAAAAGGGAAAAAAGAAAATAATCATGAGGAAAAGAGCTCTTGCCATAGATGTTCTTGTCATGTTAAAACACCAAGTGTTACGTTATTCTAATGTTATTCTGAAATAAAACATGAAGGGACATTGACGGCTCACCCAGTCAAACTGACGGATCAGCTTTATTTATAGAGCAACCTTATGATTTGAAATGATTCGTTTCAGTGTTTTTGAATAGAACCGGAAGTGCCAGCCATAATTCAGAACGCAGTGAGATCGTCAGGAATAAAGTGGATAACTGTGAAATCTCTGAGGAAAGAGTGAGGAAAAGCCCTTACCTGATTCATCACAGCCCAAGGCTTCCTGTGAGTAAAGAAGGAGAGCACCGTTTAACATATGGACATGTTTGAGAGGAGACACTAGAAGCAGATGTACTGACAGCCTGATCACTCACACGTTAAACACTAGGCCTACCGTCAGGATTCACTAAAGACACGCAGAGAGAAGCGAGCGATGGAAACACCGTTACTTCTGCGGATGATCTTATTGCTTATGCATTTGTAGGAGTTTCCCTTTCAGACGTGATATTTACGGGAGGAGAGTATTTAAATTAATCATGTAACGTGATTTACTTAGTCGGTTTACTGGTTTTAATGCCATTATTTACCGCCCAAAGAAAGCATGTCATAACTAGGGGTGTAATAATATCATGTTACTATATATCGCAATACTAAAATGCAACAATATGTATCGAGGATAGTGACAATAGCTGTATAGTTCACCCAAACTAAAAATTACTGTGTGAGGAAAAATTAAAGTTTTCAGAGTTTTAGTGTCAGTACTACATTAAACTGCTATATATAATGTTGAATATTATGTATAATAATGCAATGGGGGAATATTTGTGGGTCTTGATAATGCCAGATGTCTGACGTTACCAGTAAAAGTGGCCGACATGATTTAAAATATATCTAGTCAGTGAAAGAGTGTAAAATAATTCTGTATTTTCAGCTTCAGAATCATGAATTTTGTTATTCTAGTGTCATTTTGAATTATCATACGAAGTATGAATTATAAATGCTGTAGAAATATTCATGTATTTAAATGAATCATGAAACCTGATTTACTAAGGTTTGAGCTCATTATTTACCGCTCAAAGAAAGCATGTTTTAACTCATTTATCCGCACATATCGATTGCCAAGCCGTGTTGGTCATTATTCAAACGGACTCTCCTCTCGCATCGCTTTTCTGTGGGGCCGCGATCTCATGACCCGGTCAGTGACTCTGGATGGAGAAGCGTCTCACCTGATAAGCGGCCTCGTCCACGGGCTGTGTGGTGCTCGTCATGTGGACGTTAGGCGTAGATGTGGACAGCACTTTATGACTGAGAGACACGCCAGCGGACGGCATGGGGGCGATGTAGTTTAAAGCGTTCGGCGTGGAGTATCTGTGATAGGGACTGGAGAAGGGTTTCCACGTCACCTCGTTGAAACATTAAACATGTGATATATACAGGACATTACAGGAGTTACTAAATATAACAATGAAAGTACTATTCAAATTGTTGAATCAAATGCAAGATAGACTAAAGAAGACACTAGCAAAAGTCAAAACAAGGCTCTTACCAGTACATTACATTCAATCTTGATTGGAAAAAAAATGTATTTGAAAAAAATATCCTGTATTCTGCATTTTTACAGTGTTTCACAGATCAGAGCACATTATAGGTGACAGTTATAATGGCTTGACATCATGTAAACAATGTTGAAAAAATGGATGCAAGTTCACAAGACAAGATCAAGCAACTCTATCAGATTAGTCTTGTGTTTCGTAATGTGGATATACTTCTAAAACAGTGTGTATTTAAATAATTATGGTAATGTTAATTAATGGCTACTTGTGTGTTAGTCAAAATTAGACAAAATTATTATCTGTGATTATCAAATCTCCAGAAATGCTGAACTTTTTAATGCTAATCATTTTAGCACTAAATGGGTAAATATATACATATGATGTACAGTTATTTATAGTGAAACATTTTATAGTCATGCACAATGTTCAGATTTGAAAAAAGTTGGTCTGGTTTTAAAGCAAAAATGTTTTAATACATGTCAGGTTTAGTATTATCGGTAACTATAACTATAAAAACATTTCTGTTAATTGACAAAGCTGAAATAAAAAAAAAACTATAAATATTAGTTGAAAAACTTAGACTAAATGAAAATGAGAAATGTTGCCTTATAAGCTGAAGCACTAAAATTGTTACCTGGAAAAAATAATAAAAATAATTAAACCTAAAAAGCTAAATAATTTTGAAAAAAAACGAACAAAACGACTAAAGCACATAACTAAATGAACCTAAAGTTAAATATAAGTATAAAAATAAAAGCTAATTCAAAATATAAAGTAAAATAACACTAATACAAGGAACTACAAGTATGAGCAAATACCCAGAATACAAGGAACGGAGAGTAAAGTAGGGGGCGTCGTGACACGCTCTGATTCCCAGAGGAACGCTGGACTCGGGTCAGTTCACTACATCTGAGCTAAATATAGACACAGACTCCATTTACCTGAAGGAGAATTTAGAGTTTTGCATCCGACGGGACGAGAGGGGTGGGAGTGACGGAGTGCCGTTCTCTCCGGGAGTCGGGAACAGCCTGGAAAAATAACTAATAACTAATTTCTAAAAGATGGACCACTGAAAGTTTTCCTTAAAAAGCATTATAATTTTGTTTTTTCATCTTTGTGATGGATTCTGCTGCAGAAGAATGGACCTTTGTACCATGCTTTACATGATGACCATTGATAGACATCTACAACGCTCACGGTGCGAGGGCCTCTATGCAAAACTCTTTCTGTGAGACTTCCCTTCATGTCTATCTTCATTTAAATGGAGGAAAGAAGCCTGTTCAGCCTGTCCACATGCTACTGAACACCACTTCACCTAATTTAAAGAACATTTTACTCCTAAATAAAGGTGAAATTTATTATTTTCTGTCTTTTGACAATATTTGCATAAAAAAGTAATCTGATTATGTAATGCACGATACTTGTAATGCGTTACTTTATACGATACATCAAATGGTAATCTAATTTCGTAACACACGTTACTTTTAATGCGTTACTTGGTGCATCAAAAAAGTAATCTGACTATGTAATGCATGTTACTTTTAATGCGTTACTTTACATGTTACATCAAAACGGTAATCTGATTACGTAATGCACGTTACTTTTAATGCGTTACTTTACATGTTACACCCAAATGGTAATCTGATTTCGTAATGCACGTTACTTTTAATGCGTTACTTTACATGTTACATCAAAATGGTAATCTGATTACATAATGCACGTTACTTTTAATGCGTTACTTTACATGTTACATCAAAATGGTAATCTGATTACATAATGCACGTTACTTTTAATGCGTTACTTTACATGTTACATCAAAATGGTAATCTGATTACATAATGCACGTTACTTTTAATGCGTTACTTTACATGTTACATCAAAATGGTAATCTGATTACATAATGCACGTTACTTTTAATGCGTTACTTTACATGTTACATCAAAATGGTAATCTGATTACTTAATGCACGTTACTTTTAATGCGTTACTTTACATGTTACATCAAAATGGTAATCTGATTACATAATGCACGTTACTTTTAATGCGTTACTTTACATGTTACATCAAAATGGTAATCTGATTACTTAATGCACGTTACTTTTAATGCGTTACTTTACATGTTACATCAAAATGGTAATCTGATTACATAATGCACGTTACTTTTAATGCGTTACTTTACATGTTACATCAAAATGGTAATCTGATTACGTAATGCACATTACTTTTAATGCGTTACTTTACATGTTACATCAAAATGGTAATCTGATTACGTAATGCACGTTACTTTTAATGCGTTACTTTACATGTTACATCAAAATGGTAATCTGATTACTTAATGCACGTTACTTTTAATGCGTTACTTTACATGTTACATCAAAATGGTAATCTGATTACTTAATGCACGTTACTTTTAATGCGTTACTTTACATGTTACATCAAAATGGTAATCTGATTACATAATGCACGTTACTTTTAATGCGTTACTTTACATGTTACATCAAAATGGTAATCTGATTACGTAATGCACATTACTTTTAATGCGTTACTTTACTCGTTACATCAAAAAAATTATCTAATTACGTAATGCACGTTACTTGTAATGCGTTATTTTACTTGTTGCATCAAAAAAGTAATCCAAATACCTAATGCAAGTTCCTTGTAATGCGTTGTTACATTAAAAAAGTAATCTGATTACACAAAACCAGCATGGTACAATATAACAGAACATGTATAAACTGTGTTTTTAAGCATTTCTGTGGCTTTTCCAAGACATGAGGTTCTTTTCTAGACCCAGAAACCACTAGCATGAGCAACTAATGCAACCGCTGACGTACATGAGTGTAAAGTGTGTGTGCTGGTGTCTGTGGTTTTGCACACTCACAGCAGCTGTCGGATGTTGCTCCAGTCCACACACATGGTGGGCACTTTGGTGCTGCAATGCTCGTGAAACTTGTATCCGCACGTCTGACATCTGAAGCCATGTAGAAGAAACTTCTGACATATGTCGCAAAAGGCCAACTTCAAAAACGTCTTTCGTACCTGTGAAGGGGGACGGTCAGATGTTAAAGTCACTGTAAAATGACATCAGATCAATTCACGCTCACTGTCTACAGGAACTCACAAAATTGTGCGTGGTCAGCGGGACGTGATCTAAGACTTCGACCAGAAGCTCCTCTCCCACCAGCGAGGTCGAGTCTGTGCTCCAGTCCATACGCAGCTTCTTACTGCACAAACAACATCGGGCTTTCACTCACGGAGCAGTGCATTGACTTTCAGGAGCAAAACTCAGCTTTACAGTTGTGTCTAAATTATTACAGTTATTAAACAGAAGATATTCAGAAGATGCACCAGTAAGAATAAGGGTTTTATTACTTAACATGAACTAACAATGAAAAGCATTTATTATTCTTGGTTGATGCTAAAATCACAATGAAATCAAAATGGACAGCTCTTGTTTTTTTATGTAATTTTGTAGGGTTTATTCTAAAAATGTGCACATTATTATTGTTTTAAATTCCTTGTTTTATTGTTTTAAACATCTCTTCTCTGATGACGAGGGCGGAGCTATAACCTGTCACTCACATGAGATCAGCCAATAGCAAACCACAACCATCCAATCAACTCCCCACAGACACAATCAAGCCCCGCCCACATCTGTTCTGGTTCCAGAAGCGTTTCACTCGATATACGACACTATAGAGAAGAACTAGTGCAACTTCTCTTCCATGCAGACTTTGACTAATTTGAACAAATGGACCTGAGCTGATATGAACTAACAATGAAGATTAAATACTGTAAAAAAATATATATATTGCTCATTGTTAGTTAATATTAGCCAATGCATCATTGTAAAGTGTTTCATGCATTGATCAGCTTTGCTCTGGTCACTGCAATCAACTTACATTCTCTCTGCAAAACTGCTTAAACTCGGTCACAACACTATTTTAAGCCATTAATTGACATGAGCTTTTCCTCCAGGATATCCAAGTGTTCAACATTAAATTCCCAAACGAATCAGAATCGAATTATGTGCTTGTGAAACATCATACCAAATTAGGAAGTCTGCATTAATACCCAGCCCTATCAACTACAGTGGATTAGATGATTGTGATGACGTTACATCACTCTGTAGAGATCCGTGTCCACATGAAAGTCTTTTTCTGATGGTCGATGGCAAAAATACCAAATTAATTTGCATTTAATATAAAAACAACTTTTTATTGGCACTGCATGTTGATAGTGCTCAGTCCTTCTCATTGTATTCCATTTTTATTATAATTTTTTGTGCCACAACTTACAATGTGTGTTCTCGATGGAGCTTGAAGACGGCGCAGCACTCGGGCTGGAGTCCACGCACCGACAGGGCTTTGATGAGGCAGTTGCGCAGCGTCATTCCCGCTCGCACGTTCACCTAATTCAACACAAGTCTCAGATTTCATCACTTCAATGGAGAAGAAGGGTATGAACATGCATGTGAACGTTACATAGATCTTTAGCATTATAGCGACTAGCATTTGTGAGTTTGTAAAAACTAGAGATGCATGATATATATCGGCCAGCATATCGGAAACGCACCGATATATGTTCATTTTTAATGTTATCGGTATCAGCCCGATGAGAAAATATGGCCGATTTATTAAAGCTGATAAATAATGTATTATTTCCTCTTCAGATGCGTCTGTTCAAAATGATGGTTCTGAATTGCTTGAAATAGGATTGAAATCACTTCAAAAAATTACAATACATTTAATACATTTAGTCTGTCATATCGGCTACATAAAATTATAATGAGAACATCATTATTATTGTGTGTTTGGGACATGGCTTTCAATGCAGACTCACTGAGACGTTTGTTTTTGTACAAATGTTTGTTTTTGCTCTTAAAAATTACATAAAAATTTGGATTTAAATTTATCGGCCAATATATCGGTTTCCAAATATAAAGAATTATCGGGCCAAATTTTTATAAATCAGTGCATCTCTACTAAAAACAAACTACTTTTACATCAAGGCACTTCCAACATAAAGGCCCGTTCACACCGAGGACGATACAGATTCGCCACCATGGGTCACATGACTATAAATGATCAAATGACCTCCTTGAAGTGACTTCACATGTGCCCTTCGCTAACGGACTCATCAAGTCAGCTTTATTAATACAGCGCTTTTTACAGCACAGAGGTTCAAAGCAGCTTTACAGAGATAACAAGAAAATAATGCAACAAAGTTTGTTTCCAGAAGAAAATAGCGTCACAGTCCAGCTTCAGTAAGTTCAGTGATGGTTAATTTTTTTTGTTAAAAAGTTATTAATTTAGTTCATTTATATATATATATAGCCACTCTGGAGAAAACCGTGATGTCATCGTCCAGCTCAGTTCAGTTCTCATATAATGGTGTCAATGCAGGAGATAAATAATATTGTTGAATATTAACTTAAATGAAAGTTGGAAGGGATTCAGTCGGTCACTTTTATTGCCCTTCAAGCACGCAAAAACGCCGTTTGGAATCCGCCGATTGTTATAGTAATCGTTCTAGGAGAGAACGGGCCTCAATGTGCAAAAGCACTGAACTAGGGTAAATATTCAAACACGCACTCCATCCTCATCATGAACATGGAAAATAAATAACACAGATGCTGTTGTTGTTACCACAGTCCGCTGCTTGTTGGGCAGGTAGACGCGGATCGTGCCGCTAGCTTTAGAGTCTGGGATTCTCCCATCGTCTGACAATCTCCGGTACGGGAAGTTCTTGAGAATGTTGGGAGACATGCAGGGATCTTCGAACACAGAGTCTTTGCATCCGAACCCGTGACTGGCGCTCTTCCAGGCCCCTTGAACATGCTCCATCACGACAGGCAGCGGCGCACAGGGATCTAGCAGGAGAACAACCGATATAACGGGTCAGCCACACAAACACTATCACACAAGGCATGAAACATGATCTAAGGTTAATAGAAAACTCCATTTCCTACTTCCATTGCTCTCGATTAGTGGCGGCAGCTCTGAAGTGGGTATTGTGTGTGTGTGATGGGACTACGTGACTAGCAGAGAAAACCCTCCAAAACAGCAGGATAACGCTTTATAACTCAACTTTATTTCTAGAGCACTTTCAAAAACCACAATGGGTCCCACAGTGCTGTACATAAAAATAAAAAGTGCATACAACCAAAAATACATAAAAATTGCAACACATTAATCAAAGCTAAGGAAAGTAAGTTTTTATAAACAAGGTCAAGACTTCATTTAATGTCTGCAGTATTACAGCGCGTTACACGTGAGCCGTCAAGGACAAATAACTCTGACGAGAAATCATTCAAAAGAACATCCAAATGTTTTTCAGATTATGATGATAATAATAATAAACTGATAACATTTTGATGATGAATGTGTATCACGTTAGAAGAAGCAAACTTTATCAAAGAAAGAAGGTCAGTCTTTTCATAAAATAATTCTTCACTGTCTAAACAAGAGTATAACGTCCTTTTAATAACACTAAGCATCAGAAACAGCTTGATGAGAATTAAATTACTAGGCTATTTAAAGAGGAGCCATTATGCACAGTCGTGATGTAGTTTCAGGCTCTACTAGAACAGGTTTTCCTGCTTGAATGTTGATTATTTCCTCATATTCTCCATTGTTGCGGCTCCTCTCTTCCCAGTCTGTCAGTAACGCTCTGTTTACTTCCTGTCTCTATGAAGCCCCTCCTTCTGAAAAGCACACTGTGCTCTGATTGGTCGGCTGGAGCAGTGTGTTGTGATTGGTCGAGCGCTTCGAGTGTGTTTAGGAAATCCCTTTCCATAACCGCCAGTTTAACACACTACTAACTAACTCAACCAGGCCCCGCCCCTTTATTCTGCGTATGAATTATTAAAATGAGGAATATTGTGACGTGTTCGTTCCCGGAAGAAACTCAAGACTACAATAGAGGAGTTTCAGGAGTTCAGGAACACTAAGCATCAGAAACACACAAAAAAGTCCAATTTTGAGCTTGATAACAAGATTGAAACCAATGCTTACATGTTCTATTTATTAAATTTCTTTTTTAAAAGGTTCATGTACTGCGTTAGATTAAACTGGGTCATGGCACTTGCATATTGTTGTCCTACTGTTAGTTTAACTGCTTCTTTTGCTCTCATTTGTAAGTCATTCTGGATAAAAGCGACTGCTAAATGAATAAAGTCAGATGCTGAACCTGAAAATGAAACGCAGAGAATCTCTCAGTCATGTGATATTAACCTGCTTTTCAGGACCAAACACCCGACAGAAACATTAATCATCAAGTCTCTGCCGCTAAGAAGAGCAGAAGTGCAGATGGTGACAGATATCTGTCAGGAACTGTTGCTAGCCTGAGACTTACAGTGTCCTGACAGTTATGCTGTGTGTTCTGGTGTTCCTCCAATGAAGGACGCGATGCTTCTGCCCTGGCAGTGTGTGTCGGTCAGATGGTTCGCCCACACCGCACAGTCATGCGAGTTACACAGTATCGGCAGCCAAGACCAATGCATTTCTCACCCGTTCGGCATCCACCTGTTCGCTCTCGGAAAGTAACTGTGCAACTATGTTGGGTTGAACTCGTTCATTGTTCTGCCATCAGGAACCAGTCGAGCAGGTCCGAGCGGCTCACACACACACGCTCATGCTAATCCGACGGTCAACGTGTCAGAAACACTAATTACTCTGTAAAGCATTTCTGTGTCATGCTGAATAATTCTCCCTCATTTCTCTCTGCATCACACATATAATGCAATATCAATGTCAGGTTTACAAACTAAAACATTGCCCTTCATTTACAACAAACATTTCAATGTCACATTATCTTGTTTGTGTGCATTTATAACAATACAATAAAACATAACATATTATAATATAAATGTGCTTGCATTAGATATTAAGTGGGCATTAAGCTTAAGAATGCCATGCCAATGATTTATAAAGTTAAAGCTTTAAAAATATGAATGCTCATTAAATGCAAACATATCTGAAATTTTCAGTAGTTATACAATAAATGCTAAACTGGACTGGTAATGTGTAAGACGATTTTAATAACTCAGCAGCCTGAGAAAAACAGACCTATTTGCAACATCTAATTCTAAAAACACACATTAATATCTTGCCTTTGTTCAAAAGCAGAACTGACCAATAACTTGATCAAACAGAGAAGACTATTTGCATTTTTTTTAGCTATGAAGAGGGCAATAATTCAGAGGACATTGTCACCCAGTTACATTTCATTTGTTCAACCGTTTTAAAAGACTAACGTTATATCACTTTCATTAAACTATGACCCAATTTACCATAACAATATCTATTTACCGACAAAAGACAGAATATTTTCACTACCAATAAGACTCTGATGTTTTGACCTCAGTTCATGTGTTTAGTTACTTTGATACAGCACCTAGACACACACACAGACACACACACACACACACACACACACACACACACACACACACACACAGCTGACTGTATGGCTAGAAAGATTAACAGTGCGTGCTTTAATATAGGCTATTTAACCGTGTTTACAAGCTCAATCAATGATCTTCAGTATAGCACACATCACACAAACACACAATAACAACTGCGATGGATGTTTCACTATAATCTCGCTCGGATCAGCAGCGAGGCGCGATATAATCTGCATGAAATACTGTGCACGCGAAATAAAGAGACTCGCTTTACTCACCAAAGAAAGTTGTTGAATTGTTGATCCGCCATGATTATCGCTACAGGGAGAGTGTGACGTGAGAGTGATGTCATCCGCTTCGTCACAGCTCGCGACGCGACAACAACGCTACTTTTCGCAGACGGTCGCGTGATATGGCAAGCCCGACATACATTCAAACCATGAAATCAAACGACCAATTCTTATTTCGTTTTTTTATGAAATATTGCCGTGTTTATTATACATAATTTACCCGTGCACATCATTCTTGTTTTAAATACATGTGCCTGGTAATCTTGAATCAAAATAACTTCCCCTCCCTGTTGGAGCCACATCTCTTCTCTGATGAGAGTTAAGTGGTGCGAGGGCGGGGCAATCTGTCACTCACATTAGATCCACCAATAGCAAACCACAACCAACCAATCAATTCCCCACGGACTAAATGAAGCCACGCCCTACATTTGTTCCTACTTCAGAAGCATTTCACTCGGATAGGCTATACCACACATTATAGAAGAAAAGACGAGTGCTACTTCCCTTAATGCTGTTTTTAAAGGGGTCATATAATGTCATTTTTGTATAAGCTAGTATGATTCTTTAGGGTCTAAATTAAAAGTTTGTAATATACTTTAATTACAAATTCTCATTAGTATTGTAAGAAAACACTTATTTTACTTGGTCAAAAACAGCTCTGTTTTCAGCACGCTGTTTCAGTGCATATGCCTTTGAGGGTGTATTCACACCTGCATTGTTTGGTTCGATTGAATCGAACTCTAGTTCGTTTCCCCCCTTGGTGCGGACCTTTTGGGCAGGTGTGAATACAGCAATCGAACTCGGGTGCGGACCAAACAACCGAACTGAGACCCAGCTGAAGAGGTGGTCTCGGTACGGTTCCAAACGAACTCTGGTACGGTTCGTTTACGGTGTGAACATGAACCGACCCAATTGCAAGAAAGCACTGCGCCTTTGAGTTAACAGACTTCCGTAGTCGAGAATTTGGCATAATGGTTTGTGTTATTGTTGTTCAAGTGCGAAAGAGAATTCCATTCCGGCGCGCTGTCTGGCCACACGATACTGTTGCGCGTCTTTCTGCGCGTCGTGTGGTGTGTGCATCATTGGAATGGAATGAATGAATGAGTGTGTGCATCAGGACATTCACATACAGAGCGTTCTCTTTAGTCTAATCGCGCATAGATGCAAAAAAAGCTTTTGCAGTTCATACAATGTAACGATAGTTACAATACAAGGATGACGCTGCGTTAAACTGGACAAACTTAATCGCAAGCGTTAACATTGACAGCACTTGTTAGCAGTAGCCTATATACAATAAGATTCTCATTATTTGAATGTGAACATAGCCCCTCTCTATGAATGAAAACTTTATACCTTATCCGTCTTCTGCGCAGTTTCTTCATATTGCGTTTGTACAGAATAACACAAAATTAGTAAAATAACAAATATTGCAGTACGAAATATCTCCATGCTGAGCCTTTTTTGCACTTCCTGATTTCCCTACTTGAGAATCCTTGTCCAATGAATGGACGACCTTAGCACACGTGTGGTTTTGTTTACAAATTTTGGTTCACTTGCAAAAAGAGCAGTGTGAAAGCGAACCGTACCAAAAAAAAAAAAAAAATTTATTTGGTCCGGACCAAAGCAAGTGAACTATCGGACTTTCCTGGTGTGAATACACCCTAAATGATGAGCTTTGCTCACCCCGCCTCTCTGTTCTGTGCGTACACAGTGTGTAACACATAGACTGTAAAAAAAGATGGACGACGCCCCTTCGCTCTTTTCCATTGGAGAGAACTGAAGCCGCCAGAGTCCCGATATGGCGCTGACATATTGGAACTTGAGTCTGCGCAGTAGCGTTTTCGGGACCAGTCATGCGCAGTCGTGAGCAGGAAGTAAAGCCGCGAAATCAAGGCCCCGCCCTCACTCTCGCTGAATCAATCGCAAGCACACGCCCCGCACTTTTCTTAAGTGGCCTTGTCTGCTCCATTCCTCGCCAATGATGTCTGCTGATTGTAGTACCTCATTAAAATAAGGTAAATACAACTACTAACCACATATTCAAACATTATGAAAAAAAGTCTGTTGGTGCTTCAGTTACTACTTCGCACAGAGAACCTGTCAATCACAGCTGTCAATCATGATGTCACAGCACCGTTTTTATAGCATCAAATAACTAACTAAAAACTAACTTATTTTAAAAACAAACACTTGAAATTACATCAACGTGATAGAAACTACAGTAAATGACAGAAACTATCTTTAGAAAAAAGATATGTGAAGTGTAATTTAATTATTTTGTTGGTCTCACGTCCTGTTGAATAACATGGGGAGGCGGGGCTTATGAGCTATACTAGGACCGGTCACCGGGGGGCGATCGAGACGTTTTGGCTTCACTTTTGAGGGCTTGTGCGGCACGCTTGGTCTAACCAAGCGGCAACCTCCCAGTCTCTCTCTTGAAACCAACACGGAAGTGAATTAAACTGCAATTCATCGACTGACCACTTGAGGCAGGCTGCAGAAGTGAGTCAAATCTGCATCTCCCCCATGTTAAAATGCCCAACTTTACAGCAGAAAAAAACATGTTTACAGCCTGGAGCAAAAAGTGGTTTTGGTCTTGATAGCTTATTTTACCCTTCATGACAACTGTGAGGGGGGTGAAATTTTTTACAACTCATCCGTTTAAATGATATTAAGCCTGCATAATTAAGGGCGTGGCCACTTGAGTGACAGGTGGATTGCGGCCGTTTGTCTGTCACTCTCAGCTAATTCCAGCAGCTGCTGTACTTGCCATCTCTGCCGTGTTTGTGCTTTTTTCGGAATTATTTCATACAATTTAATACACGTATTATACCTTCGCCCACGCCGTTGGATTCCGTTGTTGTCGAGTATGGAGAGAAAAACCATCGCTGTATTTCCAGTTGTTTTCCTCGCATGCACTAACGTTAATGGATGTCTGACCTGGAGGTCCTTGCTAAAAAAGTCTATAGATATAGAGACCACACTCGTTATGCCGTACTGTTGCTCTCACGGAACAGATATGCTTATTAAACTTTTTAGTGTTAAATATAAAGTACCGTCAGATGCAATCCTGCAGGTGTCAGTGCTCTCCGTCCATGCAGTAACGTTAGATGCACTCCCTTAAATGAGCGGGGATTTCTAGTGCATAACTTGAACTTCTGAGGTAATATCTTTGGTTTAACCCTTTTGAGAAATTGAGAGGCAGCCAAAATCAGATTTTAAAATGGACTGAACAAAGCTCTTTACGAACTTGACGTGCGATGCCCTGCTGACTGACGTGTGCGCATGAATTACTGTCACGCACAAGCTCAGAGCAATGTTGTAAGTTACTGCATGATAATACATTTTTATAGCAGACTAATAATACATCACGATACACAGTCTCACTTTTAGTTACGTCTTTTAACTATTATAATATTTCGAAGGGCAAAAACATGAACTTTACCTATTGGCTTTAATTTTTCAATCAGCTGTCACTTTAACGCGAGGCCAGTAGCTCCACCCACGTCCTGCCTTTTTGCCCATTTTCTGTTATCCGGTAGTGACGAGAGGTGACGCGCTGCCAAGATGGCGACGGCCGGCCCCGCCCACTTTAGGCTTCAAAAATGCTCTTCAGAAACCTACGGGTAACGTCACGGACACTACGTCCATATTTTTTTACAGTCTATGGGTGTAACACAATAACACAATAACCATAACGCGTTGTTCAGTATAAACGTGGGATTATGAATTATATTGAGAACATCATACATAGAAAACATGCCGTAATGTACCCTAAGTGTAAACAGACGCATTCATTGTGAAGCGTGCAGCTAGCGATTTGCAAAGATTAATATAAATATTAATATAAAGTTTAATAAAACGTTACACTCACTTCAGTTGTTCTAGAGGTTCAGCAGGAACACGAATAGCTGGTACCGATCATTTATTCATGAGCAGCTTCTTAGCAAAACCAGCTGTATACTGACCCTCCTTTATAAAGCAGTCTGGTGTGTGAAATGATTCGCGCAAACATGAAAGCATTGACGTTGCTCGTGGGGAATAATACCTTCGAAAACAAACTCAGCCACTGCGTCTTCAGCGGTTCGGATTTAGGAACATTAAAATGACTGCTGTGTTCGTTATTGCACCCAAGAACAGAACACCACAATCGCTTAGACGCCATTCTGCTTATAGACAGTGCTCCAGCATATCAACAATGAGCGCGCCGGTCCGCGCGGACTATGATTGACAGCTGGCTCACGAGCGAGGGCGGGTCTGTGTTGAAACGTTGCTGTCGGTTGCTGTCAATCAACAATCGTGGGAGGGGCTTCCGAGCTTGTGACGTCACAAGCTCGAACGGCTTGATTTGAGGCAGGGGAAAACATATAAGGAGATTAAAACAAAAACACTGGATGGATTTTTATCATTTTATGATGGTTGTGTACAGACACTGCCAACACACATTTCAGTACAATCAACTTGTAAAAGTGCATGTACCATTATATGACCCCTTTAAAGGATGTCCTATTATGCCCCTTTACAAAGTATTGATTCTGTTTTTGGGGTGTACTAGAAGATGTTTTCATTGTCAGTATTGTTCATTATTTTTGGTGTTCGATGAAGCCCCTCCTTCTGAAATATGAAATGAGTTGTGATTGGTCAGTTGGCCCATTGTGCTGTGATTGGTCAGCTTGCCCAGTGTGCTGTGATTGGTCAGCTGGCTTAGTGTGCTGTGATTGGTCAACTGGCTCAGTGTGCTGTGATTGGTCAGCTGGCCCAGTGTGCTGTGATTGGTCAGCTGGCCCAGTGTGCTGTGATTGGTCAGCTGGCTCAGTGTGCTGTGATTGGTCAGCTTGCCCAGTGTGCTGTGATTGGTCAGCAGCCCCAGTGTGTTGTGATTGGTCAGCTGGCTCAGTGTGCTGTGATTGGTCAGCTGGCCCAGTGTGCTGTGATTGGTCAGCTGGCCCAGTGTGCTGTGATTGGTCAGCTGGCCCAGTGTGGCCCAGTGTGCTGTGATTGGTCAGCTGGCCCAGTGTGTTGTGATTGGTCAGCTGGCTCAGTGTGTTGTGATTGGTCAGCGGGCTTAGTGTGCTGTGATTGGTCAGCTGTCCCAGTGTGCTGTGATTGGTCAACTGTCCCAGTGTGCTGTGATTGGTCAGCTGGCCCAGTGTGCTGTGATTGGTCAGCTGGCCCAGTGTGCTGTGATTGGTCAGCTGGCCCAGTGTGCTGTGATTGGTCAGCTGCCTCAGTGTGCTGTGATTGGTCAACTGGCCCAGTGTGCTGTGATTGGTCAGCTGGCTCAGTGTGTTGTGATTGGTCAGCTGGCCCAGTGTGCTGTGATTGGTCAACTGGCCCAGTGTGCTGTGATTGGTCAGCTGGCTCAGTGTGTTGTGATTGGTCAGCTGGCCCAGTGTGCTGTGATTGGTCAGCTGGCCCAGTGTGCTGTGATTGGTCAGCGCTCAGCGCGTATTCAGGAAAGGTCTTGCCCCTTCATAACCGTGAGCTCAGATGTTAATGTTAACAATGGTGTCAATTTTAAACCATTTTGACCCCGATCCAGACCCTGACAATGTTAATGAACAAGAGGATCATGCAGAACGGATTTCACAGGACAGTTTCACAGGACGTTTAGTTTAGTTTAGTTTAGTTTAGTTTAGTTTAGTTTAGTTTAGTTTAGTTTAGTTTAGTTTAGTTTAGTTTAGTTTAGTTGATTTGTATAGCACATTTAAAAACAACATGCTTTGGCCAAAGTGTTTTCCATTAAAACAACAACATGTTATCCATCATTTAATCATATTTGTCTGAAAACTATGGTAATACAAACAGTAATTGATCACAAAATCATGGATCATTTTCCTAATAGTACAGTCATTTTATGAAAAAAGGTTGAACAAATTGCAACAGAAGCAAACTCAACTGATTTTGTATCCTCAATATGTCCTGAGTAAGGGAAAAAAAGCCCAGAAGAATCCCATTAGGGGAAAGTTTCGAAAAAGACCCAATATAGTCTATTCATACGCCTATTCATTCGGTTTCTCACGTGAATAGGATGTACATGGGCAAACAGTGCATAATCAAATTACGTATGTGCTAATTTGCATAAATACCACAACAGATCTAAACATTGGGTATAGCCAGGTGAAGATGTCTTGTAGAACCTTGTTGATGTATAACAGTAAAATACTTAATGTTAAGGTCTGAAGGGAACCCATTTAGGCTACCCATGAGCATTAATGCATAGAGGAAGTCAGAAGTACTTTAGAAACCAGCCTTTATTAATTATTGTTGCAGAGATGGGGTTTGTGGCTGGGGCCGTGGGACTGTTTCTGGGGGGCGAGTTTGAGGGAAGAACAGGAGACACACGGGTAAGGAGAAATAAAAAGTGTCTGGATCAAACAATCAAATTAATCCAGGAGAAACAAAAGGAAATCTTTCTTACCTGAGTGACAGTTGAGTGACAGCTTGTGGACCTTGAATGATTGACTGAATCTCTGCCCCTTATGGGGACATTTGTTTGCCTCTATAGTCTTTTACTGTAAGATGTCAACAAGATTCTACAAGACCTTTTCACCTGGCTATACCCAATGTTTAGATATGTTGTGTTATAAAATGACTCTGTTTTTTATTTACTCAGATATGCCCTGTTGTATTATAACTATTATTTATATTTTTGTATATCCAAAGATTGTAAGATAATATTTGGCTGTGTACGAGCTGTTATTAGATACCAGTACCACAGTTGTGTTGTTGTAAAAGAATAATATTAATAATAATTAAAACATTTTAAAAAAAAGATATGTTGTGTTATTTATGGAAATTAGCACATACGTAATTTGATTATGCACCGTTTGCCCATGTTAACAAACAATTTAAAAAAACTTGTAATATATTTTTTGTTTGTCTTGATGTAAGTAATCAACTCATAATTTTCATGATGATATCTAAAGGTTACATTTTTTTTACCCTATTCACGTGAGAAAAAGTATGAATAGGCAAATGAATAGGCTATATTTGGGTCTTTTTCTAAACTTTCCCCAAATGGGATTCTTCTGGGCTTTTTTTTTACTTACTGAGGATACAAAATCAGTTGAGTTTGCTTCTGTTGCAATTTGCTCAAGGTTGACCCCCAATTTTGGCTTAAAATGACGGACTATAAGGGCAGTGAATAGTCTTACAAAAGCTCCAGTAGACTCTACATCAATACTGTAAGTTAGGGGTCAGAGAGTCTCTGTGTTTGGGTTGGGTTGCCATAAAGAACCCTTTACACTTTGTGAAACAACAAACTCAAATGTTTGATCTCTTTGCCATGTTAAATGGAACTAGGTTTGTATGGGTTTGGTAGTTTTGGATCCAAACACTATATGTTGGGTTTGCCAAAGTCCCTTTCAAAGAAAACCCTAACGCTACGACACAGTAGAGCTTTACATCCAAAACATTCAGCACTGATTTCGATTTGAGTTGCATGAGTGATAGATTCTCATTATGTTTTAGCAGGTTACACTTTTACTTTTGAAAATGTTTTAAATATGATGATTTGTTCTGGGAAACAATTAATCACGATTAATCGCATCCAAAATAAAAGTTTGTGTTTCATAATATATGTGTTTGTGCTGTGTATAATTATTTTATAGGATATATATTTAAGAATTATTTTATTTATATATAAAACATTTATATATATAAGTTATGTATGAATATATATACAGTATATACATGCAAATATATATATTTTTAATATATACATGCATGTGTATTTATACATACAAAATAATTATACACAGCACACACACCCTATATTATGTAAACACAAAAACACAAACTTTAATTTTGGATGTTGCTCAGCTCTAGTTCTATTATTTACTAGCTTTTTATGTATTTTTTCAGATGATCCATACACTGGAACTTACAAAAAACTTTTTTTTCTGACATAACAGTGCCACCACATGGCCACAGCAACACATTACTTCAAGACTTGCATGATTTATAATCTCTTCCAGATATTGTGCATACAAATCATTAAATGAAACATAATTACACAACATCTCATGAGTCCAGTATTACACAATGACTGTCATAACTGTTCAGTTTTGCCCTATATAGACTGTTATGGGATGCATGATGATCTATTCAAATTCAATGCAAGAGTTTAATTTTGTTTTGATCCAAGATGTAAGACAAAAGATTACATTTAAAGCAAGATCATAGTGACTTCCACTGCATTCTAACATCATCTTCAGCTATTGTCGTGTAGAGAACAGATTATTCCTCACCTGAGTCAGGAAGGGCTGCTGAAATGCATCCGTGAGATCATCTTCTCGATCATCACACGCTCTGGATCCGCTCTCCTTGCCCGCATCCTCAGTGGAGTACAGCTGGACAAACACAAATCATTCAGGAGGAGGTTTTTCCTATGTGTAAATCCAAGGAAAGGCACTTCTTCTGCTGATGTGCTTGAGCTGCGGCTCAGAGTCAGATAAAAGCTTCTCTCTCTCTCTCTCTCTCTGTGTGTGTGTGTGTGTGTGTGTGTGTGTGTGTGTGTGTGTGTGTGTGTGTGTGTGTGTGTGTGTGTGTGTGTGTGTGTGTGTGTGTGTGTGTGTGTGTGTGTGTGTGTGTGTGTGTGTGTGTGTGTGTGTGTGTGAATCCCAGGACATCTCAGATGCTCTCAGAGGCGGAGAGAACCGAGAACAGATTTAAGGTATTCCCTCAAGCTTGCATCATCTGAAGACAACAGAAAATACAGCAGTATCAAGGGCTCAGGTGCAGATATCACTTCTATATATATGATCATTTATATTTCTCTCTCACAATATTATTGATCTCCTGCATTGACAACATTATATGAGAACTGAACTGAGCTGGACGATGACATCACGGCTAAATGAATAACTTTTTTTTTACAACAGAAATGAAGCACTGAACTGACTGAAGCTGGACTGTGACGCTATTTTCTTCTGGAAACAAACTTTGTTGCATTATTTTCCTGTTATCTCTGTAAAGCTGCTCTGAAACACTCTGTGTTGTAAAAATTGCTTTGTAAATAAGGTAGGTAGGTTAACTTTATTGTCCCAAAGGGGAATTTTTGATTGGGCACAGTGCAGAGTTGCTTCATAAATTAAAAAAACATAAAAGACATCACACATCACGAAAACACATCAACAAGAACCTGAGAAGAGAAGAAAAAGACAAATGTGACTTGATATATTTGAGCCACACGCAGGAATTTGTTTCATCCCATGTTCATTAGCAGCAATTATCTTTGTATTTTGTATCTTAATATTTGTTATATTATTGTAAAGATATATGTTGATGATACAGAGCTGAACCACCTTAACAGTGAGAGACCGCAGCTCAGAGTATTGATCCTGCTGGAATATTCTCCATCAGTCAGTCGAGTCTGCTGTAAAAGCCTTCAGGACAGCAGTCTCTCTCTCTCCCTCTCTCTCTCTCTCTCTCAAATTCAAATTTAAGTGCGATTGGAAAGGGATCGTTCTTTGATCGCTTTCTGTATGTAATTTAATCACAGTTTAAATAAGATAATTTTCATCCTACTAAGAGAAACGACGTGAAGTTGATAGTTTAGTCACTGGCTTGATTTACTGATGCATAAACAGAACGATTTTGAGAGAAAGATTACCTGTCTGAACTGAATAATTACACATCAGAAATCACAGATCATTATAATAAACATGATTACTTACATGTTTGTGGTGTTGCTGGCAGATCCATATCTAAAAGTCTGTCTGCTCTGCAAAGCCTGCGCCGAAATTGCCACTGATTTGCCAAATAATCCCCAGTGAAATGCACCGAATACAAACTAATAATGCACTGCTGAGACTTGCACATTGTTGAGAAGAACCCCACACTTTGCTAGCATTAGGATCATTTGGAAGGAATCATATACACTCACCGGCCACTTTATTAGGTACACCTGTCCAACTGCTCGTTAACACTTAATTTCTAAGCAGCCAATCACATGGCGGCAACTCAGTGCATTTAGGCATGTAGACATGGTCAAGACAATCTCCTGCAGTTCAAACCGAGCATCAGTATGGGGAAGAAAGTTGATTTGAGTGACTTTGAACGTGGCATGATTGTTGGTGCCAGAAGGGCTGGTCTGAGTATTTCAGAAACTGCTAATCTACTGGGATTTTCACGCACAACCATCTCTAGGGTTTACAGAGAATGGTCCGAAAAAGAAAAAACATCCAGTGAGCGGCAGTTCTGTGGGCGGAAATGCCTTGTTGATGCCAGAGGTCAGAGGAGAATGGCCAGACTGGTTCGAGCTGATAGAAGGGCAACAGTGACTCAAATAACCACCCGTTACAACCAAGGTGGGCAGAAGAGCATCTCTGAACGCACAGTACGTCGAACTTTGAGGCAGATGGGCTACAACAGCAGAAGACCCCACCGGGTACCACTCATCTCCACTACAAATAGGAAAAAGAGGCTACAATTTGCAAGAGCTCACCAAAATTGGACAGTTGAAGACTGGAAAAATGTTGCCTGGTCTGATGAGTCTCGATTTCTGTTGAGACATTCAGATGGTAGAGTCAGAATTTGGCGTAAACAGAATGAGAACATGGATCCATCATGCCTTGTTACCACTGAGCAGGCTGGTGGTGGTGGTGTAATGGTGTGGGGGATGTTTTCTTGGCACACTTTAGGCCCCTTAGTGCCAATTGGGCATCGTTTAAATGCCACGGCCGACCTGAGCATTGTTTCTGACCATGTCCATCCCTTTATGGCCACCATGTACCCATCCTCTGATGGCTACTTCCAGCAGGATAATGCACCATGGCACAAAGCTCGAATCATTTCAAATTGGTTTTCTTGAACATGACAATGAGTTCACTGTACTAAAATGGCCTCCACAGTCACCAGATCTCAATCCAATAGAGCATCTTTGGGATGTGGTGGAACGGGAGATTCGCATCATGGATGTGCAGCCGACAAATCTGCGGCAACTGTGTGATGCCATCATGTCAATATGGACCAAACTCCCTGAGGAATGCTTCCAGCACCTTGTTGAATCTATGCCACGAAGAATTGAGGCAGTTCTGAAGGCAAAAGGGGGTCCAACCCGTTACTAGCATGGGGTACCTAATAAAGTGGCCGGTGAGTGTATATCATATCATATTATTGATTATTGATATTTTTCTGTGACGTCATAAGTCTCCATTTCTCAGATCCTGTCGTTTTCTGGCCTTGGTTTCAATAAAAGCTGTTTTTGGAATAACAAAAACTTACAGGGTATTTTTATAGTAACAAACTCTTGACTGTCAAAAAATCAAGGGAAATTTGTATTCTCAGTTCATGAGTTTTTGCCTGTTGCTTGAACACATTTTGCAAAACTTCGCTCATTGTGCCAAAACTCTACACACAAGTAAACATGACACAACACTGGGAAATATACCATTCATATCTGTGTCGATTGAAACACTACTATCAAAACCTAACATTCCTTTGTCAAAATGTAACTCTGATGACAAAATGACACATACTTGCATCATATGCATACACTTTCAGATCAGGGGTAACACACTAGTCTACTTTATATAAAACACTGCAGCCTTTGATTTTCACTGTTTATTCAGAAGGCATATTTTCAGGAGGCACATTTTCAAACAACCAAAAAAGCAAATAGGCCTACTCAATATTGTACATTGCAGCACTGTACATTGCAGTAACATGAATTCAGATAAAGCAAAAAAAAAATTTATAATAATAGAAAAAACACTATGCTGTAAACACAGAAAATCATGGCGATTGTGCATACGTGGGTTCATATTTCCCCCGTGCTGCCCCGGGACGTGCACAATTGCCCTTTGGCCAATTACATTACGACCCTGTCGTCTTGTTTTGCTCAGGTCGAATCCAGCTTCATCAATGAAAATGAATTCATGACGCTGTGCAGCTCCATCCATGACCAAGATTCTCTGTAACAAAAAAAACCATATTACTGCACTACAGTGCTACACATACAGAACCCTCACCCCATCACACAGGTACCCGTGTAGCTCTCCGAATGGATCCATGTGGTACTGATATGATATTCAGCTGCTTTTGGATTTCACCATGTAAAGGACAGTTACACTTACCCGTACATATTCAGCTCAAAGTCCTTTGACCCTGACACTGGTCCTCTCAAATGGGACCCTGTAGAGCTGCTTCATTGTGATGTTGTGTTTTCCCAAGATGCGTCTGATGGTGGTGATGCTCACATGGTTTATATTGTTGAACACTCGCCTGTCTGCAAGTATTTTCTATTATCGGTAGCTGGTGGAGACGGATACCATTGTCTGCCCTTACTAGGTCCTTAACGGCGAGTTCCTGCTGTAGTGTGAACAGGCGTTGGCGTCCTCCCCCAGAAGGTCTTCTAGTCATTCTAGAGAAATACAACCACAAATTGTCATCGGTTTGCTTCTTTTCTTACATTACTTTACTGTATATACTGTATCATCCACTGTACTGAAACATCTCAACATACTGTAATCATCATGGTATGTTTCACAAAAACTACCACTTTGGCTGCAAAAGGTGCATTAGCGCCCTGCAATACCCTGTACACCTGATGTGGTAATGTGATATGCAGTCCAGTGCTGTAAATAATAGTAGAGTAGAAGGTAGAGAGGTGAAGACATACCGGTTTTCTAGTCGGAATGTTCTTATTACAGATGCCACTGTGAAGCGGCTTAAATGTGGGGGGACTCTCTGCCCACCTTCCCTCATAGTCAGGCCATGGTTGATGACATGGTCCACCAAAGTTGCTCTTCATCAGAAATAGGGGTCCGTGCATGGCCTCTTCGACCTTGACCTCCTCTTCCTCTTCCTCTACCTCTGCCTCTTGCTCTCCCTCCATCCATGCTTGCAAAGTTCTTGAAATGGCTAAACTGTGGGCTTTTTGTAGCTGGCTGATTGGTGTTCAGGTTTGCAAGTAAGTGCCTTCAAGTGTGTATTTGAGTGGTTTCAATAACCCGATGTGTTTTGTATTTTGGATACATGTGTTTTCCAAATGGCACCCTGAGATTTCATTTTTGAACGAAGTGTCTTATGTATGTCTTAAATAGAGTGTAGTATGCAGGACCAAGTGTGTTGCAGAATTGCAACTAGAGTGCAAAGCAGCGCTTTTGTTCAAGGAATGGGTAGGCTACATGTGTTTGAGGTATGGTAACAAAAGCTTCAAGTTGTGTAACTTTAGTCTAAGCATGGGTCTATAGTGTTCAAGCAATGGGCAAAAACTGTAATGCAAATAAAAATGAACAAATTAGAAAAAATTCTGTATGTCTGGAAAACCAGGAAAGAAAAAGTGTGTGTGTGTGTCATACATGTCTCAGGTGCATTCCTATAAAATACATAGAGACAAGAACACAGAAATAAATAAACAGATGTTGGTCAGCTGGAGTCAGTCGTGGACGAAAATCTTAATGTATTATTTATTTCCAAACACTGTAGTGCAGAAGTATGAATAATTTATTTGGATGGCTATCTAAATGTGTGTGTACGTGTGAGTGTGTGTGTGTGTGTGTGTGTGTGTGTGTGTGTGTGTGTGTGTGTGTGTGTGTGTGTGTGTGTGTGTGTGTGTGTTGAGTTTGTGTGTGTGTGAGAGAGAGAAAGAAAGTGTGTGTTTAAGATAGTGTGTGACAAAAAAGTGTGTGTTTAAGAGTGTGTGATGGTGTGTGAGAGAGTGTTTGTCTGAGTGTGTGTGTGAGAGAGAGAGAGAGAGAGAGAGAGAGAGAGAGAGAGAGAGAGAGAGAGAGAGAGAGAGAGTGTGTGTATGAGTGTGTGAGAAAAAGGCAGAGACAGAGAGAAAGAGAGTGTGTGTGTGAGACAGAGAGAAAGAGTGTGTGTGTGTGTTTGAGAGAGAGAGAGAGAGAGAGAGAGTGAGTGAGTGAGTGAGTGTGAGTGTGTGTGTGTGTGTGTGTGTGTGTGTGTGTGTGTGTGTGTGTGTGTGTGTGTGTGTGTGTGTGTGTGTGTGTGTGTGTGTGTGTGTGTGTGTGTGAAAAAGAGAGACAGAGAGATAGTGAGAGAGAGAGAGAGAGAGAGTGTGTGCGTGTGAGAGAGAAAGGGAGAGACAGAGTGTGTGTGTGTGTGTGTGTGTGTGTGTGTGAGCGCAGAATGAGCGGGCCGTGTGCAGAGCTCAGATGTGGGCGGGGCTCCAGGATTCGGTACCGTGCGCAAACCGCGTGTGGCGCAGAGACTGAGAGGAGGAACCGAAAATAAACAGCAACGAGTCACGTCGCCGAGGTGAGTTCCCTTTACGTGCGAAAACACGACATTTAACTCGACGCATATAGTGTGGTGACACCGTCAAGGTCTCGGAGAGAATCTCCGCCGTCTCGAAACGCCACGGGTGTGTTTTTAAGGCGAATCGTTCAGGCTAAACGTGTCCAGAAAGACACAGAAGTGTGTTTTCTGACGGCGCACTTTGGCCTAAACTGCGACAGGCTGCGCGCGGGAAACTCGTTCATCGAGGCGGCCATTATCGCGACGCTAATGTGCGAAAATAGCCAAACGCGTGGCTGAAGGATAGATATAATGTCGTCGTGGGACTGGATGTGTGTGAGAGAAAGGGTCTGTGGGAACCAGCCTGATGGACCGGGTGAGTGAGGCCAGAAATCAGCCCTGAGGAAGACTATTGCTGATCTTCCTCAGGGCTTCATCTCACACGATCAGCTTGTTTTGATTCTTTCCAGTGCGGGGAGATTCAAAGACACTTGCTGTTTGAAGTGACTCGGTGTGTTTATTAGCATAGCATTTCTGTTCACAATAGGCGCGTTTGAACGCTTGAATTCGTTGTGTTTTTTTTGTGGCATCGTTCCGATTCAAAACATTACATTCGCACCGATTATAATCGAAAACCCTCTCCAAATTGTAGGTTTCAGCACGTTTAAATAGTTTATAGAGAGCATAACGTGATTTGTAAAAGGTGACAGTTGTTTTGAAGTCCGATTCGTGAACGAATGAGTCGATTCTCTTTTCAAGGAATCGGCTGAATCTGTTTCCGAGCCGTTCTCGAATGAACAACTCGCTGAAACCAATTCAATTCAGAAGGCTTTATTGGCATGACCATAAACATACATTTTGTATTGCCAAAGCATGAAAACAACAGAAAATTATTTCGAACATGAACATTTAGTAAAGCTTATGTGATTCGTGAACGAATGAGTTGATTCTCTTTTCAAGGAATTGATTGAATTTGTCCGAGCGGTTCTCGAATCATCAACTCGCTGAAACTGATTTTATTTAATTCAGAAAGCTTTATTGGCATGACAAAAAATACATTTTGTATGGCTAGAAGCATTAAAGGGGTGGTTGATTATGATTTCACTATTCTAACTGTAGTTAGTGTGTAATGTTGCTGTTTGAGCATAAACAAAATCTGCAATGTTCAAAGCAAAGGGAGAGATTTGCTTTTAAGGACTTCAACAAATGGCTAGTAGGGACTACACAACTTCCTCTCGGGTTAGTGACATCACCAAACCTAAAATTTACATAAACCCCACCCCCGGGAACACAGTCCATGTTGAGGAGAGGACATGTGTGAGTTCTAACACAAATTACATATTAGTGCTTGTCTGCATGAGGTAATCCGAGCTGCTAACATACTAGCTCTTGAAGCTCCGCCCCTGCTAACATACGAGCTCTTGAAGCTCCGCCCCCTGTGCCGGGAGGCGATATTTTTTTTCACAGGATGGTAGGGGAAGACTCATGAATATTCATTAGGGAACTCATCCCTGATTGGTCTTAACCCCAGTGATGGGTAGGTTTAGGGGCGGGGTTAGGGGTAAGTCATCAGACCCCCAGTGACGGGTAGGTTTAGGGGCGGGGTTAGGGGTAGGTCATCAGACCAATCAGGGATGAGTTCCCTAATGAATATTCATGAGTCTTCCCCTACCATCCTGTGAAAAAAAATATCGCTGCCGGGAGAAGCAGCTCATTTGCATTTAAAGTGACACACACGAAATGACGTGTTTTACTGTCCCTCAAAAAGGAACAATTTTAACATGCTTTATAAAAATATCTGTAGGGTATTTTGAGCTAAACTTCACACACACACTCGCTGGGGACATCAGAGACTTATTTTATATCTTGTAATATTGTAAAAAGGGCATTCTCTACAGTCAAATATTACTCATTCGACTTGTGTTAGGCATGTTTGAACAGCATGTAGTTTGATTCACTGATAAATTTTTTTTTTAGCTCTTTATTTTTATGATCATCACCTTATATTAAATATCCATCATAACTCTGATGTTGAGACGGGAACGGCTTTGTTCAGACCTCTTAACACACCTTATATCAGTGTGTGTTCATGAACTCGAGTGTGTGTTTCTCTCAGTCGTAGGGTGCACTCTGAGGCTATGAGTGTGTGTGTGTGTGTGTGTGTGTGTGTGTGTGTGTGTGTGTGTGTGTGTGTGTGTGTGTGTGTCATGAACTCGAGTGTGTTTCTCTCAGTTGTAGGGTGCAGTCTGAGGCTATGAGTGTGTGTGTTCATGAACTAAAGTGTGTGTTTCTCTCAGTTGTAGGGTGCAGTCTGAGGCTATGAGTGTGTGTGTTCATGAACTCCAGTGTGTGTTTCTCTCAGTTGTAGGGTGCAGTCTGAGGCTATGAGTGTGTGTGTGTTCATGAACTCAAGTGTGTGTTTCTCTCAGTTGTAGGGTGCAGTCTGAGGCTATGAGTGTGTGTGTTCATGAACTGGAGTGTGTGTTTCTCTCAGTTGTAGGGTGCAGTCTGAGGCTCTGAGTGTGTGTTCATGAACTGGAGTGTGTGTTTCTCTCAGTTGTAGGGTGCAGTCTGAGGCCCCATCCACACTACTGCGTTTTAGTTTAGAAACGGATAATTAAAACGAATACGATCTCCGTCCACACCAGCGTTTTATCTGCGTATTAGAATTTATTTCCGTCCACATTAAAACGACTGAAAACGCGGATCACGTGACCATTCACCAACACTGGGCATGCGCGTGCCGGTGTAAACACAACTTCATTGATAAAATTATCCCACCATGCTCTGGGTTAACCCCAAACCGACGCTCCATGTACGGTCAACGCCGCCGCTGCACACGGGAATTGTCACAGATCGCTCGAATAATAGCTTGACTCCGGCGCATGTAGACAGTTATAGCGCTGTAAAATGCAGAATTTACTTGTACAACAGCGGCTAGCAAAGATGTGCGCCACGACTGATGACACCCAATCATAGAGCCGAGCGTGAGCCTCTACTACGTCGTCGTTTCTAAAGTCCTCCGTTTTGACCCGTCTACACTAAAACGCCCTCCGGAGATTCAAAACGAAAAACGGATCGGCAGCGTTTCTAAACTTCTCCGTTTTGGGTCTCCGTTTTTGCCGTTTTAGTGTGGACGGGAGGTGCAAACGTAGCAAAAGGTCTCCGTTTTTAAACGAAAACGCAGTAGTGTGGACGGGGCCTGAGGCTATGAGTGTGTGTGTTCATGAACTCGAGTGTGTGTTTCTCTCAGTCTGTGTTTCTCTCAGTCGTAGGGTGCAGTCTGAGGCTATGAGTGTGTGTGTTCATGAACTAAAGTGTGTGTTTCTCTCAGTTGTAGGGTGCAGTCTGAGGCTATGAGTGTGTGTGTTCATGAACTCGAGTGTGTGTTTCTCTCAGTTGTAGGGTGCAGTCTGAGGCTATGAGTGTGTGTGTTCATGAACTCGAGTGTGTGTTTCTCTCAGTTGTAGGGTGCAGTCTGAGGCTATGAGTGTGTGTGTTCATGAACTAAAGTGTGTGTTTCTCTCAGTTGTAGGGTGCAGTCTGAGGCTATGAGTGTGTGTGTTCATGAACTGGAGTGTGTGTTTCTCTCAGTTGTAGGGTGCAGTCTGAGGCTATGAGTGTGTGTGTTCATGAACTGGAGTGTGTGTGTCTCTCAGTCGTAGGGTGCAGTCTGAGGCTATGAGTGTGTGTGTTCATGAACTCTTGTGTGTGTTTCTCTCAGTTGTAGGGTGCAGTCTGAGGCAATGAGTGTGTGTGTTCATGAACTAAAATGTGTGTTTCTCTCAGTTGTAGGGTGCAGTCTGAGGCTATGAGCAGGGAACTACACTAACATTTTCCACTGGTGGCACTTGCGCTACTAACTTTTTCAGTTACTAGCGCAAAACATGATTTGGTCGCACAAATTATTTATATAGTAAGCCGCTCTGAATAATAATGACCAATAGTGAAACTGTATTGCATACAGATGTGCTTTTTATTTTACTCTCCATCTTTTAAAACACATGCCTTCTTGTTTTCTTTAAAAATGGTTGGGATAGATTTACTGCAATAGAAAATACAGTAGCCTACACAATAAAGTGCTAAATTAATTTCTTTTGGATTTCACCATGCTATGGTTGGCACAGATGGGCAGACTTCTGAACTCTTAAAGGTGCCATGTGGAATGTCTGCCAAAAAATAAAATTCATATTCCGCATATTCCATACCAGATGGGGGCAGTATACCTCCAGAAAGTTGGCCTACTCTAGTCTGTTTTTTAGTTTCGGTTTGTTAATCTTCTAAAAACCGTCAAATCGTCCGCTTTGTCCCGCCAAAGCCTATTTTGATCGGTGAGTGATGTAGAATAGAATGACTGCTGCGCTTGACAGGGCTTATAACGAGCAGAGAGAGAGAGAGCGCCCCGGCCGCGCGCGCGCACTCTCACGTCTTCAAACAACACGAGCGCAGTCCTCCTGCTCTCTCTCTCCCTCGTGCATATTAATCAAATCAATTGACACGATAGTAAGGCCGCAGTTCATTTGGATATTTTAAGAGATTAGAGACTCAATGAACAACATCTCAACACTAAATTATAAATGCCTGTCTCATATAGACGCGATTGACATCAGGTTCAAGTACGCCCACAAGCCGTGCGAGTTATTCGTGTACTGCAGTTTGGCTGGTGGTTATGTATGTTGCCCGCATACCGCCTCCCATGGCCGAAACTGGTATTACGACACCAGTCGGGTCGGCGCTAGTAATTTAGCATGCTAATTTAGGTTTATATCTCGGCAGCACTATAACTTGTCCATTTTTTAATGACATCATTGCACTTATTTCTTCTCATTCTTTTGATGCGTGTAGCTCATTTTTTGGATAATTTTACCTCAATTTTTACATAGGGCACCTTTAAGGAAAAGTAAAATAAATATAATATGTCATTGTGAAGCTTCAATGATTCGTGTTTGAATTGTTTTGACGCAGTTACAAATTTGGACAGTCCTGCAATTGAAGGCCCACAGAATTTACAGTAGGGCTGCACGATATTGGTAAAAAAATGACATTGCGATATTTGATTTTTCTGCGATATATATTGCGATATAAAAACAATTTCACCAGATGACTTGAATAGCTCTACTTGGAAAGAATGAATCATTCTAGAATGACTCTTGAGTTCAGTGTTGGACAGATCAGTTGTTATTTTAACCATTCATTAAAGTGAATCGGTTCAAAGGAGTCAGTTCGCGAATCGGACGTGTCATTAACGGACCACGGCACACGTTGTGTGATTATCCAGGCAGTTTAGGACATCGCACAAGATTTGTCTCAACACAGAAAACATTTCATCACCAGATAGATTTTTTGTTTTGTTTATTGAAAGAGTGGTTTATGCCATCTGAATGTGTGGAAAGCTTTTCAGAGAAGATGAGGCAACGTTATTTTAGCACAATTCACAACCTGGTAGTTCAGAAAAAAAAAAACTTCGGTCTTCCGACCTTTTACCATCGTGTATTCTCAAAGATATTCAGTCAACTCAATTCATTATTATGAGCGAGGGAGGGAGAGAGAGCGCGCGCGCGACTGGGGCTTTCACTCTCTCTGCTCGTTCTCTCAGTTAAACAAGCGCGAATCCGCGAAGCCAACTTGATGTGTTGAATGCTCAGAGCGCGTTATAAAACGTATTCTTAAAATACACATTTCTGTTTTAATAAATGCTCATAGTAAATCATAGCATATTGCCTAAAACATTAGGTAGGTACAAAAATAATCAAACGGTGATACATTTGCGACCCATTAAAAATTAGGGTCGCAATGGCATTTCAAAAGGTCGCAAATGCGACCATTTTGGTCGCAGTGTAGTTCCCTGATGAGTGTGTGTGTTCATGAACTGGAGTGTGTGTTTCTCTCAGTCGTAGGGTGCAGTCTGAGGCTATGAGTGTGTGTGTTCATGAACTGGAGTGTGTGTTTCTCTCAGTTGTAGGGTGCAGTCTGAGGCTATGAGTGTGTGTGTTCATGAACTGGAGTGTGTGTTTCTCTCAGTCGTAGGGTGCAGTCTGAGGCTATGAGTGTGTGTGTTCATGAACTCTTGTGTGTGTTTCTCTCAGTTGTAGGGTGCAGTCTGAGGCTATGAGTGTGTGTGTTCATGAACTAAAGTGTGTGTTTCTCTCAGTTGTAGGGTGCAGTCTGAGGCTATGAGTGTGTGTGTTCATGAACTCGAGTGTGTGTTTCTCTCAGTTGTAGGGTGCAGTCTGAGGCTATGAGTGTGTGTGTTCATGAACTAAAGTGTGTGTTTCTCTCAGTTGTAGGGTGCAGTCTGAGGCTATGAGTGTGTGTGTTCATGAACTGGAGTGTGTGTTTCTCTCAGTTGTAGGGTGCAGTCTGAGGCTATGAGTGTGTGTGTTCATGAACGAGTGTGTGTTTCTCTCAGTCGTAGGGTGCAGTCTGAGGCTATGAGTGTGTGTGTTCATGAACTCGAGTGTGTGTTTCTCTCAGTCGTAGGGTGCAGTCTGAGGCTATGAGCAGCAACGAGTGTTTTGGTTGCGGTCGCACCGGCCATTGGATCAAGAACTGTCCGAATGCGGGACGTGGACGTGGAAAAGGTCGAGGCAGAGGCAAAGGTGAGAGCAATCGATCTAACGTCTTGACCCCGAGTGTGTGTGTCTGTGTGTGAGTAATGTGTTTCTCCTGCGCCGCTAGATCTGTTCTGCTATCGCTGTGGAGAGCCGGGCCACGTCGCGCGGGACTGTGAGCGCACCGAGGACGGTGAGGACATCTCACACATTACACATTCAGTTTGCTTTTACAGTCTTAAAGGGATAGTTCACCCAAAAATGAAAATTAGCCCATGATTTACTCACCCTCAAGTCATCCTAGGTGTATATGACATTTATTCATTTAGCAGACACTTTTTCACATTTCACACGACATTCTTCTTTCGGACGAACACAATCACTCTTCCAAGCTTTATAATGGCAGTGAATGGCCGTTTCTGTTTTGAAGTCCATAAAAGTGCATCATATTTGTGATTTTCATCTGTGTTTAGTATGTAATGTTGCTGTTTGATCATGAACAAGCTCCAGTTATTCTCTATATCAGTGTTAGTGAAACGCCTCCATTGTAGTCTTGAGTTTCTTCCTCATAATAATTATTACGCAAAACAAAGGGGCGGGGCCTGGTTGAGTTGGTTTAGTAGTGTGTTAAACTGGCGGTTATGGAAAGGGGCGGGACATTTCCCAAACACACTCGAATCGCTCGACCAATCACAACACACTGCTCCAGCCGACCAATTAGAGCACAGTGTGCTTTCAGAAGGAGGGGCTTCATAGAGACAGGAAGTAAACAGAAGTGTGTTTCCTGAAAGCATCGTTAGCCAACTATGGTCGTTATCAGGATAATTCAACGAGTCAGTGTTTCCCGAAACCATCGTTCCAACAAACATTCGCCAACAGCATCGCAGAGTTGTGTGTTTGACAGATCTAGATCTAGCTGTGGTTAGAAGCAGAGTTTCCAGTTTTCATGACATGTGGACTCAATAAATCCTGATCTTGAGCAAAATAAGCAAGCTGACATTCAGTGCAATCTATATCTTTTATTTAGACCACATACTAATGTCATTTACGTCTTTTAGTTTGTCAAGAGATTTAAAGTGTCGTGTTTGAAGAGTGCGCATGTGTGAACGAGCTCTAGTGTGTAAGAACGAGTCTATGATTGAATCTGGAAATAAAGTGAAATAACTGAGAAAAATGAGAAATATTCCACAGATGCCATGATCGTAATTTATAGCAAAACATCTCGCATTAATTCGATCTCAAACAGATTCATTATAAGTATTATTACTCCAACACCTGCGTGACATCATTAACCAACGTGGTTGAACGACCAATTTGCGACGATACGGTTTCGGGAAACAGTCGTGACTAGCTAGATGATTTCTTCAATGATGCATATGGTAGTAAAGCAGCGAGTTACAGCGTTATACGAGAAACTAGGGGTGGGTGGTATGATGAAAATTGTGTTTCACGGTATGACTAATTTTATTTCACGGTAACGATATATTTCACGATATAGTTATTTATATATGTAGTTATTCTCGAAAAATCGACTAAAAGGGCTTTGTATAATAAATAAACCCAAATACTTTAGAAATGAAAAGTACTTCACCTTGTTTAATTTTTTTTTTTTTTTGGTAAACTATTTTGATAGCTAAATATAGTAAACAAAACACACTCATCAACTTTTAGATGAACTGCCCCCAAGTGATTGATATTAAATACAACTCATAGGTGCAATTAAACTTTAGAAAAGTGTTGCTGAATAATTTTTCTCATGCATTGCTTTACTTCATCAATCAGTTTATAATATCTGAATATTTTATATTGAATTCTATTCATAATTAGTTTGATTTTATCATAATAAATTATAGTAATTTTGTAGGATATTGGTAATACTAGTTATGTTTAAATTAGGGCTGTCAGTTAAACGCGTTATTAACCGCGTTAACGCAAACCCATTTTAACGCGATTAATTTTTTTATCGCGAGATTAAGTCTTTTTGGCCTAGCAAACTTTGTAGTTTTTTTCACATGCTTTTGCAACAGGACGCAGCATGCGCGGCGCTGCGCTATGAAACCCATTCATTTCAATGGCTTGCGCTGTGCGAGGACGTTTTGTTGCTTTGTCGACCAAAGCGCAAGAGCAGCGGCGCGCACACCGCGGTCAAAATTCAAAATAGTTCAACTTTTGCCGCTGCGACGATTGCCGCTGATGGCATCCAAAAAGTTTTGAAAACTGGCGTAGCGCCGCGCATTCCGCGTCCTGTCTGAAAGCACCGGATCTAGCTAGACCGGAAACACACTTGTTGCGAGCCGGCCAAATAGTAGGTTAACGTTACGTTTTGAGTGGATGACGAGCGTGAGTCGCCGAAATGGATGCCAATAAGATTCTGAATTGACAGTTTACTTTTAAAAAGTTGCCAAATGGTTCCATTGACAAGACCAAAGTGATCTGTGTGTTTTGTCGAACTGAGCTATCATCATCGCAGCACGTCCAGTCTGAAATACCACCTGACGGCCAAGCATACACACAGCTGATGCAAATTCTCCGCCCCCTTGTCAATATCAGGACCTCGTTAGTATTTCTTTCACCCTTTTATTGATGGACAGTGTTACATTGTGTGAGAGATTATTTGCTCCAAGTGAAAATGTTTTAGTGTGAAATTGAACAGTATGGTCAATGTTGTTTTCAATAAAAAACATTTGCACAAAGCAAGCTGATCCACTTTTCCATGTTGATAAGAGCATTAAAATTAGAAAAAAATAATGGGACAAAAAGAAATCAAGAGACATTTAGAATAGATAAAAATGTGCGATTAATTGCGATTAATCGTGAGTTAACTATGACATTAATGCGATTAATCGCGATTAAATATTTTAATCGTTTGATAGCACTAGTTTAAATGTGTTCCCTGGTATATTTTTACTATGTCTGCTTATTTTACTGTGTTTTTAAGGGGCTTGTTTTGCTCTTTTTGTGATATCTGGCAACCCGTCACCTGGAGCTTTAATCAAGAGAGTTTCAGAAGTCTCAAGTTCAGAAGTGACTAGAAGGAAAGCAGCAGTATGAAATCAAACAGCAGCTACTGTTAGTGTTGACTAAGTAGTTTAAATTATACACCTTGTCTTTGCATCAGTAAAATGCAATCGGTTAATTTGAGTGTCAAGTTGTAATCACGTATCGAATCAAAGGAAGATTTTATCAGCTGGTTCAGTGGCTAATTGCTTGTAGTTAGAAATATAGAACTCGTGCTGCATATTTAGTAATTAGTTGTTCATTACCACGGCAACCGCTTGCGTGTCATGCTAAATGCGATTTTCGTGTTTAAAAAGTAACTATACATAAGAGACGTATAGTTGTCTGGATCTTTCCAATATTTAGCAGTTATTCTCTCTCTAGGCACCTCACGATTCGATTACGATTCAGAGGGGTGTGATTTGATGCTAAAGCGATTATCGATTATCTGATTTTTTTTTTTTTTTTTTGTGACTATAAATACTTTGCTTTAAAAGTACAAAGTTGTCACGGCTGTACTTTGTATTGTCTTTTCTGCCGTGTGTGCGTGTGTATGTGCTTCCCCTGCAGGTGCGCTGGGGGGTAATCAGCTGGATTGGATGCACCGGTGCACGGGTGTGCCTATCGATAAGAGTTTCCTGTTTCCTGTCCTCAGTGAGCGTTCCTTGCTGTTACCTCGATCCCTGGCCAGGACCGAGATGTTGGTCGGCGTTGCGGCGTATTGATAATAGTTTGAAAAATGTGAAAATAAAGAGAGTATTGTAACCGCCGAAAACGCTTTCTCCTCATTCATTGTTGCTCCCTATTAAGGGTGTCCATATTCAGTATCACGTTGTATAAGCAATAACTCTTTCTGTTGCTCGAAGGAAAAACTGCTTAAAGCAGGCAACGAAAGAGGAGCACTTACAGCGGCCAACGTAGCTGGGTCAGGCAATTTAGATTTTCCTATCAAAATTTTAAGATCACACAGCCCAGCTTCAAGGATTAACTTGATTCCCTCTTTGGACCTTTTTTGGTTATAGGTCAGCTCGGTTTCATAATGCGCAGCTAGCTCTAACAGTTGTTCTTTAGTCATTACATCTAACAACTCCTCAGACGGAGTCTGAACGAATGACTCAATAACATCGCTTGCCATAATTCACAGTAATTGAGCCCACAAAACACCGCTCAGCAAAACCATCCCCTCAAATTATGTAGACCCTAATCTTCAGCTGGCCCAAGACTGGGTACTTATGCACTAAATCCCGCAAGTTTGGAAAGAAGCCCAATTGCCGAGTCGCCCTCCAAACCTCGGATGTGCTCCCGAGACAAATGCAAGTGCTCCCGAGCCAACCAAAAATAACGAACTAAAACAAAAAACCTACGTGTCTGTAAACACGCACTATACCTACATGGGAAGGTTTGTTCCTTAATACACCCCAAACAAATTATGTTATAGAGCCTAACAATCTAATGGAGCGTTCCAACTTTACCAATTTACAAAATAGGTGGATAATATACAAATGTAATCCATTCAAATATCCTCCTTCAAAGACAAAGTTTTTCCAAACAAAAAATTAGCACGATTCCAAACACGAAGTTTAGTTCGACGAGCCCCCAATTGTTACGCCCTTAATAGGGAGCAACAATGAATGAGGAGAAAGCGTTTTCGGCGGTTACAATACTCGCTTTATTTTCACATTCTTCAAACTATTATCAATACGCCGCAACGCCGACCAACATCTCGGTCCTGGCCAGGGATCGAGGTAACAGCAAGGAGCGCTCACTGAGGACTCCAAACAGGAAACTCTTATCGATAGGCACACCTGTGCACCGGTGCATCCAATCCACCTGATCCACCGGCGCACCTGCAGGGGAAGCACATACACGCGCACACACACACGGCAGAAAAGATAATACAAAGTACAGCCGTGACAAAAGTAATGACCCATAAAGAATTAACGTACAGTATATTTTATTAACATTGCAAAGAACCAACAGGAAAATAAATGTGTGCCTGAACTAGCAGCATACTTGTAGTAAGTTAATAATATAACAACGACTGGTACAGCCGAGTGTTTTTCCTCCTCTGGGTGGAAACGTGTCATATGGCTTTTCATATTTGTCGTGTTTCCGAAATATTTTAATTTTATTCTACAAAGCTTACAAATAGTGTGGCTCTTGTCCAGCTCCTTTCCCCCTTCAACTTTATAGAAGCCAAAATCGTCAGCTATTAACGAGGAGGGTGTTTGGTCTGGGCACTGCACTTCCACGCTTCGTCAATATTACGTTATTATAAATATATATATATAATTTTTTTTTTTTTTTTTTTTTTTTATTGATTTTTGACATTTGTGAATCAATAGGCTTTATGCACAGCTTCACTACTTCCTGAACTTCAGCCAGCCCTTTGTTTCCTGTCTGTCATTATTGGACAAACTGATTAATCCAGGTGTGCCTGGCCTCAGTACCAATAATCAGGCACATCTGGATTAATCAGTTTGTCCAATAATGACAGACAGGAAACAAAGGGCTGGCTGAAGTTCAGGAAGTAGTGAAGCTGTGGCATAAAGCCAATTCAGAAACGTCCACATCGCGATGCATCTAAGAATCGATTTTTCCCCCACCACTACTGGGAAGAGAGGAGCTGCATTAGTGGAGAATATGAGCAAACAATGTTCTAGTAGATTTAAGTGTGTGTGTGTGTGTGTGTGTGTTCCAGCGTGCTACAACTGCGGCAGAGGCGGCCACATCTCCAGGGACTGCAAGGAGCCGAAGAAGGAGCGCGAGCAGGTTTGCTACAACTGCGGAAAGGCAGGTCACATGGCGCGCGACTGCGATCACGCTAACGAGCAGAAGTGCTACTCGTGCGGCGGCTTCGGACACATCCAGAAGGGCTGCGAGAAGGTCAAGTGCTACAGGTGAGCCATGACGGTTGTAGGAAGAGTGTGTGTGAGCCGGGAACGGGCCTGATCTGTGTGTGTTCTGCTCCTCGCAGGTGTGGCGAGATCGGACACGTAGCCGTCCAGTGCAGCAAGGCTAGCGAGGTCAACTGCTACAACTGCGGGAAGTCGGGTCACGTGGCCAAAGAGTGCACCATCGAGGCCACTGCCTAGCCCAGCCCTCCATCAACTCCTCCTTTTCTGATTGATGGTTGTATTATTTTCTCTGAACCCTCTTCACTGGCCAACGGTTGGCAGTTAGAGGCTGATTCCCAGGCCAGTGAGCTCTTGACATGTTAAAAGGAGGAAAGGGGTGGAAAAAACTTCCACTTTCTGCATTTAATACAAAAAAAAAAATGTTTATGTTTAGTTTGGTTAGAGGTGTAAACGTATAATGCTTTGTTAAAGAACCCCCTTTCCATGCCACTGGTGAACAGGGATGTTGTTGAGTGAGGAACGAGCGTGTCGAGAGATCAAGAGTACGGTAGCCAATGACCACACAGATCAGATCCGGCCGGGAGCGCTGGCTTATTGATGATTCGCTTTTATTTGTGTTATTTTAATCAGTGAGAGAGTGAATGACCAGCACACGACAGCACCCGGTCCCGTCGGGCCAGCAGGACGCAAGACACGCGGAGAAAACAATGTAAAGCAAACTACTTTATAGCATATTCAGAACTTGATATTCCTTGTAAAACACGGGGTTCCAGTCGAAGGCCTCGTTCGTGGAGTTTAGGCTGTATGGCACCCGAGGGAAACTTCATTAATATAGTGATAAAAGAAGAAACAAACTAAGGGGTCATAAAACCGATTCGGAGTTTGAAGAAAGGTGAATGCTTTCACAGAAATCAAAATGTTATTTTTGTACAATATCACTTAGACTACTCTTAAAAAAAAAAGAAAAGAATAATAATAATAAAAAACTATCATTTGCTTGTACTCAGTTTTTAAGTCGGAAGGTAAACGCAACTGAAGTTCTAGGACATAGAAATGTAATTTTAAACTATCAATAAATCTGGAGGAGGAAGGGGTGTAGAGACTGAGCGTCATTCCTGAGTCGTGTCCGTTTACTACACACACACTCTCTCACTCTTACTCTCACTCTCACTCACTCATTCTCACACTCTTTCTCACTCACTCACACACTCAGTCTCTCTTACACTTTCCCACTCACTCTCTCACACACTCACTCACTCAATTTAAATTTTTTCAAATTAGCTTTATTAGCTTGACTGTGTAACACAATGTTGCCAAAGCATCAACATATTATACAGGTCCTTCTAAAAAAATTAGCATATTGTGATAAAGTTCATTATTTTCCATAATGTAATGATAAAAATTAAACTTTCATATATTTTACATTCATTGCACACCAACTGAAATATTTCAGGTCTTTTATTGTTTTAATACTGATGATTTTGGCATACAGCTCATGAAAGCCCAAAATTCCTATCTCAAAAAATTAGCATATTTCATCCGACCAATAAAAGAAGTGTTTTTAATACAAAAAAAAAAAGTCAACCTTCAAATAATTATGCTCAGTTATGCACTCAATAGTCAATACTTGGTCGGGAATCCTTTTGCAGAAATGACTGCTTCAATGCGGCGTGGCATGGAGGCAATCAGCCTGTGGCACTGCTGAGGTGTTATGGAGGCCCAGGATGCTTCGATAGCGGCCTTAAGCTCATCCAGAGTGTTGGGTCTTGCGTCTCTCAACTTTCTCTTCACAATATCCCACAGATTCTCTATGGGGTTCAGGTCAGGAGAGTTGGCAGGTCAATTGAGCACAGTAATACCATGGTCAGTAAACCATTTACCAGTGGTTTTGGCACTGTGAGCAGGTGCCAGGTCGTGCTGAAAAATGAAATCTTCATCTCCATAAAGCTTTTCAGCAGATGGAAGCATGAAGTGCTCCAAAATCTCCTGATAGCTAGCTGCATTGACCCTGCCCTTGATAAAACACAGTGCACCAACACCAGCAGCTGACATGGCACCCCAGACCATCACTGACTGTGGGTACTTGACACTGGACTTCAGTGCCCGGTTGCATAAAGCACCTTAAGTGTAATTTTCCCTTAAGGTCGCCCCTATGTTTCCCTTAAACCTAAGGGTGTTGCAGAAAAATACCCTTAAGTGTTACTTAACGGGTTTTTTTAAGTGAAACGTCATAAACACTTAGAATTTCCCTTAAAGGAGTCATAATGTGCAATTTTCACTTTTCCATGAGAATCAATGTATGTTATGATTGACTAACGATTATACATTGGCCGGGATGCCGATATTCAAAAGTGAAGCGTTTGTTTACCCCAGGGTTCTTAAACTAGCCAACGTGCACGCGCACTCAAATACGAGATTTTAATTTCTCCCCCGACTTGACGTCAAGACGGGGCCGGATATACCATATATGGACACCGCAGAGGAGGCCCGCCCTGCCCCTCTCCCCATCATATTCAGTCAAGAAAGATGCAGAAACGTAGTGCACACGTGAGTTGCTCTGTGGTTGACTGTCATAATCCACATTCTAATGTTTTTTCTTTACCCAAAACTGACCAAACTACAAGGGACAAGTGGATGAAACTTATTTTTAATGACGCTGTTCCAACAACCATCTCAACTTGCTCAACGTTAGGTGTCTGCGCTAAACATTTCACAAAAGAATCTTTTACAAATTTGGGGCAATATCAGGCGAAGTTGACATCGAAGCTACGTTTGGAAAAAGGTGCCATTCCAACAATCATGGACCTGAATTTGAAACGGTAAGACTGTGTTTCCATTACTATAATTTGTGTAACAAACAGCAGCTAACTACTAATGCGGTTAATGTATGTGATAAGGATAGATACATTTAAAAAACAGTCAAGAATTAATAAACATAAAGAAAAACATAACGTTACATGTCTGCAGATGAAAATGATTAAATATCTAAAAAACCACAACGTCAAAAAAGGCAAAAACAACACATTATAGCAAACGTTAATCTCTACAACCACTGTAAGCTGAAAATAAAGTAGACTACATCTCCGTTAATGTAATCTACATTAAATTAAAAGTAAACTTATGTGGGAGAAAATAGCAAAAAAAACGTTTTAGCTCGTTACTGATGTTAATGTATGTCTCAGTCAAAAAAATTGTCTTTACCATTCAGAGACATGTTGATGTAGACGTCCTTCAATTGACTGTTGTTCCTCTTCCGTTTCCAGCTCTGGTTCAGAGTCTGGCTCAAACATATACGGTTGAATCCCGTAGGTCGCGGCCAGGTCGGGTTCATTAACAACTTGCGCCATGATTTCTTTTTGGAATGATATACTGAAGTTACCTGCGGTGTCAAGCCCCCTCCTTCCTGCCACCAATCAACGCGCCCCTCATTTGCATTATTAAAATGACCGTCCACGACAGCCAAAACCTCGCATCAGATCTCTCGAGACAATAATGCATTTAGAAATAAGGGTCAAACGAGCTCTGTGTTTATTTTTTTTCCAATTTTTCTTTTTTAGAAGGGCATGAAATGACTATAATAGAGCGTGGGTATCAAAGTTAATACTACATTATGACTCCTTTAAATGCTGTTTTTTCACTTAAGTAATCGTTAAGTGTTGCATAAAACCCCTTAACGGTAATTTCCCTAAGTATAACTTAAGGTTTGGAAATCGTAACCTTAAGAGTAACGCGGACAAAAATGAGACGACATGGCTGAATTTATGGAACCAGCTGAAGATCATAGAGAATAGGGAGAACCCTTTGGACTAATTTAGCGATGAAAAATTGTTGCAAGAATACCGATTTGATCGACGCGCAATATTTGACATCGCTATCAAACTAGACGGCTGTCTGTCTGTCATTACACGCGACTCGCATGTAAACTATCACAACGTTAAGTCAGTGGGCGCACGGAGAGTGTGTGGCCGACCCGTGCAGAAAGAAATTCACAGGAGAACGAGCTGATTCTGTGTTTTAAAAGGAATCATGACAGAAGAAAACAGGTATGCTATGGAAATATACTCAGCTGTATTTCGAGACACAGAGCCAGAAGTGCATTCACAAAACCTAAACAAATGCCAAAGCATGAGACGGTGAACAACACAAACTGCAGCCACTTTCGGAGCTAACGCGGTGTTGCGTGATAGCGTCACTGGACTGACACGTGATATTCCGACATGTTAGTGTTTTGCGTATCTATGGCAACAACAGACTTTTATAACGTGAATCCAGGATCGCTGTCGTGAAACACTTAAATGTTTCCCTTACCTAAGAGAACCGTTTAAGAGATTATATGCAACACCCTTAAGTTATTCTCTTAGGTAAGGGTAAATCGCCCCTTAAGTATCACACTTAAGGGAAAAACTTAAGGTGCTTTATGCAACCGGGCACAGGCATTTTGGCATTTCCTTCTCCCCAGTCTTCCTCCAGACTCTGGCACCTTGATTTCCGAATGACATGCAAAACTGAGCAACAGTCCAGTGCTGCTTCTCTGTAGCCCAGGTCAGGCGCTTCTGCCGCTGTTTCTGGTTCAAAGGTGGCTTGACCTGGGGAATGCGGCACCTGTAGCTCATTTCCTGCACACGCCTGTGCACGGTGGCTCTGGATGTTTCTACTCCAGACTCAGTCCACTGCTTCCGCAGGTCCCCCAAGGTCTGGAATCGGTCCTTCTCCACAATCTTCCTCAGGGTCCGGTCACCTCTTCTTGTTGTGCAGCGTTTTTTGCCACACTTTTTCCTTCCCACTGAGGTGCCTTGATACAGCACTCTGGGAACAGCCTATTTGTTCAGAAATTTCGTTCTGTCTTACCCTCTTGCTTGAGGGTGTCAATGATGGCCTTCTGGACAGCAGTCAGGTCGGCAGTCTTAACCATGATTGCGGTTTTGAGTAATGAAACAGGCTGGGAGTTTTTAAAAGCCTCAGGAATCTTTTGCAGGTGTTTAGAGTTAATTAGTTGATTCAGATGATTAGGTTAATAGCTCGTTTAGAGACCCTTTTCATGATATGCTAATTTTTTGAGACAGGAATTTGGGGTTTTCATGAGCTGTATGCCAAAATCATCAGTATTAAAACAATAAAAGACCTGAAATATTTCAGTTGGTGTGCAATGAATCTAAAATATATGAAAGTTTAATTTGTATCATTACATTATGGAAAATAATGAACACCATCACAATATGCTAATTTTTTGAGAAGGACCTGTATATAAATAATAAAACAAACAAAATGTGTATAGATCATGTCATATGTGGCATAGAAATAAATAGATAAATAAACACAATCTTAATAAATGAATAAATACAGTGGGTCTCTCTAGAGAATTAGCTGTCTCTGGCGTTGTGAATAGCTAACACATATTTAGCCGCTAGTGCAGCTGTACTATCATTTTCTCTGAGTAAGAAGGACATTTTTTCAGTGTCACTCAGTTCAAAGAATGATGGAATCAAGGTTTCAAATCTGGGCAGAAAAGTTTCTCTTATATAAGTATATTTGTAACAGAAGAGCAGAAAGTGTTCCTCATCCTCGGTGCTGTAGATCACAGTGTCTACAGATCCTCTGCTCTCTCTCTGTCCATGTTTGTCTATGTCTTCCTCTCTCTATCTCTAGATCATGGTCACTTAATCTGTATTTGGAGAGGATTTGTCTTTCTTTAAAATGTTTAATAAATAGATAGCTGGTCAATTTAGTAGTTCTATTGAGGGTCGAGTAACATTGGAGTTTATTTTGGAGGACACACTCTCTCTCACTCACACACTCTATCACACACTCAATTCAATTCAGAAAGCTTTATTGGCATGACAGAAAAATACATTTTGATTTGTATATCAAAACAACAGAAAATGATTTAGAACATTTAGTACACAAAAATAATAATACTGATATCATAAAACAATAATAATAAAATAAACAGATTAATAAATAAAATAAAAAGGATTTAGAAATCATCTATATATATATATATATATATATTTAATATATATATATATATAGAACATTATATACATGTGTGTAGGCCTTAGTGTGTGTGTGTGTGTGTGTGTGTGTGTGTGTGTGTGTGTGTGTGTGTGTGTGTGTGTGTGTGTGTGTGTGTGTGTGTGTGTGTGTGTGTGTGTGTGTGTGTGTGTGTGTGTAAGAATATAATAACACTACATGGATGGTTGTATTGGTGTGTATAAGAATATAATAACACTTCATGGATGGTTGTATGTGTGTGTATAAGAATATAATAACACTTCATGGATGGTTGTATTGGTGTGTATAAGAGTATAATAACACTGCATGGATGGTTGTATGTGTGTGTATAAGAATATAATAACACTTCTTGGATGGTTGTATGTGTGTGTATAAGAATATAATAACACTTCTTGGATGGTTGTATGTGTGTGTGTGTGTGTGTGTATAAGAATATAATAACACTACTTGGATGGTTGTATTGGTGTGTATAAGAGTATAATAACACTTCATGGATGGTTGTATGTGTGTGTATAAGAATATAATTACACTTGGATGGTTGTGTGTGTGTGTGTATAAGAATATAATAACACCACATGATGGTTGTATTGGTGTGTATAAGAATATAATAACACTGCATGGATGGTTGTATGTGTGTGTATAAGAATATAATAACACTTCATGGATGGTTGTATGTGTGTGTATAAGAATATAATAACACTGCATGGATGGTTGTATGTGTGTGTATAAGAATATAATAACACTTCATGGATGGTTGTATGTGTGTATTTAAGAATATAACAACACTTCGTGGATGGTTGAATGTGTGTGTATAAGAATATAATAACACTGCATGGATGGTTGTATTGGTGTGTATAAGAATATAATAACACTTCATGGATGGTTGTATGTGTGTGTATAAAAATATAATAACACTTCATGGATGGTTGTATATGTGTGTGTATAAGAATATAATAACACTTCATGGATGGTTGTATATGTGTGTGTATAAGAATATAATAACACTTCATGGATGGTTGTGTGTGTGTGTGTATAAGAATATAATAACACTTCGTGGATGGTTGAATGTGTGTGTATAAGAATATAATAACACTGCATGGATGGTTGTATGTGTGCGTATAAGAATATAATAACACTTCATGGATGGTTGTATGTGTGCGTATAAGAATATAATAACACTTCATGGATGGTTGTATGTGTGTGTATAAGAATATAATAACACTTCATGGATGGTTGTGTATGTGTGCGTATAAGAATATAATAACACTGCATGGATGGTTGTATGTGTGCGTATAAGAATATAATAACACTTCATGGATGGTTGTATGTGTGTGTATAAGAATATAATAACACTTCATGGATGGTTGTATATGTGTGTGTATAAGAATATAATAACACTTCATGGATGGTTGTGTGTGTGTGTGTATAAGAATATAATAACACTTCGTGGATGGTTGAATGTGTGTGTATAAGAATATAATAACACTGCATGGATGGTTGTATGTGTGCGTATAAGAATATAATAACACTTCATGGATGGTTGTATGTGTGTGTATAAGAATATAATAACACTTCATGGATGGTTGTATATGTGTGTGTATAAGAATATAATAACACTTCGTGGATGGTTGTATGTGTGACATCGGTGTAAACGCAACTACTTTTCTATTGACACGTTCAGCAATATCAAAAGTGAAAGCCTCGTTTCGAGTAATTCAAGACACTAAACAGCACATTTATACTAAAGCATGCTTCCCTGTAAACACAAACGCTATCGGATCATACGAGAGGAAGCATTTGAATGAAACACAAGTCGGCGCTTGATAAAAACTTTGCTTCTGATGTCATGTGAAGTGATTAATGCTGTGTACAGAAAGTTTATTCTTAGGTCTCCTGAAGCGGAACGAGCCTCTTGAGTAATGTGAGGTGTGAGTTACCAGATCAATGAGACCAGAGCTAAACATGGAGTGTGTGTAACTGGAGATCTGGAGAACTGAGTCTCCACAGGAGTTCATCGGCAGTGTTTCGAACCTCTTACAAATGATGAAGGAATGTTAGACTTCAGAAACACGTCAGGAGAGCATGAGCTTAAATACACCATCATAAATAATAAAGTATTGAGCAAAAAAAAAGGTATTTTGCAGACAAAAATAAAGAATCGCAAATGAAAAATAGTGGTTTAATTTGCAACGCTCCTTTTATTCTGCGTTTCGTTCGAGTGCGATCGTGATGCCGTTTCCCTGTGCGCTTCTCTTTATGGCACTGTTTTGGTGTGAGGGTGGAGTCAAGAGATGAGGGCGTGTTCAGTGGGCAAGGCCACGCCCCTTCCAAGTGACGTCATCTTGTAGCTCAGACAAGAGTTTGTGGGAGAAAAATATAATGAATTTATGCGACTCCACGGTGACCCCTAGTGGCCAGAACAGTGTAAATGCAACACAAACCCGGACCAAACATGCATAAAAACACCTTTTACAAATCAAGTGCACATTTTTTATTTAAAGTATTTTTTATTCAACTGCGATTAAAATTTTAAATAGAGATTTAAAAAAAAAAAAAAATGATGTAGTCTGCTGCTAGTTTTTTTTAAATAATTAATTTAAATGTCGTTATTTTCTTATTATCGCATATTATGTACTTTGTGTTGTGTGTGATCGAAGTTGTGTACTGGCCGTGTCATGCTGTCCAAGACAAATTTCCCAGGAATGGGACAAGAAAGTAAGTAAGTAAAATCTTTCAAATGCAATTATCTAATCATCTCATAAGATTATCAAGTGTCTATGTTCTTTTTTCATCTCAACAGGCCAATAAGAGACTATTAACCAGTGTTGGTGAAACTCAAGCAACTAGTAACACATTACTTTAAAAATTTACAACACAATACCCGAGTTACTTTTTCAAATAAGTAATGCTATAGTTACCTTGTTTTCACATGTAGGCCTACTGACTGATAGCTCACAACTTTACAGTCTATGCTCACGACTGACAGAGTGTGTGTGTGTAAACATGATGGTTATTGTAGTTGTAGACTAAATGTGAGCCTTTCCTCATCTCACTTGCACAAAAAAGATTAAATATTCCTCAAAATGAATAAAATCAGAATACCATGCAAACCTCCAAATAAAGCATATTTTTATGTATTTAATCTCACTTTATTGACCAATGCTTCTGACCTTCGCTGATTCGGTTAAACCAGATGCAGAAATACTATAGATTGTTTGTTTTAATTGGTAAGTAGCAGCCGCTGAAGGGTTAGTGTGAGCGGCGCCCTCTACTGTACAGGAGTAAACCTGCATTTCCTTATTATTTCACTTTTGGTGTGAAAGGGTCTTTACATTTGCGCAAACATTTTTTGTGAAAATCTTTTGTTTCAAACTTTTTTACTATAAAAAAAACAAGCCCACCCCAGATGAAAAAAGCAACGCAATACTTTTCTAAAAAATATAAAATAAAATACATTTCAGAAAAAAAAAATCTTAATCTTTTCCACTGGCCAAAGTTTTAATGGAAACAGATCGGCCCTATTGTGCATTATTGATCATTATTTGTATGTAAATATTTCCTCAGACGAGTTCTGCTATTATCAGCAATCCTCGCTGTAAAACATTAAAACACAGCATGCCTCAGGAAAAGTGTTCAAACGCAGCGCATCCACTACTCATATTTCTAATTATTAGAATATAATTATTTTTGTAACTTTTCTGTAGAGATTTGATGTAATTAAAGTACTTAACTCCATTAACGAGATTGGCATATTTAATCTAAATGTGTATATCAGATGTAAAACAGAGTTTAAATCATTCTGTTATTTATGTAAACAGTTATTATGAACATGCACTGTATTTCTGATTATGACTCATAATGAATATTAAAGTGGTTTTCATCATCAGTTCCTCAGATCTCAGATCATCATCGGTGTCGTTAAACTGGGTCAGAGTGTGTGCCGGTCATATTCTCACGTCAAGTGTGTTTTTATAAATCATACGGTCTGCGTGAGAAGTTCTCGAGATCTCCTGATAGAGTGATGTTCGGGTCTCAGCTGGATAATATCCTGAATGTTATAACCCAATCTGACCTCTGACCTGTAATGCTGCCTGAATCATAATCATAATCATACACTGCTGGTTCATTGGCCAGAGGAGAACTGAGCGACTCTGGTTTTCTCCATTCAGTCACTGATGGAGTTTACATTCAATATCCAGCAAGCAATATTATTGATCTCCTGCATTGACAGCATTATATGAGAACTGAACTGAGCTGGACGATGACATCACGGTTTCCTCCAGATTGGCTATATATATAAATGAATAACTTTTTTACAACAGAAATGAACCATCACTGAACTTACTGAAGCTGGACTGTGATGCTATTTTCTTCTAGACACAAACTCTTGCATTATTATCCTGTTATCTCTGTAAAGCTGCTTTGAAACTCTCTGTGATGTAAAAAGCGCTGTATAAATAAAGGTGACTTGAGTTGACAGGCTTCGGCTGGGATGTTGTCTAGGCCCGTCCCCTTGAGGCCACCAGTACCTCGTCTACAGGGCCCAGGCCCGGTCCAGAGACGGGGTGAGATCTGGGATTGAGCGTGTGTGTGTGGGAACTCTTCACTGGAGATCGAGTCGCACTACGGCTGGTGTGTGTCTGCAGGTTTGAGTCCTCGACGTTCATCTCCGGTTGGTCATCCGGGTCACTGTAGTGCTTGGCCTCGGCTGTTGCTACTGCCCGCCTCTCCACTGACGGAGACTCTTGTCCTGCCAGTGTTTGGGTAGTTTTTTGTGTTGCCCAGCTACTGGGTCAGACGTAACAACCCAGTGTTTGGATAGTTTTTGTGTCGCCCAGAAGCTGGGTCAGACGTAACAGCCCAGTGTTTGGGTAGTTTTTGTGTTACCCAGAACCTGGGTCAGATGTAACAACCCAGTGTTTGGGTAATTTTTGTGTCGCCCAGAACCTGGGTCAGACGTAACAACCCAGTGTTTGGGTAGTTTTTGTGTTACCCAGAACCTGGGTCAGACGTAACAACCCAGTGTTTGGGTAATTTTTGTGTCGCCCAGAACCTGGGTCAGACGTAACAACCCAGTGTTTGGGTAGTTTTTGTGTAACACAGATCCTAGGTCAGACGTAACAACCCAGTGTTTGGGTAGTTTTTGTGTCGCCCAGAAGCTGGGTCAGACGTAACAACCCAGTGTTTGGGTAGTTTTTGTGTTACCCAGAACCTGGGTCAGACGTAACAACCCAGTGTTTGGGTAGTTTTTGTGTCGCCCGGCTCCTGGGTCAGACGTAACAACCCAGAGATTGAGTTAATTATCGCAGGCTTTTTGCAACCTCTTCAGGAGATAGCAGTGCAGCTCCGTCTAATATACCGTGTCTTCGGTATAATACAGGTTTGTGTACATTTTATTTTATCTACAACGCCAAATCAGAAAAAGTTGGGACATTTAGTAAAATGCAATAAAATCAAGAATCTGTTATTTGTTCATTCTTTTTAACCTTTTTTCAACTGACAAAAGCACAAAGAAAAGTTTTCCAATGTTTTCACTGACCAACATAATTGTATTTTGTAAATATGAACAAATTTTGATATTGATGGCTGCAACACACCCCCAAAAAGTTGGGACAGAGACATGTTTACCACTGTGTCACATCACCTTTCCTTTTAATTACACTTTTTAGTCATTTGGGAGTTGAGGATACTAATTGTTGGAGTTTTGCTCGTGGGATATTTGCCCAATCTTGTCTGATACAAGACAGCCGCTCAACAGTCTGTGGTCATCATTGCCTGATTCTCCTTTTCATGATGGGTCATACATTTTCCATAAGAGATATATCTGGACTGCAGTAAACAGGCAGGCACATCCCTTCTATGGTGCAGAGTGTCTAGAAACCACTCAGTTGTAGCACGTGCAGAATGAGGCCTGGCATTGTCTTGCTTCCCAGGAAAGATGTCATCTTGATGGCAGTTTATGTCTCTGTACAATCCAAATATATGCCTCCATGTCAATGGTACCTTCACAATAATGCAAGTTACCCATACCGTTTGCAATGATGCACCTCGATACCAGGACAGATGTTTGCTTTTGCACCTGTCGCTGTTGAAAGTATGGTTGGTCCCTTTCGTCTTTGGGACTGAGAACTCGATTCCATTTTCTCCCAAAAACAAGCTGAAACATGGATTCATCTGACCACAGCAGACATTTCCACTTTCTTCTAGACCATCTGAGATGAGCTCAGGCCCAGAGAACTCGCCGGCATCTCCACATAGAACTGATGTAAAGCTTTCTCCAGAGATTCAAGTGGCATTTCTTGATGCAGCGTCAGACTGTGTTCAGTGAAAATGGTTTTCCAAATTACTCCTGAGCACATCTGGCTGTATTTAACAGATTAGCATGATGGTATCTTGTGCAATGCCATCTGAGGGCTCAAAGGTCACGCACATTCAACAGGTCTACTGCCTTACCCAAAACAGACTGAGATTTCTCTGGATTCCCTCGATCTTGTGACAATATTATGTATGGAAGATGATGAAAGGCATAAATGCTTTGCAATCTTGCATTGAGAAATGTGATTTTTTTAATTGTTTGACAATTCTCTCAAGATATTTGGCACAAAGTGATGAGCCATGACCCATCTTTGCTTAAAAAGACTGAGAAGCACTTTTACACCCAAACACCAGTGTCGCGTCGGTCTTTCCTCGTGATGGAAACGCCTGATTCCTTGCATAACATTTTATGAATTGATTCAAAAAAATATACAGAATATAAATGCTTAGAGAGTTCAAATGTGTTCTCAGAACTGAACACTGATTGTTTACGGACAGGTTATGGAGTCACAGTATATCTGAGTTCCTCCGCTGAACACGGCACGAGCTCCGGCACAAGATCCAGTGCATTACAGTGGAAACGCCACAACAGAGACTGGGCCATTACACTTCAATTACTTCTAAAAGTGTAATTTTTACTTCTAATATTTCTTAAACGAGCTTAAATGTGTGCAATATATATAAAATATACTATACTGTAAAATATGATTGGAAATAAAGGAATTATCATGCAAACCAGTGGTTGTATCGAGTATTTTTTAAAAGGTTAGAGGATTTAAGTAAATCCATAGACATTAATTCATGTATGAAGTAAAAGAGGAAGAAGCTAGTATTATAGTGAAAATGAATCAACTATGTTGGGTTAAATAAACAACCCAATTTGCTGGGTAAAATGAACCCAACATGTGTTCTGTCCTATATTTTCCCAGCCCTTGTGTTGAAAACAACCTAAATTGGGTTGTTTTTTAGATTCTGTTATCTCGGGATACAATCTGATTTAATGAAGATATCCACCTTATTTTCTGAGTAAATTTAATGTGTCTGGCTTCCCATGTCATCCGCTTCATTTTTAGCTGTACATAAAAGCTTTATTATGCTTCTTGATATTGTAAACTGTTTTATCTTTCCCTGTTATTTTAATTTAGTGGCTTAATTATAAACACTTCTAGTGCGAACCGTTTTACCATTTACTGCACTTTGTTGTTATTCTCGTTTTTACAGCGGCTAATGAATCGGAGGTCTCGCACATGGAAAAATAAGCTGGAAACAAGCAGAAAAGATCAAATTAAGTCTTAGTTATGAGATGAAAAGTCGAAATTAAGAGAAAAGTCATAATTATTATGACAAAGAAAGTCAATTTCTACTTTAATTTTATAATTATGTTTTAGTATGTCACAACTATTACTTGGTAACTTTGACTTTTCAGCTCATAAATGACTGTCATAATGTACTTCATGTTATGATTGCGACTTTTTAAATCATTATTACATTACGGGCTTCTTCCACAGAAGTCCTGCTGATCTGAAGGAAAACTGTCAATAAAAGTTCAATCTCTTGAAACGAGTGCAGTTTTATCTCTCACCACTAGATCGGAAAAACACTCCTGTCGAAAACATGTTTCACCTTTACTTATGAGTGATTTCACGATTATCTCTAATAGTAATAGTGACTTTAACACCGTGAGTATAATCAGAAAATAAACCCGCATGGTATGATCTGTCATAGCTGGCGTGCCGGAAGTTGTCCAGTGTAGCCGCACGTCATATCCGTGCGACGAGCGCGCTCACCGTTGAGCTCACGGAGGATTGAACATCTGAACCACAAACATGGTAAAATAAATATTCCTCTTCAGCTAAAGTCTTTCTCATGATCACTCGTGTATTAGAACAGAGAGTAGCTTTCCTAATCAACATGAAAGCATCGGGACTTTATCCTTCACCGCTGACCAAAGACTTAAAAACACATTCTTCAGATTATTTAGGCTTATTAATATATAATTCATACATATACACATACATAGTATGTTGTGATATATTGAAGCTAGTTGTTTAAATGAATCTTCAACTTATTATATCTGACAAAGAGCTGCATTTGTATATGATTATATTATGAATATGTAAGAAATTAAGATTGCTGTTTTTTATTTCCAGGCTCGAAACGCAGAAAAGGCCATGTGAGTGTGTGTCTTCTGTCTCATAATGTCCTGTTAATGCTTTTCTTCATCACTGTATTCAGAGAAACATAGTTCACCAACTGAATGCTCATCTATATGTTATTATATTTACCTAATGTGTAGAAATACTTTTAATATTATTCCTCTATCACAACACCAACTCTCAAATTCAGTGAGTTTATTATTTTTGGAAAGAAATATATAATAAGTGCAAATTCTTAGAATCATCTACTGTGTTTTTTCTTTTTTTTGTAGATTATAATTATTATGTTATTTCTTTGTTGGGCTCAACTAAAAAAAACGGTAATCTTTGAAATGTCAAAAATACTCCTATTGTTTAACTCAATTTTTATTTTATATATATTTAATAATTTCTTTATTGTTTTATACTCGTTGATACAATTTCGTGTAAATTGTTTTTGGCACAAATTAAGGTATTTTATATATATATATATATATATATATATATGATCATCTCTCATAGCATAATTTTTCATGAGAAATATTACATTGATATTGAGTGATTTGAGTGTTTCAAAAGTAAAATAACTGTATAAACAGAAGAAAAATGTAGAAGAAAGCTGAATGTTTTCACAAAAATCAATGTTCATTTTATAAATTAAGTTGCACTACTCTAAAACTTAATATAAAACTCGGTAAGAGGGGCAACAGACTTTTTAATATTTAAAGAAGCTTATATACTGTATTCAAAAGGTCAGTAAGAATTAATGAAAGTATTAATTTCTTCTTTTTTTTAATGAATGACGCATTAAATAGATCAAAAGTGACAGTAAAGACATTTATAATGTGATTAAAGATTCTATTTCAATTAAATGCTGTTCTTTTGAACTTTATATTCATCAAAGAATCCTGAAAATAAAGTGTATCAGTTTCCACTAAAATACAAACTGTTTTCAACACTGATAATAATCATAAATGTTTCTTGAGCATCAGATCATCATATTAGAGTGATTTCGGAAGGATCATGTGACACTGAAGACTGGAGTTATGATGCTGAAAATTCAGCTTTGATCAGAGGAATAAATTACACTTTACTGTATATTCACATAGAAAACAGCTGATTTACACTGGAATAATATTCACTGTATTTACTGTATTTTTGATCAAATAAATTCTGCTTTGGTGAGCAGAAGAGACTTTCACATACATAAATATAAATGTGTGTGTGTGTGTTATGCAGGACGGCTCTGGCCAGGTTTCGTCAGGCGCAGCTGGAAGAGGGAAAAGTGAAGGTGGGTTTAATCTCAATCCTGATTTGACGAACGTTAATGCTTGTGTTCTCCTGGTCATGTGACGTGTTCTCCTGATCATGTGACGTGTTCTGATCATGTGACGTGTTCTCCTGATCATGTGACGTGTTCTCCTGATCATGTGACGTGTTCACAGGAGAGAAGACCTTTCCTGGCGTCGGAGTGTAATGAGTTGCCCAAAGCCGAGAAGTGGAGGAGACAGGTCAGGAGCCACACATCCGTCTCAGACACGTGTGCTGTGCCTACAGGGAGAGAGTTCACCCAAACTCTCCCTGTAACAGCTGAGCTAAATGTGTGTGTTCTCATCCGTTGCAGATCATCAGTGAGATTTCCAAGAAGGTTGCACAGATTCAGAACGGTGAGAGCGAGAGCAAGTGAGATGAGAGAGAGCGAGAGATTTGTGTGTGTGAGACGAGTGTGTGTGTGTGTGTGTGAGACGAGAGCGAGCGAGGTGTGTGTGTGTGTGTGTGAGACGAGACGAGAGCAAGCGAGGGGTGTGTGTGTGAGAGAGAGTCGAGAGCGAGGGGTGTGTGTGTGTGTGAGACGAGAGCGAGGTGTGTGTGTGTGTGTGTGTGTGTGTGTGTGTGTGTGAGACGAGAGCGAGGTGTGTGTGTGTGTGTGAGACGAGAGCGAGGTGTGTGTGAGACGAGAGCGAGGTGTGTGTGTGTGTGTGTGTGTGAGACGAGAGCGAGCGAGGTGTGTGTGTGTGAGACGAGAGCGAGCGAGGTGTGTGTGTGTGAGACGAGAGCGAGCGAGGTGTGTGTGTGTGAGACGAGAGCGAGCGAGGTGTGTGTGTGTGAGACGAGAGCGAGCGAGGTGTGTGTGTGTGAGACGAGAGCGAGCGAGGTGTGTGTGTGTGAGACGAGAGCGAGCGAGGTGTGTGTGAGACGAGAGCGAGCGAGGTGTGTGTGTGTGAGACGAGAGCGAGGTGTGTGTGTGTGTGTGTGTGTGTGAGACGAAAGCGAGCGAGGTGTGTGTGTGAGACGAGAGCGAGCGAGGTGTGTGTGTGTGAGACGAGAGCGAGCGAGGTGTGTGTGTGAGACGAAAGCGAGCGAGGTGTGTGTGTGAGACGAGAGCGAGCGAGGTGTGTGTGTGAGACGAGAGCGAGCGAGGTGTGTGTGTGTGAGACGAGAGCGAGCGAGGTGTGTGTGTGTGAGACGAGAGCGAGCGAGGTGTGTGTGTGTGAGACGAGAGCGAGCGAGGTGTGTGAGACGAGAGCGAGCGAGGTGTGTGAGACGAGAGCGAGCGAGGTGTGTGAGACGAGAGCGAGCGAGGTGTGTGAGACGAGAGCGAGCGAGGTGTGTGAGACGAGAGCGAGCGAGGTGTGTGAGACGAGAGCGAGCGAGGTGTGTGAGACGAGAGCGAGCGAGGTGTGTGAGACGAGAGCGAGCGAGGTGTGTGAGACGAGAGCGAGCGAGGTGTGTGAGACGAGAGCGAGCGAGGTGTGTGAGACGAGAGCGAGCGAGGTGTGTGAGACGAGAGCGAGCGAGGTGTGTGAGACGAGAGCGAGCGAGGTGTGTGAGACGAGAGCGAGCGAGGTGTGTGAGACGAGAGCGAGCGAGGTGTGTGAGACGAGAGCGAGCGAGGTGTGTGAGACGAGAGCGAGCGAGGTGTGTGAGACGAGAGCGAGCGAGGTGTGTGAGACGAGAGCGAGCGAGGTGTGTGAGACGAGAGCGAGCGAGGTGTGTGAGACGAGAGCGAGCGAGGTGTGTGAGACGAGAGCGAGCGAGGTGTGTGAGACGAGAGCGAGCGAGGTGTGTGTGTGTGAGACGAGAGCGAGCGAGGTGTGTGTGTGTGAGACGAGAGCGAGCGAGGTGTGTGTGTGTGAGACGAGAGCGAGCGAGGTGTGTGTGTGTGAGACGAGAGCGAGCGAGGTGTGTGTGTGTGAGACGAGAGCGAGCGAGGTGTGTGTGTGTGAGACGAGAGCGAGCGAGGTGTGTGTGTGAGACGAGAGCGAGCGAGGTGTGTGTGTGAGACGAGAGCGAGCGAGGTGTGTGTGTGAGACGAGAGCGAGCGAGGTGTGTGTGTGAGAGGAGAGCGAGCGAGGTGTGTGTGTGAGACGAGAGCGAGCGAGGTGTGTGTGTGAGACGAGAGCGAGCGAGGTGTGTGTGTGAGACGAGAGCGAGCGAGGTGTGTGTGTGAGACGAGAGCGAGCGAGGTGTGTGTGTGAGACGAGAGCGAGCGAGGTGTGTGTGAGACGAGAGCGAGCGAGGTGTGTGTGAGACGAGAGCGAGCGAGGTGTGTGAGACGAGAGCGAGCGAGGTGTGTGTGTGTGAGACGAGAGCGAGCGAGGTGTGTGTGTGTGAGACGAGAGCGAGCGAGGTGTGTGTGTGTGAGACGAGAGCGAGCGAGGTGTGTGTGTGTGAGACGAGAGCGAGCGAGGTGTGTGAGACGAGAGCGAGCGAGGTGTGTGTGTGTGAGACGAGAGCGAGCGAGGTGTGTGTGTGTGAGACGAGAGCGAGCGAGGTGTGTGTGTGTGAGACGAGAGCGAGCGAGGTGTGTGTGTGTGAGACGAGAGCGAGCGAGGTGTGTGTGTGTGAGACGAGAGCGAGCGAGGTGTGTGTGTGTGAGACGAGAGCGAGCGAGGTGTGTGTGTGTGAGACGAGAGCGAGCGAGGTGTGTGTGTGTGAGACGAGAGCGAGCGAGGTGTGTGTGTGAGACGAGAGCGAGCGAGGTGTGTGTGTGAGACGAGAGCGAGCGAGGTGTGTGTGTGAGAGGAGAGCGAGCGAGGTGTGTGTGTGAGACGAGAGCGAGCGAGGTGTGTGTGTGAGACGAGAGCGAGCGAGGTGTGTGTGTGAGACGAGAGCGAGCGAGGTGTGTGTGTGAGACGAGAGCGAGCGAGGTGTGTGTGTGAGACGAGAGCGAGCGAGGTGTGTGTGAGACGAGAGCGAGCGAGGTGTGTGAGACGAGAGCGAGCGAGGTGTGTGTGTGTGAGACGAGAGCGAGCGAGGTGTGTGTGTGTGAGACGAGAGCGAGCGAGGTGTGTGTGTGAGACGAGAGCGAGCGAGGTGTGTGTGTGAGACGAGAGCGAGCGAGGTGTGTGTGAGACGAGAGCGAGCGAGGTGTGTGTGAGACGAGAGCGAGCGAGGTGTGTGTGAGACGAGAGCGAGCGAGGTGTGTGAGACGAGAGCGAGCGAGGTGTGTGAGACGAGAGCGAGCGAGGTGTGTGTGTGTGAGACGAGAGCGAGCGAGGTGTGTGTGTGTGAGACGAGAGCGAGCGAGGTGTGTGTGTGAGACGAGAGCGAGCGAGGTGTGTGTGTGAGACGAGAGCGAGCGAGGTGTGTGTGAGACGAGAGCGAGCGAGGTGTGTGTGTGAGACGAGAGCGAGCGAGGTGTGTGTGTGAGACGAGAGCGAGCGAGGTGTGTGTGTGAGACGAGAGCGAGCGAGGTGTGTGTGTGAGAGGAGAGCGAGCGAGGTGTGTGTGTGAGACGAGAGCGAGCGAGGTGTGTGTGTGAGACGAGAGCGAGCGAGGTGTGTGTGTGTGAGACGAGAGCGAGCGAGGTGTGTGTGTGTGAGACGAGAGCGAGCGAGGTGTGTGTGAGACGAGAGCGAGCGAGGTGTGTGTGTGTGAGACGAGAGCGAGCGAGGTGTGTGTGTGTGAGACGAGAGCGAGCGAGGTGTGTGTGTGTGTGAGACGAGAGCGAGCGAGGTGTGTGTGTGTGTGAGACGAGAGCGAGCGAGGTGTGTGTGTGAGACGAGAGCGAGCGAGGTGTGTGTGTGAGACGAGAGCGAGCGAGGTGTGTGTGTGAGACGAGAGCGAGCGAGGTGTGTGTGTGAGACGAGAGCGAGCGAGGTGTGTGTGTGAGACGAGAGCGAGCGAGGTGTGTGTGTGAGACGAGAGCGAGCGAGGTGTGTGTGTGAGACGAGAGCGAGCGAGGTGTGTGTGTGAGAGGAGAGCGAGCGAGGTGTGTGTGTGAGACGAGAGCGAGCGAGGTGTGTGTGTGAGACGAGAGCGAGCGAGGTGTGTGTGTGTGAGACGAGAGCGAGCGAGGTGTGTGTGTGTGAGACGAGAGCGAGCGAGGTGTGTGTGTGTGAGACGAGAGCGAGCGAGGTGTGTGTGTGTGAGACGAGAGCGAGCGAGGTGTGTGTGTGTGAGACGAGAGCGAGCGAGGTGTGTGTGTGTGAGACGAGAGCGAGCGAGGTGTGTGTGTGTGTGAGACGAGAGCGAGCGAGGTGTGTGTGTGTGTGAGACGAGAGCGAGGTGTGTGTGTGTGTGTGTGAGACGAGAGCGAGGTGTGTGTGTAAGACGAGAGCGAGCGAGGTGTGAGAAGAGATCGAGCGAGGTGTGTGTGTGTGGGACGAGAGCGAGCGAGGGGTGTGTGTGTGTGAGAGAGTCGAGAGCGAGGTGTGTGTGTGTGAGACGAGAGCGAGCGAGGTGTGTGTGTGAGACGAGAGCGAGCGAGGTGTGTGTGTGAGACGAGAGCGAGCGAGGTGTGTGTGTGAGACGAGAGCGAGAGAGGGGTGTGTGTGTGTGAGAGAGTCGAGAGCAAGGTGTGTGTGTGTGAGACGAGAGCGAGCGAGGTGTGTGAGACGAAAGCGAGCGAGGCGTGTGTGTGAGACTAGAGCGAGCGAGGCGTGTGTGTGAGAGGAGAGCGAGCGAGGTGTGTGTGTGTGTGTCTGTGTGTGAGACGAGAGCGAGCGAGGTGTGTGTGAGACGAGAGCGAGCGAGGTGTGTGTGTGAGACGAGAGCGAGCGAGGTGTGTGTGTGTGTGAGACGAGAGCAAGCGAGGGGTTTGTGTGTGTGAGAGAGACGAGAGCGAGGTGTGTGTGTGTGTGTGTGAGAGAGACGAGAGCGAGGTGTGTGTGTGAGATGAGAGCGAGGTGTGTGTGTGTGTGTGTGAGACGAGAGCGAGGTGTGTGTGTGTGAGACGAGAGCGAGGTGTGTGTGTGTGTGTGAGACGAGAGCGAGGTGTGTGTGTGTGAGACGAGAGCAAGGTGTGTGTGTGTGTGTGTGAGACGAGAGCGAGCGAGGTGTGTGTGAGACGAGAGCGAGCGAGGTGTGTGTGTGTGTGTGTGTGTGTGTGTGAGACGAGAGCGAGCGAGGTGTGTGTGTGTGTGAGACGAGAGCGAGCGAGGTGTGTGTGTGTGTGTGTGTGTGTGTGTGTGTGTGTGTGTGTGTGTGTGTGTGTGAGACGAGAGCGAGCGAGGGGGGTGTGTGTGTGTGAGAGAGTCGAGAGCGAGGTGTGTGTGTGTGAGACGAGAGCGAGGTGTGTGTGTGTGAGACGAGAGCGAGGTGTGTGTGTGAGAGAGTCGAGAGCGAGGTGTGTGTGAGATCAGAGCGAGGTGTGTGTGTGTGCGTGTGAGACGAGACCGATGTGTGTGTGAGTGAGTTGAGAGCCAGGTTCTCCTGTGTTCTACTAACTGAGATGGTCTTCCTCAGCCGGTCTGGGCGAGTTTAAGATCCGCGACCTCAACGATGAGATCAACAAACTGCTGCGAGAGAAAGGCCACTGGGAAGTGCGGATCAAGGAGCTCGGCGGACCGGACTACCGGGTGAGAGTCAGTGATGATGCGTTTCCTGCTGATGGAGACGTATGCGATGATGCGCTTGAGTCTCAGCAAACGCATCGAGACGGTCACATGTCATACATCTGCAAGCAGGGCTGTCGCATTGAAGGAATTTCATTTATTTATTTTTAATTTTTTTATATTATTTGTTGCTATATAAATAAGTGTGACAGGTGTGGTCAGCATGCACAAAAACGAGGACATGTTCAGTAACCAATGTAACCGAAACTAAACAGGAAGTGAAGTAAACTCAAGAGAATGTCAAAATAAGTGTCGGCGTAACAGAACATAAACCGGACAGTAAGCTCGTTGGGATATTTTTATATGTATAACAGTAATTTCCGATCCTCGAATCTGATTGGACGAGAGGCTTTCTGCTGATATTTCCCCAGTGTCGTCATCGTCGTCTGCACAGAGACAGCCGTCACTCAGAGCAGTTACACTGTCACTGTCAGGGGCGGCAACGGCCTGTCTATGAGTGAGTCATTAAAGACGAGAGCGAGCGAGGTGTGTGTGTGTGTGTGTGTGTGTGTGTGTGTGTGTGTGTGTGTGTGTGTGTGTGTGTGTGTGTGTGTGTGTGTGTGTGTGTGTGTGTGTGTGTGTGTGTGTGTGTGTGTGAGACGAGAGCGAAGTCACTCAGCGCAGTTACACTGTCACTCCACTAGGGTGGCAACGGCCTGTCTATAAGTGAGTCATTAAACCGTTCATTCAACGAACGCGTTCAAAAACGCTGATTCATTAAAAGATAGATGCAATGAAACAAGCAGTTAATTATTTTTAAAGCTGGAGTCCGCAGTTTTTCCTCTTTGTCGCCATCTCTGTTCGAAATCTGCAATTGCAGTCATTTGCGTAATTATCAACTTTACGCGAGTTGTACTTCAACACCCTCAACACGGCACAGCGCGGATGAACACAATGTTTGAGGAGAGTGTGCAGCTGTCAGTCACCGCGCCGGTGTTTTACTGGCATTCAGAATCACAGATTATTCTTTTTGGAAGTATGACCAACATAAGAATTTTCACTGGAAAATGTCATCTGAACTAGTAAGAAACACCCACCTTTGTTCTGGTTCTGACATTGCAGTAAATCGAGCTGATTAAATCTAACAATCGCTTATAAGTTATCATATCACGCAAAACCGTGCAAATTATAGGCTACTTTGTTCTCAACTTGTTAATGTTAACAACGTCCGCATTGCGTGACTACATGTAATGTCCTTCCGATATTATCCTTGTTTTCGCATGGGTCTGGTTGCAGTCTCTTCTTTCTGTAGCCGCTCCGAAGTCCGAACGAAGTCTTTTGCATTTTACAGAATCTGTTGTCACTGTTGATTGACTGTCGTTTGAACCTTTCTGGATCTGCCATCAAATTATTAAGTTTAATTATATCAAGTGCTGTGAGAAAAGGCTATAAATATATATATGAGTTATATATGTTCCCGAACACCAGCATCCGAACGCCAGAGAACACGACAGCGTTTACGGTTTCGTCTGAGGCTCGACACACACTCGTTTATGATGGAGGAGAACAGCCGATTGCAGAAACTTAGTTTATTACTGATATTTTGAGCCAATTTCCAAAAGGAAAAAGAGCCCGATTGCAGTGTTATCACTGATATGTTGTTGACATGAGTGTGTGTGTGTGTGTGTAACAGAGAGTGGGGCCGAGGATGCTGGATCACGAGGGTAAAGAGGTTCCGGGAAACAGAGGATACAAGTATTTCGGCGCCGCTAAAGACTTGCCTGGAGTCCGAGAGCTGTTCGAGAGCGAGCGTAAGTCTCAGTACTCATGCAGATCTACACACTGCACACACACACGAGCTGAGAGTATAAACACACCTGACGGGAGAGTGTGTGTGTGTGAGTAACTCTGATCCTGCATACGAACACCAGAGACGGAGACGTCTAATGACACCGATGACGATCTGAGGAACTGATAAGGGGAAAACCACTTTAATGTTCATTATGAGCCATAATCAGAAATACAGTGCATGTTCATAATAACTGTTTACATAAATAACAGAATGATTTAAACTCTGTTTTACATCTGATATACACATTTAGATTAAATATGCCATTCTCATTAATGGAGTTAAGCACTTCAATTAAATCAAATCTCTACAGAGAATTTACAAAAAAAATTATATTCTAATAAATAGAAATATTAGTAGTGGATGCGCTGCGTTTCAACACTTTTCCTGAGCCATGCTGTGTTTTAATGTTTGCTTAGCGCGTGATAACAGCAGAACTAGTCTTGAGGAAATATTTACACGCAAATAATAATAAATAATGCTCAAGGTCTTTCTATTTCCATTAAAAATATAAAGCCATTAAAAACACTATTAGGCCAGTGGAAAAGATTGAGAAAACTTTCTCTGAAATGTATTTTATACTATTTGATTTATTGTTCAAAAACAAGGCATGGATCGGCTGCTAAATGATTTTTAGCACATCATGTGACGCACATCTCATATTCTCCTAATGTCTCGTACCGTTAAACATGGTGTCACGTGGATGAATATGCATATGCAGATGATATATGCAGATGAGGATCCTGCGCGCAGCTTTATAACAAGACCCCTGATGATGAACGGCTGGTTCTATCAGTACTCGAGTGTGTGCAGGGACGGACTGGGACTAAAAAACGGCCCTGGACTTTGACTAGGCCCGGCCCAAAGCAATCGGTGCGCGGAAACTCGACAACAACAACAATAACGCCTGCCATGAGTGTCACTTTAACTGTGGCTCATGATAGCCTACTATACCATCCAAATTATAGCTAACAGCATATTATACAATTTATTCCATGCTGTCTTAAAATTAATTTATTACTTAATAATCTTAATTAGTTTATGCAGTAATTAATCTTAGCTACTGCACAAATAATAATACCACATCTAAATGAAAATTAACACTAAAGGTGATTAACATCTAAACACCATTACAAATGTAACTTCTGTATTCAAAATCTTCAAAGTTTGTAAGCATTAACTGTAACATTACCAACATTTTTAAAAGTAAAAGCACAACATATTTCTTAATATTAGCAACTGCATGTGGCATTTTACAGCTAAAATGTTGAAGTTTAGCTGTTTTATCTACTGTAATCATTAAAAATGTAGCAAGCTGAATATCACTTCCTAACATCATCCCTAGCAAGTAACTTGCAAAGTAATTTCTGATTAATTCGGTTCGGGAGTAGTAGAGATAAAAGCCCGCCCGCACTGACAATTGATTGGTTGGGTCCTTACATGCGCTTCGTGAGGGACACGCGCACACTAGCACACACGCGCACACTAGCGCACACTAGCACACACACGCAATCTCTCGCTCCCTCTCTCTCTGCCGTGCACGCGCTACGCATGCGCGCTCTTGCTCGCTCTAGATTCCGGGAGATTTTAACTAATTTGCGGACATCAGGGAGCCGCTATCAATATGCTGGAGACTTGGGATGTGTGTGGCGGCTGGTGGGCCGGCCCGCCGGCCGTCCTGGAGTACCGGCCGTTCTGTGATTCTCCAGATCACACAGATGGCCAGTCCGCCCCTGAGTGTGTGTGGTTCAAATGTTGTGGCGGAGAGATGACTGATGTGTTTGATGACCTCAGCATGTGTTCTGTGAATATGAATATGAATATCTTTGGTCTGTTCCAGCCGTTCCGCCGCCCAGGAAAACCCGTGCGGAGCTCATGAAGGACATCGACGCCGAGTATTATGGGTATAGAGATGAAGACGATGGTGTGTTAGTGCCGCTGGAACAGGAGTATGAGAAGCAAGGTGAGGCGAGGAGGTCCCACTGAACACTGCAGATACACAGTATATCCGTCACTGTTTCTACACTTCATGTTTGCGTTGAATTATGGGAATCTGATTAGAAGCTGATAATGTTTTCTGATTTAAAGAAATCATTCGGTCAAAAAATATAAACTCGTATGCATTTAGCAGACCATTTTATCAAAAAGTTACTTCGAGGACTTATTATGCTCTTCCTCAAAGTCGTGATGTAGTTTCAGGCTCTACTAGAACAGGTTTTCCTGCTTGAATGTTGATTATTTTCCTCATATTCTCCATTGTTGCGGCTCCTCTCTTCCCAGTCTGTCAGTAACGCTCTGTTTACTTCCTGTCTCTATAAAGCCCCTCCTTCTGAAAAGCACACTGTGCTCTGATTGGTCGGCTGGAGCAGTGTGTTGTGATTGGTCGAGCGCTTTGAGTGTGTTTGGGAAAGTCCCTTTCCATAACCACCAGTTTAACACACTACTAACTAACTCAACCAGGCCCCGCCCCTTTATTCTGCGTATGAATTATTATAATGAGGAATATTGTGGCGTGTTCGTTCCCGGAAGAAACTCAAGACTACAATGGAGGCGTTTCAGGAGTTCAGGAACACTGACACTGATATAGAGAATAACTGGAGCTTGTTCATGATCAAACAGCAACGTTACACACTAAACACAGATGAAGAAAAGCAGAACCGGTCGTCTTTAAAGAAGAAGCAGTTTAGCAGACAACAACGTTTATTTATGTCTTGTCATCTTATTTTAAGTTGTTACTTGTTGAGTCCATGTGAAGGCCGAGTCCAAGTTACCCGACTTCAGTGTTAGAGTGTCAAAGTCAACGTGTAAATCTGAGATTTATTATGTGTTTATCTGATTTAACAGTCCAAAAACATGGAACTAATAGTTTTAATCATCATAACCCACTTGTTCTGTTTTGTGTGATTTAATTTTAACAAGCTCATGTGTCTCTCATATGCAACGGTGTAACTTACATTTTTATTGTAGTTTTATTATTTCAAATAAGTTTTTAAATTCTAGTTTTCATGTTCATTTTAGTTTAATTTTTAGTCATTTTATAATATGCTATTGTCATTTTATTACTTTTTTCTTTTAAAATGTTGCTATTTAGGTTTACTTTATTTTTATTTGAGTTTTATTTATTTCCAGTTAATAATTTTAGTTTTTACAACTTAAACTTATTTCGGTCAAGGCAGCATTTCTGATACTCTTTTAAAGCTTTTCAGCAAATAATTAAATATCTGTAAAATATGAATGAAAAGAAATTCTTTTAATAGTTGTAGTTAACGATAATAACCCTGATATCAGTATATGATAGAAAAGGCCTCTTTATGAGTTGCTTATTTGTAAATCAAAGCTTAATGATGATGCATGTAATGAAAGGAGAGTCATAATTAATGATCTGCAGTGAATTACTGCATCTTTATACATAGATTGTGAGGACAGCTGTTTTATTATTGAATTATTATTATTTATTAGTATCAGCGCTTCAGACTGTGTGTTGTAGATGAGCCGAGCAGCACGAGACCCACTTCGTCCAGGCGTGTGTGTGTGTGCCTGTGTGTGTGCCTGTGTGTGTGTGTGCTCTGCGACAGTCGTGGCATTGTGTGCTGATATCATTTTCTGACATGTGTTTCTCGTTTGTGTGTTTAACTGAATGCCTGACGTGTGGCTGCAGGTTTGATGCGACTCATGAGAAGCGTAACGCGCACCGGACTGTCCAGTGACCTGAAGTCACATGACCACCGCATTCCAGCTCGACCTCGGGGCTGATTAAGATTAATGCATTGTTCACGTCCGCGTTGTTTCAGATGCGTTCGAAGCAGCTTCACAGGACATCAATAATGCAAACAGAATTCAGTTAAACACAATGTGTAAAGGGGTGGTATAATGCCCTTTTCACAAGATGTAAAATAAGTCTCTGATGTCCCCAGAGTGTGTGTGTGAAGTTTAGCTCAAAATACCCCACAGATATTTTTATAGCATGTTCGAGTTGTCACTTTTTGAGGCTGAGCAAAAACGCACCTTTTTGTGTCTGTGAGCTGCCAAATGAGCTGCTGCTCCCGGCACAGTGGGCGGAGCTTCAACCGCTCCTGTCCTTTTATCTCACACACACACAGACACACACATGCACTGAACATTTCAAAAACTTTTCGCCTTTTATGTTCAAACCGGAGTCAGACAGAGATGGAGAGACTCTAGCAGTGATGACATGTAGAAGCAACAGGACATTTCTGAGTGTTAGTTGATGAGTGTATGCCGCTGATGTGGAGTTAACCATCTTCTAGTCATTGATTAGCATATTCTGTCATGATCATCTATAAATCTTGTTCCGGGGGCGGGGTTTATGTAAGATTTATGGTTTGTGATGTCACTAACCCGGGAGGAAGCTCGTGTAGTTCCTACCAGCCGTTTGTTGTAGTCCTTAAAACGCGAATTATTTAAAAGTAAATCTCTCCCTTTGCTTTGGATTTGAGCGTTGTAACTTTGCAGATGTTGTTTATGTTCAAACAGCAACATTACACACTGACTACAGTTAGAAAAGGGAAATCATAATCAACCACCCTTTTAAATGTAAATCCTGTGTGTTTCCGTCCCGCAGTCATAGCCGAATACTGCTTATCGATTACGATTCTTATCGATTCCAATAAGGTAAAAAAAAAAACTTTAATTGTAGCTGAATATCATGAACAAACATCATCAGGCTAAAGAACGCTTACGCAAGGAGCGCTTGCCTGTGGTTTAAAAACACCATAGAAGAACAATGAGCCGAACTAATATACACTTCCAGCATTATTAAAGACAAGTAAATGCTCAGTAGTTAAAAAACAACAAATAAAATAGCAATCGCGACAACTAGAAACAACTGAACAAAGATATTCAGGTGTTCAGGTACAGAAATCGTAATCAAATGTACAATAACACTGCACTTTATAAATAAAATATACATTAGAAATATAGTAACAAAAGTTAGTCAGTCAAGAACGAGTGAATTTTCTCTCTGTCTTCTGGAGTTTGATTAGTGTTATAATCGAGACGGCAGGAATATTAGTGCTGTCACTTTAAGATCTGCCCAGTATAGCACACACACACACGTGTGCAAGATTCCTGAAATCAAGTGTTTGATTTTTCGATCCCCAACCATAAGCTTCACAGGACATTAATGCTGCAAGCAGAGTTCAGTTAGACATGATGTTTGAGCGTAACCGGTGTGTGTGTCCCGCAGTGATCGCCGAGGCGGTGGAGAAGTGGAAGGCAGAGAGAGAGTCTCGACTATCAGCAGGAGGAGTGAAGGACACGGAAGTGGAGGAGGAGGAGGAACACATCTACGCCGTCAGAGATGAAGAGGTGACCCTCATCTCTCTCCGCTTCAGTGCAGACCCGTAGATCCGTCAGTGCAGACCCGTAACGCTCCTGTGTTTTACAGCAGTCCGACGACGAGGCGGGAGAGCCGATGGAGGGAGAGGATGCGCAGTCGTTCTTCGCTCATGTCCCGGTTCCCTCGCAGAAGGAGGTTTGTTTGGCTTCCGATCGAGTTCGATTCAGTTCATCACTCACTCGCTCTCGTCACATGACACGCCAACGGAGAAGCTTTACACCGATGTTTTCAACACAACAGCAGTTTATAGTCCACACATCTGTAAAGCTTCGAAAAGGGGAAAGAGCATGTACAAGTAGCCTATATGATTCATGCGCTATACTCCAAATCATTCATTTATAAATCCTTTATTCTCTGATCATTTTCACTGGAGCTTTCAACTTCTCCATCCGCCTATTTGAACTGCTTTTTGGGATATTGCGCATAATGAAAACATATTTACCAGATAAAACGAAACCCTCAGGTACCCTTACTTTACTAATTGACCAATGGCATCGCAGCGTCTCTAATGTTGGTTTGGTGTTTCTGAAACGCCAGAGTCGAAGTGTGTGATCAGAACGATTGGGTTTAATTCCCTCCAGAAGCGTCTCACACACACGAGTGTGTTCCCGAACACCAGCATCCGAACGCCAGAGAACACGACAGCGTTTACTGTGTTTCGTCACACGCTCAAAACACACTCGTTTATGATGGAGGAGAACAGCCGATTGCAGAAACTTAGTTTATTACTGATTATTGCTCCAATTTCCCAGGAAGTGACGATTTCGCATGGAAACACTGCTTTATTCACACATTAAATTTGCATCTTTGCATGGAAACACGGCTAATGACACACAAATAACACTGATCGTGTTCTGTGAAAAATTCGAATTGTATGGATTTTTTGTGCGAACATTTAATAACGTGTAAAGATCCTGATGAAGCTGTTGTTGTGCATGTCAGATCGAGGAAGCCCTGGTGAGGCGGAAGAAGATGGAGCTTCTGCAGAAATACGCCAGCGAGAGTCTGATGGCCCAGAGTGAAGAAGCCAAGACCCTGCTGGGGTTATAGTGGACCTGATGATGATCGACCAGAGCCGTGGCTTTAGAGGAGGAGCTCACTTCAGAACTAACATCTCCGGATAATGTACTCTCTCCACGTCATCCAAGATGTTCATGTCTTTCTTTCTTCAGTGGAAAAGAAATGAAGGTTTTTGAGGAAAACACTCCAGGATGTTTCTCCGTATAGTGACTTCAATGGGGTCCAACGGGTCGAAGGTCCAGATGTGAGTTTCAGTGCAGCTTCAAAGTCTCGACACGATCCCAGCCGAGGAATAAGAGTCTTATCTAGACAAACCAGCGGACATTTATAACAAAATAAACACTTATATACTTTTTAACCACTGATGATCATCTTGCACTAGCTGTGATGCGACACACATTACGTGATCAGGTTGAAAGGTCAAGCGTGACGTAGGAGGTAGTGCAGACCCAGTGTTTACAAAGCCAACGTGCAAAGACTGAGTCAAACACCATTCACAAAAAAACAAATGTATAAATAAATAAAAGGTAAAACAACGATGTCGGACGATTTTAAAGTTGGAGGAGAAAATGAGATGAGAGTTTATCGCCCTATTCTACATGAATAGGGCGATTCTGAACCGGAACACGCGTGACCTTTCAACGTGATTGCGTAATGTGTGTCGCATCACAGCTAGTGCAAGACGATCATATGTGGTTAAAAGTATATAAATGTTTATTTTGTTATAAAATGGCGGATGGTTTGTCTAGATAAGACTCTTATTCCTCGGCTGGGATCGTGTCGAGTCTTTGAAGCTGCACTGAAACTCACATCTGGACCTCATTGAAGTCACTATATGAGTGTTTTCCTCAAAAACCTTCATTTCTTTTCCACTGAAGAAAGAAAGACATGAACATCTTGGATGACGTGGGCGAGAGTACATTATCAGGAAATGTTAGTTCTGAAGTGAACTACTCCATTAGATGATAACAGACCGTTGTTTAATCACACATGCTTCACATTAAACCGATGTGTTCGAAGAAGTTCCGGTTATGTACCTTTTAAATGTGAAATGTGCTTGACTTGACATGGACAGTATGATGCTTATGATCTGTACAGTTAACATTAAATCATTTAGGAATTTAATTATTAATCTGTTAGTTTCATCTGGACCGTACTTTAGACACTGTCGTCGTTACACAGTAATCATGTCAAATGGTGTATTACATGCAGGGATAAACTCCAGGGCTTTTCTTCCAACTTCTTCATTCATCCTTCATTTCGTCCACATGTTAAAGAACAAAAGTACAAAAATCTCTGTAAATATTTTGTATACTGTTCACTTTGCCTTCTTGGACAAGTAAACTTGTTTTTTTTTACTATGAATATGCTTTGTGTGTAAATTTGTGGAGTATTAACTCACTGAAAACATTCATGCGTTCCATTAAGAGTGTGTGATGAGAAACGGTTCGGCTCATGTGACCAGCCAGAGATAAAGCGGTCACATGGTCAGGACTCATCTAATATACTCTTCACCCACGATGCCCTGCTTCTGCAGTGGACGTAATGCAGGTCTTGTGTCTCTTTTATTATCTTATCTAGAGATTTTACATTTTTAAAGATGTACGTTTAACTGGCTGTTATGACCAGGGTTGCGGTTTGTACATCTTTAGGCTATATGAAATAACACATTAGTAATAGTATTAACTCCCTAACTCAACTGCGTGACACGGTTGTTCATTAAGAGCGGCTTTTTCTAGAAGACTTACCACATTTTAACAAGATTTCTCTGATCACTTCTGTGTAAAACAACTGGTTAAAATACTGAAGGCACATTTAAAGTAACTTGGAATCTTAATTTATCCGAAATATATGTTGTTTATTAATTAAACCGAAATGATGATGTACAGTTTAAGGAGAACATTAAAGGTGCAGTAAGCGATTTCTGAGAAATGATGTTGATATTTAAAATCACCAGAACAAACACGCCCTTTACCCAAAAGACTACGCCCCTATCTCGATGGCCCTGCCCCCAAACAGACCATTTTCACATTTCCGGGTTCTCAGAAGCGGAAGTCGTCACTGTTGGGCAGCAACGCGTTACTAGTAACGTGTTACTGTAACGCAGTTACTTTTGACAGTAACTCATACTGTAACGCATTACTTTTTAAATAAATTAACTCGGTTACCGTTACCATATGGTGCGTTTGTCCGTTATTTTTTTTAATTAATTCATTTTGGCTGAAGTGTAGCCTACAGCCTAACCTGTTTACAGCAGCGACGCATTGTTGGTGGTAGGGTTGCCACCCGTCCCTTAAAATACGGAATTGTCCCGTATTTACAAGTAAAATGACGCGTCCGTATCAAATCAGTAAGGGACGCGATTTGTCCCGTATTTTACATAAGGCCCACACATAGCCTAGTTGGATAAAAACATAGGCTTTACTATACTAATAGCAAATATCCTATAAATAAATCAATTTCACAATAATGTTACATTATGATTAGAATCAAATGAATTTTGTCCATTTTCTAAGCTTACAAAATGCACATTTATACGGGCTGAATTTTATAGGCCTAAAATAAATATTGTTTAGTCTAGTAATTATGTGAATAATTCAGTGAATTGTGTGAATTGTTCAGTCTCCACAGAACAAAATATTCATTTTATTTTTAGTGCTCTCATTTATGAGGAAAAAACAATGTTACGGATGTGACAGTTCTCCGTTACGGACGCGACGCGCTCTGAAAGCGGCACTAAAAGATGCTTTAATACTTGCAGAGACATCAAACAGAAAGCACAAAACCTTTCTTTAAAGTGAATTTTGTTTTGAATTAATTGTATCTTAATTTTAATCAATGTTTCATCAACCAATTGCCTGGATTTAATAAATAAGAAGATAATATAGCAGACGATAGATAATCACGAAATGGAGGCGCCGGCGCGTGAACTGGAGCTCGTCTCATAAATGAACCGAAACTCGGCGTATAAGGTAACCTACTTGCCTCACAGACATGTCTACTTTTAAACAGAACAATTCAAAACGAAAGAAAACAGACTACAGACTGCTCTCTGCTTATGTAATCCGTATGAAATGTGCATTTCTCTCTGGCGCGTCAGCATAGTGAGTCACCTCAGAAATCCTTGTGATATATTCAGTTTGTGCTGGTCTGACTCAAATAAAATAGTGTTTAAAAATTACTTTCTGTTTAAGTCAGTTTTGCGTTTGTATAGACCATAACGCATAAAAGGGCATTAATGGAAACATTAAAGAATGTTGTTTTTTTAAAGTAACTAAAAAGTTACTTTTAACAGTAACGCATTACTTTTTGGTGTAAGTAATCAACAAAGTAATTGAGTTACTTTTTGAATGAAGTAACTAGTTACTATTACTTAGTAACTAGCACAACACTGCAGTTGGGTAACCTTTTATAGCATGAATGAGACAATGCATTAAATATATATTTTTTTGTGCAACTCCACAATAGTGCTTTCATAAACTTAGATAGGAACAAAACAGAGAGATTGATAACGGCAGTCAGTAGAAAGACGTCACTCGCACAGCCACTGAATTACAAACATCCTCACAGCAGCGCTAACTAGTTTATTGTAATTTGACCTAAAAGTAATATAACACAAGTGTAGGGTTCAAGGTTCAAGGAGTCTTTATTAACCCCGAGGGGTAACTTGTTGTGTTATAAATGTACATACCTTTTTTTTATGAAAATAAAGAAAGCTTTGCAGGATTTATGATGTTGATGACCGTTAAAAGGCATCTTCTTGGGTCCATTCACGTATGCGCTATATAACACAGGTTCCTCCCCCTAATGTGTGCACACGCCCCTTACTGCTGATTGGTGTTTTGGTGCTCAGAAATCACTCACTGCACCTTTAAAGAGAATCGTTCACATGTAACAAATGGACACATTAATAAAGCAAACTAAACCTCATTAATAGAATCATCACAAAAATGTTCGTATTGTTTTAAGAATCTGTCACATTCTTATTACTAGTTAAATAAAAAGATTCGAGAAATCAAACGAGTCAAAACCTCAAACTAAAAATGTGAGAGAGCAGGAAGTATGCCTGAATTGGGTTTATGGATAAATAAATTTACCAAACAAAATAATAATAATAATAATAAGTGTATATTCATTAGACTTGTTGGAAGTGTCAGTATAGGTTAAATTAAAAGAATGGGCAATTTTCATGTTTATTTATTGACTGACAGTCACATACAAATAATATACATGACAATAATCCAACACATATAGTGTAAAAATTGGCCCTATATGTGCGGATGACATCACTGGTAGCCTTTGTTTCGATTCATAATCACCATATTATTCCAATCAAGATATTTTACTTTCATGTAAACATAGTCCTTCATTATTTGTGTGAATTCTAATGCGAACGCCCCCTTATCTGCAAATGACGTCACGTCGCATCTTTTTTTCCGCTCTAGGCACTTTTATTTTTATTTTTTATTGAATACAAAATCTGAATACAACAAAATGTCACAAAATGGTTATTATTATACAAAGAAAAAACGTGAAAGGCTCAACACAAATAAAGAAATAAAAACACAAAGAATTAAATAACAAATGAGGAAAGAGAAAAAAGAAACTTAAAACGGATTTTACGATACTATTTCGTTTACAAATTAGACGCTTTACAGTTGTTATATGTTAAATATTTCATTTAGGATGTGTGATGATCATACTGGCTGGGTTTATTAAAGTTTGTAAAATTGACAGGATATCTTTGCTTGGGGCATTTGGAAACAAAGCTTGTCTATTCCGAATGTAATTTCGTGCATCTCTGATGCTCATACTGTGTGTGTGTGTGTGTGTGTGTGTGTGTTGAAAAAACATGAATTAAACACTCTTGGGAGTTTTGCTGCGGTAGTGGACACGCACCGTCGCGTCGCGTCGCGTTCCCCCATTCGCCGGCGAGGAAGGATGTTTATTTCCTGAATCCTGACTCAGTCTTTCGATGGCTCGCGCCTCCTCCTCTGTCGTCACTCCGCAGCGCTCATAAAGCCCGATGGAGGAACTGGAACCGGGCAGAACTCACTCGCAGAACCGCGGAGGAACCGGACACTTCCAGAACCGCGGATCGAGATGAAGGCCTTCGCCGCGCTGATGAGGCCGTCGAGCGGCGTGTGTTCGCGGCGCGTGCGGCGCGTCGTGACGCCCGCGCGAGGACTGAGCAGTCAGGTAGTGTTTACATGCCTTCATCATCCGATGTTTGCTCAACCGCTGGATCCATTGTGTGTGTGTGTGTGTGTGTGTGTGTGTGTGTGTGTTCGTCTATTCCCCACTAAATTCTCGTTGACTGTAATATCCTCTCTTCCCTGGGGTTTGAGTTATTGATCTGCAGATTCATCTTCACAGCTCAGTTTTCATCTTTTAAATCAGAGGAATTGTGATCTTTTTTTTGATCCCTTGTTTGTTATTATACTGTAACTACAAGGCTGATATAGTTCATTTTTGTCGTTTTGGGCAACGGCAGTTAAAAAACATTACAGTAAACCTATTTCTGATTATACAAAACATAGGCTAATATTAATGGTCTGCCTTTATATGAGGTATTTAAGTCAGTCATAACTGGTGCAGCGATGTTGTGAGTGTTGTGAAACTGCGGTTATTGAGGAGGACACGGTCACGGGGGATTACATTACAGATGTCGTTAACATGCATTTTTTAAATATAACAATATGTATTAGGCCTATATGTAAAAACATATAAGTGCGATTAATTTAAACTAAGTAGTAGTACATTCTAGTTAAAGACACTTCATACAAAGCGAGACTAATATTAATTATCATGTAATTAATAATAATAATTCTTAATGGTTTGTTATTGTTATTTATGCCATTATATTTATGCAAAGTTGTTTTGTGATCTAAACGTTCGCATCATTGTTTTGTTTCGTTATTTCAGTTTTATTATAGTTTCATTAGCTTTTATTCTTATATTTTTAGTTTTTTGGTAATTTCGTTATGTGCTTTTGTCATTTTATTCATTTTAAAGAAATAAAAATATTTTAAATGTTTCTATTTAGGTTAAATCTATTTTAACTTTAACTTGTATTTATTTCCAGTTATTCATTTTAGTGCTTCAACTTCAACTTATTTCAGTTCAGCCACATTTCTAATCTTCATTTAGTTTGTTTTTCAACTAATATCTATATTTTATTATATTTGAGGTTTATTTCAGTTAAAAAGAAATGTTTGGTTACACTTTATTTTAAGGTGTCCTTGTTTCAGTTTGATAATATATTTAAGTACTGAATAATATTAATTAAAGTCCCCCTGTAGTCAATCATTTTATCCCTTAAAACTCATCTTTGATCACCAAAATGATATTTTTAAATGTTTTTTCCTTGAAAAAAAATCTTGATGCCTTAAAATATCTTGAATGTAACTCGACACCCTTGCCTCATTTACTATGTGTGGTTCTATGAATATGCAAATGAGCCCCGCCTCCACTCAGAGATCCACTGGTTGACGATCACACGTTGATCTGATTGGTTACAAGGTAGTTTGTGACGTCAGAAGAACCAGCGATTTCAAACCGTGTTTTTGAGACTGTCTTTGGTTCACTGCAGTTTTAACAAGGAAATACTCAGCAATGCTGTCGACTTATGAATTTACACATGGTTTGTCTTAAAGCGTATTAAAAACACCACATAGACACATAATAAACAACATTAAAAGCTGGATTTTCACCACAGGGAGACTTTAACAACATGTACTAAAGTTAAAGTTAATGATAATAATCCTTACATAAATGGCTGTTATAAGTAGAGTAATTATTTAAACAAAACAATAGATTACTTAATTTACCTGTGATTGAGGTTTTTGAATCAAAATTCAACAGAAGATTTGAGTTAAAGTGTCGAAGTGATTATGTTTTGATCTCTACTCTGACTGATGTGGATTTGCGTATAGTCGATATCATGTATAATACAGTTTAATGACAGCAGATGTACTCAGAAATGTTGAAATTAAGCACATTTATATTTTAATAATTAATAAATATTTGAAAATGGAAGATGTTTGCACTAGACTCGTGTTAAATCATCATAATAGCTTGAGATTCTCAGAGTCCAGTCCTTCACTGACCCGCAGCCGTCCGTGACCCTCGACCCCAACACCAGTCACAGGGGTCAGGTTTATGAAATTGAGATTTATACATCATCTGAAAACTGCTGGATAAATAAGCTTTCCATTTATGTATGGTTTGTTAGGATAGGACAATATTTTGGTCGAGATACGACTATTTGTAAATCTGGAATCTGAGGGTGCAAAAAAATCGAAACATTGAGAAAATCTCCTTTAAAGTTGTGCATTTATGTTGGTGATTATGCTGCATTCACTCACAGAAATACGTGATTTATATATTTACGGTAGGAAATTTACAAAATATCTTTATGGATCATGATCTTTACTTAATATCCTAATGATTTCTGGTATAAAAGAAAAATCGCTAATTGTGACCCGTACAGTGTATAGTTGGCTATTGCCACAGATATACCCGTGCGACTCGTGACTGGGTCTGTGATCCGGGACACACATCAGCATCACTCAGCTGTCAATCACAGTGAAGCCACTCCTCTTCCTCACACACTCTGGGTCTGTGATCCAGGACACACATCAGCATCACTCAGCTGTCGATCACAGTGAAGCCACTCCTCTTCCTCACACACTCTGGGTCTGTGATCCGGGACACACATCAGCATAACTCAGCTGTCGATCACAGTGAAGCCACTCCTCTTCCTCACACACTCTGGGTCTGTGATCCAGGACACACATCAGCATCACTCAGCTGTCAATCACAGTGAAGCCACTCCTCTTCCTCACACACACTGGGTCTGTGATCCAGGACACACATCAGCATCACTCAGCTGTCAATCACAGTGAAGCCACTCCTCTTCCTCACACACACTGGGTCTGTGATCCAGGACACACATCAGCATCACTCAGCTGTCGATCACAGTGAAGCCACTCCTCTTCCTCACACACACTGGGTCTGTGATCCGGGACACACATCAGCATCACTCAGCTGTCAATCACAGTGAAGCCACTCCTCTTCCTCACACACACTGGGTCTGTGATCCAGGACACACATCAGCATCACTCAGCTGTCAATCACAGTGAAGCCACTCCTCTTCCTCACACACACTGGAGATCTGTAGGAACACAACATGATTGTGCTGATGAACCTCAGGTCGTCTCATGACCCGGCTCTGAGAAGTGATCGGGATCTTCCCCGAGAGAGACTCCCTGTGGGGAACATGATGTTTCATTAAAGCAGAAGGACCGTAATCCTCCAGTGAACATGTTACGACAATCCCAGAGACAAGCGTCCGTCAGGGGTCGAGAGTGCACAGCGTCAGCCTCTTCTGTGCGCAACTAATCTCTCCGAGGACAGACACATCGTGGCATTGTGTGTGCCACTAAAACTGGATTATGTCGTCTTTATTCTATCTATATCTTTATTTCATGTTGCTAAAGCAATTCGGTAACACTAAATCAATCCCTAACCCTATAGTGAGCGCATGTTAATTCATACATGTGTCTAGTTCCACTGCTTAAAATATACTGTGAGCTAACATTCTTTCAATGATGCAGTCATATTAGTGAAATATAGATTTTCAGTCAATAGTGACGCAGATCTTACACATGAATCACTGATAAAACAAGCTTTCTATTGGTCAACATGCAAGTTTGCGGGACTAATCCTTCGTCCTCACGTGAACTTTCATACCACACGATTCTGGATACTTTGAGATAAAGATGTCGTGTCTTTTCTTCCTGAATAAGCAGTAATGGCGACTAGAATTACAATAAAACAAACTGTTTCCTGAAGTTTATGAACAGGATTACGCAGAGACAGCGCACACACATGGAGTCAATCACATTTCTAATCTATCTTTATGGGCATTATGGGTAGACTTTTCCTAAAGCTGAACAACCTTTTAAATGACAAAACTGTTTCTGTTATTATTAAAGATAATTAATTAAAAATTTATATTCTAATTAATTCACAACAAAGGAGATCACGATTCTGAACAGACAACTAAACAACTAACATGAAATTTACTAAAGGTTCTGACAAAATGTTAATTTTTGCAGTCTATTTAAAAATATTTAATTCATTAGAATTTTGAGTTTGAATGAATGATTCAATGACTCACTCATAAAGAATTCACTTGTTTCATTACTAGATGAATCAGCGTTTTTGAACGAATCTCTTGAATGAATGATTCAATGACTCACTCATAAAGACTTCACTTGTTGAGTCATTTAAAAACTCTGATTCATCCAGTAATGAAACAAGCGAAGTCTTTATGAGCGAGTCATGGAATCATTTATTCAAGAGATTCGTTCAAAAACACTGATTCATCCAGTAATGAAACAATTAATGTATTTATGAGTGAGTCATTGAATCATTCATTCAAGAGATTCGTTCAAAAACACTGATTCATCCAGTAATGAAACAATTATTGTCTTTATGAGTGAGTCATGGAATCATTCATTCAAGAAATTCATTCAAAAGCACTGATTCATCCAGTAATGAAACAAGTGAAGTCTTTATGAGTGAGTCATTGAATCATTCATTCAAGAGATTTGTTCAAAAACACCAATTCATCCAGTAATGAAACTAGTGAAGTCTTTATGAGTGAGTCATTGAATCATTCATTCAAGAGATTTGTTCAAAAACACCAATTCATCCAGTAATGAAACTAGTGAAGTCTTTATGAGTGAGTCATTGAATCATTCATTCAAGAGATTTGTTCAAAAAGCTGATTCATCCAGTAATGAAACAAGTGAAGTATTTATGATTGAGTCATTGAATCGTTCATTCAAGAGATTTGTTCAAAAACACTGATTCATCCAGTAATGAAACAAGTGAAGTCTTTATGAGTGAGTCATTGAATCATTCATTCAAGAGATTCGTTCAAAAACGCTGACTCATCCAGTTATGAAACAAATGAATTCTTTATAGATAGGATAATTTTAGATAGGAAGCCCATTAGGGCACATCATTGTGTTAGTCTGAGGAATTTGAATATTTTATCTTTTGAAAACTTCATTAAATTTTCTATGTTGAAGCTGATGTATAAATGTTTAAATCAGCAAGCTCCACAGGTCTTGAGTGAGTGCATAGTAGCTCTCAGGGATGTGGGTTCAAGGACTAGAGGAGCTCAGAACGGGAAATGTCAGATCCCGAAATGTAATACTTCATTTGGACAATCAGCTTTTTCTGTACAAGGCACTAAAGCCTGGAATTGTTTACCCACTGACCTGAAAGGAGAGACAAACTGGGTCCTTTTCAAAAACAACCTTAAAGACTCTTTAATCAGAAGTCAGAAATGTGACCACTGACTGTCCGCTGCGTTTATATTGTGTTATATTGTATTATTATGTTTATTTTAACTCTGTATTGTGTAATTTTATGTAAAGGCCCACTAGGGACTAACATTGAGAATTAGCCTTGGCTAAAATGTTGTAGTATGGAACATGAGCTTATGTAACATACTTGTCCCTATTCAAATAAACTTAAATAATAATAATTTATGAGTGAGTCATTGAATCATTCATTCAAGAGATTTGTTCAAAAACACTGATTCATCCAGTAATGAAACAAGGGAAGTCTTTATGAGTGAGTCATTGAATCATTCATTCAAGAGATTCGTTCAAAAACACTGATTCATCCAGTAATGAAACAAGGGAAGTCTTTATGAGTGAGTCATTGAATCATTCATTCAAGAGATTCGTTCAAAACGCTGATTCATCCAGTAATGAAACAAATGAAGTCTTTATGAGTGAGTCATTGAATCATTCATTCAAGAGATTTGTTCAAAAACACTGATTCATCCAGTAATGAAACAAGGGAAGTCTTTATGAGTGAGTCATTGAATCATTCATTTAAGAGATTTGTTCAAAAACACTGATTCATCCAGTAATGAAACAAGTGAAGTCTTTATGAGTGAGTCATTGAGTCATTCATTCAAAAGATTCATTCAAAAACTCTGATTCATCCAGTAATGTGTGCTTTTCTTTAGGCCTGTTCTTGATGTTTTGAGCTTTATTGTGGGTCTCTGTCTCTCTCTAACAGTCGGAGCCAGGCTTCGGGTTGCTGTTTGACATCGATGGAGTCCTAGTGCGAGGGAAGACGCCCATCCCAGCGGCCAAGAGAGCCTTCCAGAAGCTTGTGGATGCGAAGGGGCAGTTCCTGGTTCCCGTCGTCTTCGTCACGAATGCTGGAAACTGCTTACGCCAGAAGAAGGCAGATCAGCTGTCACACATACTGGGTGTTCCTGTGAGTTCTGTTCCCTCCAGTCGAGATGAAGAGATTCTGTATCAGATTCATTCAGCTTGACACACACATTGAAGGGGTCGAATCATGAGAAATCAAAATATTCTCTTTTTTCTCTTTCTTTCTAACTAATCTTTCTTTCATTCTTTCTTTCTAACTAATCTTTCTTTTTTCTTTCTACTTTTTTCTTTCTAACTAATCTTTCTTTTTCTTTCATCCTAATCTTTCTTTTTTTTACTTTCTTTTTTTCTCACTTCTTTCTTTATTTCTAACTTTTCTTTCGTTCTAACTAATCTTTCTTTCTTTCTTGTTCAAAATTCATGTATAATTTTGATGAAAGGTTTTGATCCACTTCAGATGTTGACAACTGTATATTTTTTGTTGCATGATGTGAAGTGTTTATGTATGATAATAACCACTGATATGGAGGATGATCTGTTGGGTTCATTTATAGATATCTCAAGACCAGGTCATGATGTCCCACAGTCCTCTGCGAATGTTCAGGAAGTTTCATGACAAGCATGTGCTGGTGTCGGGCCAGGGTCCAGTGCTCGACATCGCCAGGAAGTATCCTTCAGTGTGTGTGTTTATCCTTCAGTGTGTGTGTTTATCCTCCAGTGTGTTTGTTTATCCTTCAGTGTGTGTGTTTATCCTCCTAGTGTGGACCCCGTCGCCACATGGCCTCGTGTGTCACTGAATGCATATGTGGCCTTTATTCCACCCCGATGATGTCATTAGATGTGATAATACTTACAAACTTAATCTGAGGAATGGGATTATCATAATCCCTCAAATCTCTTGTTGTTGTTTGCGAGTAAAAAAGGATTTTGGTCATAAAGCACTGATGAGTTCTTAACCCTGTGGATCAGCGTGGGCTTCACAAACGTGGTCAGCATCGACATGTTGCGCGAGTCTTTCCCTCTGCTGGACATGGTGGACCACAACCGAAGACCCAAGCTGCCCGTGAGCGCACACTACACACACACTACTCACCACACTAACGCACACTACACACACACACACACACACTACTCACCACACTAACGCACACTACACACACACACACTACTCACTACACTAACGCACACTACACACACACTACTCACCACACCAACGCACACTACACACACACTACTCACGACACTAACACACATTACACACACACACTACTCACGACACTAATGCACATTACACGCACACTACTCATGACACTAATGCACACTGCACATTACACGCACACTACTCATTACACGCACACTACTCATTACACGCACACTACTCATTACACGCACACTACTCATTACACGCACACTACTCTCGACACTAACGCACATTACACCACACTACTCACGACACTAACGCACATTACACGCACACTACTCACGACACTAACGCACATTACACGCACACTACTCAGACACTAACGCACATTACACACACACTACTCACGACACTAACGCACATTACACACACACTACTCACGACACTAACGCACATTACACACACACTACTCACGACACTAACGCACATTACACACACACTACTCTCGACACTAACGCACATTACACACACACTACTCACGACACTAACGCACATTACACACACACTACTCAGGACACTAACGCACATTACACGCACACTACTCTCGACACTAACGCACATTACACACACACTACTCTCGACACTAACGCACATTACACGCACACTACTCACGACACTAACGCACATTACACGCACACTACTCTCGACACTAACGCACATTACACCACACTACTCACGACACTAACGCACATTACACGCACACTACTCACGACACTAACGCACATTACACGCACACTACTCAGACACTAACGCACATTACACACACACTACTCACGACACTAACGCACATTACACACACACTACTCACGACACTAACGCACATTACACACACACTACTCACGACACTAACGCACATTACACACACACTACTCTCGACACTAACGCACATTACACACACACTACTCACGACACTAACGCACATTACACACACACTACTCAGGACACTAACGCACATTACACGCACACTACTCTCGACACTAACGCACATTACACACACACTACTCTCGACACTAACGCACATTACACGCACACTACTCACGACACTAACGCACATTACACGCACACTACTCTCGACACTAACGCACATTACACGCACACTACTCACGACACTAACGCACATTACACGCATACTACTCACCACACTAACGCACATTACACGCACACTACTCACGACACTAACGCACATTACACACACACTACTCACGACACTAACGCACATTACACGCATACTACTCACCCCACTAACGCACATTACACGCACACTACTCACGACACTAACGCACATTACACGCACACTACTCACGACACTAACGCACATTACACGCACACTACTCACGACACTAACGCACATTACACGCACACTACTCACGACACTAATGCACATTACACACACACTACTCACGACACTAACGCACATTACACGCACACTACTCAGACACTAACGCACATTACACGCACACTACTCACGACACTAACCCACATTACACGCACACTACTCACGACACTAACGCACATTACACAGACTACTCACGACACTAACGCACATTACACGCACACTACTCACGACACTAACGCACATTACACAGACTACTCACGACACTAACGCACATTACACACACACTACTCACGACACTAACGCACATTACACACACACTACTCACGACACTAACGCACATTACACAGACTACTCACGACACTAACGCACATTACACGCACACTACTCACGACACTAACGCACATTACACGCACACTACTCACGACACTAACGCACATTACACGCACACTACTCACGACACTAACGCACATTACACGCACACTACTCAGACACTAACGCACATTACACGCACACTACTCACGACACTAACGCACATTACACGCACACTACTCAGACACTAACGCACATTACACACACACTACTCACGACACTAACGCACACTTCTCACGACACTAACGCACATTACACACACACTACTCACGACTCTAACGCACATTACACGCACACTACTCAGACACTAACGCACATTACACACACACTACTCACGACACTAACGCACATTACACACACACTACTCACGACACTAACGCACATTACACGCACACTACTCACGACACTAACGCACATTACAGACTACTCACGACACTAACGCACATTACACACACACTACTCACGACACTAACGCACATTACACGCACACTACTCACGACACTAACGCACATTACACACACACTACTCACCACACTAACGCACATTATACACACACTACTCACGACACTAACGCACATTACACGCACACTACTCAGACACTAACGCACATTACACGCACACTACTCACGACACTAACGCACATTACACGCACACTACTCACCACACTAACACACATTACACGCACACTACTCACGACACTAACGCACATTACACGCACACTACTCACGACACTAACGCACATTACACGCACACTACTCACGACACTAACGCACATTACACGCACACTACTCAGACACTAACGCACATTACACACACACTACTCACGACACTAACGCACATTACACGCACACTACTCACGACACTAACGCACATTACACGCACACTACTCAGACACTAACGCACATTACACACACACTACTCACGACACTAACGCACATTACACGCACACTACTCACGACACTAACGCACATTACACACACACACTACTCACGACACTAACGCACATTACACAGACTACTCACGACACTAACGCACATTACACACACACTACTCACGACACTAACGCACATTACACGCACACTACTCACGACACTAACGCACATTACACGCACACTACTCACGACACTAACGCACATTACACGCACACTACTCACGACACTAACGCACATTACACACACACTACTCACGACACTAACGCACATTACACGCACACTACTCACGACACTAACGCACATTACACACACACTACTCACGACACTAACGCACATTACACACACACTACTCACGACACTAACGCACATTACACGCACACTACTCAGACACTAACGCACATTACACGCACACTACTCACGACACTAACGCACATTACACGCACACTACTCAGACACTAACGCACATTACATGCACACTACTCACGACACTAACGCACATTACACGCACACTACTCACGACACTAACGCACATTACACACACACTACTCACGACACTAACGCACATTACACGCACACTACTCACGACACTAACGCACATTACACACACACACTACTCACGACACTAACGCACATTACACAGACTACTCACGACACTAACGCACATTACACACACACTACTCACGACACTAACGCACATTACACGCACACTACTCACGACACTAACGCACATTACACGCACACTACTCACGACACTAACGCACATTACACGCACACTACTCACGACACTAACGCACATTACACACACACTACTCACGACACTAACGCACATTACACACACACTACTCACGACACTAACGCACATTACACGCACACTACTCACGACACTAACGCACATTACACACACACTACTCACGACACTAACGCACATTACACGCACACTACTCACGACACTAACGCACATTACACGCACACTACTCAGACACTAACGCACATTACACGCACACTACTCACGACACTAACGCACATTACACGCACACTACTCAGACACTAACGCACATTACACACACACTACTCACGACACTAACGCACATTACACACACACTTCTCACGACACTAACGCACATTACACACACACTACTCACGACTCTAACGCACATTACACGCACACTACTCAGACACTAACGCACATTACACACACACTACTCACGACACTAACACACACTACTACACATTACACACACACTACTCAGACACTAACGCACATTACACACACACTACTCACGACACTAACGCACATTACACACAAACTACTCACGACACTAACGCACATTACACACACACTACTCACCACACTAACGCACATTACACACACACTACTCACCACACTAATGCATATTACACACACACTACTCACCACACTAATGCATATTACACACACACTACTCACCACACTAATGCATATTACAAACACACTAGTACTCACCACACTGACGCACATTAGACACACACTACTCACGACACTAACACACACTACACACACACACTACTCACGACACTAACGGCTGCGATCTTAATGCTTTACTTACTGAAACACTGCATCAGGAAATAAGAATCTGGCACAATTTGATTCAGTTTGATACAATTCACAATTAAAAAAAATCTCAAGACTTTCTTTTTTTAAAAGAAATTAATACTTTTATTTACTTCAAATACTATCAGGATGCATTCGATTGGTCAAAAAAATAAAAAATGTGACAAAAATTGTCAATGTCAAAAGTCTCATACATACTACAATATGAGTAATTTTATTTCACGATAACAAAATATTTTTATGATATAAAACTTTTTAATATTACACCAATTTTAATATCACAAAAAACGATTACTAGTATACCTAATGCAAGTAAAAAAGGAAAGGTTAGTTGATGAGTGTATGCCGCTGATGTGGAGTTAACGATCTTCTAGTCATTGATTAGCATATTCTGTCATGATAATCTATGAATCGTGTTCCCGGGGGTGGGGTTTATGTAAATATTAGGGTTAGTGATGTCACCAACCCCGGGAGGAAGCTCGTGTAGTTCCTACCAGCCGTTTGTTGTAGTCCTTAAAAAGCGATTTTTGTAAAAGTAACTATCTCCCTTTGCTTTGAACTTTGAGTTGTAACTTTGCAGATGTTGTTTATGCTCAAACTGCAATATTACACACTGACTACAGCTAGAAAAGGGAAATCATAATCAACCACCCCTTTAAAGGATTGAAGATGTTTGTACTGTTATGGTCTGGTGTTTCTGAGATCCCGAAGCGAGCGAGAGGTTCTGAGATCTCTGATGGTGTTTAACGCAGATGATGTGCTTGTTGTTTCAGTCTTCTCCTGTGGTGAACCTCCCCAGAGTCGAAGGTAAGAGCTTCTGCTCACACACACACGTTCCACATGAAAAACAAAGCAATAATGTAATGTAATGAGTAACAGTAGTGTTTGCTTTGCTTGTGTTGTGCTGTGACTAGCTGTGGTTCTGTTCGGTGAGCCGATCCGGTGGGAAACGAACTTACAGCTGATCGTCGACGTGCTTCTGACGAGTGGCAATCTGAGCGGTTCCTACGAGAGCCGTCACACACACACACACCTGCCACTGCTGGCCTGCAACATGGACCTGGTGTGGATGGCAGAGGCGCACTCACCCAGGTACACACACACACACACACACACACACTACTGCTGGCCTGCAACATGGACCTGGTGTGGATGGCAGAGGCGCACTCACCCAGGTACACACACACACACACACACACACACACACACACACACACACACACACACACACACACACACACGTAAACACACACACACACACACTACTGCTGGCCTGCAACATGGACCTGGTGTGGATGGCAGAGGCGCACTCACCCAGGTACACACACACACACACACACACACACACACACTACTGCTGGCCTGCAACATGGACCTGGTGTGGATGGCAGAGGCGCACTCACCCAGGTACACACACACACACACACTACTGCTGGCCTGCAACATGGAACTGGTGTGGATGGCAGAGGCGCACTCACCCAGGTACACACACACACACACACACACACACTACTGCTGGCCTGCAACATGGAACTGGTGTGGATGGCAGAGGCGCACTCACCCAGGTACACACACACACACACACTACTGCTGGCCAGCAACATGGACCTGGTGTGGATGGCAAAGGCGAATTTGCCGAGGTACACACACACACACACACACACACACACACACACACACACACGTGCGCACACACACACACACGCGCGCACACACACACCTGCCACTGCTGGGCTGCAACATGGACCTGGTGTGGATGGCAGAGGCGCACTCGCCCAGGTACACACACACACACACACACGCACACAATCAGAGAACACTAACGTCACTGTAGTTCCTATAGCGCTGGTTTAGAGCGACTCTGAAGTAGGAGTAAATTAGTTCATCTAAAAGGAGTTCCTAGAACTAAAATAGTTCCTAGTTCCTGCGGTGCAAACGCGCCGACATCCGGGAACTTCCCCAATAGTTTTAGGAACGATGAAGAGGATCCTCCAAAGCGAACACCGCTGATATGTGCTCTTTAAAGAGATCTCAGTGAATGTTTGAGTCTGTCCATTAATAAATGAGAGTGGCGTCCTCAGGTTCGGCCACGGCACGTTCATGGTGTGTCTGGAGAGCATCTATAAGAAGATCACGGGTCAGGACCTGAAGTACGAGGCCCTGATGGGGAAGCCCAGCGAACTGACCTATCACTACGCAGAGTTCCTCATCAGAGAGCAGGCGTCCGAGCGGGGCTGGAGGCAGCCAATCACATCGCTGTATGCTGTCGGGTGAGTGACACACGCCAATCACATCGCTGTATGCTGTCGGGGGAGTGACACACACTCCAGTTACATTCAAGCGGTTTAAAAGGAATGAAACATTTTCATTTTTTGAAAGTTAATTTTTTGGTCTGAATTTTCAAAGGAAGGAAAAAACGTTTAAATATGTCATTTTGGTGATCAAAGATGAGTTTAAGGGATAAAATGATTGACTACAGGGGGACTTTAAATTCTAACTTAAACTCTCATAAATCTTGAATGCTTTGCAGACTTTAGTTTGTTTCTCTATTTAAAGAAGACTCTTGGGAGATTATTGCTGAAGTGAAACAAGTTGTGCTCCAAATTTGAGCTTGTCATCTGATAAAATGTTGTAACTGAGTTATGGTCTGGCAAAGCGTCATAGACAAATCATTTCCAGAGGGGCGTCACCAACGGACGTCGCGGATAGACCTAAAACCAATCAGAGCGATGAAGGAGATGACGTATGCAGAGCGGCGGAGAATCTCCGAGTGTTGTTCTTGGCTCGGTTTTTAACAAAAAGGAAACGTTCAAATCGCTTAAAACAGACGCGATAGCTGATTCGAACAAGTGATGTTCGGCGGCGGCATCCATCTTTGTAATGTAGGCTACAAAATCTGCTTCAAAATCCCAGCGCTGTCCTCATCGTGTAAAGCCCGCCCCAACGTTTCTGATTGGTGCCTCGATTTCGACGGATTGGAAATGGGTTTGAATGAGCTCTTTGCCAGACTAACTTTCAGAGCAAATCTAATGCTCTGATGCTTGCCGCATGAAAGCAGAGAATTTCCCACTGGGTTACAGAGGCTATTTCACTGGCATATGAGGTCCGCGGTCTGCCTTCACCTCTTAGCATCAGGGCACATTCCACCAGAGGCGTGGCTTCTTCTTAAGCACTTTTTAGAGGTGCCCTCCTGGAAGACGTTTGTGTAGCAGCAGGCTGGTCCTCTCCGCACACTTTTGTCAGATTCTACAGTTTGGATCTCGACACGACTCCAGGTTCCCAAGTTTGATCTGCTTGAACCAGTCATGTTCAGTATAATGTGACGACGTAAGAGCGTCGGGGCGGCGCCCGCGCCATCAGCCAATAAATTGGCGTGATTCTATAAGGGCTTCAGACAATCGGCACACCCAGAGGCCGTTCCCACTGCGTCTTAAGCTACGCAGCGTTGAGTGAACCTATTCAGAGAACATAGGTTACATCAGTAACCAGAGACGTTTCATACCATTCCCATGAAGTAGAAAATCCTAAAAAATGTTAAAAAGGTTAAAGTTCTCAGTCAGAAAAGACCACAGAGGGTTAAACAGGGATCATTTCACAATGTCGCTAAAGATAGAAGCTACTTCCTGATTGTGATTGATTGCATCCGTTGAAGGCTACAATGTACAGAATGAAGATATTTTGCTTATAAAACAACAGCTCATTTCTGATCTCTCTGTATCATCAGTGGATGAGAAACTTTTAGGAAAAGGCGCATACATCTTTCTCCTAATACAGGAGATTTGGACATGTGACTCTGGTGCTCTTCGGCCATTTTTAACTGAAACGTTTTACTTTTTTTTTTTTTTAAAGGTTTTGGCACTTGCGATTTAAGCACAAAACAATATCATGGACATGATTTGAAAGGTTAAATGGTCCTGTAAACAATAGTCACGTGTGCTTCTCGCGGTCAGAAACGAGCGCATTGGAAATTAATGGAGAGTTTCCTCTAGTGGAAGCGTTTGGAACTGCAGCCGAACACACTCTCACTGAACGCTCATTCAGCCTCACATTTGGAACACAACTTTTTTAGATTTGTCGCTTGGATTTTCTCAGTTTTAGAGTAAAACATGTTTTTGAAAATCTATGTTTCATATAAAAATTGAAAAAAGTATTTTTGTGTATTTTTAATAACAATAAACGTAAAATTCTGTAACTTTTTTTAATTTCGCTTTTCAAAACTTTTCTGACTTCAGCAATAATCTGCCGAGTGTCTTCTTTAAAAAGAGATCAAACTTCAGTCTGTCGCTCTAAAAGCATTAAAAATTTAATAAACGGATTATAAATACAGCGTAAATATTATTTAGTACCATAAAATCCCCTAAAAATACAAAATATTAAATTAAAAAACTAAAATATAGTACATACATTTTTTTTCAAATAATACAAAATCTGTCATTTTGTCCGCCACCCTCTTGAAGAGTTAATGAACTTTTTTGTATTTTTTAACCCTCTAAATGCCTTCATGCACAACCTGATGACTGACATCTGCCATTATCAGGACACACACATATTCCCACTGCATTATTATACATTATATCCAACATTATATAGCAGTGTAATGTAATTCTGACACTAAAACTAAAAAAACTTGAATCTCACAGAAACAACTATTTTACATATACACAATACACATTGATGCATTTTTGAATTGCGAAATATTGTGACAATATATTAATATATTATAATTAAAATAATAATGTACATTCATTTCATTGAAATAAAAAAATGTGACACGTGAAGAGCACCTTGAAGAATTGCTGAACTGTGTTGTTGTTGTTAACCCTTTAAATGCTATTAGGGACAACCTGATGACTGACATCTACGGTGCCAACCTCTACAACCGGTACCTGGAGGAGCGCGTGGCGCGGAAGAGCCGGGCCGTGGCCAACATGGGATCGGGATCGGGAACGATCCCTCGGGACTCGGACCCAGAGAACAACGGCTGGGAAAGCGAGCTCGCGTCACCATCCGCAACCTCCTGCAAGTCCATCCTGGTGTGCACAGGTGTGTATAACCCTCACCTGGAGCTCCCCCGGGACGCCGGCCGGAGCATCACGGAGACGGTGTTCCACGGGCACAGGGACTTCTGCTTCGACCCGGCGCTGGTGGAGCCCGAGAGCATCGTGCCGGACGTAGACGCCGCCGTGCAGCTCATCTTCCAGATGGAGGAGTTCGGGACCGCGGGCTAGACGGCCGGCGCACGCGTCACACGGGGCGATCCGAGCATCACTGATCACACTTCAACTGGAACACGTCCCAAAAATATGGTTATTGGCATCAAGAGTCGCCATCCTTTACATTTAGAACAAGCACTTTGAGTCCCGGTCAGTCATGAAGCGCACAGTAGGCCCACGACAGAGTAAAGCTGTGTTCAAAGCCACTCAACGTCCCCCGATCGCATGGTATTGAAGCTCGTTTCTGCCACGCAAAACAGAAATAAATGAAATAAAAAGGGAATTGCGACTTCTTATTTCGCAACTCTTAGAAAAAAGCCAGAATTGTGAGATAAAAAGTTGCAAATTTCCACGGCAAAGATGTTTTAAAGAGAGCATTCGTACTCCTGTTATTCAGTTATATCAGTTCAGTGTTCAAGTCAGATTACAGAAACTCACTGTATGGTTTTATCGTCACACGCCCCAAAAATATGGTTATTGATATCAAGAGTCAACATCTTTACATTTAGAACATGTACAAGTGAGGAAACGGCAGCGATCCGGTGAGATCTGGTGATCTGAGTGTCACTGATCTGCTCTAGCCGGACCGTGCTCGAGTCCGCCAGTGTTTCGTCAAGAGTCCACACACGCTGTGATCAGAGTCATGAAACACACTGTTCTCGCTGCACACACACATCTGACCAATCGCAAGGTATTGAAGCATGCAAAAAACAAACAAATAAATGGAATAAAAAGGTAATTGCGACTTCTAATCTCACCACTCTTAGAAAAAAGCCAGAATTGTGAGATAAAAAGTCGCGAATAGCTTTATTTTTGTTTGTTTGTTGGTGTGAACAAACTTCCACAGCGAAGATGTTTTAAAGAGACATTCGTACTTCTGTTTCTCATTTCAGTGTTCAAGTCAGATTACAGAAACTCGCTGTAAGGTTTTATCGTTACACATCTACCGTTTCCGTAGAATTGTCTGTGTAATACTCTGTATTAATTCAATATGTTCTGTATTATCTTCATTGTGCCAGTTTTAGAAATCGTTACATCTCCATTCTATATATATATATATATATATATTTACTGGTTACTGTTACATTGTAACATTCTGGTGAGATTTGCACTGAGACGAAACAACCTTGTAGATAAAAGCCATTTACTTGAACGTTTGTTTTTGAATTTTAAATGTGCGCCTCCAATATACAGTTAAACGACTGTTCAGACGTATTATACATCCTGGTAGTTTAATAAAGATTGACAAATAGTTGCATTTTTGTCACTTGTAAATAAATGTGTACTTTAGTATGAACTTTAAGGTAGTTATTTTCTTTCTTTTCTTTTTTTTTTTTACATATGTGACCATTCTAATTTTTTACCCAAATTAATTTAATGTCATTAAACAGTTTAACAAAAAACATAATTATGTGGTACATTCTTAAAGTCTTACATACAAGATATGCTGATAGCTTTATTGATAAAATAATATAACAATTTATCACCAAATAGAAATTGATCACGTCTCTCAAAACATTTAACTGATTGACAAAAGAAAAAAAAAATGCATAGAAATATAACATGATGACTTTAAAAACAAACTACAACATTAAAAACTGCTTTAAAAGGCACTAGAATTTCTCTTCCAACATGATTTCCTTCAAGTAAATCTGACATTACTGTGTTTAACACATTCACTCCTGAACACTACACATCTGTGAACCTGAAGAGTGTAGCCACACACACACACACACACACACTGACCACAGATCTGGGTTTAACACACTTCATGTCAGTCAGTTATATATGTATTTCAGTAATTGCAGACGGATATAAACTCAAGCTGGTGTTGTGTGTAAATCGGCTCTGGTTATTCATGAACCCGCAACTGATGATGTCATTCCCTCATTATTCAGTGCAATTATGCCACAAATTTAACGGTACAATGTTATCAGAAAAATGTTTAAAAAGCTAGTTTATTATAATTTTCTACAAGGCTTTGTGGTATAAATGAATGCAAAATGTACAAAATAGCAATGCCCATGTTATGATGTTGTTTTTAAATCGGCTATAAAACATGTGCATTAGACAGAACACGTCACAGTCCAGCAATCACGGACCTGTCATTACCCAGAGGGCCGTTCACCACAGTAATGGAGATATTACAGCCCAAGCTCATCTGTGTTTCACCTGTACAGTTGAGTGTGTGGCCTGGCCAAGTACACTGTGTTTGAGCTTCAGATATTAATCTAAACTAACCATATTATGATCAAGAATAAGTTATTTAATACGTTTTTTAATGTCCAGACAGTAGATCAGATCTGTGCTCATTATTGTTGCTGTGCGTGCATCACTGTCTGTACGTTACCTTTCAGTGTTAAAATTGAGATTTATGCATCATAATAAACATGTTGTGATAAAATTCACAATTCATTAGTTGTTTGCAGTTGTTTTAAATTATTTTATATTATATATTTGATTGATTAGATGGGCAGTTAAACATTTACCTGAACTTTGAAGTTTATTAAAAATTCACATTTTAATTTTACTAAGATGAACAATTAAACATTTACTTGAAATAATCTTAAACCCGTCACTGTACATTGCTGTTCAAGTCAGACTCATTACCAATAATTGAATGGAATTTTAAAAATATATTGATACGAATATGTTTCTTGTAATCTATTAGTCTGCATTCACATTGCGCTTCTATTTTGGTCTTTTTAGCATGTGCTATAATAGTTATTACAAACAAACCTCTGGCGCGCTGAGCGGTGACTGGGACTCCTCTGATTGGCCAATGCGTTCATAAGGTCATCAGACGTGATGTGATTGGCTGCATTTCTCACGGCTGCAAACACGCAGTAAACAGGAGCATCTCACGAGCGCAAACTCAAGAACACGATGGCGCGTTTGCCAGATAACATTACATCATCACAGTCTCAGCGGAGGCTCTTGCTCTCGCTTCACAGTGCTTGTATTCAAATTTGACTTTGTGAAGTTGAAGACGTTTGCTCGAGAAGTTCAACGTCTCGTTTCTGTCCAGAGTCTATCCAGAGTCTGCGCTATTCCCTCCAGAGGTTATGATGACTGATCATAATGTCTGTGTTTATAAACTAAAGGTCTCGCACACGCGCTTGTCTGGGGTTTAGTTTCGTTTTCTACTGTGAAACGACCGATTAGTGCAAAACAAACGCAATGCGGATGTGCGATTCAACGAAGCATACGCGGAAAAACCCAAGAATACTCTGGGCTTAAATGCAAACATTACATTTAAAGACTGGCTAAATGTGTGAGTGTGTGTGTTTGAGAGAGAGAGAGCGAGAGAGTGTGTGTGTGTGTGTGATACTGATATCATGCATAGAATTTAACGGTCAGTAGAAGAAGAGAATTTCTGGTCAATACTGATGAAAAGGAAACTCGCACACCTATTAGGAAGATTAATTTAGATGTAATTGATTCTGAAAGGAAACGAGGCTGAAGTGTGTCATGGGATTCACTATGGAGATGATAACAATCCCAAACCAACAGCGGAGAGATAATCTGTCATCAGCAGCTCAGTTTCTATTTCTATTTCCATTAGCCCCGCCCACCTGAAATCTCATTGGTCCGAACTCTTGCTCCACATTAAAATAAAAGAAATTTATTTATTTATTTTAAAAAATAAATACGACCGGGTTCAATTTTCTGCGTTTTTCGCATCCGTAGCTCAAGCAGTTCGAATGGTGTTTTGACAATTCAGAGCAACCGAATCACAAATACGGAAAAAAAAACGCATACGAAAATTTCGGACTCAGTGTGCAAGGACCTTTAGGATTACATACATTTTGGCTGGTTATAATTTTGAAATGTGAGATTTTACTCAAAACATTTCCAACGAGTCTTCACAGTGGCGTTCTGCGAGCCGCTGTACGGCAGCGTGTGATTGGTTCTCGGGTCAGCAGCCCCAGCCGGCCACTGTACGGCAGCGTGTGATTGGTCCTCAGCACCCGCAGCCCCAGCCGGCCGCTGTGATTGGTCCTCAGCACATGCAGCCCCAGCCGGCCGCTGTGATTGGTCCTCAGCACCCGCAGCCCCAGCCGGCCGCTGTACGGCAGCGTGTGATTGGTCCTCAGCACACGCAGCCCCAGCCGGCCGCTGTGATTGGTCCTCAGCACCCGCAGCCCCAGCCGGCCCCGCCCAGGTCTCTGCTGCTGAGCTTGAAGCCGTCGCTGACGCTCTCGGTGAACACCGGGCCTCCGTGCCTCAGGATGAGCTCGCTGGCCATCGTGACGAACGCCTGCTCCACATTATCAGAGTGTTTTGCTGAGGTCTCGATGGCACTGATGAAGTCCAGCTGATTCGCCATGAGCTGGGCGTCGGAAAACTGAACCTGGCGGAGATCCGGCAGGTCCGACTTATTCCCTGGATCACGCAAGAGGGAGGATTCAAGAGTTACCAACACAGGTTACTTAAAGAGGCCACTTGATGCTACTCATTCTTTGTTATTCGCAACTACTTGATAGTTTAACATGCTTCAAAGGTGCAGTGTGTGATGTTTAGCGGCATCTAGTGGTGAGGTTGTGAATAGCACCCAACAGAAGTTACGGTGGCCGACAGGAAGTGATGTTGTCGTCTGAGACAGCAGAAAGTAGCCAGTTAAACAATAAGGTTACTTTACAAAGATCTATAAGGAAATTATGTTTACTTGATTATTCAGTAAAACGATGTTATTGTGAATGTTATTGTCACTCGTTCATCATTGTGTCAGTGTTTTACTCGCTGACTTTAGCAGCTTCTTTACACGAAGAACAACATAGTGACGAAACGCGCTTGTCCGCTCAGGGCCACCGTAGAAACATGTGGATGTAAGCGGACCCGTGGTGTGTGTAGAGAGAAACGCCTCATTCTGAGCTAATAAACAAAAACCCTTCATTATGTAAGATCTTTATGCACCACTGAAAACACAGTTATGTTTATGATATTGCATTTCTGTCAACAGATCCTCCTAAATATTACACACTGCACCTTTAATGTACTGTACATTATTTCCTATATTCCCAGTCTGTCTGAAACACTGTGATTTCTATTCATGTAAGATGAAGAATTCAATAGAGTTCACTAACACAGTTTCTCATCCTTCCCTCGGGTCATTTTGACCCGGAAATCAGTTTTGAAAAATGTTTAAACATTGAATTTCATCAGAGGGTCCGAGAATCCAGGACTTTTGTTACACTTGAACCACAAATACACACACAATTTTTTTTATTGGATTCAAGGAGTTTTGTGGTTGTAACAAAAAGTAACAAATCCTTCCCTCTCGGGTCGATCTGACCCCCTTAGGAATGCTTCGGTACACACAGAAAAACTTTAAAAAATGCTCTTTTTTTTTACTAAATTCCAAATTTTGAAGTTAATTCAAATTCAAATGTAATATCTACTCTGTATGCGATTTCGGACGCAGTGTGTGACTTGTCGCCACCTACTGGCAGTTTTAGTATACTTTCTATTATTTTAAAGTCTCCCTGTGGTGAAAATCCAGCTTTTAATGTTGCTTGTTTATGTGTCTATGTGGTGTTTTTAATACGCTTTAAGACAAACCATGTGTAAATTCATAAGTCGACAGCATTGCTGAGTATTTCCTCCTTAAAACTGCAGTGAACCAAAGACAGTCTCAAAAACACGGTTTGAAATCGCTGGTGTTTCTGACGTCACACACTACCTTGTAACCAATCAGATCAACGTGTGATCGTCAACCAGTGGATCTCTGAGCTGAGGGAGTGAGTGGAGGCGGGGCTCATTTGCATTTTCATAGAACCGCGCATACTAAATGAGGCAAGGGTGTCGAGTTACATTCAAGATATTTTAAGGCATAAAGGAAAAAATAATTTGGTGATCAAAGTCGAGTTTTAAGGGATACAATTATTGACTACAGGGGGAATATAATTAATTTAATTTATTAACTCTATATTGAAAACTTTAAATAAAATTATTTTATTTAAATAAATATAAGTTTAAGAATTTGACATAAAAGATGAAAAAAGAAAAAAATGCTCCTACAAAAGAAAAAGCCCCTGTAAATAAATTTAAGGAGGCAAATATTGTCCAGTTATGGGAACGATGATCATAAGGAGCTCATTCATTTCTGACTGCTTAAATGTTCCTGAAAAGAAATGCAAGCATCGATCCCTGGAAACACGATGCAGGAGAGCATGGACACGCATCAGACGGCCTCTGTGCAGCAGTGGAGGTGAAAAATTACAGCCTCACGTTGTGTCGATCACGTCACAAACTTGTGTCCGTCATTAAAAAAAAAATTGTATCGGGTTTGCTTTTCTGCGTTTCCGCATCCATAGCCAGCGTTTGAGAGGCGATTTAACAGTTCAGAGCCACCGAATCATGAAACTTTCAGACTCAGTGTGCAAGACCTCCACAGTTCACACACACACACACGCTCGTTTGGTCCTTCACTCACCGATTAGGAGAGGCACGATGTTGGAGCCGCCGTACTTCTTCACGTCCTCCATCCACTGCGGCACCGACATGAACGAGCCCCTGTTTGTGATGTCATACGTGATGATGGCGCCGTTAGCGCTGCGATAATAACTCTGAGTGATCGTGCGGAAGCGCTCCTGTCCGGCGGTGTCCCAGATCTGCAACTACACACACCACCAGTGTTACCACTGCGATCATAGGCACTGCTGTGCTTATATATTTCTAAGTATTAGACACACTCTATATTAGGCGTCTTTAACCCTTGTGTTCTGTTCGAATTCTGTGTACTCCCCTTATGGACCGGGTCAAACTGACCCTAATTGGATTCAATACAATTCCTCAAAAATCACACTATGAAAAAGAACAAAGATTTAGATACAAACTGTAAACTTTTAATATCAACATTTGTCAAACATTACAAAAACATTATATCTGAAAATATGATTTATGAAAATGTTTTTAAAACATTTTTAAAAACATTTTTGTTTTGACAAAATTGGAAAATAAACAGTATACTGATTTTTTTTGCATATATTATTTTTTTCCTTTTTTTTTTTTTTTTTTTTTTTTTTACATTTTATGCTTTGAACATCGTAACTGAACAAAAAAAAATTGCTGTATAATGAAAATTTTTCATTTTCCTAAGTTTACTTTGCCTAGTTTCCTAAGACCTATTTTCCTAGTTTCATTATTCACTCACTGGGAAGTGAGAAACCAAACATAACAAAAACATACATCAAATAAATGTTTTTTTTTTATTTTTTGGCTCTGTGAAGCTGCCTTTGAAAATCCTACATAAAAGTTTTGGTTAAAAGCTAAGTATTTTAGATATTTTGAATATTGAAATGAGAGCTTATTTTACTATCTGTGTCTGACAAAGATTTTCATTTGTAATTTGCAAATAATTCTGAACACTGTAATTTTAGCTTTTTCAAGTGTGTTTGGATAGGGTTAGAGCACTTTTAGATGCACTTGCACGTTAGAACTGGAGTTGAAGTGCCCTTACATACAGAAAATAATGTTTTTATTTTGTGTCTGTACAGTTGCTTTTGAATGGCTGCCTATGAGGGTCAAATTGACCTGCGAACATCACGAACGTAACAGTAATTTTGTTAGTATATGTCAAAACACATCAGCATGTTGAAACTTTGCATGCATGTTCATCATAATAAATGAGAAAAAGTCACAAAATATCAAGAAAAAAAACAAAGGTTAACCAGTATTTCCAACAACTTGAAAATCGAAACGGGTCAAATTGACCCGCAACATAACACAAGGGTTAAAGAGGATGAAAACCTTTTCACAATATTCTAATTTTGACTTTGGGTTTTCATAAGCTTTAACTAAGCCATAATCATCAAAATTATAACAAATAAAGGCTTGAAATATCTCACTTTGCATGTAATGAGTCTATATAATATATTAGTTTCACCTTTTAAGTTAAATTACTGAAATAAATGAACTTTTGCACGATAGTCTAATCTTTCGAGTTTCACCTGTATATCGGCCGATATATGTTCAGTTTAATGTTACCGTTATCGGCCCGATAAGAACATTTGCCCGATATATAATAATAAATAATGTATTATTTCCTTCAGCTGAGACTCTTCAGATGTTCAACATGATGGTTCTTGATGATTGCTTGAAATATGATTGAAATTTCTTTTTTTTTTAAAAGGAAAATACAGTTCAGTGCAGCACAAGTCTGTCATATCGGCTACATATTACAATTGTGTGTTTGGGACGTGGACTTTAATGATGAGACTTTTGTGTCTTTAATCAGGCTCTTAAAAATGATATAAAAAATTGGATTTGGATTTAGATTTATCAGCCAATATACCACCTTTCAAATATAAAGAATTATCGGTTATCGGTATCGGCTACTATATACTAAATTATCTGTAAAAGGATGAGTTGTTTAAGCGTTCATTGTATGTTTGTGCGTACCAAGTCGTGTTGTGTTGATGTATTCACTTGCTAGAATTCAATTGACATTTGAAAATTACGGCATACAACAAACTTTTATATTATTTTAAAGATATTTCCAAAATATCCTCTTGTGTTTCACAGAAGAAAGAAATGCACACAGGTTTGGACTGACATGAGGGTGAGTAAACGAGTCGAATGAATTAGCATGTTTGATTATATTAAGGAACTCTCACAGCGAATGCATAATGAAGCTGAAGAAAACTCTGTTCCGATCATCTAAACACATTCACCGGCTCTGCCGTTCAGCTGAAACAAGCACAAGAAACACACAGAAATAATACAAAAATGAAATATCAGCAAACCCAGATATAATGTTTAATAAATAGGTCATTTGTATGGTGGAATTTAATCATTAAACTGTTAAATAAAGCAAGATTAAGTCCATTAAGTGATGTAGTTGTACTTTTTAATTATGAAGTAAAGTGTTATTTCCTTGTTTAACTCATTGAGGATCAGAAAATCTGTGTTTTAGTATCTGGTTTTGCACCAAACTTTATTTCTAGGTTAAAGGGATACTTTAGGATTTAGCATTAAAGGGATACTTCAGATCAAATACAGATGAATGTGTATTTAAAATGGGTCATTTATGTAGAAGAAATGTGAAATTATTTTTGAATTTGGAGCTTTCTAGACTGAGAAAAGCCAGAAAATGTATTTTTGGCTTATGTGGATGAAAGACAACAACTCCCAGAATGCACTTGCTTCGCTGCCCTAGGAGGCCACGCCTACCGGTAACAGAGCGCAGTAGTCAGTGTTGCCAGATGTACGATAATTATCGTATTTGTACGATAATTTTGACCTCTGTACGATGTACGATCAATGAAAAAAATCCCATAATGTACGATAATTTCAGAATTTTGTGACACTTAAATCGGAGGTCATTGTAATCATAGTGTTTCTCGGTTAATACTCATTGATCTAGCTGTGGATCTACGTCATGATTGTGAGGAGAAAGTGAAGGTGAGAGAGCACGGTAGAGAGGGAGAGAGCGAGAGACCCTGGTGCTGCGTCATGAACCCCCCATCCCCCCCTCCGTCAACAATCCAGTCAACATCACTTGTCTAAGCTGTTTTCTGTCCGTTTGACTCGTGTACGATAATTTTCTTACAAATACAATAATTTTGAGCTTCTGGTACGATACTTGGATATTTCCAATCTGGCAACACTGGCAGTAGTTAAACAACAAGTCTAGGCTACTAGTGAGTCTCAGTGATGAGTCCCGAAAATGTGTTTCGAGATTGCCCAAAATGTCCGGGATTCGGCTTTTGCGTTCTACAGTCGCCATTCATTATGTTTACTGTGGCGAGCAGGACGAGGCTAGGGCCGCGGGAGACGGCGCGAGGCCGGTGGCGTGATTACCGATGAGCGACACCTGTGAGACGTGACCTGTGAGACAATGCTTAAAGGCATTAAGCATTGTATTAATAGAAAACCTGTAGTATTTTCGAATTACCATCCTTTCCACCCTCATATCCCCCTGAGACGAGAGATTTATGCATTTTTTGTCTGGAAAAAATCCTCCGATGACGCAAAAATCGTCATTTTGCTCATCGGAGGATTTTTTTGGCCAGAGGCTAAAGACTAAAGCCAGTAGTAGGGGCTGTCCCACATGTTTTCAACCCGCCCATAGAGGGTGGGATCTCACTCACAGAATGTAGAGTGTCAGCCATCTTTTTTTTGGAAGCTAAGCTAGCAGGCTCTTGTTCTGTGGAGAAAGCCGAGTAGGTAGGGGTTACTTTATCCTCTTTTTCCCGGACATGTCCGGTCGTCGATGTCCGGGATCAGGGGCGTAGCAAGCTTTTCAAAAGTGTGGGGGATGGATGTGGTCAGGGCTGTAAAGCTATGATGTGATGACTTCTGTCCCTCTAGGGGGGTTTGGGGGTATGCTCCCCCGAAAGAAAAATTTGTACATTTTAAGGTTAAATGCATCAATCTGGTGCACTTTGAGAGCTCAAAATTAAGAGCTTCAACCGACTTCGACCCATGAACTGTGCACACTGAACAAAGAAAAAGCATTGACTTGTACCTAAAGAGGGCTCAAACATCTTTTTAGTTATGATATAGAGTCTCAGTCTACATTACATTATCACTGGTGTTTTAGAATGCCAAACATTTATTCTAATAATATAATAATGATTTATAATTATTCCTATGATTGAAAATCCATATAGCCTATAAATGTATGCTACAGTATAAATTAAAATTAATATTTCAAAAGTATAGAATAGGAAAATTACAATACTTTTGTCCTAATTTCCCACTTGCAAGAAATTTGGAGATGTAAATAAACATAACCATAAGTTCCCGCCTCCTCAGCACGAGCTGACTGATAAATCCATGGATAAATCTCTAACACAGCAAGAGAGGCGGGACTTAAGGCAGAACAGCCAATCATCAGCCGGTCACACTCAAAGCCGGTGTCATGTTCGAGAGGGAGGGGGAGAGGAGGAGCCGCTGCGAGCGCGCACACAGAGCAGCCAGAGAAACGGAGGAGCGACTGTAGTGAGGCGTTTGTGCAAAACTGCGGAAAAACTGCAGAAAAAGTGCGGGTGTTGAACCCTCTCACCAGGAAAACGGGTGCGACGCCCCTGTCCGGGATTCAGCTTTGCATTCTGCAGTCGACATTCATTGTTTACATGCACACCTTTTGTTTCAATCTAACTGAATTCATTCCGATTGGTGAATCTGAATGTAGTGTTTACATGAACACTAAACAAGTGATCGGTCGATGTGCGTTTTAACATTGCTAAGAAAATTCCCGCTCCTCCGTGAGAGATACGAGACCGGGTGCGTCTCAGTCGCTCATCGGTAATCACGCCACCAGCCTCGCGCCGTTCTCCCGCGGCCCTAGCCTCGTCCTGCTCGCGCCACAGTAAACATGATGAATGGCGACTGTAGAACGCAAAAGCCGAATCCCGGACATTTTGGGCGATCTCGAAACATATTTTCGGGCAGACTCGTCCCGAAGACTCACTAGTAGCCTAGACTTGTTGTTTAACTACTGCGCTCTGTTACCAGTAGGTGTGGCCTCCTAGGGCAGCGAAGCAAGTGCATTCTGGGAGTTGTTGTCTTTCAGCCACGTAAGCCAAAAATACATTTTCTGGCTTTTCTCAGTCTAGAAAGCTCCAAATTCAAAAATAATTTCACATTTCTTCTACATAAATGACCCATTTTAAATACACATTCATCTTTCCAGAGGTGAAGTATCCCTTTAAAGAGAGAAAAAACCCTGACATGCACTGTGGCTCAGTCACTGTTAGATCATCGGTTCTGCAGATCAGCAGTGATGAACCATACACCGAAGCTATGAAGAAGTTTATAAAGTAATCCGACCATTTTACATATGTAATCCATACGGATCCAGGGGTTAATATAATCACTGGCTTCTGGTAAATATGTATATTTTATTTTATTAGGAAGGCTTGAGGGCGAGTAAATTATGGGATAATGTTCATTTTTGGGTGAACTATCCCTTTAACAATAATCTAGGTTATTGCATAACTGTGTAACTTTAAGCCCTAAACCAACAAAACAAAACAAAACAAACTTCTCAGTGTTTCGCTTTTAAGTGCTCCACGTCATGAGTGTCAACGTCGACAGTTGAGACTATAAACCGATAACAGTCACAGATATTATTATAAAGCTCATGTATTATTGCTCAATGAAGAAGAACATTAACCATTATTTCCTGAAAGCTTCTTACACGACTCGGGAATGTGTGACAACAACAGCGACGCTATTTTAGTGAAGGGAACTTTGTGACGATGTGTACAGACTTCATAAAGATGACACTGTGTGAGTCCTATAACCATAAGGCATAATAATAACTGTCCTAGCAGTGAGTCACGAACCTTCACCCGCTTGCCCTGGATGTCCAGGGTCTTCATGGTGAAGTCCACGCCGATCGTGTTGCCCTGTTTCTCCATGAACAGCCCACTCTTGAAGCGCTGCACCACACACGTCTTCCCGACTCCGACATCTCCCACGAGAACGATTTTAAACACTAAATCGTAGTTTTCATCAGAATCCTGGGATGACATCTCTGTGCTCGTGCTCGTTCTGACTGACGTGGAGAGAAGACTACATCGGGGGCGCGCCTTTAGGTGTCTCAGCGCAGCGCCTGACAGTAATGGGAAGTTCGGATCTTTCTATTGACTCGGATCTTTGTAATTCCGTTCATTTCAGCAGAATATAATTGTTACGTGATGTAATAGCCAAATACATCAAATGTTTATCACACTTTAGAACAAGAAAAAAAATGTGCAATGCAAGATCAAGGCTAAATTATGAGAAACAAAAATTATTAATTCATTGCTTATCTGGGTCTTTGCTTTCCCGCGGCGATTATACTAAATAACATACACACTGGTTATATTTCAAATATTTTCACCAGAACGCTCACATTATAACCAATGATTATAACAAACGATACAGTAGTGCTGTGGGAGGAGTTCTGACGTCAACATCCAGCCAACCAATCATCGGCCTGCATTTCAAAATTAAATGCGTTTGATCTGATCGTTTGTTTGAAGATTCATAATCAATGACTTCTTTTTTTTATTATTATAATTATATAAACTTTTCCCCTCACAATTCTGCTCTAATGTGGTTTTTATTCAGCTCTCTAAAATTAAATTGTAGTGTAAAAACCGGCATTGCTTTTGTTGCATTTCTATATTTCTCTGTTGCATTACTTATGAATAGATTTAACTTGTTCAGGAAATTATAATTGGATGATTTCTGCATTGATCAGGGGCCCGTGGAAACGTTTAGCGAAAAGCAGTGTCAAAATATATAAAAAATATATTAAAAAACCTTTATTCAAATAAATAAATAAATAATTACAATAAATAGATCAAAATAAATACATGCAATTTTAATGACATGGTAAATAAATAAAAAAATTTTTCTTAAAACATGATTTAAATAAATGACTAAAACTTGATTTAAATTAATAGAAATACAAATGCAGTGTAAAATGTAAAAGTAAATAAATACAAATAAATTTAAACTAAATAAATATATTGAATGAAAATAAATAAGTGAAATTTGATTTAAATAATAAATTAATAGAGTTTTATTAAATAATTAACAAACAATAAATAAATGAATAGAAAAATTACTAGAAAAAACGCAATGATGAAACACAATCTTTTACACATAATATAAAAATGAATATTATAAATGTGTCAAATATTTTGTTTCAATAAAATGTCATCATTGCGGTTTTTCTAGTAATTTTTCTATTAATTTCATCATTAATTGGTATTTATACATGAAAATATATCAGGACGTTGAGGATTTGAAAGCCCGCTGCACTGGTGGACAGATACTGCGCATGTCCAGTAGAGGGCGCCACACGCGCGCTTTTGTGATGACACGTGATGACGTGGGGAACGAATGGCGGAAGTGACGATAGAGGCGCGTAAAGTTTAAATTTGTTCCAGGTGACGACGAGGGACGTGAGCCTGAATTTGGTCAGTACAATAGTTTGGTATTAGTTATAGATTCTGAATAATGTCGGGCCGACAGGGTGAAAAAGAGGGTAATATAATGCTGTGAGTTGTTTATAATGTGCCAGTGATCGTGATTGTTCGTGACAGGATCTGTCGACGCTTCTGCTGTAAATATCGCCTGACTGACTGGATTAATGTGGTTTATTGATGTAGTTTCTTCTTTTGGAGCAGCAGGGATGAATGAAAACACTTTCCCGGTGTATAAGGTGGATGTAATTGTGCAGTTCTACCGAACCGAAGTTCTGACTGGACAAGAGGCCAAACACTTCACCAAGAATGACATCACTCCCAACCCAAAGGTGAACATATACATGATTACGTTGGAATAATAAATAACATTTTAACAACGTCACCTTATATCCAGTGTAAATCAGCTGTTTTCTATGTGAATATATAGTAAAGTGTAATTTATTCCTGTGATCATAGCTGAATTTTCAGGATCATTACTCCAGTCTTCAGTGTCACATGATCCTTCAGAAATCACTCTTATATGATGATCTGATGCTCAAGAAACATTTATGATTATTATCAGTGTTGAAAAGTCATTTTTTGTGAAAACTGTCAAACATTTTGTTTTTCATGATTCTTTGATGAATAGAAAGTTCTAAAGAACAGTATTTATTTTAAATAGAATTTTCGTAACATTATAAATGTCTTTACTGTCACTTTTGATCAATTTAATGCATCCTTGATTAATGAATGTATTCATTTCTTTCAAGGGAAAATGACTAAACCATCAGGGTACTTAATGAGGAAAAAATATTACCTGGTAATAATAATACTGGCAAACATTTACAGTCCCCCTGTAGTCAATCATTTTATCCCTTAAAACTCGTCTTTGATCACCAAAATTACACATTTAAACGTTTTTTTCCTTGAAAAAATGTCCTCATGCCTTAAAGCTGCAGTCTGCAGTTTTTCCTCTTTGTCGCCATCTTTGTTCGAAATCTGCAATTGCAGTCATTTGCGGAATTATCAACTTTACATGAGTTGTACTTCAACACCCTCGACACGGCACAGCACGGATGAACACAATTTTTTGAGGAGAGTGTGAGGCTGTCAGTCACCGCGCCGGTGTGGATACTGGCATTCAGAATCACAGATTATTATTTTTAGAAGTATGACCAACATAATAATTTTCACTGGAAAATGTCATCTGAACTAGTAAGAAACACCCACCTTTGTTCTGGTTCTGACATTGCAGTAAATTGCGCTGATTAAATCTAAAAATCGCTTATAAGTTATCATATCACCCAAAACCGTGCAAATTAGGGCTGGGCGATAAGGCCAAAAAAAATTATCACAATATTTTGTTTTATATCAGTCGATATCGATAATTATCACGATAAATGTCAAATCTTTATTTCTTTCAAGTTTAAAGGCAAATTTTTGCTCCTAAGTGAAAGTTGTATAAATCAGAGCGTTGTGGTTGTAAAAATCTGAGGTAGAATCAAACATTTGTCATTTTACCTTAACAAAATAAATATCTGAAAAGAAAAATATTTCTTCAGCACAGTTTGCAGTGCAGGCTGCAATATTCAAATTACATGTTTTGTCTCGAAATGCATATTTGACAGTGAGTTGACAGTAAATCTACATCCTAACTCAAGCTAATGCTATTATGTTAAATTTATGTTCATTAACAAAAACAGTACCATCTGTTTTTTTTTGTTTTGTTTTTAATTTAAGGACCACATTTTTATTTGGTGAAATTTAATATTCTGACTGTTTGAGTTTTATTAAAATTAACCATTGGTCATCCAGTATCATGCATTTAGATCATGATAACCACAGATAAAGCCAGGTACAGCCTATAGCACCTCACTATCATGGCAAAATGTAACTTTATGGTTTCTATGGTATTTGTATGAAAAACAGTAGCCTAACAGTTAAATACATTATTAAATACTGTAAATATATTCCATTAGTAATTTAATACATTGTCTACATTAATAATGTTATACAATTCAATATGTATATCCCACATTTCATGGTGCAGTTAATATTACTAGGCTAACGTTACAGTAAATCCATGGTAGGCTAAATGGATTCAGTATCAATTCAGATTCTGACTGTTTCGCTGCGCAGTGTTTCTCCTGTTTGTCAGCGGTGTTTCATCTGCCTTTAAACTGATTTAAACTGGACATTTGTGTTCTTCGCTGAACTTAAGCGCTTCTCACTGGATCTCGTGAGCGAGACGATCAGAGTAAACGCGCCTGCTCTAGTCTAGTGAGCTCGCGCTGCCATTTGGACTTTGAGCCGAGCGGATAAACGGTCCGTGTGACGCGCGGTTCAAATGTGTTTCGTTCGGCTTTTGGCGCATACACATTATCGAACATTTATCGACCTCTTGATATCGTTTTATCGAGAAAAATTATATCGCGATAATTATCGTTATTGTTTTATCGCCCAGCCCTAGTGCAAATTATACTTTGTTCTCAACTTGTTAATGTTAAAAACTTCCGATATTATCCTTGTTTCCGCATGGGTCCGGTTGCAGTCTCTTTTTTTTCTGAAGTCCGAACGAAGTCCTTTGCTTTTTACAGCGAGTGAATCTGTTGTCACTGGTGATTGACTGTCGTTTGAACCTTTCTGGATCCGCCATCAAATTAATAAGTTTAATTATATCAAGTGCTGTGAGAAAAGGCTATAAATCTCCACCTCCAACATCCTCACACGCAATATAGCCGACTAGCCGAGACTCCTTTATGTGTACAGATGTGTGTGTGTGTGTGTGTGTGTGTGTGTGCAGATGTGTGTGTGTGTGTGTGCAGATGTGACGAAATGACGCAAAGACATGCTCGAATCTCCCGCGGAAATCCACCAGTTCCACTGGAATTTAAAACATTATTACAAGCTTACCGCTTTGAATCGAGCTAAAGCAACCAGAGAGTTTTGAACACTGGCTGGTTATGTATTTTCTCAAATATGTATTGTGGATAATTTTTAACCCAAAAAAAGCTACGGACTGCAGCTTTAAAATATCTTGAATGTAACTCGACACTCTTGCCTCATTTAGTATGCGCGGTTCTATGAATATGCAAATGAGCCCCGCCTTCACTCACTCAGCTCAGAGATCCACTGGTTGACGATCACTCGTTGATCTGATTGGTTACAAGGTAGTTTGTGACGTCAGAAACACCAGCGATTTCAAACCGTGTTTTTGAGACTGTCTTTGGTTCACTGCAGTTTTAAGCAGAAAATACTCAGCAATGCTGTCGACTTATGAATTTACACATGGTTTGTCTTAAAGCGTATTAAAAACACCACATAGACATATAAACAACATTAATCTGTTTGTTTTTCAGGCCGAATCCATTCAGAGACTCTACATGAGGGTTTTGCAGCTTCTGTTTCGGTTCAGACCCGAGTGCCACTACACGGTGCGTGTGGGGTTTACATGCGTTATCAGATCTCAGAGTCTCGATGTTTCATGAATGATGCTCCTGTCTCCCGCAGGTGCCGCTGTCTGAGAACGTGCAGTTCCCAATGCTGTACGAGTGGGTGTCTCCGGTCATGAGCGTCTACATGCGCATGTGAGTGAGAGGGCAGTGTGTTACTCAGCGTCTCCTCTGAACGATCTCATGTTTACTTCACTAATCCACGTTTCTTTCAGGTGCCAGTTCTTGCCGCTGTGTCACGTATATGATTTTTCCCTGAATGACTTGCTCAACCCCAGTAAGTGGCTTCTCTTCTCTCTCAGGGCTCAACCGTGAGAATTACTTCTGCTGGTTTTTATTTTTTGCCCTGACAACGTTTTCATTGGCCGTGCCGCAAAAGAATGAGGATGTAGGGAAAGAGTGGATGTTTATTTGTAACAATGTTCTGGATTGCGTAAGAGGAGTGGCTTTCTGTGTTAATAACAGTTTTATAACTTTTATTTATTTATTTTTAAACACTCACATGATATCAGGGTTATTATCGTTAACTAAAACTATAAAAAAAAAAAAAAAAAAATCAATTGAAATAAAGGTGTGAAAAAAATATTATTTGAAAAACATTTAAATGAAAATTAGAAATGTTGCCTTGGCAAAAAAACAGAAATAATTTGTAAGTAGGGCTGCATGATTATGACAATCATAATTGTCGATTATTTCCTTGAAATTGTAATTGTGGTTATTAATATATATATGACAAATTTAAATTCTGCTGTAAAGCAGCTCTACAGAAGACAGTGTTATTTGGCTCTAGAGCAAAAACCTGATACATACAGTTTCACATTTTTATTGCATAAAGTGTAGAGCTGATATGAAAGGTCCTGCTGAGCTGATTGTTTTTCTCGCCACTTCTGGCAGAGTTGAAGCGAACGATCACTATTCTGAGTGCGATCCAGAACTTCCTGCACTTCCGGAAGCAGAGGCTGGAGCTGACGGCCGCACACCAGCAGAGCTTCGTAAGTCGACGTTTCTCTGCAACGTTTATAAGGAATGTCAGCTTTTTGTTGTCCACAAATTCCTAATTAATTCAGCTGGAAATGCTTAACGTGTTGCAATCATCTTAGAGAATTGTAGTCGTAGTTGAGCTAAACCTCTTGCTTTATATCAAGTTGAGATTTGAGGATCTACAGTGATGTACATTAATACTTGACTGCTAATCCCTCTGTGGGAGACTGAGCTACAGCTACGGCATCATATGACCCGTTTAAGCACATGTCGTCTCACAATGGCTACGTTTACATGCATCAAACTTCAAGGGTTAGTTCACCCAAAAATGAAAATTGTCATTAATGACTCACCCTCATGTCGTTCCAAGCCCGTAAGACCTCCGTTCATCTTCGGAACACAGTTTAAGATATTTAAGATTTAGTCCGAGAGCTTTCTGTCCCTCCATTGAAAATGTATGTACGGTATACTGTCCTTGTCCAGAAAAGGAAATAAAGACATCATCAAAGTAGTCCATGTGACATCAGTGGGTTAGTTAGAATGTTTTGAAGCATCGAAAATACATTTTGGTCCAAAAATAACAAAAACTACGACTTTATTCAGCATTGTATTGTCTTCCGCCCAAGCTTCGTTTACAGTCTGAGGGAGACTCACGCTGTAAACAAAATAATTTTCGCAAACATGTCTAAGGATTTCGACACAGAGGAAGACTTGCGTTTTTTTGCCCAGCCATATTTATTTGAACCCGAATACACGGACACACCAGATACACGTCAGCAGCGTCTTGCGTCACTGCGGACTCGTCAACGCGGATCCACAACAGAACCGGAAGACAATCCAATGCTGAATAAAGTCGTAGTTTTTGTTATTTTTGGACCAAAATGTATTTTCGATGCTTCAAAACATTCTAACTAACCCACTGATGTCACATGGACTACTTTGATGTCATTATTTCCTTTCTGGACAAGGACACGTCACATGTTCATGTAAACACTACACTCTGATTCATCAATCGGCATGAATTCACTCCGATTGAAACAGAAGTTGTGCATGTAAGCGCAGCCCATGTGACTGACGGTGTTGTGTGTGTCGAACAGCGGTGTGATATGGACAGACTCCAGGCGTACACACGAGAAATCAAGGAAGCTGAGAAGAAGATCGAGAAGCTGACGTAAGTGCAGTGGTTTCTTTAAACGTCTATTACTAAAGCTGCTTCTTTCTGAGTGCATCAATCCTCCCTTCACAGAACCATTCCCCCGGAGCAGCAAGCGGAGGCTAAAGAGCTAGCGTCTGCCCTGGCGGAGCTCACCGCTAACACACAGCGGGAATACCAGGATGTGGTAAGCCCTCAATGATTGCAGTTAATGAAATATTACCTAAGGGCGTTTACACACACGGCTCGTTTGGAGTGTTAGTGCTGGGCGGTAGCACCAACATCCATATTACGGAATTTTTCACGGTATATGACGTTTTTTATTTTTTATTCAAGCATGACTGGGTGTTAACCACATTTTCTACTGATTGAGAGGGGAAATACTGCAGTAGATGGACTTACTTTACTGAATATTGAAGAGAAAATCCACACTAGTATTAATACAGGTTTGCAGTGTTCATAAAGAGCCCAGCAGGAGGCGCTGTAGCAGCGGCTGGGTTGCCAGATGCCAGCAAGGTTTTCCAGCCCAAAACCTCGTCAAAAACCACGCGAATGGACAAAAAAACACCCAATTTTTTTTTTTTTTGGTTTGTTTTCTCGTTTAAACACATTGAAATCATGAACAAGCTTTAAAATGACCCATTGGTCGGTGTACTTTTGCGTCCATTCTATTTTCCTTTTTTAACCCGTAATTGAAAAATTACCGGTTGTTGTATTTTTAAAACGCAAAGTTGAACACCTAAATTTGAATTTGAACTGTAGGCCTATACACCAAATGCTGTGCAAAAATATATATAGCCTATATATATTGACGTATATTTTCAGATTTTTGTTTATGACTTTTTGCCCCTTTATTAAACATTTAAAATATTCACAAATTAATATAGACAAAATTGTTTTCTAAGGTCAAACACTATATTTCTAAGGCTATAGATGATTTATAGGCTTTTAATAATAAATGTTTCTGAAAAAGTAACTAGGCATTTTAATTGTTTATTAATACACTAGTATATTCTAAATTGGCTGGAAACATACCTCCATCCGTAAAGCGGATGTGCCTTTAGATAAGAAAATTATATGGATTACATAATCAGACTGTATTTGCTTTCGATTCGAATTTGTTCGTTTAAAAGTTGACATGTCAAGCTTTAGCCTACATAGGCTATATTTTGTTTTAGTTCATTTGAGATGCGATCCAGTTCACGGAGACCATAAAAGAGCGCGACTGATTGTTTTGTTTTATTTTATTTTACAAAAGCACAATGTTTTCTTGTTATTGTGAGTTTACACAAAAGTAGTTGTGAATGATGTATTTTTTTATTTTCTATGACCAGAAATGATAGAGTATTTTAAGTTGTTTCCACTGTTGATAGAAAAACGCAAGTATTCGCGCCCGCGCCTCCGTGCAGCAAGCGCGCTCCACACTCCGCACTCCGCACAAACACTTGCTTGGATATGCGTCAACTTGTTAATTTGTAATAATCTTAGCCCTGTGTTCATTTGTAATAATCTTAGCCCTGTATTATTATTGTCTAACCAGTAGGCTATTATGACTGACATCTGACCAATTGCTTTGTTCCTTTTTTGGATAAAAGCGTCTTCTAGCCAAAATGTAGGCTAATAATAATAATGACAATTATTATTTGCCTTTATAACTATAAATGAGTTCACTTAAGACAGTAATATGTTTATCATAAAATAATGTATTATTGTTTTATTTTTATATAACCTAACATTTAAAGTTTTTGAATTGTGTTTGTTTTAGGCTAGAAGTCTTTTATTGCTTATTATATTATAGGCTACTGAGCTTTTTCCTTTTAAAAATTTGACTTTAAAGATACAAGTAAATGTAGTTTTTTTTAGAAAATTAAGAAATGATCAATTTTGAAAAATAAAGTTTAAACACAATGGTATCCGTGCAGCCGGCCGCACCTAAACAGCTGGCCTGATTGAATCAGCCGGCATAGACAAATCCGCGAGTAGCTACATTTTACAGCCTATACGGCTTATAAACTGAGGAGACGAATTGCAAAACCGTGTTTTGTTTGTTTTTCACAGGTGACTTCCCGGGCTCAGTGGACAATTATCTAAATGTTCCAAATCAACGCAAATAAAATTGAGAAATAAAATTTCGTAAAACGGAAAAAAGTTTTGTCGCTTATTTGATTTTCAATTAAATATCTAAGCATTGTATATAAGGAAAATAAGTCTGTATGTGAATATTGTTTCACCAGTCTAAAAACGAATAAAGAAGAAAGCATGCTTTTAGTTAAAAAAGGAATAAGGAATGGACGCAAAAGTACACCGAAGTGGGAGGGAGTGTCTATTGTGAGTTTAGAGGGTACGTCAGCCAGAAGGCAGTGTTGATATTGTGAACCAATGCATGGGAAACACTGTAATACAGCTATCAATTATAGTTTATGGCAACCTAACGAACCAGGGCCGTATCACAATGCATGATGGGTAAATGCGCATGTTGCATGTAAAGCAGCAGTGTTTGTTCTGCTAATGCCTCATGAGCCGTAGGTTAGCCCAGAGATGAAGACCAAGTGAAAGTCTCATTGAAATTTGGTCAGACAAGCATATTTCAGAAAACCGAAGCATAAAAACAAGTTTGCAAGGCGTCTCAGAGATGCTGTGAGCCGAACAGCTGCTCTCTGACTAATGAGAGCACAGCTTACTCACACGTAACTTTTGATCCGTTTAGAAATATTGCCTTGTGAAAGCGGACCAAACCAAGAAGAAATTGTAACGTTTTTAATCACTGATTCGGAACAAAATAAGCAAACTGTGTCTGAAAACGCCCTGAATTTACTTTGCATAATGTTTTGTTGCATAAGTGACGTCTGAATTCTGACCAATATGTCCACCAATAGGGTTGGGAACCGAGAATCGGCTCTTATCCAGAACCGTTAGTGTTTTTGAAAAATACTGAAACGTATCCTTTAACAGCAACGTCTCGCATCATGAACATTACTATAGTAATGAATGCACTGAAAAGCCCTCGCGATACTCGTATACGCTTGCGTCAGTATCAACACAGAGAGAGAGAGTATAAAGACAGTCGAGCTGCACGATTAATTGATCTCGAGTCAAACACCCACTTGATCTTAAATCTGTCTGCGCTGTCGCTGACCCAGAGAGAGCGGTCGTCTATATATATATATATATATATATATATGAAACCGCTTTACTTTCAGCCTTTTCAACCACACAGTTTTGATATTTCTGTGTTACAAATATTCCAATGATCACAGAAGTACTGAGATGAGTTATACACTCACCTAAAGGATTATTAGGAACACCTGTTCAATTTCTCATTAATGCAATTATCTAATCAACCAATCACATGGCAGTTGCTTCAATGCATTTAGGGGTGTGGTCCTGGTCAAGACAATCCTGAACTCCAAACTGAATGTCAGAATGGGAAAGAAAGGTGATTTAAGCAATTTTGAGCTGTTGAGCATGGTTGTTGGTGCCAGACGGGCCGGTCTGAGGATTTCACACTCTGCTCAGTTACTGGGATTTTCACGCACAACCATTTCTAGGGTTTACAAAGAATGGTATGAAAAGGGAAAAACATCCAGTATGCGGCAGTCCTGTGGGCGAAAATGCCTTGTTGATGCTAGAGGAGAATGGGCCGACAGATTCAAGCTGATAGAAGAGCAACTTTTACTGAAATAACCACTCGTTACAACCGAGGTATGCAGCAAAGCATTTGTGAAGCCACAACACGCACAACCTTGAGGCGGATGGGCTACAACAGCAGAAGACCCCACCGGGTACCACTCATCTCCACTACAAATAGGAAAAAGAGGCTACAATTTGCAAGAGCTCACCAAAATTGGACAGTTGAAGACTAGAAAAATGTTGCCTGGTCTGATGAGTCTCGATTTCTGTTGAGACATTCAGATGGTAGAGTCAGAATTTGGCGTAAACAGAATGAGAACATGGCAGGCTGGTGGTGGTGGTGTAATGGTGTGGGGGATGTTTTCTTGGCACACTTTAGGCCCCTTAGTGCCAATTGGGCATCGTTTAAATGCCACGGCCTAACTGAGCATTGTTTCTGACCATGTCCATCCCTTTATGGGCACCATGTACCCATCCTCTGATGGCTACTTCCAGCAGGATAATGCACCATGTCACAAAGCTCGAATCATTTCAAATTGGTTTCTTGAACATGACAATGAGTTCACTGTACTAAAATGGCCCCCACCAGATCTCAACCCAATAGAGCATCTTTGGGATGTGGTGGAATGGGAGCTTTGTGCCCTGGATGTGCATCCCACAAATCTCCATCAACTGCAAGATGCTATCCTATCAATATGGGCCAACATTTCTAAAGAATGCTTTCAGCACCTTGTTGAATCAATGCCACGTAGAATTAAGGCAGTTCTGAAGGTGAAAGGGGGTCAAACACAGCATTAGTATGGTGTTCCTAATAATCCTTTAGGTGAGTGTAGTTCAAGTATAAACACTGATGTCTACGGTAGCAACCAAAACAGAGTAAATCCCCTTTAGAAAGTCGCTGCAAATAACGAGTGTATCGATTACATCTGATGCTTCAACACATTCATTAAGACGACAGTCCGTAACTTTTTTTTGTGTTCAGAATTTACAAAATGTGAGTCAGTGAGTACATCATGAATGCCTTTTTTCAAACGGTGTTCTTGTCTTCTCCTGAATCACTACGGTCAGCCTGTAATATTTGTTTATACTGAAACTACTTTACACCGGTCGGGTCGGCTAAATGTTTATTTTCCTTCAGAAAAATTAATTTTTGCAAAAATAGCTAAATAATGTTGAATTTGTTGACATTACAAGTCTGTTAAACTCATTTGACAAGTTTAAGAAATAAACACTAAAAGGATTGTGCATTTTCCCCTTACTACTATTTTTTTTATTATTAGTTGTTTTAATCATTTTTATTGAATCGGAACCAGAATCGTTTGGCGGAACCGGAACCAATTCCCAACCCTATCCACCAACATGATGCATTAAAACTTGTCATGTGACCCAGTGTTTTCATGCCTTTTTTTTTCTTGTCATGTTAATTTTAAATGTTTTCTCTTTAGACTGCAATGAATGAAATGGTTGCGCAGTGCAAGACGGAAATTGCAGAGATCTCACAGAAACTGGTATGTATCGGATAAGTTTCTCATTTAATTTACCACACTTTTAGTTTGGATGAGGGTTAAAGCCGGCATGTAATGGAAGTAGAGACTGATCTTTTCTTCTGTAATATGACATGTATCAGAGTAAAACAGATTATTGAGAAAGAAAAATATAAAGTGCTGGTAATTGGTTTTAAACCATCGGTCTTGGTTGGATGGAGGCAGATCTTAATGCAACTTGGTTGATTGTTTTGTAAGTGTGTTTCTATGGGCGCAGTTCCTGTCGAGTGACTGTTAATTAGAGATGTGAATCTTCACTTGTCTCACAATCCAGACTCAAAGGAAAGTGGATGTGGCGACGCTGAAGGATGAGATCTCCAAGTTCAAGTCTCAGATCGTGGAGTCGCCCGAAGAGCTGAAAAGCGAGATGGAAAGGATGAAGGAGAACGTGAAGAGCATTAAGATGTCTAAAGTATGTGTCCTTTGCATGTCAAGCAAACTCTCATGTAAACGAAGGTGTGCAACAAGTTGCAAGTAACAACAGGTGTTGTTTTTAACTGCCCAGATCAGCAGGACTCTGTTCTGTCACTGATTGTGTGTGTGTGTGACAGGAGCTGGCCGATGAGAGGCTGGTGGAGCTACAGATGCGGGTCCAGTGTGCTGGTCAGGTGGAGGCAGAACTACAGGTCCTGCTCAAACAACTGCAGGACTTACAGATTAGCATGTGCAAGACCAACCAGCAAAAAGAGGAGGTAAAGATCTCACACGCGTCATACGTTTGCAAGTTCTGACTTTGTTTTCAGAAAGCAAAAATTGTTCAGTCTGATCACACTTAAAATTGTCCAAAAAGTACATTTCTTTAACAGTACACACTAAACGGCAACAGAGAAGAGTCAACTTTAAGATGTCAGTGACATCAAGTAGAGCTGCACGATTCTGTATGCATTGAGAATCACTTTTTGTTTTTAAATCGAGATCACGATTCTGAATAGCCAGCTAAACAATGTCATTTACTAAAGGTTCTGACAATGTTAATTGCTGCAGTCTATTTAAGTGAGTGTAAACAGTTGAGAAAACGCATGCGTGACAGTATAATGGACCCGTGCATCAGGTCTTGGTGACAGCAGCCTAATAAACCTGCTGACAAATCATGAGATATTAAAAATATCTATATGGCAGTTTTTCCACATGGTATCAATGGCAAAATTGTGCTCCGTGAAAATGCTGGGTGGCTAGTAAGTTTGGTAAACCACTGGCTACAGTGACTGGAGAGCAAAACATATGAATACAGTACGGCATTTCTTGAGTTGTTTTTTCACCTTTTAAATGCTCGTACCTGTACAGGTCCAGAGATCAGCTGCCATGAATGAAGCCTTGCAGAAAGAGCTGAAGAGCCTGAGCAGTGAAGAGGCCCAGATGAAGAGGGCGTTTGCCATGAAGCTTGACAAGCAGTCGAAACATCAGATCCGGCGCCAGAAGAAAAAAGAGGTCAAAGATCAGCAGGTCAAAAATATTTATGGGTAAGTAAAAAAAACATCTATAACAAAAGATTTTACCTTTTTTAAAAGATCCTTTTGTATGACACTGCATTTGATAATACACTTCCTGTGCTTAAAGGGATAATTCACCCAAAAATGAAAACTCAGTAATGTAATGTAATTACATTCCCTCATATTGTTCCAACCCCGTAAGACTTTCCTTCATCTTCGGAAGACAAATGAAGATATTTTTTATTAAATCTGAGAGCTGACTCACTCCTCCATAGGCTTCTATTGTTATTTAAACTTGCCGGCCCAGAAAGTTAGTAAAAACATCGTTAAAATAGTCAGAGTGACTCAACCTTAAGTTTATCAAGTGACGAGAATACTTTGTGTGCGCAAAAAAACAAACAAAAATAACAACTTTATTAAACTATTCATGTTCTTCTCTGTGGGCCTCAAGTGAGTTCAGGTAGTGTAACAGCGCAGCGCTTCTGGGCTGTACGTCACGTAGGCTCACTATTGGTCGATGCTGGTCGTGTGTGACGCGTGTGACGTACAACACAGAAGCGCTGCGCTGTTACACTACAGGCACAACCCACGTAAAGCTGATAAATCAGCAAATAACTGCAATTGCAGATTTCGATCAGAGTTGGCGTCAGAGGAAAAGCTACGGACTGCAGCTTTAAGTGAACATTTTTTTTTTTCCCAACATTGTGAACGTTACTTTTGAATGTTCTCGGAACGTTCTGAAACAAGTAGTAATATATATTTTTTTAAATGTTAGAAGAACATCCAACTCAACACTTCAGAAAGAAAGGTTGGATCCATGTGTAAATACTGTTTTTGTGCCAACGTTTTGAGAAAATTATCAAAGACAAGATTAGTATTAACTTAACTGGAAGAACAGTTTTTGTACAGCTATAATAACTGGAAGCCACAACACGGGTGAAAACATGATGTGTGTGTGAACTAGGGCTGGGACAACGCATCGACGTCATCGATGACGTTGACGCAAAATATGCGCGTCGATTCGTCAGACCCAAAACAAAGATGGCGGCGCCGGAGAGTAGTAGCAACGCGAGTGGCTCCTCAGATTTTCAGAAGTGCATGCACTCGTTCCTCTAAAGGTGATGATACACAGGGCAACTTTTTGAGCAATGTTGCCTTCAACGGGCAACCAGATGTGAGACAGGGCCCACGACCGATCTAAATTAAGATAGAAATGTATTGCCCATTTTCAATCGGAAAGTTCCCAATCCCAAGCAACAATCGCTTGGCAAGATTGCCCAGTAACATTGCTCAAAAAGTTGCCCTGTGTATCATCACCTTTAAGTATGGGAAGTCTTTTAATTTAAAAGGAAACAATTCCGTGATATGTTGTCTTTGCAAAATAAAGATGGCCTTCTATTCTAGCACCACTGCAATGCGCCAGCACCTGAAGAGGCGCCACCCGGGAGAAGCTGCCGCAAAAAAAAAACCTTAGATTAATTAGCTGCGCCGTACTTGGTAGCCTTGTCCGCCTAAATTAATTATAAATAAACATAACTAGTAGGCTATTTGCAGTATATTAAATCGCTTTTGACCAAATTATTTTGCACTGAAATGACACACTCGGGTCTGACGGCTCTGACAGCGATGGATGAATCACGTGCACCTGCGCAATATCATAGCCTATGATTTCCGAAAATAGTACTATGTCAACTAGTGATATCATCACAAGAACTGTTGAGGAATATGCGACACCTATCATTTCAGCCGCTCTGTGCATGTCCTCGCACAGAGCGAGGCTGAACATAGGAGCTCAGCTTTGCGGCTGAGACACGAATAGACTATTAGGCTTCGAGGTTTTAGTGAATGCTGCCTCTAAGAATGCATTAATTTGCACTTGTATAGTCTTTTATTTTGGAATTTTAAGAGCAATAAACATATATTGCAATGTTAAGGAATTCATGTTTTTTTCATTCAGATATGTAAATCAACATGTATAAATTGCTATTAGTCAATTAATGGGGAGATATTCGAATCGAAATCGAATCGGACTAAAAAAAAATAATCGTTAGATTAATCGATGCATCGAAAAAAATAATCGCTAGATGAATCGTTTAAAAAATAATTGTTTATCCCAGCCCTAGTGTGAACTGACCCCTCTCAGTGTCATCAACATGGATCCCTCTGTGATCTACAGCATTGGTTCTCGACCTGCGGCCCGTCACCAATGCAAACACGGCCACATTTAAAAAATACAATCGTTTTACAATTTATTTTTGTTCTTAAATTCAATTAAAATGGAAAAAACAAATATAAGTTTGAACTATAAAATAATATAATCATATAATGATTACAAATTTATATATATATTAGTGCTGTCAAACGATTAAAATATTCAATCGCATTAATGTTTGTTAACTCGCGATTAATTGCAATTAATCGCACATTTTTATCTATTCTAAATGTCTCTTTCTTTTTGTCCCATTCTTTTTTCTAAATTTTAATGCTCTTATCAACATGGAAAAGTGGATTGGCTTGCCTTGTGCAAATGTTTTTTTAGTGAAAACAACATTGACAATACTGTTCAATTTCACACTAACATTCTGACTTGGAGCAAATAATCTCTCAATGTAACACTGTCCATCAATAAAAGGGTGAAAGAAATACTGACGAGGTCCTGATATTGACGAGGGGGCGGAGAATTCGCATCAGCTGTGTGTGTGTGTGTGCTTGGCCATAAAGTGGTATTTCAGACTGGACGTGCTGCGATGATGATAGCTCAGTTCGACAAAACACACAGATCACTTTGGTCTTGTCAATGGAACCATTTGGCAACTTTTTAAAGTAAACTTTCCATTCAGAATCTTATTGGCATCCATTTCTGTGTCTCGCGCTCGTCATCCACTCAAAACGTAACGTTAACCAACTATTTGGCCGGCTCGCACATATATATGGGCTTACAAGCCTAAACAAGTGTGTGCGGCGTCGTGTTTTGTTTCCAGTCTAGCTAGATCCGCTTGCGCTTTCAAAACGTCCTCGCTCAGCACAAGCCATTGAAATGAATGGGTTTCATAGCGCAGCGCCGCGCATGCCGCGTCCTGTTGCAAAAGCATGTGGAAAAAAAACTACAAAGTTTGCTAGGCCAAAAAGACTGTTAATCGCGCGATAAAAAAATGAACGCCGTTAAAATGGGTTTGCGTTAACGCCGTTAATAACGCGTTTAACTGACGGCCCTAATGTATGTGTGATTTAATATAAATAATTTTGATGATCAAATATAATATTTTCAGACATGCCCAGACCTACTATGAACTGACACAATTACACAATTAACGAACACGTACAAGTGCACACTTTGGCAGAATTCCAATAGTATCACCAGCCAATATTTTGGTAAATTTATAGATCAAAATGGACAAATTTGTTATTTGTCAAAAGCTCAAGGAAAGTTAGGTTTCTCAGTTCATGACCCCTTTAAAGTGTCCTGATGGCATGTTCTAGTGACACGAGTGCATCACGCTCCTTCTACTCGAGCATCATCACCCTCGGCTCGCTGCTTCTGATGGAGAAACACTCCTCTAATTTTCTCATTTATTTCATTCAGGCAATATGACAAAATCCACCAGAAACGAGAGGAGTTTGTGAAGAAAATGGAAGAAAGCAACCGTGAAACTAAACGGTTCAAGGAAAGGATGCAGGAGCTTAGAGAAAAGTGCAGCCAGCACACCCAGAAAGCCCAGGTGCGTTCATCAGCGCTCGAGTCCGTCTCGTGGTGTTGACTACTGCAGAGCTGACTGTTTGGGGGAACATCCTGTGTTTGTTCTTCATTTAAATGGCATAGTTTTAACATTAAAGGGATAGTTCACCCAAAAATGAAAATTAGCCCATGATTTACTCACCCTGAACCCATCCTAGTGTATATGACTTTAGTGTATATGGCAGTGAATGGCTGTTTCTGTTTGTATGATGGACAGATGCACTTTTATGGACTTCAAACAGAAACAGCCCTTCACTGCCATTATAAAGCTTGGGAGAGCCAGGACATTTTTAATATAACTCAGATTGGGTTCGTCTGAAAGAAGAATGTCATGTGAAATGTGAAAAAGCATCTGCTAAATGAATAAATGTAGATGTCATATACACCTCGGATGACTTGAGAGTGAGTAAATCATGGGCTAGTTTTTTTTTTCGTGTTCAGCGTGTGGTAACGCCTGCTTCTCCTCCGCAGGAGATCTACGAGCGTCTCCTCACCACGCTGGAGCAGTACAACAAGCGCATCGAGGGCATCGTGGTGGACACCAATGCAGACACCCTAAAAATGAAATCGCATTTCTAGAATCCTCTTACACGCATTTCAAGTTCCTGCATTTGTTGAAAGTTTGTCTTGTTTCATTGTAAATGTATATATTTTTGGTTAATTAATTTCCCCCCTCCTTTCAGTGAAGTACAGCTATAATAGAATTATATCTAAATCTTAGGTGGCAAAAAGTGACTTCTAGAGATCGGTGTCGATCTTGAATAAAGCGTTTATTGGGTCCTGCTTTTTCAAACGAAACGTTGAATGAATGAAGATGATTAATCGATGTCTGCCTTCCTGAACCCGAGGCTTTGGTTACGAGCTTCTAGGCATCCGTCAGGTGTTCTGACACTAACACAGGTTAAACTTGGCTCTTCATCAACTCTTGGTTTGGGTTTTGCTGAAACAAACACACAGATGACATGGCCAACTGGACTCCACTGAGAGGCTCTTGATCTGCAGTCAAATGGCCACTAAACCCTCCGGTGCTCTTCAACATTATCAGTGGCTTTCGCACCGGACGATCCTCTTCATCGCTCCTAGAACTATTGGCGGAAGTTCCCGGATGTTGACGCATTCGCACCACAGGAACTAGGAATGATTTTAGTTCTAGGAACTCCTTTTAGATGAACTAATTTACTCCTCCAGAGTCGGTCTAAGCTATAGGAACTACAGTGACGTTAGTGTTCTCTGATTGGCCGAACGCACGCGAAACTCCAGCACCCGCCATTATTAAAAAGCAGTGTAAACACACAGATTATAGCCTATATATTTACTCCAGAAACTAACTCTACGAACATGTAAAACAGTGATAGATGAAGCTCTTAACCTTTACACTGAGGAGAAAACCCAACACAGCTTTGAGGAGACCGAGAGAAACATGATTATGTGTTTCTGCTCAGCAAAACTGGACATCAACACACGGCAAACGCTAATAATAATGCTTTTCAATACTGTCTACTCTCTATGATTAACACTTCTATCTAATGGCGTGTTAGACAGATCGTAAACTAATGAACAGGAGAATGAGAGCACTGTGAGCTCAGACGTTCTCAGCGCCGTCACAGTAAACGTCACGGCAACGAGCGAGTCTTACGTCACTCAGAGTTCCTGAAGAGCGAACACAACCAGGAAACGCTCCTAGAGGAACCATTAGTTCTCGGGGAACCACACTGGAGGATGGTTCCTATAACCAGAGAATGTCTAATAGGAGAGAACTGGCACTCTCTGGTTACTTCCGGTTTCTGAACTGGCAGCAGTAACACGTCTCTGTCCATGCGGGGGCGCTCGCGGGTGAGTGCAGAATGAATGGGAGTCTATGGGTTTTTTTTTTTTGGTTTTTTTTTTATTTTTATTTTATTACAGGGACAGTGCATATTAATAAACATTTCTGCCAATATGCCAGAGTTAGCCAGAAGGCTATTTTTCATCTGCAGTCCCCGGACAGATGTTAAAAGTCACCCTAAAAGAGAATAAATTACATATAAAAAGCACAATAAAAATAAAAATTGTACAATACATTTAGTAAAAAGTCTTATTATGTTAAAAAATACAGTCGAAATACAGCAATACCAAAACTCAAACAAACATCTGACAGAGACATAACATACACACACAAAAGGCAAGAAGCCTAGAGAAATGTGTTAATGTTGACAGCTCTGAAATTCAAGAAGCCATTTCTTTAAATGGTTCTTAAATGTACAATAACTGTTTAGATTTCTGATGGCTAAAGGAATGCGGTCCCCCAGAAATCCACTTTTCTCAGGATGTAATTTTTTGTCAAGTAATTTGAAAGTTGCATTCAAAAGGGAAGGCTAAGATAATACACTCAGCTGAAAATTGCATTTTTAAGTTCACTTATCTGTTCTAAAAATCCGTTCAAAAATGTGATGACGTCACATAATAGCAGAATGCTAGCGTGTTCCGGCCAACCCATGGCCTAACCTGTAAGAAATCGAAAGGACATAAGTACTCGTTCATTCGACTTTTGGCCTATAATCTATATTGAACTTGCGGAATCAACAATAAAATCTATGTTGATTCAATGACAAGCAGGAGAAAGAGGTACGTTTAGCCGTTTAGCTCCATAGACTCCCATTCATTCTGCACTCGCCCGCGATCACCTCCAGTGGAATTCTAATGGAACTGCAACCAACATGATAGACAATGGGGCTAATAGGAAGTGCCAAGGCTCTCCGTTAGACGGGCTCTGCTATAACTGAGTTCCTAGAGCTATCCGGTGCGGAAGCCCCTGTTGACCGAAGAATTATACGGTTTGTTTTTTGTGGAATTCTTTTACTTCATGGGAATGGTACGAAACTTGGTTTTGGCACTTGCTATGTGAACACACACACACACACACACAATATGATTGGCATCATGGAAGGTTAAATGGTCCTGAAAAAAGTCACACTTGTATTGTTTGTGGTCAAAATTGGAAATGAATGAGAGCGTTTCCTCTAGTGGAAGCGTTCGGTACTGCGAACGACATCTCACTGAACGCTCATCTTTATGAGATATTAAAAGACTGATTAAGCTCAAATTTGTAACACAACTTGTTTAGATTTGTGGCTTTGATCTTGCAGTTCTAGAGTAAAACATGTTTTTGAAAATATAAATTTAATATAATTTTTTTTTTTTTTAAATGTGCATTTTTCATGACAATAAACGTAAAACTGTAACTTTTAAGTTCACTTTTTAACACTTCTCTCACTTCAGCAATACTCTGCCACGTGTCGTCTTTAAAAAGAGATCAACTGAAGTCTGTGCTTTAAGGCATTCGAGATTTACCACATTTTTATTTCCAGGTCTATAAAAGTGAATGAATGGATTATAAATACAGTGTAAATATAATTTCGTACCATAAAATCAACCAAAAATATTAAATACAAAACACTGTCGAACCAAAATAGTACATTCACCTTCATTGAATAGAAAAGGCTGTGATTTTTGACCGACACGTGAAGCACCAGAGGGTTAAGAAAATAAACAAATGATGTTCTTCGTTATGACTGTTGATCGATGGCACATATATTACTGATATTATCCAAAGCAATCGTTTACTCTTACTGGATTAAATCGTGTTGATTGATTGAATGGAACTGCCATTGACTTACAATAATAGCTTAATGGAAACTGAATAGCGTTTGAAAAATCGCATTCTGTTGAATGGTGTTTATCTCACGGCAAAACAGCCTTTTATTGGACTGTCAGATTACAGAAATAATAAATCAATGCTAAAACAGATGTAGTTTAATCTGTCTGGTTTAGTTGGTGTGCTCGTGCGACAAACGCCAGCCGAAAAGATGCGCGCGCATCTCTGAATGCGAATGGAATAAAAGTGTGTTTGAATCATGCCACGGTTGGATATCTTGTTATGCAAGTTACAACCTATATGTCTAGGTTGGTTAAGCGTCCAAATATTTTTGGAGGCCACTTTATTGAATTGACTCCAACATCCAGAAGATGCTATACTCGTTCTGTCCAGTAGGTGGAAACAGTATACTGTCCAGTGCAAAAGTTTCTGCACTTTAATCTGAGACGTGCATATATCAGTTCTCAGAAATGGCCTGTAGCCTACTTTATACACATGACATTTCAATCACTTGATCAGATCGTTTCAGATAATAGGCCTAGCCTAAATTAAATATACATGTGTCTTTTATCTGACTTGTGTCTTTGGTGCATTTTTAAGCTGATTATTACACATACGAAATATTGAGTGTTTGTGAATACTTAATGCGTAAATATTCATTATGCTTTCCATTTGTTCATAATAGTATTTTGGTCTTGGCAACCGTGTAGGTTGTTTATCAAGGATTATCGCGGATACAGCGTAGGCTATATGGGAACTCCAGCAGCAGATAGACATTATTGGTGCCTGCGATAAAAGGGAAGGGCCCCTGGCAGGGAACGTCGCCAAATGTTTAGATTGCACCATATAGCGTACATATATGTGTATATTTATACATATACACCTCACACAGAGGAAGACGGACGGGGGTTTAAAGGGTCTGCTTTTCTAAGTGGGTTTCGGACATCAACACAAATATATCACCAGGCCCAAACACAAATCTTTGGCGCAAAGGTCATTTAGTGTTGAGTCATTTGTAGATGTTTCCTATAGAGTGGGGGAAGGCAGCCCCATTGATTCAGAGGTTTGGAATTTGCATCTGATTGCTGTTTGTCAACCAATGGTTTGCCTCTCCGACCGCGGGGCACCGCCTCAGATTAGACGCACATATGATGTTACTGCCAAATTAACCTCTATATCGAAATCAAACGAGGAAGAGAGAGGTGATTTAGAAAGAGCACAGTCCATATTGTTTCTATACGCTCTCGGGTGTTCGTGACTGTGATTAAATATTGACTAAGAGAGCGTCGCGAGCGTGTTGTTTTTACGGGCAAATCAGGAATGCTCCTTCCGCTTCCCAAGAAAAAAACTAAACGGAAGTCAAACTGGTAAGTGAAGTGTCTTTTTCCCCTCAGCACACATCCACATTTTCCTGTTTGTGTCGGCTATATGGGAAATACAGTACCTCTCTGGCATATAATCACACTTAAGAACGTTTAATGAGTTTTATTTTCTGTCTTTTGTTGTTTAAAGCTCATCTGATGATGTGTTTGTTTGGTATTAATGAGAGTAGAGTTGGTTATAGCCTAGTGTATGTTACTGTCATCAGAATTAACAACACACGAAACAAACACATAGGGTAACTGCCACCAGACAAGACACGAGATTTATATGAGTGTAAATCCCCGGATTTGTATTAATTTATTTACTATTTCAACTTCTTGGATGCCGTTTTGATGAGGAAAGTAATGGTTTAATGACTTTTTTTTTTATCCGAGTCGATTATCTGTGATCTTGTGGATGTGGAAGTAGTATATTGATTTTCTTTTTAATTAAAATGTGCTTTTAAATGCTAAACAAATAGTTTTATAAACCGAATTGATTCATATGCTCTGAACAATATTATACAAGACAAACATTAATTGGCTATTGTTAATTCTTAAGTGCCTAATAATCGCATCTATTATTCTTTATTTTGTATTTCTGCTTTAATGTTGACTCAATAATAAATAAATTCATTAGACTAGTAATATTGTTGGGAATTATTTGTTCCTAATAACAATGATTAATATGAATCCCCTTCTATTCCATTCTAAAGTTGTTTTGCATTCTAAATGTGTTTTTTAAGGTTATGTCTAAATGTTAAATATGAAATGTTACACTTTGCTCACTTCAGAATTGTCTTTAAGGTTGAATAATTCTGCAATTTACAATAAATGACAAAAGGAAATGCTAGAGCACACAGTAGTAAAATAGTTGGCTGCTGTTTTTAGAAACCCATCAACATTTATCAATAGAACTGATAGTAAATCATTTATATCAGAAAAAGGGTCTGTATTATATGTAAAGAATATTGAACCGGTTGTTGTTTATCTCTTACTTATTTATGAAATATAATGTATATTGGATCATATATAACCTGCTTAGGCTATATATGTTCACTCTTTATAATATTGGTGAGATATGACTTGTATCTGAATTGAGCATTATCTCAGTATGCAATAATGGATTTAGGTCTCTCGTTGGGTTTTTGTTTTGTTTGTTTATTGCATAAACACCTCCCAAGAGTAAACCAAACCTTTTTTTAAATAGTCTTGTCGGAAATGTGGGGTAAGACTGATTTGATTTCTTTCTGTCCATTTCTAATAAGCTCTTTAAGTCTGCACAGAGCAGATTTCTTCAGCCTTAATTAGATTGCTGTTCCACATAAACAGAAATGCCCATTTGCATGTGTAGACTACGCATGGCTTCATCACACACTGACTGTACTGAAACTCTACACGCACTTGTGCACAGTCCGAATTTTTTTTAAATATTTGCAGCAGCTGAAAACGATATTTAATCCGTTATCCACTTATACTAATCTTGATATAGGTGATTTAGAGGGAAAATATTTTTATCAAAGGCAATAGTCATTTGTAAAAATGAACTCCTCAATGCACAATGTTTACATTTTATATCAATTTCTATAATTAATCTTGGACAAGACAAGAGATCCTTGTACACTAGTTGACTCCAATGAAACCACAGAATTTGATTCTGGACTGATAAATGAGAAGTGTGTGTTGGATTTTTACCAATGTTTGGGCACTCAAAAGTGCAACAGAAGTGAAAGTGCATGTTACAGTCAGTTGTCTGTATGTTGTTTGTGGCATTGCATTTCAAGCTTTGGACAAATTGGAAAACTTTTCAATTTGAAAAGGGGGTGTTTTTATCTCTTACACTGTTATACATGATGTTATATATTATTATTATTTTTCCTTTGGAATAACTAATAGTGTTTGTATGCTGGCGGGTGCTTTTAGGCACTCTCACGTCACGTATTGGTTTGAGAGAGAGGATTCGTTTTAAAGACGTGTTCAGTGATACACTAGCTGAGGCTATAGAGATGGTATTGTCTTAAACTTGTTCACAGTGAAGATGAATGTCTCGTGAATTTCTAATAATGTGGTTCAGTTTTCGCTGTGCCAGCCAGCCAGACGACGTGATTCTACATTAGCAAACGCAACCCATCCTGTGGCAACATTAGAGACAGTTGTAACAGCGTAAAGAGTCTATTTGTCTGTACATTTGCATGACACACATAAGGGTATATTTTATAAAGACGACAGTAAAACAAACAGAAGGGACGGCACCAGGAGAGGAACTTGTTAGTCGTTTGGCGCGTTTCGCACGACATGTTGGAAATTTCATGATACAATTCAAAATTTTATTCTAATTCCTTATCGCACCTTTCTTCAGCGTTACGTTTATATGCAAGTACAACAAATACTAAATCTTATCAGTCACTATTGTGTGCACTACATATCCTATGCATCTCGGGGTGTTGGTTACCTGCATATGTGATGTTTAGTAAGTCCTTTGGTTGTTTGTGTGAAATAATTGGGTGTGGGCCGGGGTTTGAACTGATAAGATGAGGTATACACAGGAATGAGGCCCTGCATCCTGTCACACTTGTGATCACAATGAAGCAACCATATCAGCCGTCATCTTATATGCAGGTTTTTAGGTTGGCAAACTCTGCTCTGAGCTGGCCAAACTGGTTTCAGCTTAGCGTGTTACTAGGTAGTGTTGAGAGGGATCAGATATCTAGTGTCGCAGCTCAAGGAAGGAACTGCTCTGTTTTTAGATGAATCCATATGCGTGTCTCGGTGTGCCATTTTAGCACAGGGCTGTTGGGCAACACTTTACACAAGTGAAACAGAAAGCACCATTGAAACAAACAAACCGTGAGATAAGAAAACAAGTTGGCGTTATATGCGTCACATCATGATACAAATCCCCCTTTTTGGAACTTTGTGTGCTGCGTTCAGACACACACTGCCTTAAATCTATTAGATGTGCATATAAAAAGACAGAGTTCATTGCTTTTGAATACCATTCTGAGTGTTGGGAGGAGGTTGTGTGGACTCCATTGAGTGGCTTGGCTCGGGTTCAAACTGTGCTTTTGCCAAAAGCCACATATTAAAAACGTTTCTGTGGTGCGCTGCTGTTCACCTCAAGCACCTGCCAAAAAAAGTGATGATTTCACTGTTTGGGACTTGGGAGTGTGCCATAAGGGAATCCCAGCCAGCTGATCTTCGGTTTTCTTTCTGCAGAGAAACTCGGGAGAGATGTTTCTGTGTCTGTAACAGAAACTGCCTCCTTCGAACCTGTGGTCTGCAGCGTTTTTGGCCATTGTCAGATTTGGTTAACAAACGATTCTTCTGTATTAAGGCTGGCAGTTTGCCATCATAGTTGCACGCAAACCAAATCAACAGACTTGATTTGCTGAATTACAGCATTAATCATTCTGACTCTTTTGTCATTGACTGAAAAGACTCGTTTTTTTAGGTTATAATACAAAGCAAAACACATACCCTCTACTCACAACGCAGTCCTTATGAAACTACCAACTGACTCGTTCTGCCAGTTTATTTCCATCAGGTAAAGTTTACAGGCTAATACTGATGGAAAATTGGCAGTTCTAACCTAGCCCAACTTCCTCCTGAATACTAAATCATGCACATCCAAATGCATGTTTGCTCATAAAAGTTGAAAATTGGAAGTATTGTGCTATTGTCTACAAAGCTGTCTTTCTCTCTGAGCTCTGTTATTGATGGGGGGGAGGGGTCATAAAGAGTTAAAGAACAACAACCGCATGCATTCACATGAAGAATCTGGAATGCAAAGATGACAATTTACCAAAATGCCGCTATAGACTCGAACAGTGTTGTTGTATGGTGATTTCAGTCACAGCTAGCAAAAGAATGATAGTAATATAATGAGATGCACTTCAATGATACATAATGAAATATGTTTTTTTATTTTGTATCTTATGTAAAAAAAAAAAATTCTCTTATAAAGCGCATTTATAACTTTAATATAAAGATTATAAAATATAAAAATTTAATTGTTTTAAACATCTCTTCTAATTAAATGTTATTCATTTATATTAGGGCTGCACGATTTGGGGATAACGTCATATTGCGTTTATTGAGGTCAATAATGCGATTGTTTGTGATATAATAAACAAATGGTGGCTTAGTTCTCAAGGAAAATGGACACACAGATTAGTGATAATGCTGATATGTGTATTTCTCAACTCAGTGTTTTCAAATTAAAATAATATTTTTCACTAAATTCTTTGCATTACTGTAAACTTGTTATTGTCTCAATAGTACAATAAAAAAAGAGCAATAAATAATTAAGAACATTTGTATGCTCATGAAAATAAGATATTTGGAACATTCTGTCCAGACAAACGGGGACATTTAAGCAGGATGTGTATTGTCATTGTCAAAACATTTGGTAACTAAACAGAAGTTTAAGTTTAGTGACAATGTTACAATGTTTACATGACTGGTAGGCTACTGTTTTTATTATTGCTTGATCTTATGATTTGATTCTGATCTTGATTCAATATCGATTCATTTGGATAAATATTAGGTACAGTAGATGCATGTTAATTTTTCCAAAGAAAACAAATCTCTCACCTAATGCTCTAAACATACAGAGAGCCCTGTCTGCTGGTATTATTATTAAAGGGTAAAAATAACAACTCTAAATATAATTAGTTTTTTAATAGGCTATAATAAGAACGTTACAATATTTTAATGATATAAGTACAAATATAATAAATATTTAATATAGTGCACTGGCCACCAGTTCAGTGTCCGTCTGCTCGGCATCATCTTCACCTGTTCACCTCATCTTCATACGTCGTGCCACTGCCTAAACTGAAACTAACTGGTCTTCTTTTTATTAGCGGTGTAGAAAACGGGCTAACAGCTCTAAGAGAAAATGGGTTGTCATGTCCACACATGCATTTATTTATTTATTTAATAAAATCGCAGCATTTTGCGTCATATAATCGCATAGGCTTGACATCGCGAATGCAATATGATTTATGTTTTTACACTTGGAGCTCCTACATACTCAAATTGATATAAATTGTAATATAATATTGTAATATATAACTTGTAATATTGGTGGTGGTTGAGGAGATTCCCCCTTCCATGTAAAGCGCTTTGAGTGCCTAGAAAAGCGCTATATACGGTAAATGTAATGAATTATTATTATTAATAATTTTTATTCCTCATTATAGTTCCTAAAAGCCTATAGCCTCATTTTCGTAATATTCTTTTTCATACTTTTCCTATTATATCGGTCCATTATCTATAAAAATGTATGGAACACATTCATTCCAATGTGCTAGTTTTGTCACACAATAGCAACATTTATTTTCTGTAGTACAAAGTACAATTTCATGGTTCTCTGTACCAACTTCGGTACCATAGCAAAAACCATTGTAACACTTTTGTTAATTATTTTAGTAAAATTACACCATTCACTTATGTAAATAATAATAATAAGTAAATAATATAAGTAAATAATACATTAGAACATTAGCATGTATCCATCAAATGTTGTTCAATTAAGTAAACATTGCATTCTAAAGATCAAATGGAAAGTTTGATCAAAGAAAAAAACAAAGAAACACACAAATCTACTGATCTATTTTGAATTTTTTTTTTGTCCTGTCCGTCGCTATGGTTATCATGATCACAATGTTAAACATTGCAATTTTTCGATTCAGTCCCTTATTTTGATGCGGCTGCCACTTCCGAAACTTTACAGTGTGTGCTTGGCGTCACTAGGCCAATTTTAGGAAGGCTTTAGTCTCCCTAAATTTCCACCCAGCCCCCCTAAAAATGTGCTATTATCTCCTTAAAGCTGCTGAAGGTAACTTTTGTAAAAAATATTTTTTACATATTTGTTAAAACTGTCATTATGTCCTGACAGTAGAATATGAGACAGATAATCTGTGTAAAAATCAAGCTCCTCTGGCTCCTCCTAATGGTCCTATTGCCATTTGCAGAAATACACGCTCCCGGTCAGAAACAACCAATCAGAGCCGGGAGGAGTGTCTTAGCAGTGTCAATCACGCTCGTGTACGCGCTGATCACACCCCTCTCTTGCACAGCGCGAGCGCCGGAGCGTGAGCCGTCGTTCAAACTCAAGATTGCCGGCGTGCTGCAGCCGTGCTTATGACGGAGAAACAACCTAAACGGCCAATTCTCGAGTGACACCTGCTCATAAAACAAAGAGGTAAAAGGAAAAAGACTGATGACGATAAACAAGCGAAAAAGAAAGAATTACACAGAGCCCATTGACTCGGTGTCAAAACTCTAGCCGCATAACATGTAGATAAAATGTCACGCACTCTGCTAAGCAACAATTGAAACCTGCTAATTCACTGGCTTGTCATGTTGCTGAAATAATGTACTAGCACACCTTATCTAGCATTATATATCGCTAGAATAATTACTTGCATACTGTAACGTTAGTTATTGTTATATTAACGTTATCTTACTAGCTATTTATAACTTATAGAAAGAGTGCAACGTTATAAAGTTACATGTAGGCTATTGCAAAATACATAATGATTTGAGGACCAAGTTTGTAGTCAAAGTATGGACAGGCCATAGTCAATGTAAAGCATATTGTTGACGTTTAGTCCCTATTAGTGAATGTGCCATATAACTTTTTATCCTCCGCTGTTATCGGTGGCCCTGTTTGCTAGCCTGCGCGTTCACGACAGGCTCCGCTGTGGAGGGAGGGCTGTAGCGCAGCAGAGAGCAAGGGGGTGGGACCTGTAAGTTGTGCTTGTTCAAATTTTCAGGCTAAGTCACCGTTTTCTCAAAACTCCCTACTGCAGCTTTAAAGTATGTTATGTTACATCCTGTTCTTGAAGAGAAAAAGGTGTTGAAGACATTGTTTTTAGACGATTTGCACGTTCACTATTAAACATCATGCCAATTTATTGCTTTTGGATTCCATTGCTTTTATATTCACTCATATTTGCTTATGTTTTTGTTGTTGTTTTTTTACCAATACTTTATAGGAGTGCTAGTGCTTTGGTACATAACATTTCCTTATTTTATAAGAAAAAAAGTTGTTCTCTTGTGTGTCAAGTCTTCTCAATGGCACAATATCCTGAAGAATACAGGGCCAAGAGTGTGAAATCATGTGCACTTCTGTTCTCTTACTGTTCTGAGGAAGGAAATCTCATGTATATGGAGGCCCACGCTTTTGACCTCAGATTTGCCCACAGCCCTTACACACGCCATCGTCATGGGAACCGCTGAAGAGATGGCTCACCTTCCCTGAAACATTGAAAATACCATTTCAAGAGACATCAAACCGATGCTTGAGGTGGAAGCCCAGGATCTCTTGCTGTAATTTTATGTAAAGGGTTTTTCCATTGCCCAACACAAGCTAAAAAAAAACACTTTAATTACATCTTTCCCTTTATGAAACCCCATCATTTTATGAAAATTTTTAGAACATTTTAGGGTTTTAGATAAGTAGGTTGTTGGGGTTATAATACTAATTTGTTCATCAATTAAAAAAATAGGTACTATTTTGTATTTTTAGGTAGTCACATCCACATGGTTGATTAACTGAAATGTTTACTCTCCCATATGTCAAGTCAATCCACAGTCAGTTTCTGTTTTATGTTGTAGTGAATTAAGTTTCCAACTTCATATTGTGTAAATATGTTCACTTTTTACGGCATAGATGTGTGCATGTCAGTTTTTATAATAATGCCATATATTTTGTCATTATTGGTCACCCTGCAGTCTAGTTTTGTTTGCATCATCAGTCATTTAAAAGAGGACCCCATCGATCAACCACTGCAGAAAAGGTTTATTCTCCTTTGACAATGGTGTTGGTAGATTTTGGAACCGGTACAGGTTATCAGCCAAAATGAGCTATTGTCACCTGAGCTTATATGTTGATCTAGGCAAGACACATTTAAAAAGTGAGAAGAGTTAGAATCGACTATTTGTAAGATTAGTAAATCATAAAACAATCAATCGAAGATTTTCATCTGTGTAAATAAGTGTCCTATCTACTTGAGTATTGAGCTTGACCCATTAGGAATAATTTAATGATCTATGATGCGCACACACACACACACACAAATCCCCTTTAAGATTCCACTATAGGCATTTAGAAAGTCTGTGCTTTTCTTCATTTACTGCAGTGCGACAACTTATCAGTGTGATTAACAGGTGCCTCGTTCTTAGTACACATGAGAGATGTGAAATGTTGACACTGGTGATGTGAAATTACGTAGTAGTGTTGGTTTCTGTATTCTGTTTCTTAAAAACCAAATTGATACATTCCATATTAAACCTAGATGGTTAGTTTGTTAAAGGGGTCATATAATGCCATTTTTGTACAAGTTAATATGAATGTTTAGGGTCTAAATGAAAACTTTGTAATATACTTTCATTTAAAAATTCTCATTAGTATTTTAAGAAAACACTCATTTTACCTGGTCAGAAACAGCTCTGTTTTCACCACGCCGTTTCAGTGCATATGCCTTTAAATGATAATGAGCTTCAGAGGGCTGACTCCGCCCCTCTGTTCTGCGGGTTCGGATTTAGGAACATCAAAATGACTGCTGTGTTCGTTATTACACCCAAGAACAGAACACCACAATCGCTTATAGCTTAATGACGGACTATGATTGACAGCTCGCTCACGAGTGAGGGCGGGTCTGTGTTAAAACGCTGCTGTCAATCAACAATCGCGGGAGGGGCGTCCGACCGTGTGACGTCAAATGGCTCGATTTGAGACGGGAAAACATATAAGGAGATTAAAACAAAAACACTGGATGGATTTTCATCAATATATGATGGTTGTGAACAGGCACTGCCAACACACATTTCAGTACAATCAACTTGAAAAAGTGCATGTACCATGCACTATATGACCCCTTTAAAATGGTTATTTGGTTATTGGTTAAGTGACATCAACGTACAAGGAAATTCATTTCTGAGGAAACCGTATTACATTTTGTTTAGAAAGGAAATGGAATCCATTTCATATTATGAGAAACTTGTAGCTTGACAAGCGGCAGTTTTAATGTGGCTTCTCCAAAACTGATCTGATGTTTCTAATAATCCTGAGATCTCAATGCTAGAGTAAAGAATGTCACCAGACCAGAACATCTCGGTTTCATTTCCATTACTTTGCAATGCACGTATAGAACAGACTGAGTTAGTCTATGCAGGTATTAGAGATATTAAAGTGTCAACCTTTTAAACTCGTTTGTCTTTATCTGTTTGAAGAACTTTTTTTACTCTGTTACATGCCTAAAAGAAAAACCAATTATCATTATTCTCTGTCCATCTTCATCATGACTTATCTATTTCTTACTCCTGTCCTGGCTGACTAGAATATGATATCATATTGAATGTATAGTGTAAATACATGGATTTCAGACCCCTATGGTGAATCTGGATGTTGGCCAACTTGACACTCATTATCAGTGTGGAGTTAGACCCTTAATGCTGCCTTTATCTCCACTGTGTTTGCTCAGACTTCACAATCGCCAGTGCCCAACATCCATTTCTGTGGGTTAACCCATAAACTCCCAGAGTCCTTTAAAATCCTGTCCATCTGGATTCTCTCCCCATAACTCAATTTTTTTTAAGGGTGCCCGGAATAGTTCACCCAAATGTAATAACTGTTATCAATTACTCACCCTCGTGTTGTTCCAAACTCCATTGGACTTTCATTCATCTTCAAAACACAAATGGAGAAACTAATGAAACCTTCAAGACCAGCGATTTCTGTCCCTCCGTTGAAAGTACAAGTTCATAAATGCGTAATAAAATGTTGTTGTTGTTTTTTTAAATCAATTAAGCGGTTTAACTAAATGCTGAGGCGCTTTATATGATGGGCTGAATTGATTTATAGGCTTTTATTCACATATAAACAATGGTCAACGGAAGCTCAATCGTACTTGTTTGACGTACAAGAACAAACCTCATTGGTTCTTGCGGAAGCTCAAATCTGCTTGCGTGACCCACAACATGGACAGGACAAAAGAAAAGGGATTTGAGATGATTTAAGAAACAAAGTTTGAGGGTATATAAAAATTAATGGAGTAAACAATTTTAGACACTTTTTAAATTTAACGTCCAGCATCAAGGGACTAATTTGATGTCATACTCCCCCTTTACACAAAGAGCGCCGTGATGGGACAAAACTCGAACTCTCCCTATAATCAACGAAGCATCACATGGCATGTTGACACTGTCATGATGCTTTTTTATGAAGTGCAGTGAATCGACTAAGGTGTGGTTATGATTGATGACAAATAGTGAAATGCAAATGTGAGGAGAAAGATGATTTCCTTATAGGACATGATAAATTATTGTGAATAGGCTGTGTGTTTCATAGTCCCTTCTTGTGTCATGTCCTGTGAGTGAAAGTCTGAAGACGGTGTTTCTGATTTACACTTGTTACACTGTTAGACTTGGTAAGTGTATTTTGATTTCCCCTTCCAATCCTCCATGGTCAGTGTATCAGTTTAAAAATTCTGATTCAACTATTTGTTTTTGTGTGATCACTTTAAAATATTCACTGAAATGAGTGTGCAGTTTTTCATGTAAAACGTTTTAATATTGCTCTTAATTACTATTAATAAATGTTAGTGATATTTTTGCAGTTATAGTCTTAATTTGTAAAAAAAAAAAAAAAAAAAAAAATTTTTTTTATTCTTACACTACAGGAATCATTTACACATTCTCATATTGTTTAAATATTACTTTTATTCTTCAGTGAAACACAGAAGTTTTTTTTTTTTTTATCTCCAGTGAACGAGGACTGAGGATTCAAAAAAGACGCTAAACCTTTCATAAATGTAACCCAAACGACAAATTGCACTATATTTTAACTCTGCGAGGAACAGTCTGAAATTTACATCACTATGCATATATCATATGTCATTACTTCTTACTACTTGAATGGATATCAAAATTCTAGTGTATAAAGACTAGCTGATGTGTGGCTTCAGAAGTCTTTGAATATGCTGCATTGTGAATTGTTCCACTTATCAAATGAATAAATAAATGTGCCGCGTTGTTTTTCCCAGAGCAAAGACATAAATATTGTTATATAGCGAAAATTGTCAAAAGGCTAAAAAAAAGTTTTTTAAATATAGATTTTTTTTTCTGTTATTTTCTCTCTCAGGTAGGCCCCTGTGTGTGGGGGATCATCTTCCCCTTTGCTGTCTGCAGGTGTCCGTCTAGTAGAAGACCAACACTTCCTGTTTTCTGAAGCCCTGCCTCTGGATCAAGTTCTAAAAAGTGGTCCTGTCTGTTTTCGAGTGTGGGGGGAAGTGAAGGGGCCAGAATCCCAGCTTGTCCTGTTTCTCAGGCAATGAAGCTGCAGGCGGTGATGGAGAACCTGCACAGACAGCAGAGAGCCAAACTGCTGATGGAGCAGGCGGGGCAATCACGCAGCCCCGCCCCCATGGGGGAGGAGCTTAAAGCAATCTCTGCCTCTGACACAGAGCAGGCGCAGATGGCGGCGCTGGCGGCGATGCGCGCAGTAGCAGCTGGACTTCAGAGGGCCGACAGCCCCATGTCTGAACACAGCAGTGGAGGAGATGTAGATGATGAAGAGGAGGATGAAGAGGAAGGGGAGGAGCAATACAAAGATATGATGGGGTCTGAGGAGGAAGAGCAGATGTAAGTGGGCAGTCACATGCAAATGAATGCAAGTGAGTTTTTGGTTGCTGCTTGAGCTGGTTGTTTACATTACATACACTAACAATCAAAAGTGTAATAATAATGCATTTTTTTTATGTTGTGTAAATAAGTATTTTATGCTCAAGGCTGTATTTATTTGTTCACAATGTAGTAAAAACATTAATATTGTGAATTATTACAATTTAAAAGAACTACTTTAATGTCATTTATACCTGTGATCAAAGCTGAATTTTCAGCATCATTACACCAGTCTTCAGTGTCACGTGATCCTTCAGAAATCATTTTAATATGCTGATTTGATGCTCAAGCCACATTTCTTATTTTTATTAATGCTGAAAACATTTGTGCTGCTTCATATTTTGTGGAAACTGATAGTACTGTTCAAAAGTTTGGGGTAAGTAGGATTTATTTATTTTTTTTTAAGAAGAAAAAAAGAATCAAGAATGATTTCTGAAGGATCATGTCGTGTGACACTGAATACATTGAGTAAAGATGCTGAACTTCAGCTTTGCATCACAGGAATAACTTTCATGGGAAAATATATCACAATAAAAAAAACTTAGGTTTTAATTGAATTGTTATAATATTTCACAATATTACTGTTTTTACTGTATTTTTAATCAAATAGATGCAGCCTTGGTGAGCATAAGAGACTTCTTTCAAAAACATAACTTTAATTATTCCAAACATTTGACCGGTAGTGTTTGTCGGGTCAAGGGAAATAAAATACTTTAAATCTATTCTGAGCATACAAAAAAACTGGTTTTAGTCAGATTTCTAACCACATGTGAAATGTTGCATTTACAAACTCGATCCAAACTATGTGTTTTATCTATTCATCCACCCAATCAATAAAAAAAACAATCAAATTTGAGTCAGAAATGTCAAAAATCTGGGGGGGGGGAAACCCAGCTAAAAAGAAATTGGACAAACATCCCTCATATCTTCAGACAATGTACAAATCTACTTTGCACCTACTATATATTTAATGTGTAGCTCTCTGTAAATTATTTTCTCACAGAAATTTTGATGTAGTGCATTTGGAGAACATTGAACCCATAGCAATGTTTCATTAAATGAATGAGTTGCCTGAACCGTCTCTCATGTGTTGCCTCTTTAACGTTTCACCATCTAATGTGTTTCAGAAAACAGAAATGGGATGAAGATGACTTTGAGGGTGAGATGGAGGAAGACTATGATGACGATCTAGGTGACGAAGGGCTGCCGTCGGGCCGCGAGGCCGTCACCCCAGGAAGAGGCATCCTCCTCTTACCCCACCGCCATTTACACCCTCACTCCCAGCTGCTAAAGGCTCGGCCTGCTTCTGAAACCGAACCGCGAGCATTGGCTCACTCCAATGCTCATTCATCCCATGGGCCACTCCATGGGCAGGACCACGCAGACTGGACCTATGAAGAGCAGTTCAGACAGGTGGGTACTGTGGGTATATTTGACCTGAAACAGGTCTTGCCACCACAATGATGTTAGTCTAGAGGAAATGCTAACTAAATAAACACTCCTCGCACACCTGGACGGTTGCAGGTGTGTAGGATAAATGTAGTGTAAATAATAGTATTTGCTGCGTTCACTGTCATAATGTGCAAATATTTATCTGGAATGGAAACATATGTTAAAAACATGCTTTAAATACCAATGTTATGGTCTTCTTCAGGGAAGTTTGTTAAAGTAAAACAGTATATCAAATAAATATTTGCAAGCAACGACGGGGTACAGTCCTTGAGGAAATAATGTGACTAATTTATCCAAAAGACTTCACTGAAGCTGTAAAGTGAGTGTGAGATTTTGTGATTTTAAGTTATGAAATCAGAACTCCTGAACTAAGCAATATACAGCCAGAGACCTTCACGCACCAAAATACTTGCATTTTTTAATCACGTTTGTATACTTTTTACACAACTAATCGCAAACTAGGTGTGTTCATTACAAGATCGTTCAGACTGTAGCTACTGATATTCATTCTCTCAAAAAGCCACTTTGTTCAAAGTTATTTTATTACAAGCTTTTGTTCTTGCCATTTGTTAAACCTGAACCATGTATCAAAGAGTCACACATGTTATCCGTCACATAAATTAGCTGTGGTTTAGCCCGTAAGTGCAGGCTGTGGCTTATGATGGCAAATTGGGACCTAAAAATGAAGTAGGTTCAAGACATAATTACTCATTATCTCAGAACATAAAGGCAAACGCTGGATCATGCAGAATCTCACGCATCGTATTTGTGGTTTGTCAAAATGAACTTTGAACGTTGAAGGACTCGCCCTTTAAATTAGTTCCTACAAACAAGAAAAGTTCTGGATGAGACGTTAACCGAGGTCCTGACTCTCTGTGGTCATTAAAAATAATCCCAAATCCTTCGAAAAAGAGTAGGGGTGTAATTCCGGCATCCTGGCCAAATTTGCCCCTTGGGCCTCCTAATTATCCCCATATACTGATTGGCTTCATCTCTCATTGGTCTCCTCTCCACCAGTGTGTGGTGGGCGTTCTGGCGCAATATGGCTGCCGTCGCATCATCCAACCAAATGGATGCTCCACATTGGTGGTGGTTGAGGAGATTCCCGCTTCCATGTAAAGCGCTTTGAGTACCCAGAAAAGTGCTATATAAATGTAACGAATTATTATTTGTTACTCTGTGATTTAAGCCAATAAAGAGCCTTCATCTGAACCAGCTGTCAATGACAGTGACTCCTATTAGTCAGCCACATGTTACACACTGCAAGCCATATTAAAAAATGCTCTTGAAACCATTTAATATCGTTTTTAAATCATGCTAAGCCATCCCTGGTATATTTGCGATCAGATTGGAGATATTGTCTTTAATTGAAACATTGTCTCAATTAAAGGGTTAGTTCGGCCAAAAAAGCCCCAGAAAGGTAGTAAAGACATCCATGTGACTCCAGTGGTTTAACCTCAGTTTTATGAAGCAATGCGAGTGTTTTGTTTGCGAAACCCCCCCATAATTTACCACTTTATTTACAAAATAATTAATCTCAGACGCGCATTCACACAACACCTGACATGAGGGCGAGTAATCAATGACAGAATTTTCACTTTTGGGTGAACTGTCCCTTTAAGTCATCATAGCCAATCCTTTTTGATCCTGGCCCACTTTGCTTCCTGTCCACTCTCCTCTATACTATCTAATAAAGTAAAAAAACGGATTGTCTAATTTGTCAATTGGATTTGTCACTAAGTTTAATTTTATTGTGATTTCCTTTCTGGTGACTGTCTTTAAACAGCTGCCATATACACTCACCGGCCACTTTATTAGGTACACCTGTCCAACTGCTCGTTAACACTTAATTTCTAAGCAGCCAATCACATGGCGGCAACTCAGTGCATTTAGGCATGTAGACATGGTCAAGACAATCTCCTGCAGTTCAAACCGAGCATCAGTATGGGGAAGAAAGGTGATTTGAGTGACTTTGAACGTGGCATGATTGTTGGTGCCAGAAGGGCTGGTCTGAGTATTTCAGAAACTGCTAATCTACTGGGATTTTCACGCACAACCATCTCTAGGGTTTACAGAGAATGGTCCGAAAAAGAAAAAACATCCAGTGAGCGGCAGTTCTGTGGGCGGAAATGCCTTGTTGATGCCAGAGGTCAGAGGAGAATGGCCAGACTGGTTCGAGCTGATAGAAGGGCAACAGTGACTGAAATAACCACTCGTTACAACCGAGGTATGCAGCAAAGCATTTGTAAAGCCACAACACGCACAACCTTGAGGCGGATGGGCTACAACAGCAGAAGACTCCACCGGGTACCACTCATCTCCACTACAAATAGGAAAAAGAGGCTACAATTTGCAAGAGCTCACCAAAATTGAACAGTTGAAGACTGGAAAAATGTTGCCTGGTCTGATGAGTCTCGATTTCTGTTGAGACATTCAGATGTTAGAGTCAGAATTTGGCGTAAACAGAATGAGAACATGGAACCATCATGCCTTGTTACCACTGTGCAGGCTGGTGGTGGTGGTGTAATGGTGTGGGGGATGTTTTCCTGGCACACTTTAGGCCCCTTAGTGCCAATTGGGCATCGTTTAAATGCCACGGCCTACCTGAGCATTGTTTCTGACCATGTCCATCCCTTTATGGCCACCATGTACCCATCCTCTGATGGCTACTTCCACCATGTCACAAAGCTCTAATCATTTCAAATTGGTTTCTTGAACATGACAATGAGTTCACTGTACTAAAATGGCCTCCACAGTCACCAGATCTCAACCCAATAGAGCATCTTTGGGATGTGGTGGAACGGGAGATTCGCATCATGGATGTGCAGCCGACAAATCTGCGGCAACTGTGTGATGCCATCATGTCAATATGGACCAAACTCCCTGAGGAATGCTTCCAGCACCTTGTTGAATCTATGCCACGAAGAATTGAGGCAGTTCTGAAGGCAAAAGGGGGTCCAACCCGTTACTAGCATGGGGTACCTAATAAAGTGGCCGGTGAGTGTATGTTCATGGTTTGATGGCTGATTTATGGAACTGAAAGGCGTCATGCAGTAGCTCTATTGTGAATATGTACCATGCCGTAGCAATAATGCTTTCCCATTATGACTGTTTTATACACTCATCATTTGCTCCAAAAGTGCTGTGACCATTTGTACCCTTCTTAAGGGAATTTTTAAACACAGATTTCCGGTTAAGGAGCAGTGCAGGTGTTTTTTTTTTTTTTAATGCTCATGTTTGATTTGGACATTTTGTACCCTTCTTGAGAACAAGGTCATGTGATTTGTGTATGCTGGCCATGTGATGTGCTGAGTGAAGTGTTTGCAGGTGTTTACAACTGTTGGTTGGCGGGCGACAGAAATGCTATCTGGGTTTTAGCATTCAGTTCGAAGCTTGATCTTCATATCAAGTCGTTGCCAGAAAACGTGGGCAGTTGCGTAATCAAGACAAGCAGGACTCTCTGTACGTTGAGATGTTACACAATGATTGGGTGGCATTTGAATGGTTGTATAATATATACTTTACAACCCCGCCCCCATTCTGAATATGAGAATGCTGAAACTGGATGATACACCCAGTTACAACAACATGCAAATGGTTTTATACATACTTGCCTGTTGCCTTACACTAGTTTGTTTGGAAACTGTAGTGTTTGAGAGAGAGTATGTGTGGAAAGGGTTAAGGCCTGTGGTTTATTTTGGGCAGGTGGGTGGGGGCGGTGAGGAATGTGCCTGAGGGAAAGTGATAATCTGGACCCTGTCAGAAAAAAAAAAAAAATCCGCCAATGTCTTTATCGGCCGTCACAGCTGGAACCTTTCCAAACTGAACTCTGGCACACTTTAACAAATAAAACCCATTACTCAAGTAAAAACTCACATCGCGCTACAAGTAAACCTGTCCTCTGGCATTACACCGAGCATGTCAAAGGCTGACAGCTGGTCCCTCTCCTGAACCAGCTGGGACACGGCCAAAATAAATACAAAGCTTCTGTGTTTCCGATTATGTTTGATACAGATATTAATTAATCGTGTTTTAAGGCATGCTGCCAAAGTCTCTAGCATAACTATCTGTGCCTGCCATTAAGTGACTTGAATAAAAAAAACAGATTTATTCGCTGGTATCAAAAATGGCATGTCTTAATCATTTACACACTGATGATGGCTTTATTGCTGTTGTTTTCTGCCGGCCAAGATTGTGGTTTAAATTCATTGGGATTGTTGTGATTTGCCTTTTTTTTTTATATATATTTTTTTATATATATATATATTGTAAGGTTAAATTCATCCTCTTGTAAATAAGATGTAGTCACATGCTGGATCTTAAAAGTTTGTTGCGGCTGATTTTTGTCCCTATGGAAATTTTCCTCGGTTTCATCTAAACCTCCAAGAGACTTTTCTTTTTAACTAAATCGTCCTCTGAGCAGAAGTCATATAGGAGTGTATATCTATATGTACCCACTGTCTAGGTGGTTTTATGCAGCTTCCTCTTCCTGATAACTGAGCTCACAGTGCCAAACATTTATTTAACATTGCATTTAGCCTTTTCAGGATGTAGCCATTTGTATTACTTGAACTACATTTGCAATGCACTGTATATATGTTAACAAACAAACAGTTCTGATTGGTCGACATGGCTGATGACGTTATTCATTTGAATGCCTGTGACCGTGCATTCTATATTATTGTGACAAGTTGCTAGCCTGGTTAAAACCAAGGGGGGGTAATCCATCGACCGGAAGTTGAAGCCGGCCGGGTGCCGCCATCTTGTAGCAGAACTTCACTTGCGTAAGCATTTCCATTGTCTCCCATTCATTTTGGCGTCACTTTGACAGCGAATAACTTTACATCTGAGGCGTTTAAAGACTCCATTTGTCCATTATTTATTTCTAAAGAAACACGATAATGTATAAAGGGCTCCATTATCTTCTATGTTACATTATGGCCCCGTAGAAACAGATTTAGTAAAAATAGGCTAACGATTGCGTCATAACCACTCGACTCTGTCGCGCTGTACAGAAATTACCGTACAGACAGGAGGAGAAGCTCGCAGGCGATCGGGGGGACGTCCCGTCAAGGGAGAAGCCCATAGATAATGAGTCCATAAAAGCAATGGAATACTTACTCCTGCTCACTCACGCCAAAGCACTCTTTGCTCAAGTTCCCCGTCTCTGCAAGATTAACGTTGGCAATTTTCACGCACAGCTACTAGAAGAGTAACGTCTGTCAGACAGGTTGCTCACGTCATCAAGCTTAGTTTGAGTCGGTTTGAGTCTGCGCGTCAGGAACGGAAGTGCTAAAAATGGGCTTCAACTGTCTCAACTGAGTTCCAATGAGATGTCTCTGTCCACTTCTTATACTGTCTATGGTTAAAACCAGACCATTCTCAGGTGTAACTGAGTTATAGTCTGGCAAACCGTCATAGACAAATCATTTCCAGAGGGGCGTCACCAACGGACGTCGCGGATAGACCTAAAACCAATCAGAGCGATGAAGGAGATGACGTATGCAGAGCGGCGGAGAATCTCCGAGTGTTGTTCTTTGCTCGGTTTTTAACAAAAAGGAAACGTTCAAATCGCTTAAAACAGACGCGATAGCTGATTCGAACGAGCGATGTTCGGCGGCGGCATCCATCTTTCTAATGTAGGCTACAAAATCTGCTTCAAAATCCCAGCGCTGTCGTCATCGTGTAAAGCCCGCCGATTGGTGCCTCGATTTCGACGGATTGGAAATGGGCTTGAATGAGCTCTTTGCCAGACTAACTTTCAGAGCAAATCTAAATTTGACGGAAGTTGCCTGGGTTTTCCCAGGCTAACAAGTTGCTACAGTACTTGGCAGCCCTAAACAGTCTACAGTTCTTTGGATCTCAAAGGGACTGTCACTGATTTTGTGATTGCCACTTACTACATACATTTTTTTTATTCTAAATATATTTCAATTTCAATGTAAGTGAAATGCGTAATATCTGTTACTTTAGTAAAGTAGTTGCATGAACTAATTTCAAATGTGAGATTCACATGATATGTATAACTGCATGTTGGTATCAGTCATACTGAAGAGATCGGACTGTAATTTTCACCCGTAAATACATTGTCATTTACTCATTCTTCAAAAGGTTTGGAACGGCATAAGGGTGTTTTCGACTTCTGTTGTATGGACAAAAAAAAGCACTTAGAAATTTTCTCAAAATATCTTATTTTATGTTCAACAGAGGTAAGTTACATAGGCTTGGAATGACATGAGGGTGAGTAAACGATGATACATTTAATTCATAATACTAGACTACTGAATCTGGTCAATTTAGTTTTCTGTGGTTTAAGGTGATAACTGGCTTTCCCACACAACTGTGTTTGAGGATTTACTTTTAGTTTACGTTCCCATTAACCAACTGGATGCATTGTTATTCTATAATAAGAGACTACCATGATATCATATATGAAGGTAAAATATTTCTTATTTTGTAGCTCTATAAAATGTTACACTTCCTCTCGCACAAACTTCCTTAGAAAAGGAGAAGTATACTTTGATGTCCGCTGTAAACGTGAACAGCAGGGCAAATGGAGCCCCGATGGACAGTAAAGAAAAGAGCTCTTTAAAAATTCATCACACCCTCTACAGGCAGTTGCCATTTAGTGGTTTTAACATTAAACATTGATTTGCTCACTGCAAAGTGTAGGGTGTAGGGGGTGGGGTGACCGACCATTAAAGGCACAAGGCTGTGTGGAGCTTGGAATCTTTATATTTATTTTTATGGGGTTTTAGTCTCTGGTTTGATCCAGTGTTTCCTCAATATATGCCACTAGCTCAATGTAAAAAAAAAAAAATGTATTCACATGCATTCTTGCTAATTACTCTTGGTATTTATCAATTTGTTGGTGTCGTACACTTACACGCTTGCTAATTGGTTTTGGTGTCCTCGCTTTGTTTTTATCTGTCAAACTTGTTAAATTTCACTTAATTTTTCACTTTGGTATCACTTAATACTTCAACGAGTGGAACCTGGAGATACACATAACGGTTTGAATTATGATTTAAACAAATGAAGTTCTCACAGTTCCTGATGTAAACATATCAGTGCCTCAGTCATTTGCTTAATTCCCAGATTTGCTTTCAACGCTGACCTATTATCAGTCAGCCGTTTAATTATTCCTGTCTCGGAAGAGAAGTCATGAAAGGAATCTAGACGGTGAATAAATCGTCTGATTAATGTAGACTTGACATATTAATTTCAGACAGACATCTCCCATAGGTATTCTACTATTCAAACAGCTTTAATTGCACAGACCACTTACTCTTATGTCCGAGCAGGAAAGTGAGCACAGGAATTGCGGTTATGGGGAGTAGTTCATAGCTGGATATTGTCCAGGCATTGCTGCTGCTTCTGAGCTGATGTCAGACTGAGGGTTCTAGACGCTGGAATGTAAACAAAGATGGCCGAAAAGCTTAGGCTAGCACTTTTTTTCCATTGCATCACACTTCTCTCTCTCTCATGCTTTTTGTTAATCAATTTGAAATGTCTCTTGGTCTTTAAGGAAATTTCCACAATGAATTAGGGTTTTTCTTTTTCAGTACATGTGGTTCTAAATGTAGAAAAATGTGTACATTTTATTTATGAATCATGATCTCTATGTGAAACTGTTCACCCATGCAGATTTTATTTACAAATGTTTTTGTACGTATGGTTGGTGGACAAATCTGGGATCAGAAGTCAAGTGTTTGACCACTTTCTAGTTGATGGGGATGAACAGGCCATGTAGGTAATGATAAATTACTGGAGCTGTCACAATACCAAATGTAATTGATTCAGAGCAGATAGTTTCATCCCTTTTGCTCTCTTTAATATTTCTGTCTGAGCAGGCGTCTCAAATTTAAGTTAATTGTGTCATCTGTGTAGTTCATTCTATGCAACTTCTTTCTATTTCTGTGACTTCAGACATTATAGTTCCTTTTAATGATAACTCTTGGGTTCAATAAAAAGCTTGTGGATATACAATGTGTATTAAACAGTTTAACTTAGGTAATAGTTGATACATGTTGCTTCTATCATTGAGATCTTTCAGGCATTCAGATTTTTAATGTTCATTATTAAATCAACATAAAACAAACAGTTAATATGATACAGGAAACGATAATGATTGAATCATGATAAAATGCTTCATTGTGATGTATTAAACAAAGTTAAATTTAGGTAGTGGTTGATTTAGGTTTTTTTTCTCAGTGTTTTTATACCATCTATTGAGTGTATTCGAAACTTTGAACTGACTTTCAGCCCACAGAGATTTCAGTATGGGTTAAATTAAAAACATATTTGAATAATTTAGCCAGAATTCAGAGTTTCAGGTTTCTGAAATCAATTTCTCGTTCCCTGCAGGTGTTTCTGCTTAGGCGTGGTTTAGCTAGGGACGTTATGACCCTCTAGTTTCTCTCAGTAATACAGAAACCACAGTCTCCTTTGCCCTCAATGCAACCTCTTCACTCAAATGAAGTAAGATTGAGGCGTCTGAGAACAGGCATTTTCATGAGATCGATACTGTTCTTTTGTGCTTTCATTGTCACCCTCCCCCACTCGGGCCTCACTTATTTCCGGCCTATCCTCCCCATTGTCGTTTTGCCTGCCTCTTGAGGTGATTGGCAGGTGTGAAATGTTGCTGCATTGTTTCGAGGCCAACAGCTCACGTGTCATCGAAATACAATGTCAGACCTTCTCAATGTCAATCCAAGGTATCCGATTCAGTGAATCGCTCACTTCTGAATACCTTTTGAGAAATAAAACTGACCCACAAAACATTTCACACCTTTAAAACATCTTTGTTACTTTTAACGTGATTGTAAGGTGCATTCAAATAAGGACGCAAATGCTCGTTTCGGTTAGGTTCTTCATTATGTTGGATGTTTATCTTTGCATAGCTCTGATGTTACTTCGAAAACGAAGAATGAAGAAAACTTCATTACTTCGATTTTACCACCAAGTTTGATGTAACATTTAGAGCCTAAAAATTCCTATCCAACCGACTCTTTTATGGTACATTCCTCCACCCTGTATTTGAGGTACAGTCAGATGTCTCTGCTTCCACCCGCTTAAAACAGATAAACAGATGTGTTTCCATGGTATGAGGGTGGGGGCTTAGGGTGTATCAGCAGAATCTGGGGCAAAAGGATCTATAGTTCTATCCATTGGTGAGTGCTGAAGTCCCCTACAGGGGGAGATCTCAGAGCAAGAGTTAAAATCTTAATGATTGGTTCCTGTTTACCTGCTGATTTACCTTCTTTTTAAGGACGCTTGCAAAAAAAACAAAAAATTGTGACTCAAATCTACTATTGTGGCCAAACTCGCAATTACAAGATGGAAACTGGAATCTTAGATGTCCCCAATTGACTGTGACATCATATAAAAAACAAAATGGCAATGGCTTCAACAATGAATCTCACATTTTACGTTTGATGTCACTTCATAATAGCCATGCACTTTATGATGTGCGTTCTTTGTTTCAATACTTTGCTAAAGGAAAAATCATACATTTTGTCCCATACACATTTAATGTCCTCAGACATAACAGAATATAGCTGTGAATTCATATTTGTAATTATTATTTGTGACAAGACATGAATGTCGCATAAAGTACTCTAATAGTATTTTCTCCATTGCTATACTGATTCACAAATTAACGACTCTTGTGAGCCTATTTTTTTTTTTTTTTTAAAGAATCAATATGAAAGACACATTGTTGGTTTAAATTGGACTGGCTCATTCACTCTATGAATCACATTTTGTGATAATCATGTCATGATGAATCATTTTATTTTGTCAAAACTTGAAATGAATCAAGAGCAGTTACAGTTTTGTGAGTTCTTAAGGCTTTTTTGAGTCTTTTGAGACAAAACTGTTAAATTTCTTAGGATTCCTTAGTTATAGTTCACCCAAAATCGAAAATTCTGTCATTTATTACTCACCCTCATGTCGATCCAAACCCGTAAGACTTTCGTTCATCTTTGGAACACAAATGAAGATCTTTTTGATGATCTGAGAGCTGTCTGTCCCTCCATTGACAGCCTAAGTAACTACCACTTTGACATTTCAAAAAGTTCATAAAGAGATCGTAAAACTAATCCATATGAATTGAGCTGTTTAATCTTCATTTTCTGCAGAGATACGATCGCTTTGTGATGAACAGATTGAATTTATGCTTTTTTTCACAAACATTTGTCGACTCACACATCAGTTGTTCGATTGAGCAAGCTCAAGCATGTTCGATTGAGAACCAATGAGGTTCATTCTCATGTTACGCAGCACATTTGAGCTTCTGCAAGAACCAATGAGGTTTATTCTTGCGCGCCAAGCAGGTTCGGTTGAACTTCTGTTTATGTTCGCTGATCAATGTTTATATGTGAATAAAAGCCTAAATTTAAATCTGTTCATCAAATAAAGCGATCGAGTCTCTTAAATTTACTAAACTAAATGAGTTTTACGATCTCTTTATGAACTTTTTGAAGCATCAAAGTGGTTGATGCTTAGGCTGTCAATGGAGGGACAAAAAGCTCTCAGATTTCATCAAAAAGATCTTCATTTGTGTTCCGAAGATGAATGAAAGTCTTACGGGTTTGGAACAACATGATTTTTGGGTCAACTTTCCCTGCTTTAAGCATTACATTGAGGTATTCTTATAAAGACCTAGAATGGTATGGAGTGCTGGGCGGCTGGTTTTGAACAGACTGGCAGGTAAAAGGGACACAGATAGTAAAATTATGGGTAAGAAAAAAATAAGGGTGCGTTCTGAGTACCCAACTGAAAATAGAGAAGAGGCAAGCCATTTGAGAGATTTATTGTGTGGCACTCCTCAAAAACGCGCATATCCTGTAATTAACCCTCTGCTGGCCCCCAGCATTACCTTTACACTCAAATCATTGTTTAAAAGTGTAGTATGCTGTATTGTTATAACTTGACCTCTCTACATCACCTCATCACGTTGCAGATTTCATTCAGCCAGTGCTGTCCTGTTATCGTCTTTTGCATTGTAGACATTATTATTATTATGAAAAATGATAATAAATAATACAAAAAATATGTAGATCACCTTTCATACATAAAATGCCACTTAAAGTGCTTCACAGGTGACATGCATATAACAAGATTAACAAACAACAAGACCAAAAATAAAATCATAAGAAAATGTAATTGATCAAATACTGAATCGAAAACTAGTCATCATGGCACAGGTATTACTTGTGGCTCATTCACTGCAGTGGAAAAGTAAGGTCTTGCGTATTGCATTGTTGTGTATACTGTTCTGCACAATGTGCTTTGTTTACTGCTCATTTTGGAAAGTATAGTTGGTCATAGTATGGTAGCATGCTGTTCCAAACATGGCCATAGTAACAGCTGTAACGGATAGATGTCCTTTTATTTTTTTGTGTAGTGTTTGTTAGAAGCAATGGTGCATTTGATGTTAATGAATATGTTTCAAGCACGTAATGGGGGTTATGCACAACAAACTTTCATATTCTGTAAAACCGGTCGCATGGCTTGCGTTGCGGTTCAGGGCTTTGTGCTTTGAAGTTATCTTGAGTAAAATGGCTCAATATTTAACAAAGTTGGAAGATGAGCATAACCGATGTCCATTGCATGCATGATATCTACGTTTTTTAGTTTTCTTCTTACTAACATTTAGATATTTAAATAGAATAAAACGGCAGCAATAAAAAGAACAAGCTAGGTTAACTGATTACCTTAAGTCCATAGATATCGGCATCAGTTCACACCGCAGTCAACTCTTTCCTCGGTAAAGCGGATGCAGTGAGACGCTGAGACCCGTTTTCCTGTTTGTTCATGTGACGTCCGGCATAAAGCCTATTGCTAGCTAACCATGCTGTTTAGCCATGACTTCAAAATATAGCATGGCCTCTTGTGCTTTACTGCTTAAATAATGCAATTCCTGATCAGGAAGTCAAGAGTGATGAGAACACATTTTCATGCACTGTGCTTTTAACTTTTTTTTTTTTTGTCCGTTTTTCCTTATTCAGCTCTATGAACTGGACAGTGACCCAAAGAGGAAGGAGTTCCTGGACGATCTGTTCAGTTTTATGCAGAAGAGAGGTATGTGTAAAGAAAATCACCCTTTTCCTGCTCAGAAACATCTCCATATGACATCTTATAGAGTCCTTTATCACTCAGACCTGTCCAAAGTCTGCCCCTTGTGCACTGAGATCAACACCCAGCTCATCTTTCACATCTCCACTGTGATGTTTATGTCTATTTTATATCAAAGCACTGCAGTTTGTATCATGCTGAACTTGGGCTGTGGCTCCCACATTCATATGTGTGATTATAAACGTGGGAGTGCTAACACATGTCCATGTCATGATCGGCCTTGGAACTGTTGAAGCATGTGTTCCCATATACATTTACATAAACCCGCTCCACTGGCTTTGGAAAATGTTCTCCAACAGCTGTTAAACCCTCTCCTGATTAATAAATTAATGACCTGTGAGAGAATTTTATCAGCCATGTTTATCAGCCATAGCACAAATGCGTGTGTACGACAACCTGCTGCCTAGGAAAAACGCTGACATTTTCCCAAATAAAGACTCATATGGGAGTTTCTTTCCTTTTATAGTGTATATTTTCAAACTGCTATGGCGCTCAACACAGCTGTTTGTTTTTGTGCAGGGACCCCAGTGAACAGGATTCCCATCATGGCCAAGCAGGTGCTGGACCTCTACATGCTGTACCAACTGGTGACGGAGAAGGGGGGGCTGGTGGAGGTCATAAATAAAAAGTTGTGGAGGGAGATCACGAAGGGCCTGAACTTGCCGACCTCTATCACTAGCGCTGCCTTCACTCTCAGAACACAGTACGTACTCGCTGACACCTCCACTGCAGGAGAAATGATGTTTACTTACACGTGTACAGGCCTGGCATTTATATGGTCATTATTTAAAGCAGGGATGGGCAACTTCGGTCCTGGAGGGCCACTGTCCTACAGAGTTTAGCTCCAACCCTGAAAATATCACCTGCCTGTAACTTTCTAGTAATCCTGAAGACCTTGATTAGCTTGTTCAGGTGTGTTTGATTAGGGTTGAGGCTAAACTCTGTAGGACAGCGGCCCTCCAGGACCGAAGTTGCCCATCCCTGATTTAAAGGTACACTTTGTAACTTTTTTTGTTCAAAAGTAACTAAATTTAAATGTCAAAACTTCAATCCTTCTTCCAAAACGTGTTCTTTTCTTACCCTGATTCACTGATTATATTTTAAACCTGTCTGGATTGTTTCGTGGGAAATTGCATACTCTACATGCGTCACTCGCCCGTTCGTGTCTTGTCATATATGTAAAAAGAGAAAAGTGGCTCACTTTGACACGTGTATGGAGTGGTAGTGGCATAGGTTAGTTGTCTGCTGGCAAGAAGAGAACGCAACAGAGCTCGTAATAAAACCAGAATAAACATTGGCTTGGCTTTTCGGAGATGGCGAGAACTGCGGGATTTGAAATGTTGTAAAAGCAATGCAGAGATGCCATTTTATTACTTTATTACTATTTATAACTCGTGAGTAAGGTATTTTAATGAACAGATAAAATACGCTGTGCGCTGTGCTGGAATTTATTTTCAAGGAAGTATTGTGTCTATTAATGGTTATAGCTATTGTAACTTCTTCAGCTAGTCAGTCTGATACCCGAAGCACAACAAATTCTACTGTACAAATTATTGCTGTGGTCTGACTTTAATTTTTAAAGCTACACTATTACCTCCCATTCCCGTCGTGTTGTTGGTCACAATAACCCAGCCCCCCGACGTAAGCATGACGTGGTAAAAGAACGGTTCTAGTCCAGCAAAGAGTTGGTGCCGCTTTGGAACCAATTTTCCTGGCCGAGAATCTGTTCTTTGTCTGTCGAAACACAAAGAACTGGTTTGCGAGTAGGCACCGGCTCCGAACCGGCTCTCAAAATGCTTTGGTGGAAAAGGGGTATATGTAACTTTTGGCCCTCTAGCGGTTCAAAACAAAACTGAAGGCATTTTGCAGAACAACATTGTTTTGGTTGTGCTTCAGCATTACTGTGCGGATGAATATGACCCTTCACAATAGATAATGCTTAACAGTTTGAGAGCTACATATGGCAATTCATCTGTTAAATAAAATACCTTGCTCACCTGTTGAGTAATAAAAACACCATTACTGTGTCGCTTTTACAACATTTCAAATCCCCCCTCAGTTACTGTTGCTACGTCCGACAAACAAACTTCATCTGGGCTCTGGTATCAACATGGCTTATGCTGTGACAGGTCTTCCTGCTGAAATTTTATCAAACTTTTATAAAGCAGCAAATAAAGTGTCCGATTGAAGTAGGCAAAAGGGGCTGCAATATACGTTCAAAGGCTATATTCACGACATACAGGTGAAACGCAAGGAACAACAAGGCATCCAAATAGAGGCAAACGCATACCGGTCACAGTCAAAAAATGAACCACCGCATATCCTACTAATCGAGACGGAGGCTGGGACTAACAATATCAAGGAGCAACACTGTTCATGCAAAGTACTATGCGAGTATAACGTTGTATTTATTAGCAGCATGTGCTAGACGACACTTACTCGGAAACGTGCGCACTGTTGACGTTGACCGCAGCGCGGATTGATAGAAATGGATAGAAAATAGTGCCGATTAAAACTGAGGTATGAATTTTGACCGGCGTGTGTTTTTGTGTGGTAAATTAATCAAGCTTTGAAACGCAAATCATTTTTTCACGTAAAAACGCACAGTTTTGTGGCCCCGGAAAATAACCGGGAGTACTTTATTGAAAAACTTCCAGCGGCCAGAACTCTGACCAGGGAGGTGACAACAGAGTGGGTCAGTGTGTATGCACTATAGTGCTGGTAAGGATTGCATACAACTTCATGTCTTAAATGGGCGAACTAACCCTTTAAAGTCAATGGAGCGCTGTGAAAAAGCGTCGGACCTCTGTGGGAGCTCGTTCTTGGCTGCGCTGTGATTGGTCAATCTACATTCTAGGGTGTGGCTTAGCCAAAGGCGAATTCTCTCCATCTCTGAAAAGTCAAGCCGACGTCGTTTTATTACGAGCTCCGTTGCGTTCTGTTTTTGCCAGCAGACACTCCTGTTCAGCGGTTTTTAAAATGGGTGATTCCCCTGAGGTTTGAGATTTAGCTGCTCCATGTCAATCTTTCTCGCTCATTGTGACAACTAACCTATGCCATTTATACTTTGGGCTTGAGACTACATAATACCAGGTGACTCCAGGGAGCCCATCCCTGTAAGAGGACTGCAGGTTGGTTTGACTGAAAGGGACAATTAGATCATGAGTTAGTAGGGAACTTATTGTGTGTTCTTAATTTCTCCCCCTCTGCAGGTATATGAAGTATCTGTATCCTTACGAATGTGAGAAGAGGGGTCTCAGCAGTCCCAACGAGCTGCAGGCGGCCATCGACAGTAACCGGCGTGAGGGACGCAGGCAAGGTTTTGGCAGCTCACTCTTCACCTACTCGCCCAATGGAACACCCACCATGCTCTCCTCTCCCAAACTCTCCATGCCACCCATGGGCATCGCCCTGCCCAGCAACGGAGCCTCCATCTTATCCTTACAGAAAATTAAAAAAGGTAAAACCTGCTCACAGACATGCGGAAATAATGCAGAGGAACTCTTTCCCCGCCACTGACAAAAGTTTACGTCATTTGTGAGAAAACGGATTATGAGAATTTTCCGTCTTTGTATTTTCACTGTTTTACGGTTGGGGGCACTTCTCAAAGAGTACTGAATCTCCTGTTCAAAACACAGGCGAAGAAGCAGCAGAAACAAGCGAAAGCGATTGTAAGCATATCCATATGTAAAATAAATAAAAAAATGCTGCCGCTGACTGACAACTTTTTTCCAAAAATGCTGGTGGGGAAAGAGTTAATGACATCTTGGTGTACACGTGTCCTTTAATGTTGCCATATGATTTGCTTTATTTCAAATGTGTTTTGTCTTTCTAACTCTTTCTCTGTTGTAGAGGATGACGGGGTTCGTCTGCCAGTGTCTCTGGCCAGTCAGACGGTAGCTGCGGCCCAGGCTGCAGCTGCACAGGCCACCATCGCACAGGTAGCTGCACTGGAGCAGCTGCGGGACAAGCTGGAGTCGGGCGAGCCCCCGGAGAAGAAGATTGCACTACCACTGGAGGAACACCAGCGGCTACTGCAGAGAGCTCTGCAGCACAACCTGCTGGCCATGACGGCACAAATCCCTATGAACATTCGCATCAACAATCAAGGTACTGACACTTTAACATTCTGGGCTCCAGACAAGTGATATTAGTAAGGATGTGCAGACTAATTTTAAAACCAACTAGACCAGGGCTGGGCTCCACTGAGATCCAATTTCCTTGCAGAGTTTAGCTCCAACCCCAATCATACTCGCATCATGCCTGTAGCTTTCTAGCAGAGATGGTCTCATTATTGGGAGATAACAGGGTCTGTGGCTCTACAATTGGAGAAAGCATAACGGCCAACTTGGATCACAAGTTTCTGGATAACCAATCACATTACAGCCTTGAACTCATGGAATTTCTTTCAGAGTTGTGCGACGGTTAGTCACTGTTTGCATACAAAAAAGTCTGTGATATCTCTTATAAAACAGAAGTTTTTCCTAAAGTTTAATGGCAAACATGTTGAAGATTAGCTGATAGGCTGTTGAGTCATTAAATAAGCTGTTTTCCAACAAAAGCAGTTTATTCAGTGTAGTGAAGCATTCAAAAAGACAGGTAACCTTGAAGGCTTGCCTTATAGTGACTTTGTTTCTAGTAATCCAGGGTTGGAGGAAGTAAACTCTGCATGAAAGTAGATCTTGAGGGCTAGATTTGCCTAGCCCTGGACTAGACAGGGTTGCTTAACAAATTTTTCACCCAAAAAATTAATTTCTGTCATTTACTCGCACTCATGTCATTCCAAACTCATAAGACTTTCGTTCATCTTCAAAATACAGATTAAGATATTTTTAATGAAGCTCACTAAGTTTCTTTCAAGCTTCAAAAACTTCAAAAAGACATTGTAAAAGTAATCCATATGAATCAAGCCGTTTAATTCAAGTCTTCTGAAGAGACTCAATCGCTTTATAGGATGAACAGAATAAACATTGATCAGCACACATACATATAAAGTAGTGGTGCACGATATATCGGCCGCCGATATAATATCGGCCGATATGGTCAATTTTTTACACATCGGTATCGTTCCGATGTCAAAATAGGGCCGATGTGAACAGGCCGATAATCATTCCTGTGTATTTGACGTGTGTGTAGATGCGAGTGTGGGGGCGGGGATGTTTGTTTTTGCACGAGCAAGCGCAAGTCCTGTCAGTTTAAACATCAAGCAAGAAGACTGGAACTTGCGCGCTGTTTTCTGTCAGCCTTACTAAGGCGTATCTTTGTCCCGCCAAAGCCTTATTTGACCGGTGAGTGATGTAGATGAGTGATGTAGATGACTGACTGCTGCGCTTGTTTGAGAGAACGAGCAGAGAGAGTGAAAGGCAAGCCCCGGTGGCGCGCACGCGCGCGCACTCACAGTCTTTAAACTGTCTTGCTCTCTCTCCCTCCCTCGCGCATATTAATGAGTTGAGTTGACTGAATATCTTTGAGAATACACGATGGTAAAAGGTCGGAAGACCGAAGTTTTTTTTTTCTGAACTACCAGGTTGTGAATTGTGCTAAAATAAAGTTGCCTTATCTTCTCTGAAAAGCTTTCCACACATTCAGATGACATAAACCACACTTTCAATAAACAAAAAAAAATCTATCTAGTGATGAAATGTTTTCTGTGTTGAGACAAATCTTGTGCGATGTCCTAAACTGCCTGGATAATCACACGACGTGTGCCGTGGTCCATTAATGACACGTCCGATTCACGAACTAATGACTCCTTTGAACCGATTCACTTTAATGAATGGTTAAAACAACTGATCTGTCCAACACTGAACTCAAGAGACATAAATCAGAAACACTTTACAATAAGGTTCCATTTATTAAAGTCTAGCTAACTACATTAGTTAACATTCTATTAATATTAGTTTCTTTTTTATTAGATATTTTTTTACCAATATCGTGCAGCCCTAATCCTCGCTATGTGTTTTCTATACAGATATATCGACATCGGTAAATATCGGTATCGGCCATAACAGCAATATTAATATCGGTTATCGGTATCGGCCACAAATTTTCACATCGGTGCATCACTAATATAAAGCATATGAAATATGGTAAACAGAAGCTCCACTGTACGCATGAAAGCCAATGAGGTTTGTTCTCGCACATCAAGCAAGCTATAGTTGAGCTGCCATTTACCATATTTGATGTGCTCTACGTATTTGCGTTGATCATTACTATGGAGGACATTCTACATACTATAATGTTACACATTTGCTGAATTAAGAAATATGTATATATCTTTGTTTAGATGTGGTGTACGAGATGTTCTGCTGTTATCTGTCTGTCTGTCTGTGTATATAAAAAAAGATGGAGTACACAGCATAAATTAGTACACCATCTGTAAATTTAAAGATACATACCGGTACATATTTCTTAATTCAGTAAATGTGTAACAATGTGCAGCTCAAAATATATATATTCATATACATTGTACGTTGAAACATGTGTGAAACATAATCATTACAGTTAGCCTACATAGAGTTGCCTCAATTTGCATTCTTACTGTGGTTTTATCTTTTCCCATAAACACCTACCTGAGAAAAAAACACCTTTTATAAAACGTCTGATGTTTCAGGGAAACCTGTGTGTGGAATATCCAACTTCTGGTTCCTGAGGTTATGAAATGAACTCGGTGTGTTTTCTAGTGCAGTACTGCAAAGCCCCTCTTACATCATCATTCACTGGCACTAACTATTTTGTAGAAAAGGGTGTGAAAATATTACCACAGACTAAATTACTGGCATGTGGTGAGTGCACTTTGCAGATGGAGATGTCAGCCTCCTCCTGTAGTGTGAGTCATTAGTCTGAGCTCTCACAGTAGTAACTCTAGTACTGTTCTTACTAAATGCTGTTCTTGTGAATGAGGGAAGAGGATGTGTAAAAGTGCTCTGATTAGATCTTATCAGAGTTGAAAGTTGGACTGATGTATTTACTCTAAAGGATGGTGTCATTAGACGACTGGAGGTGTTGACCCATTTTAAACCGCAAAGACAAAAATACAAGTCAAATGTGGGGAATCCCTGCCTCAACACAGATTGATTTCCTTTTCTTGGTTAGAGGTGTTAAATACTAGAGGTTTCACCTTGCATATTTTATCGGAATATGAATAAGAGACTGAACAAATTCCCCTTGCCACTGCATGTGAACTGTTTGCGTTGTTTTTTAAACTTGCTTGACTGGGAAATGGCTGAGAAGTAGCGTCCCCTGCTGGTAGCCAGTATGCTTTCAGACTATACTGTCTGAATGCCACAGAGGATTATTACTATTGCACATACTTTGGGTTAGTGATTTGTATAAATCCCCACCCCATGTATTAAATGTTGGCACTTAACTTGTACTAGACTTTTTGTGTTGCATAAATAAGTAAGAACTCATGCTACTTTTTGAGGAGAGTTGTGCTATTACTTTTCCAAAGTGAAAAGAAAATGAATCCGCTTTTATTCAGATGTAAACTCTGTTTGTTGTCCATCAGAGAGCAGACCAGACTCTGCCATGAACCTGACTACCAATGGCCTAAACAGCATCAGCATGTCTTTGGAGCTTAATGGAGTCGTCTACACTGGTGAGGAGCCTGTCGCCACGTATATTTTGTGTGTGTGTGTGTTCAAGTTCTCCCTCGTTTCGATTGTGACCGATCTTCCTGTTTTCTCATAATAGGTGTTCTCTTCGCCCAGGCCGCGGCGCAGACCTCATCGGGTGCATCTAACAAATCTTCCGCAGGAAACAGCGGGCCTCAATCAGTTCTCCACACGCCTACCTCATCCTCCTCCAACAACCAATCACCTTAGCACCTCAGACTCTCTCCCTCAATGCGAAACCAAAATCTCAGTTACTACAGAAGATATGCCAAAAACTAGTCAGGAATAACTGAACCGTTCTCAACTTGAAGTACACTAGCTCAGGTCTTTTATTTACACTCTCCTTTGTTCAGGAGTCAAAAGAAATCTAAAATAACAACAGAGTTTATTATAAAGATAATGATATATATAATGTATATGCAAAACCTGTGAATAATTTATTTCTCTTTCTGTGAGCACACTGTCTGGCGTTAACAAGGCAGTAGGATTCTGCTTTTTAGGGTTTTATAATCTGACCGATGAAAGCTTTTCGTCTATAAGCAAAGCCATAACAATAGTAGGATTGTTATAACGTGTGATGCAAACAGCTTAAGGGTCTGAACTAATAATATATTATTATAGATTTTATTTTCCCTGTGTATGTATCTGCAGTGCCTTGTGAAGGTTTTTCCTCAGCACACTTTGAATGTGCTGTTGACAGGCGAGCGTCTAAACTTCAGCACTAACTCGATACAAAGTGCGTAAAGATGTGGAGTTTTTTTTTTTACATTTATTGCAAGTATTCAGCCATTTGATTCCCCATCTTAGAGGTCTGCTCTGTGATGGTGTTAATGCTCTTAATTTCAGGCAGTGAACATTCACGCTAAGGAACTCATTTAAAAAAATCGTAGGCATGCATTTGTAGACGTGTATAATTGCATTCATGGCGTTTTCATTATTCATGTTTGTTTTATTTTTGCCTCTTCATTCTGGCAAACTCTGGAGGCTATACGTTCTCCATGAGCCTCGCAAAGGTGGCTGGGGTATCGCAGGGACCGAATGGCGTTACCTGGAACTGCCACAGCCCACAAACTTCTTTTTTGGCCCATAGTTGCTCTAAAGCAGAATTGGAAGTAGTTCAGAGGTTGTTTTACTTGTTTGTGTATAACTTTGTGGAGCTTTCACTCAGATCAGTGGTTTGGCTGAAAATGATCACAGTTCGACTCAAAGCATGACGGTATAATGATACGTTCGTTTTAAGATTCAAACAAACAATTCATCCTGTGTTTGATTACTACACTAACTGGAGATTTAGTTTGTCACCTCATCGGGTCTTTTAGCTTAATGTAATGCAGTGTTGAGTGTCATTGAGGGGTCCAACAATGCAGCCTTTGCTTCATCACGCAGGGCAGTTTCTGGTTATGTATTTTTAACAAAAAAAAAACCAACAGCACAAATCAGAGAAAATTCTAATTACAATGGGATGTTTTGAAAGTGTCTTGAGCAGAATGGATTATTCTCTTCTAAAGTGAGTTGCTTTCCTCTGTTTATTTTTTTAGGTTGTTTTTAATCATGTCATCAACTGTTCCGGACAGTAAGAAGGTCTTTTCCCTGTCCTCAGCAATGTATTGTCAAGCTCTTCTAGCATTACACTGTATGCAAGGTCAGAAAAACTCACTTGGTGGGCATCTAGGGGTGAAACTTTCTTTTGATTGATACAAACATGGTAGTCTTTCATCTGAAATTGAATCATTTATTTTGGATTTCAAGTTAGTTGGGCGTTAGGAAAATGGGGTTTCCAGAAGCTTAAAGCTGTCTTTTTAATCCAAAACAGCTTGCAGGTACAGATTCTTTGGAGAAACTTAGTTAAATGCCTTGATCCTTTATTTGGGATCAGACTTGTGGCCTTTGCTTTCACTGACGAGATCCTTAACCGTCAAGCTACCACATCCTCTTTTTCTCATTTTAACGCTCACTCTTGAAGCAATCCTTTATTATTCACAAGGACCATAGTTGCTGTACAGGAAACGGTCTAGAAAAGGTTGTTACTGTTTCTGTCTGTATTGTACAACTGTACATATTAGGTTTTTTTTTTTTTCTATTTATATCAGGACAATCACACTTCAAAGTCATTACTGCCAAATCTCTACCTCAAAGACTCATTTATCAGCTCAGAATCGTTTGCAAGCCTTCCCAGTTTGCCACTTTTCACATGGATTTACCTGCTGTGAAGTAGAACAGGGCATACATGTCCACTTTTATTCTGTTAATTTGAATATATTAGCCATGATATCCATAAAGCTCCTTCTTGCTTGTAAAAATGCCACATTGCATTTTTCCTCTGCTTATTTTAAAGAGAAGCTTGTTCCTGTTTCATCTGCCAGTCTGCCTTTTGGAATCAAATCCCTCAACTTTTAAGTGACCGTTGTCATGTAACAGTAGGTTTTTATTTTAATGGCCTTTACCTAGTGTATTTCGATCAGAGATGCTGTTTTTTTTTTGTTTTTGTTTTTTTTAGGAAACAATACTGTTACTGTTGGCACATTTTAAAAATTAAATATAGCATGCTAATGTAGTCAACTTTATTGCAAGGACAACCAAAATTGCTGTACAATAAAACGTTGCTATTAATGCAGGATGCCTTATTCTTTGATATTTCTTTGTAAGCTTTTCTCTTTTCAGAACTTAACATTACACTAAAAAATCAAGTCATTCACTTTTCCAATACATAGACAGCTGTGAAATTTAGGATTTTTGTTAAGAAAAGGCATTTGTCGTCTTCTCAGGAAATACAATTCTACCTCTAGTTATACAGAAATGTTCATCTTAGTGCTGTGGTCAGTGCATATAACATTTATTTTACCCTTTTATAATGGTAATGGTAAATGTTTCCCTTTGCACACTGACTCAAGGGTTTTTATTAATTGCAAGTATATTATATGTATTTTTTTCTTTTCTTTTTAAAAATCTCAATATCCCTTTTTTTTATGTGAGTGCTTTTGAGTTTTGGCTTGCTTAGTTTGACTCTGAAATTGCTCCTCGGAGAGACCAGGTTTTGGTTACGGACGGTGCTGAACGTACCACTGATGCACCATTCTGTGTATTTCCCCTTGTGCGTTTTTAAAACGTTTGAGTTGCGTAGTGTCGACCTCTTGACTGCTTCTATTAGGGGTGAAGGACAAAGACAATCCTTACCTTTTTAATTTGTATCGATATGTAACTGGGGGAAAGGGGATCTGACGAATGTCACAAAAGTGCTGTTATGGCTGGAATATTATGGATTCAAAATACTCTATAACCTATATTTTAGGAAATCGTCTCAACAACTGTACCTCTCTGTCTGAATGCTGAAAACCCAGATAATGACAAAAAATGCACACCTCGACACATTTAAAACAAAATGCAGTTAACAGACAAAACAGTTTTTTTTTGCTTTGTTTTTACCGAAGTTATTGGCTTTTTTATATGATGTAATGTAATAGTAATTCTGGAGCTTCAGTTTGGGTGTGTCTGTTTTCTGTTGTGTTCAGTATGTTATTGCCCTGTTTAAAAGAGACAGTTCATGAGTTTTGTTTCAGAGTTTGCAAAATGTACTCTCAACGTTTACATTTTATAATTGTCAAGCATCAGATTTTTCAATGTTTGATTTTTCAAAATTGAGATCTTCAGCTGTTAACATTGAATACAATAAAATGTAATTCTGATGTAATGTTGTTAGTGCAGTTCTTGATTCTTTTCCATTTAAAACCCCTCCATATTATAGAAACATGTCAACACAAATTTGTGAAAAGTTTTTCTTGTTCAGAGGTACAGAATGATTATTTTTTTATACCAAAATGAAACCATGCTATATTAAAATGCACATTAAAAAGTATTTTAACTATCAAGTGTTGGAGATAATGCTTTACAAGTAATGAGAGTTAATCAGATTAGTTTTTTCAAGTAACACAATTTCTGAGTTACTTTCTCAAATTAGTAACGCAAGTATTATTTTCCCATGTATAGACTGACAGGACAGTTATTCTGTCCCCATGTTGAGAGAAATCAGTAAGTGCTGAGGAGTTGTGTGCGCTGTGTGAACATGATGCTTATTAGTTCTAGACTAACATGCATGTTAATATGTGAACATGCATTTGCTCATCTCATTTGCACAGAAACAGATTCAGTATTCCTCAAAATGAATAAAAACCATAATTGTCAATTTTGTTCAACAAATCACATTTTTTAAATGAGTGTTGTTTTTTGACCCTATAACCTTCAGGTTAGACACCATATTGAATTCAGATGAACAATGTATGGTGTTAAACAACAGTACAGTCCATTGAACGCATTTTTTAGTACCTCACAGCCTTATTTTCATTCCTGTCCAAATTTAAATATGGTGGTACCCTGATAATTAAGGTTTATTTAAAGGGATATTTAATCCTCTTGCATCCAGTGTGAGACATAAGGCCACATTTAAAGGGATAATTCACCTAAAAATACAAATTCTGTCGTCATTTATTCACCCTCAAGTTGTTCCAAACCTGTATGAAGGTCTTTCTTCTGCAGGTATAATAGCCATAGACCGTATAAGAAGCATATATTTTGAAGAACGTCGGTAACCAAACAGTTGATGGAGCCCATTGACTTACATAGTATTTTTTTTAAGTCAAAGGGGTCCATCAACTGTTTGGTTACCCATATTCTTCAAAATATCTTCTTTAGTAACTCGAGTAAGTGATGATACATTTTTAAAAACATTATTAGCCATAAAATTCAAGAAGAAAAATGTCACATTAAGATCTCTAATTTTTATGAAACATTAGCAAATGTCATTAAATAAAATATGTATATCATTAAAAGGTATTTCGTGAAGTTGTCAGAAACCTGTGCAGCCAAAAATGACTTTTGCAATGAAACCGATTTGCCCTGTCAATGTGACTTCCGCATCACGTTGCGCCGTTGTTCTTTGTAGCTCCGCCTACCCCTTTGAGTTTGAGGTCTGATTGGCTAAAGCTCGATTGTGTTTTTTTCATCAGTTTAAACTGAGGTCAGTCAGTCTGGAAACAGCGAGACGAAGCAGGTTAATGCAACTCTTGAACTACTACATTATTCCTGCGTGTTTAAAGTGTTTTGGTCCGTTGATCGACATCGTTTAATTAGGGCTGCGGGGAAAATGAGACTTCGCTCGAGAAATATTTTAAATGAAAACCCACCGACACCGTCCCGCCGCCGTCGAGCCACTCCGGAAAGCCCGAGCCCTCAGACGCCACTGGTCAAGAACCAGGTCAGTACCGGCTGTATTGAACACTAGTTACGAAAAGATAACAACAAAACGTACGTGTGTTTGGTGTGATTGAGTATGTGATTGCGCATTAAATATGAGTGATCTGCACTTGCCTGGTTTAGCATGGTGCTAACTGATTTAAAGCAAGAGATATTCGGATTTCGGACCGAAATTAAACTACGATAATATAATAATGTTTCATCAAAACATTAAATACAGAACAGGCTATAGTTCATATGAATAATGGTCTGTGTGTGCTGCTGGTTAAAGTTTCTCAGTGCTGTCCCAGATGTGTTTATGGACAGGGCCTGTTCTCACCGTGTAAGTTAGCCAATAAGATTTCAGTATTATTGAATTGGAATGGGAAGTTTTGTCTCGGCCAATCAGCTTCTCTGTATATAATCGACGAAGAAGCACGTGGATCATGTAGTTATTATTGTTTATTAAAACACAAACTTAAAGTATATTGATTGTTAATAATTTATGTAATTTTGATATCCAAAGGTAAACATTTTAAGTTTTTTTTTTTATAAATTATTATGAAATGTGTACCATTTATTAACTGGCTGTTTTTTCATCCTTGCTTTAGGATGAAGTAAAACTTCTTCAAGACTGCCCGAATCTGGATCCTGATGACGTCCCAACAGCAGCCAAACGTCCACGGAGGAGGAGAAAAGCTTTGTCAACTGTTGACAGTAAAGGTACACCATTTTGTTTGACAAATTAATGTTATATTTAAGAGTCTATTAATGATGATATTGTATTAAGAAATCATGCTCACCACTGTGTTTTTAGAGTCAGATTTCAAGACTCCAGTCCGTCACCTTCGGGAAAGGCATTCCTTATTGAATCCTGCTGCTCGGAGCCTCTACTCTCCTGCAGTTCACTTTCTCACACCACCAAGAGACAGTGAGTGCATTTAAACTGTTACATAACTTAATCGAGTCAGATACCATGAAACTATAAGATATATCATATCTTACATTTCTGACAGCCATGCATTACAGGGATGCACCGATTCCATTTTTTCAGAACCGATCCGATATCAGCGCAGTGATAAATTTCTATACCTTTGTGTGTTGAACTGATAATTACTCTTTTGTGTGTTAAACATCATCATAAAAACAACAAATGCACAAATGATATGATCATAATCTATGACAAAGCACTCTTATAAAATAGATTAGTGGAAAATTCAGTGGCAAAAGTTATTCTAGAAAAATCATGAGTGCACAATAATTGTATTAAATCTAAACATGGATTTCCTGGACCTGGATTTCATCTTATTAACGCCTGAACCTCGTCGTCGTTCCATCGTATTTTTTTAACTCCTTTGTTGATTCGAATAGCAAACAACTATTACTGCACGCAACGCAACAGATTTTTAAAAATGGGTGTAATAAAATGCTGCGTGGAGTCAACCAATAAAAATGTGGCATGAACTCAACCAACCTGCATGTTCAGCAGTAACCTCAAGTGAATCAGTATTAAGGCCAATAACCGAGCCAGCCTTTCTAATCAGTTTATTAATACTATTTTTATCATCTACAGTGATACTACATCCCCAACAGAGCACTGCATAAAACAAAACACTAGTGGTGCCACGGATCATCATTGATTCGTGATCCGTTCGGATCAATATCTTCGGTTCGGCACACACGTGATCCGCGGATTGATTTATGAAAGAAAAAAAGATTGTACGCATGTTCAGTCCACACACAACTCCACAGCGTGGTCATGGCGAGCGGAGGAACGAAGGAGCTTGAACGCCCTGCGTCATTTAAATCCCCTGTATGGGAGCATTTTGGCTTCCCTGTCAAATATAATGATGAAGTAAAGAGGTTAGTGGATAAAACCGTGACGGTGTGTGTAGGGTGGCCATACGTCCGGATTTTGGCCGGACAGTCCGGAGTTGCGCTGAATTGGCCTAAAAAAAATGACTTATAAAAATCCTGCATATTGATAGCGGCTCCCTGATACCCGCAAATTAGTTCAAATCTCCCGGAATCTAGAGCGCGCATGCGAGACAGAACATATGTGCTCCAAACCGTGTAGCGCGCGCACGGCAGAGAGGGAGAGAGCGAGAGACCTTGCGTGTGTGTGCATGTAAGACAGAGAGCATCCTGATTGGCCTGTTTCGGTAAGTCAACCAGTCAACCCCCCTAATATCTCTAAAAGTAAGATATTATGCCTTGTACACTTTAAGTTGATTTTTTAATTTAATAATTTAAAAGTGTTAATAAACAAAAAGACAAAACTTATGTTTATTTGTCGTGTCGTCTTTGCTGATCCGAAAAATGATCCGATCCGTGACTCTGATCCGAGAAACAATCCGAACCGTGAGTTTTTTGATCCGTTGCACCCCTACAAAACACTAGCTACGATTCCCTGATAAAAAACATAAAGAAGCTTCCTACTTACTCCACTAGAACTCAACTTCCTCAAAAAAATAGTCTTGATTGCGCCTTATTAAAAACAGCCTCACTATTCTTCTTCCAGTTCAGTTTACTGTCCAAATGGACACCAAGATATTTATAAGACTGAACAGTCTCTACTTTCTGACCGTTAATTATCACTGGTACTATCACTTCTTTTTTTTCTTCTAAAATCAATGATCAACTCCTTAGTCTTCTCCACATGTTGTTCCAACCCCGTAAGACTTTGGTTCATCTTCGGAACACACAAAAAGTATTCTCGTCGCTTGATAAACTTAAGGTTGATCCACTGTAGTCACTTAGACTATTTTAACCCTTTCACACGTAAGTTTAAAATATTCTAACTGACCCCCCAGCGTGAGTTTTTCAAGGCGACCGTTATTTAGAACCTGTCACTTTAATGTTTCCATGGTGACGCGTCATTTCTTGTCACGTGACACAGCGCAATCACAACACAGAGCTGAATGAGTGATGATCTGCTTTTATGTCTTTTTTCCTTTTCTATTCAAAATATTCACAAATGTATTAGCTACAGCATGAAACACTGATATTCCGATTGTCAAATATGTGCAAGTGGATGTGTTTTGTTGTTTAAACATATTTATAACGATCGCATTAGTTGAGCTGTATGCACGATGGGCGGCGCCATGTTAGTTTGTTTCACAGTTCAGAGAATCGGACCTGTTGTTTCTCACGAAATACATGAAAGTAAGTGGCCGGTGAACTAGGAGAAGAATAGGGTAAAATGTAAAGCTACTTACACAATGTGTATCTGATATGAATAAAACGTTTTGTCTTATTATAATGGAAATGATTATTGTTGCCGTTTCCATAGACATCAGTGTCTATTTTACTAATTCAAAATCACTGTTTTGCTAGTACTTATGTGTATTTAAATGTCTGAAACCTAAAATAAACATTATGTGGTTTAAAATACTCAATAGTTGTGATATATGACAGCACTGAGCGCGTCTGTCTCTGGCTCAGCGCCAGCCAACGCGCGAAAGCACGTTTGAATTTAGCAGTTGATCACGTGATGCACTGACCGTTCTAATCACACCGGTGTGATCGTACGCTCCAGGGACCAGCCAAGACTGATCACACCGGTGTGATCGTACGCGTCAAAGGGTTAACGATGTCTTTAATATCTTTCTGGGCCGGGAAGTTTCAATTACAATAGAAGCCTATGGAGGAGTGAGACAGCTCTCAGATTTAATCAAAAATATCTTAATTTGTGTTCCAAAGATGAACGAAAGTCTTACGGGGATGGAACAACATGAGGGTGAGTAATTACTGACAGAATTATTTTTGGGTTAACTAACCCTTTAAAAGTCATTTAATGGATTTAGCAAAAATTAAGGCTTGGCCAACGTCAGACCACGTTTCATTGACATTGAGACTTGGGTCTGGGAACCACATGTTCATTTTCTCGTATTTGAGCCGTGGTTTACGAATGCCCAGAGCCGTTTATTGGGTGCTATGAATGTCTATCAAATGCGCCTATACGTACCTCATAGCCAATCGTTTCAATTATACCAGATGACGTATGTAGAGCGAAAGAAATTAGACGAGGAAGAAGACGATGGGTCAGAGATTTATTTGCGTTCTAAACTACTTAGAACAATATCTAATGGTGCGTTCACACCGGACGCGAATAGCGCGTCAGGCGCGAATGATTTCAATGTTAAGTCAATGCAAAGACGCGTTACGCGCGTAAAAAATTCCTGCGGCGCGAATGAGGCGTAGAGCGCGGCGCGGTAGACGCGAATACGCGAATGATTTAGTTAGTGCTATTTGTGCATACACGCGTTTGACGCGAATTTGCGTCTGCCGCCCGAGTTGAAAAATCTGAACTTCTGCGTCAATTCGCGCCGCGTTAACCAATCAGGAGCTTAGCTGCTTGCTGCTGTCACGTGGTGAAGTATCTGGATGCTTCAATAAATTTTGTAATATGACTGTGGTTCTAATGCACAACAAAGCAAATATTTTATCACATAAAACTTGATTTCAATATATGAGACATATTCATTTTGTATTGAATGCTATTTATTCCATATCTAGATTATATGAAATATTATTATAATGTAAAGACAACCAACATATAAGTTCGTGTCTGGACAGTGTTGTGTGAGAGAGAGAAAAAAATCACAGGACAGATTAATCACTTTTGGAGGCTGGCTCCATTTATCATCAAAACAAAAATAAATGACAGATTAGGTGGATGAGGGCGAGGGTGATCCTCGCTCCGATGCGGGACAACAGGTCATCAAGCTGGGCGCGGGACAGGCGGAAGTACCGCTGAAAGCGGCCGTCATCCAGGCGCAGCTCCTGGAGCGAGCAAATGGTGAAACTTGCCACACTGGGTTAAACTACGGCGACGATTACTCCTACGCCGCCGTTCTGCTCTCTTATTCAGAATATATGCTGTATTCAGAGTAAATACAGAGCGGTGACTCTCTCGATGAATGCTCGATCAACATAAAAAAGATGGCCGCCAACGGGTTTCTAATCTGACGCGCGTGACACGCGTAAATTTCGCTTCAAACTTTTCTTTTTAAGCGCGTCAGTTTCACTTTTGACGCGCCAATTAACACAAAGTGGTCAAGCGTCAAACTAGACGCGAATTCGACGCGCTATTCGCGTCCGGTGTGAACGCATAGTAAGGCTGCATCGAAAGGTAACTTCGCGTCTGCTGCCATGTTTGATCCATAGGTATAAACAAACTGCTTCGGTGTGTCGCATAGACGTCGTCATAGTCTTGCTGCTCCCTCCCCGTTCTGTGATTGGTCCCCTCGCTGAGGCGAAAATTCGGTCCATGGTATCCAGAATACCTAGCAGTGTGAATAAAATGGCGCTGCGCAAAGGCAGTATGGGGAAACCCAGGCTAGCCTTAAATGGCATTAAAAAGCGTTACATTTTAATTCTACAGGCATTAAAAATTTAGGTAGTTTTTAAGAAAATTTTATATTATCAATTTATTTGAATATAGCCTTCATAATTAATAGTTAGTGGTGCTTGCCAAAGGCAAGGCATCACTATTGTTATCGCTCATACTTAAACTTCGGCACGCCACTCCTCCCGCACCGTTTATCGTAGACCCATGAATGAGGTGTCAAATCGACCAGTTTATTGAGGAGAGGTGTGCTATGTCTTTTCTAAGCGATCGGGTGTACAATGTTCGTCCGGCGGGCGAAAAATATGCCGAAAAAAGTCCCATAGGCTTAACATTGGCACAAAATTTGTAAGATCATATCTTTGGATCAGAAGGTCAGAGAGACTTGGGGTTGGGCTCATTTGACTCTGCCTATGAAGTAGCCAATAAGTACTGACATAACAACATCATAGCCATGCCGTAGCAACCTGTTACAGGACCCTAGCAACCATTAAACAACATTAACAAGCAAAATCTCAGCACCAGAACATTGTAGAAACACAGAGTTGGACTTTTTTGACTCAGACAGTTAAATGATCTTTAAATATCAACCCATCAACTGTATAAGCAAACCCTAGTACCCATAAAGAGTACCCTAGCAACCGTACAAACACATGAATAAGCTATATCTCAGCACCAGAACATCGTACAGACATGGAGGTGGGCTCGTTTGTTTCGGTGGGGAAACCAGTCTGTAAATATCACCATGGTAACTGTGCAACCACACCCTAGCAACCGAGTGCCGAGTTTTGCCACTTCAAGCACCACTCAAATTTTCTTCCGGAAATGTACATTCTAGTTTGTATTTGCTGTCGCAAAATATGTACATTAGTGTGATAAACACACGGAACCAGTTTGGTAATTGCTTCCGGCCTGAGCAAAATTGCCTTGATGCGGAGGTGACGCGGGCATTTTGTACAGCGATGGACAGGAATAAAACTAGAGCAGAAAAATGGAAAGTGCAAATTCTTGCAGAAGTGTCTGGAAGACGAACAATTTAGGACATGGTTGCAGCCGTTGGTGGTCAAAATGAACAAGGTGTTGTAGCATTTGTAAAAAGGTATTTAATTTGGTTAACGTTACAATGGGAATCAACGCCTTAAAATCTCATGCAGTCTGACAACCACAAATCGACGGTAAAAGGAAGATGGCAATTAACTATGTGTAGTTACTTCCCCTCATCAGCTTGACATCCGCTGTTAAAGCTCACTTTGTGTTTTTGTGCAGATTTGTTTACATGCAATGTTTTGTCACAGCACTGTGTCTCTTTTGACTTACTCTTTTGACTTTTAACGCGTTAACGCATGCAATACATTTTTGTCCAGTTTAACGCTTTGAAATAGGGTATTTAACGTAAAACGCAGCATCCCTTAATTTTTATCATCCTTTGGGTAGCGTTACATTATATGATCCCGCTCTTATTCACGCAAATGCTTTTAAACCATTCAAGAGCGACAAGAATGAGACGCACTGCCTGTGAATGTCCAGACGCAGAGACAGCGCGCCAGAAAATGGTTCTCTTTCGCGCTTGAACGAACAATAACAGACACACAATGATGCCAAAATGTCCGTTTTGTCGAGTGTCCTCATAAGAGCAGTAATATACGCCGTGCAGACAAAGCCACCTATGTCAAAAATGAGATAATATTGAGTGAATGTTCGATAATAGTATAATTTCTTTTTATTAATTTAACCACTTGTAAACTTATGTTCACTGTTCTTTTTTATAAATATAGGATTTGTATTACATCTATATTCAGTACAAAACTCTTTGGATGTGTCTGACCTTTATTATGAAACATTTTGTCTGTACTCTGTATTTTTAAACTAAACGAGTAATGACTTTCCAGATACCTTGTTATTTAATTTGGTGTAACAGTAGTTTTTTTATTTTAATAGGTGAGCATCCAAACACAAGTCCCATCTTCAGTCCTGAACACTGTGTGTTTGGCTACAGCGCTGCCAGTCCTCTTTCAGAGGATGAGGAGAATGAGGAAGTGTTTAGCCCGTGAGTCTCTTCTACAAAGGAGTTTTTGTGGTTTGGACAATTCAGAGTGATTGAAGTGATTCATCTGTGGTTTAATCTGATTGTTGTCACTGTTTTTGTATCAGCTTCACATTCATTAAGAACATTCCGAACCGTTCACAACAGTCCAGGCCCGTCTCAGCAGTGCGGGACATTCCGCCCAAGACGAGGAGCACACCTGCTGCTACCCTTGTGCTCGATTTGGTAAGTTATCTTCCCTCTAGCCAGCTCAAAATCATTACTTTGGTCAACTCAACATTTTAGTTAAAATGTCACTGAACTGATTGAATTAGCATGCAATTCATTGACTGAATAATTCCAAACTATTGGAGGTTAATGGCAGGGCCATTAATTCAATCAGATGGATCATTAGCACTCCCTTGTTGAGAGAGAGGCTTCAACAACTAGGCCCTAGTTTACACCTGGTATTAAGATGTGTTTTGGTCAATCGGATTACAAGTAGACGAAGGAGACTCGTTTACACCTGGTGTTTTAATCCGTCTCTTTTGTCCACTTTCAACCACTTCTTTCATGATTTGTTCGAGGGGAGGGTCTATGAGCGACTACACTATGAAAGCAATCTGCTCAAATGCGTTTTCGACTACCTCTGAAAGTGGACAAGCTCATAACATTTAGACCCCGTTTACATCTGTATTTAGCGTCTTCCACTTGTGATCCGATCGACCAAAACACATTGTAATACCAGGTGTAAACCGAGCCATAGCAGAGTTTCCGCTAGAAAAAAATTGTGCCGGTCACTACGGACATTTTGATGATATGCCGGTCAAATATCGCCTCTTAATTAGTCGAGTTGAGGAAAACTGGAGGTAGGCTATGTAACTTAAATGACATAATCAGGCCGTATAGAACGCAACATGTTATTATTAGCCTAATTTTCAAATAGACGAAAAAAACATGAACGTCCGATTGGCGTCAATCAACACCAATTGTTTTTTACTATGGTTTCACACACATTCACTTTTTTAAACATTGAGGCACGGATGTACCTAATACAAATAAATTAAATATGTCCACTTAACTAGCAGATTATTTATTTAGTTCGCTATTAAATAAGAGATCTAGCGCTTAAATCTGTTGTTTTTGAAATCAAGCTGAGCGCTCGTGTCGCTGCTATCAGTTGCATGGACGACTCGCTGCGCGAGTTGCGCAATCTTCACTCGGACGCGCGTTTCAATCTATCGCCGTTGCCGAGACTCTCTATTCATTCCGGTGAAATCACAAAATAAAATGCACACAAACGTGTCCCTGCTTGATATAGGCTGTAACCACTGATGAACATATAGGCTATTCAGTTTTGATAAGAGAAAAGCCATCGAGCCGGTAGATATCAGCAACTACCTCGTCTTACAGACATACTTTGACTTTACAAAGTTCGAAAACGTTACACAAACATAGCCACTTAAGTTGTATTAACTCACCTTTGACGAAGTGATCGCTGCACACACGGGCATTTTCCCATTCGGCTCCTCCCGACTGCAGACGTAGGTTTGCAAGCCATTTTTCCGGAGTTTTTCGGTCAATTTCTTGCATTTTCCCCCCTTATGAACAACAACTTTTGGTACACGATAAAAACTCATCGTGGTTTGATCGATTTACGTAACCATAAACGACGCAAAACATAGGCATTTTGAGTTTGTTATAGTGCTTTCTAAATACAGCAAATCACTTCCTGCCCTCCATTTGCATTTCGCGCCATGGCAACGCAGTGGCGTGACGTCATATGAAAACAAGCTATTGTTAGTTGTTTAGGTCTATATTACAGCCATTTTAGGCGTGCGCTTTATTTGAAATGCAGCATGCGATGTTGTTTAATAACTTTCAAACGGTAGAGCCTGTTCCTTTATAACATAGCCAAAGGTCGGTGTATTTTTGCTTTATACATTTTAGGCTTATTCTCAAATTCATATTGTGTTGGGGGGCGGGATTATAATGCAATTTTAATCGGACAATTTGACCGGAGAGATTTAATTTTGTCGGACATTTACATTTTTTTTCCCGGCAAATGTACGGTAATTACCGGACAACGGAAACCCTGAGCCATAGGTAAATGAAAAGCTGACTAGTGCACTGATTTGATTGAGGTTTAGAAGTGACTGGTTTGACTCTTTGGATTTTATTTTTGTACCATTCTAGGATGAAACACTCGTGTTCAGTTCACTCAATGTGATTGCTGACGCAGAATACACCTTCAGTACCCACTTTCAAGATCACAAGTACAAGGTTGGTGAAATTTGAATTAACCCTATGACATGTACAATCACAACGGAGTGATGAGAACGTTCGATGTGTTACATGATGAACTGCTAAATAAAAATTTGCTTTGCCAGCTTTGGCTGGCTCTGACCATGTCCATCTCTCGATCAGGCCTAGCCAAAACGTGAACGCAAATTTGAATCATATAACTATTTATATATAGTCATATATTGAGTGTTTTCATCCACATAATGTTTATTTTAGATTTCAGACATTTAAATAAACAAAAAACATTTATGCTTTGTTAAATACACTGATGTCGATAGAAACGGCAATAATGATCCTTTCAAACATAATTGCTTTATTCACAGCAATTCACAACAAAATACATTTATTTGCATGTATTTGAGAATAGGAATAGCAGATATTTCACAATATAGTTAACAAGTTTGTGAATTTTTTTAATAAAAAGGACAAATTAAATAAAACCGATACATCTGTCACACAGTGCTTTTTGGGCTGTGGTGTAACGTGACAAGCTTGATGCATCGCCATGGAATCTCACATGTACTCGGACATAATATATTTAAAATTTACGTGTGAAAGGGTTTGTTCAAATCAAATTGTAAATAATTTAAGCTTCTCACATGTCGCTTTTCCACTGCGTGGTAACGGCTCACTTTTGGGGGGTTTTCCACTAGTACCTCGGTTGAGGTTTCAAGCGAGCTGTACCGATACTGAAATGTGATGTGTAAACGCTGCTGATCACTGGGGGTGTAACGATACCCTCAAATCACGATTTGATACCACAATACTGAACCCACGATATGATATTATTGCGATACACCAAGACATATGGTAAAAGGTTAACAGAAAATGTACTGTTGATTAATTCGTTTAAATCAAAATTTGGTTTTACATTGGGTGTGTAAATGAATAGGCTTGGACTTGGTGCTGGTAACCCAATGCACAGGACAATAGTGACATCAAAATAAAAATATACATGATTCTGAAGCTGAAAACAGAATTATTTTAGACGAATATTCTTGCACTCTTTCACTGAGTATATATATTTAAAATAATGTAGGCCACTTTTTACTTGTAAAATAAGACATTTGACATCATCAGGACCCACAAATATTCCCCCATTGCATTATTATACATTATATTCAACTTTATATATAGTAGTTTAATGTAGTACTGACACTAAAACTATAATAAACGTGAATTTTTTCACACACAGTAATTTTCATTTTGGGTGAACTATACACAATACATATTGTCACTATCCACGATACATATTGTTTATGTATAACATAACATATGATAGCATTTTTGTATTGCAATATATTGTTACACCACCTACTGATCGGTCAGAGAATCGTCACTACCAGCCATTGGATTTGTTTGCACGACTTTTTTAAACGACTTGCTTTAAACGACCGTCGCACACAACTTAAAAAAAGAAAGGACTGTATTGTGGTCAGTAGATGAGGTGGCGGTGCAGCTTTAAAGATCAGTCTATAATCCTAACCACTATGAAGCGGTACAAAACTGCAGTGGAAAAGCAAACCGAGTAGGGTGTGTAACGATATTCAAACCGAACCGAAAAACTGATACACCACCCACGGTACATATCGCGATGCTCTCATGGTGCACCGAACGCGCCCCCTCCCAGCCCTAGCCCAATGTTGAGGTTGACCTCACTTTACCTTATGTCACAAAACTCATTTTTCTTCTTTGACATTTGATTAAATAGTAATTTAGGGGTGTAACGGTACACTTATTTGAATACAGCATTGTATCCTTACCGCCAATGATCGCAATAAGCTCCAGGTTTTGTTACTTTCGATAAGCAACAAAGTGTCATTTTTCAAATTATGTCCATTTTATCACAAAATTCAAACAGTAGCTAAATGCTGTTTTGACGCTCTTTAATGTGGCGTGACAGATCACTATATAGGTGCCTCAGTTTAAGTAGCAGCGCGGAGGTCGAGTGAATGCGATCATCTCTTCTTAATTAACATGAATGAACATCTGAAGGTGTGTTGAAAGATGCAGTACAACTTACTGAAACGTGTTATATCGTGTAATCACTCAATCAGTGTTTCAATAGTAGTGTTTATATTAGCCTATATATTCATTATATTTTACTTAACCTGTTAGTGATGTCTTGATTATTTAATGTATGTTTAAAATATTTGTCATGAAAATGATACCATATTTCAACAACGAATTGTGGTAAAAACAAATAATTCAATTTAGAAGTTAATGCAAAAAGTTTGCGTACAATTTGTTATTTGAGTGTTGATTATTATATCTAAAAAATAAATAGCAACTGAATTTAGGCTAATAGTTTGGCCTCTATTGTTAACCTTTAACACTATCTTTGCTCCCCTCGTCTTCCCAACCATTTCCTCCTGCATAATCTGTTTTTTTTTTCTTCTTCTCCTTTTCGCTGCAAATCAGCGCACAGACAATTTGGAGCTCAAGCTTCTTGTGGGCTATCATTTTTAATAACAATTTCAGTATCACACGTGATTAGGGCTTGTCCTAAAACCATTTTTTGAGCTTCGAAGGTTCGGTAGTAATGAACATCGAATATTCGAAGCTTCGGAATCTCTATAGGCTATGTCTGTCTGTCTGTCTGTCCGTTTGCATTTTGATTATTTCGAGAACCGTTCATCCAAACGACTTCGCAAGGGACTGCAGTGTCGTAATTGCTGCAATATAGATAGACAGGCAAGACGCGACACGTTCAGAATTAATAAACTTTCAATAAACTACAGAACAGCGCGAGCGGGAAGCAGCGCGCCTCACGCGAGCAGAGCTTATATGCTCCGAGAATGGACACTGCACTATATATAAAACACACACACACACAGGTCTGTTAACTTAAGCAATATTTTTAATAAGGTAGTCTAATATTTTTCTCACTAACAAGTTACTGACAAAGTAGGGTAGATTTAAATAAAGAAGCGGCGCGCCTCACGCGAGCAGAGCTTATATGCTCCAAGAATGGACACTGCACTAGTGATATAAACACACACACACACAGGTCTTTTAACTTAAGCAATATTTTTAATAAGGTATAGTCTTATAATATTTTTCTCACTGACAAAGTAGGGTAGATTTAAATAAATAACTAAATTTAAATAAACTAAAAAAAAACGAAATTTAAATAAATTAAAAACGAAATTTAAATAAATAAAAACGAAATTTAAATAAATAAAAACGAAATTATGACGTGACGTCCCAGTAAAATCTCAGTCTCCTATATTTCGCAGTAGATTAATTTAGATTGATATTAACGGGTAAAAAAGGATAATACATTTTGTTTCTATTTTCCACAATGTCAAAGCAACGCAGCTTAACTCAAATACAAGCTTAGGCATGCACTTCTGTCCATACAAACTCAGCTGTTCTGCGCTCTAGCCAGAGAATACTCCCGTTGCAGGAACACTTTTAGTAGTCCAAGAAGAAGCAAATATATTTATTAAATAGCTATAACGAAGTTATATGTTAATTATTATATTTCACCAGATTTTATAGTGTAAAACATATTCAAGTGCGAATGAGAACCGTTTTTGAGGGGGATGCCAGGTGTTAAAAAAAAAAAAAAGACAAATATTCGAATGTCACATTTTCAAATCGAATACCAACCCACCCAATGAATATTCGGATATTCGGGTCCAGCCCTACGCGTGATCTTGCGTTATTTCCTTATCACTTGCGTGTGTTTGGTTGTGAAACGCATTTTGTGGACCAGACAGAAGTTGTCGGTGATTCTTTCTTTTGTGAAGTCATGCAGTGTGAAACCCCCCGTTGCCAATCCATCGTTCAGTGTGAACACAGCAGCAACTGAATGCAGTGCAGTGTGAAAAGAAAAGTGACCTGACTACTTTGGCTCAGTTTTATGCCGAGTACACACTGCACAATTTTCAAAGTAAAGCGAGCAGAGTAGTGCCGAGCCAAGTCGTACCATGCAGTGGAAAAGTGTCAATGCATGCATTTCTCGGAATAATGGTTAACATCCTCTGACTGTCATGAAAAAGTTTTTGAATTCTGCTGTTCTTGAAGTGTGATGCCATTAACTAAACATTCTTTCACAGGTCTACGTGATCCTCCGACCATATGTGAGAGAGTTTCTACAAGCCATGACCAAACATTTTGAGGTAAACATTGTGAAGACTGACAGGGTGTCTGGGATGATTTTTTGAAACACTGACCGACTATTCACACCAAGACGAATGTCCGGTGCTAGAATTTGGTTCAATTAAATTTGAATTAACAGCTGTTAATTCTTCTATTCAGCCCTGTACCGACATTTGCATGATGTTACTGTGACAATTTTTTTTTTCTAATCTCTTTGTGAATAAAGCTGGCCAACCAATAAGATATGCATTTTGGTCACAAGCCCAAAGCTGCTTTTGTTGCATAAAAAAAAAAAAACATACAATTCTTTGATAAACACTGCACTGAATACAAAATAACGAAATAACTGCCAGAAATGCAGTTACATAGCATCAGGGTTCCTACACATTTTCTGTTTCAAAATACTTTTCTAGACTCAAAACTTCAAACCCTAACCCTAACTTTCAGACCATAGTTAGTATAATGGTTCATACAGCATTATTTTTAGCATTATAATTCATTATTTTCTGGGTATTTTTTATTGGTTTTCTCGAAGTGATAACATGCACTTGCATGATGAGAAGAAACTTAAAATGCTTTATAACCTGCATATATTCACCTCTGACACATCGGTCTAATACTGTAATTGTGGTTTACAGTATCAGCGAAGCACAGTCTGAGTTAATGATTGTTTGCTGCTTTATCTGTTGCTGGTTTGAGTGACAATTGAGTAAACATTAATTTAGTGTAGTTCAAAAGAGGCTCATTTATGGTAAATACAAATAGTTTTGCATAAATGTGGACCTTGAATTCACTCAATCGTGTTCGACAATCATTAAACGATCGCTAAGCTTTTGCCATAAAAACACTTTGCTTGTATTACAAATATATTTTTTGAAATTCTTAATTTTGTATTTTAGAAAACTGAATTAATTTTTTTCATGCTTATCCTGACCTGAAAATTACTTCAATCAAATTGCATACTTTTCCAAACTTCATAGGAACCCTATTGGGTGCTTTTCCATAAGCGCCACCTACTGTCAGAAAGTGATTTTCATTCAGTCCATGTGCTGTTTTTTTTTTACACATTAGTCTACTCTGGCAAAAAAAAAATCAATCTGATTTATCTGTTCAAACATTTGTGTTGTGGCTGGCTTTAATTGTCACCAGTGAGAAAATCTATTAATAAATCTGTTCTGTCTTTTTCTGTTCCAGATGTTTGTTTACACCTCTGCAAAAAAGGAATATGCAGAGAAGATCGTAGATATATTGGACCCTAATAAAAAGCTCTTTAGGTGAGACATTTTACACTTCCATATGCCCAAAATCGTCCTGGAGATGGTTCCCAGCCAGTATCTGGGGAAACCTGTCTCATAACTCACAACTCATTTACCTTGAAGGAAGCATGATAATGTAATTCTGTGTTTTTCTGATTTTTAAGACATCGTTTGTATCAGGATGATTGTGCCTGTGTGCTTGGACACTACATTAAAGACTTGACTGTTCTGGAGAGAGACTTGTCAAAGACTGTCATCCTGGACAACGCCCCCCACACCTTCCCATACCACGTATGTTTGCCTTTATCATCTAGTGTGCAGGAGTCTTTTCTCTGTGAATGTGTTTGTTAAACATCAGGTCTAACTAGAGCTGCACGATTAATTGTTAAAAGAATGCGATCTCGATTCAAACCCCCACGTGGTTTTATTCCTAAATGACAACTATTCGGCTATATACCCACATTCAAATCTGTGTTCACACTGCCACTGACCCAGAGAGAGCAGTTGTCATGTTTAGGTATGAAACCACTTCACAAACAGTCTTTTCAACCACACAGTATTACTATTTCTGTCTTACAATAATTCAAATTATCACAGAAGTACTGGGATAAAAGTTTATAGTTCGGATATAAAGACTGATGTCTAAGGCCTGGGACACACTAGACAATTATCAAATCTTAACTGATTTTAAAACTGTCGGAGACCACAGACATAAGGGCAGTTTCAACCGATTTATAGGGGTTCAAGCACGTAGCGCTGAAACCCTATTAGTAATTGTTACAATTTCCTAGGTGAAATTTTTGGATTTTTTTAAAAGCCTACTCTTGCGAACTAGTCCTAGGTTTTTGGCCCAATCGGAACCAAACCAGTGCAGCAAGATTCTCTGACTGAGAACAGTCTGATTGTCAATCGTTATAAAAAAAGGGTACAATTTCGATTCATGGTCTCTAAGGGCTGCCAAAACATTAAAAGTGGGAGGAGCCACTTTTACTAAAATGGCTATAACTCGTGAACGGAATGAGATATTTTCACCAAACTCGGCACACGTATGTAAGAGCACATTCTGTGGTCGTGTGAAAAGCATGCGGTGACTAGCCACTCAGTAGCTATGTTTCCATCCACACGTTTTTATCCGCATTAAGTGATATCAAATGAAAAATGCCTTATGGAAACAGTAAAATTCGATTGAATTTAATGAATATCGACTCAAATGAAATACGATCGGCCTCATCGGATTTTATCTTGATCGATATACGGCTTATGCGATAAACGTGGATGGAAACGTTATTATGGTGCGATCCATTTTGCCTAGTAAAACTTTGTTCGCAAATGTTGGCTTGCATGTTGTGGAATTCGGTGAGAAAATGAATGGAAACACCTTAACATGTCTCAAATCAATTCGATATACCAATTTGATCGCAAAACAGCATGTGACATCATTACGCACAGGTTTTTATCCGCTTTAAAGCCGTTTGATGGAAACACACTTTCACCAGCTTTATTCGCATGAGGTTTTTTACCGAACTTCAGATAATTCGATTGACAAGTGAATGGAAACATGGCTAGTGGCTCTATAACATGGGAAAAAAAAACATGAAATAAACAAAAGGGTGATTCTCAATTTATCCAGAATAGTGCAGCTCTAGGTCTAACCAGTATATCAGTGACATGTTCTTATTGGATGTGTGTTTGTTTTTTCTAGCTGATGAATATGATTCCCATAAAGAGCTGGATTGGAGATCAAGAGGACCGTGAGCTGCAAAAGCTCATTCCATACATGGAGAAACTAGTGCATGCGGTGAGTGTTCCTTAAACTATTGAATTAAGAGTAGATAGCATAAAACATACTGCAATTTTCAGAACTCCAAATTTCCTACCCTGTTTAAAAAGGCCACTTATTGAATCTTAAAGGGATAGTTCACCCAAAAAAGAAAATTCTGTCAGTGATTACTCACCCTCATGTTGTTCCAACCCTGTAAGACTTATTCACCTTCGGAGTACAAATTAAAATATTTTTTATTTAATCTGAGAGCTGTCTCTCTCTCCTCCATAGGCTTCTATTGTAATTGAAACTTGCCGGCCCAGAAAGTTATTAAAGACATCGTTAAAATAGTCCAAATGACTACAGTGGCTCAACCATAAGTTTATCAAGTGGCCATCATCACACACATGACCAGCGTCGGCCAATAGTGAGCCTACATTCTGACGTACAGCCCAGAAGCACTGCGCTGTTACACTAGATCAGTGGTTCTCAAAGTGGGGTCCGCAAAATAATTTATAACAGCCTACCGTTTTTTCCGGACTATAAGTCGTGTTTTCTTTATCATCTGAAAACATGCTATTTATTCCAAAGTGACTTTTATAATGCATTTAACGTCAAATAATACAAAGTAGACACTTAAAGGTTTCTATAAATAGATAATCTATCTGTATTTATTATGTCTGTGCGTCAAGTAGACTCTTCGCTGTGTTTTGGTTGATTTTTGGTTGATTTTCGCCAGAAAGGAGACAGAGACGGCATGAACCCGCATCCGGTTGTTTTCTTTATTTTTAAAAGGTATGATATTTTGTAGTCATTTATAATGTAGCCTATACACAAATAAAAAATGGACACTTTACCGTTTTGAATGGTGTACTCTTATTTATGGTCATACAGATAAGACAAGAGTATTCCTTTGTTTCCACACAAAGGAAGGGACAGGGGACAGGGCCGTACCCACAATTGAGGTCCCCGAGGTCCGGACCTCTGTAATTTTTCTGTGTATATAATAATAAAAGTTGTGAAATAATTGCCTAATATTAACTTAATTTGGTGCTGCAAGGGTATTGTACATCGCGATGATAACTGACCTTCTCGTCTGAGCTGCTTCAGCAGACTAACAACAACAGCTCGTCAATGTCAAAATGTTTGAGTCGGAGATGAATTCAAAGTAGGCGGGGCTTATGTTCACAGAAGCTGCAAGCCGAGCACGATTTCCCGCACGACGCTTCAGTTAACGGTCATAAAGTGCGAGATAAGATGTAGGCCTAAATTGCTAAACTAAACAGCTGTTTTAGATAGAAGTTTTAAACGAACGACTGAAACAATCAGTTTGCAAAGTATCAATCAAAGCTCAGCTTTGGGAAAGGAAATAGCTACAGGTCAAGAGAAGCATACTGTGCCCATGAGATTAACATTATGGATTCCTATTTAACACAGATATACTGTATGTTTTATAGCTAACTACAGTGGATATAAGCTCAATTTAACAACACACGCACCTATTAAACATATTGCCATTATTATTGTATTGTATAAGCTAGGCTATATTTGTGTGCAGAATAGGCCTAATCCTGGAAACCTTTCTCATTTAAGGCCATTCCTGTTTGGAATATGTGATTGTGTTTTGATATAGCCTACATGTGAACAATAATCATATGCATTCTGCATTTCCATTTTGTATGTGGATCATTCATTGTAAAATTTAAACTGTCATCTTGACAAAATAATGTATGCCACTCCCCACTGACATGCTTCTAAAGCTATAGTTAACCAATTTTGGGGCCTTAAAACACCTTAAAATGCACATGTGTAGATCAAGAACATCAAAAATTCCTCCGGGGGGGGGATCCTAAGTGATCCCAAGTGATCCCTAGCAAGATCACTTTTGGGACCTCAGTAGGCTATTTAGAAATCCCTGCATAGGACCCTGGTGGAGACCATTTGTGCAAAAATATTTCATTAGCCGCTCACACATTAACTTTGTGCTTAATCTTCACTGTTATAAATATGAGGGGGGTCCTTGGACATTTTTTTCCCCTGTAAGGGGTCCCTGGCTCCAAAATGTTTGAGAACTCCTGCACTAGATGAACTCGCGTCAGAGGCCCACACAGAAGAAAATGAATAGTTGAATAAAGAGGTTATTTTTGTTTTGCGCACAAAAAGTATTCTCGTCACTTGATAAACTTATGGTTGAGTCACTGTAGTCACTCGGACTATTTTAACGATGTCTTTCATAACTTTCTGGGCCGGCAAATATCAATTACAATAGAAGCCTATGGAGGAGAGATCTAGCTCTCAGATTTAATCAAAAATATCTTAATTTGTGTTCCGAAGATGAAGGAAAGTCTTACGGGGATGGAACAACATGAGGGAGAGTAATTACTGACAGAATTTTCATTTTTGGGTTAACTAACCCTTTAAGTTGTTGGAGTTTCATGGTATGATCACCTACATTTACACAGCAGCAACATCTATTTGGTATGTAGGGGTGCAACGGTTCAAATTTCTCACGGTTCGGTTTATATCTAGGTATTAGGGTCACGGTTTCGGTATGATTCGGTATGTGCTGTGTTCAGGGAAAAAAGGACTACTGTCAAATAAAAAATGAAGAAAATAAGAACGAATAATCTAACTACAAGCAACAGCACAAAAAAATACAATAGAGCAAAGATACAAATAAAATAAACAGTGCTTTTCAGTAGGTCTAACATAAGTTTTCAGGTACAGAAATTGTAAAATAACATTGCAGATTTAACTGTATAATTTAAAGATTAATCCTTATTAGAGTTACAAAAGGTATTCAATCTAGAGCAGGGAGTGTTTTCTCTTGATTATACAGAAACAGTCATAGTAAAATAATGCAGAGGAAGCAGGCTACATGCTAGTTCCTGAACACTAACTAACAGTAGAGTCAAATATGGGAAAGTCACACCGTGTGCTGTTTCTGGCTGTGTGAAGCACCTGCATCCTTAGAAACTAGTGGTGGGTCCAAACGGGTACTACAATTCAGCATGGATTTTATGAATATTTATAGTAAGGCTGTTATTGAAGGATGGGGCAGGTTTTGGGACAAAATTGAAAATAAATTAATTTATATTATATTTTGTTCGAAACACTTGCTGTAATAGAAAAAAAAAATTTTTTAGTAATGATTAACTTGTTTTTTGATTGTGTTTTCAGGATGACTTCAGAAATGTCTTAAAGAAGAGAACTGACCACTTTCACAGGCTGCTTTCTGAAGACTAAAACCTGCATCAAGTGTAATTACATGTACAGCATCCTAATAAATGCAGTGAAGTTACCAGGCTACAAACTACCGTAACAAAGGCTACATTTGTAGTATGACTCTGGTATAATGAAATTGTTATTTGATAGAGAATATAGTCTTACAGTTTTACTTTTAATCCCCATTTTGAAAATTAGGACTAGAATTTTGCCTTTAATTTATTGATGAATCTTGAGATCTGTACAGGTTTGTGCCATTGGAAGAGTGTTTTCACACTTTCAAACTGTTAAATTGATTGCAATATGTGTTGTACTCGGAAGTGTTTTTTTTTTTTTAAAGGACACCAATTTTCAATAACCATTAAAAAGAAAAACATTAGTTTTTCACGAAAGACTTTTGGTCTTTAAATTGATCAGTTTTGCTGATTCCACCCCAAATTCTTCTAAGTGATCAGACAGATGATAAAATGGCTGAAAAAAAAACGTTAGTTTGTAATCTGTGGTTTGTTTGTTGATTTTGCTTCAGGTTGCAATTAGAGCTTTATTTGGGGGAAATTTAAGTTTTTCAGAATGATTTCTGACATTATTTCCAACAGTGTTTATTTCCACCATCTCCAGTGGTACAGCTTCAGTCTGGCCGCCACCATTCTCATCCTCCCATATCCTGCAACTGGGGCCCAAAACCATTATAACTCTCAGTGCCAGTATAAATAGTGACCCACCATACAGTGCCATCAGCCTCCACATCTCTGCCGACACATTTGATGGCATGATGGAACTTGACCCCAAAAAGAGAGACCAATATGTGAAATGAAGACCAGGGGTCAAATTTGAAGTTGACGAGTTCTCCACACTTCCAAAGGCATAGAAACTGATCCAGCTTTATAGGAAACAGAAAACCAATACTTATCGCTATATGGATCAGTTGATATTATTTCGACAGGTTCTGATTAACAGTACAGGTTAATCAGGTTAACAGTACAGATCGTTCTAGCCATTTCTAAACATGGTGTTTGGTTCTTCATGCAAATGTGGTTGTTTAAAAACAATATCTCTGATGGGCTGTTCCTTTGGTATGGTCACATATATTCCTAACAACACTTTCAAACACACCATTAGACAAAACATTGGAGATGTCCTTTCCCTGCAATGTTGTGAACAAGTGAAATAAACGAACTATATCTGTCCCAAACAGGGTGCGCATTTTTGATCTTCCATTTCATTTATTTTGTTTAATAAATGGTGAAACTTATTTACTCAAACTTGACCAGAATATATTTTTTAAATGTTTTACATTACCCCTATCATGACTTTGTACTGAGTTTATGAACTGATTTTCTACATTTTATGATGAACAAAAGGCAGAATACCAGGAATGGCCCAAATACAATTAAAAAATGACATATATAGCCTACTTACAGCTTTATAGACGAATAGCAAGCCATTCCTGTTGCATTTTTTAGTGCTATTTAATTTGTTAGTATATTTGGCCCAAAATGTTGACCACTATTATTTTATCATAGACTACATAATTTAAATACATTTGTGTGTATAATTTACATAATAGCATTTAAAAATGTGAATAATATGGTACTATGGCAGTGATAGTACAGTGCAGTAATTAATTTATTTATTTGTTTGGTTTAAAATAAGAGTTCGTTTGACACAGGGCGGAAGTCGGGTTACCACCGGAAGTGGATGTTATGCAAAGATGGCGGCGTTGATGGGTGAGTAAACGAGCTGGGTTCTAGACGATTTTAAGCCCCTTCGTAACGCAGTATTAATATTACTGTATCATATAGATTGAGTGCATTAGGTGTAACTAAATTACAGCGGATCTTCAGTTGGTAAATTAATTATGTCGTGCTATGAAGGACTTACTCGCTGAGTGACCTTGTTACTCAACATGACTTGATCAGAGACTCTACGTTACCAAATACACAGATGACAACACATTATTAGGTGTTCAAGCACGAAGTGCTGAAAACCTATTGTATTCGTTCCGATTTTTATTATTATTATTATTATTATTCTCCTGTAAAACGCATCGTGCAGCCAAAACCGTAAGTGCTGGAGAGTTGAAACTTTGTCAGATGGTAGTACAAAAATCGAGGAGAGGTTATCAAAGTATGAGCCCGATTGGCCTATAGGTGGCGCTACAGCGATCAATTGCGCAAAACTGCTCATAACTCCTAAACCGTATGTCGTAGACTCAAGTGTCTTATATCATTGGAAAGCTGGAGGCCTGAAGTAAAAAACGTATATCTCCGATTTCATTTCCGGTATGCAAATTTTTCCGCCATTTTGAATTTTGTCAAAAAACTACTTTTGTGAACTAGTCCCTGGTTTTTCGCCCGATCAAAACCAAACAAATGCATACATGTTCTCTGGAGTCTGAATATAAATAATTATTGAAAAAAAGTAGAATTTTCGATTCACGGTCGCTAGGGGGCGCAAAATGAACGTTGTGGGAGGAGCCTATTTTACTAAAATGGCTATAACTCGTGAAAGAAATGAGATATCTTCACCAAACTCAACACACATGTGTATAAGGACATTCTGAAGTGACAGTAAAAAAACCACGTCGATCTAACACTAGGTGGCGCTATAACATTAAAAAAAACATAAAAAGGGCTATGACCACCTGACCGTTAGTCCGATTGACTTGAAAATTGGTATGCAGTGTCTTGGTCCAAGGCCCCATGTATGTGTTTGAGGAAATTGGCGTAACTAAAAAAACATGGCCGCCATGGGCCAATGAATTTGAGCACCTATTTGACGAGGTTAACGAAGGCCAATCGGAACGAAACTCGATGGGCATGTTCGACACATGGCCCAAGAGGTCTGTAAGAGTTTTGAAAGAAATCGGCCACTAGTTGGCGCTAACGAGTTTTACGGCTCTGTAATCACGTGGTGTTGCGCACATCCCCATAAAATGCATATCATTCGATAGATCTCCTCATGTTGAACAACTTTGCCTCTAGAACCATTGCTGTCAATCAAATCGTTCATTAAATATTCACGAATATGTTAAAAACCTACTTTTGCGAACTAGTCCCTGGTTTTTCGCCCGATCGGAACCAGACCAGTCTAGGTCAATTCTCTGGACTCTCTAGATCAATAATTATCGAAAAAAAGTTTAACTTTGCCCTTTGGTTTGCTATAACAGGATCATTTAAAAAAAGGGGGCGTGTCAAAATACGCTCAAAAGCCTATAAATCATAAATGAAAACTCAGAACTTGACAAAAATTGATGAGCATATGTGTCATACCATGGTGAAGAAGCATGCAAAGTTTCATGGAGATCGGACAATAGGTGGCGCTATAACTGTTGAAAAGCTTTAAAACCATGCATTTCCTATGGTAAATTGCCTGTATTGGCTGTAAATGGTCTTTTCCATCTATAATCGTAAAATTTTCAAATCTTAATGTTTAAAACCAGTGCAGTACAATTATCTGGACTCTCTAGATCAATAATTATCAGAAAAGGTATAATTTCTTCATTTGAATGGCTATAATAGTGTAACTTGGATGGCTATAACATTTTGGATGGCTATAACAGCCAATAAGTGGTATTTTACTGCCCCCTGCTGTCATTTCATCATACTACTCCCTAATATTGTTTTATAATCAAGTCAAGTCAAGTCAAAGTTTATTTATATAGCACTTTTTAAAAACAACAAGCGTTTAGCAAAGTGCTGTACACAACATACTTATGCAATCAACCCAACATGACCAAAATACAAAAAAATAAAAAACAGTAGAACAATAAAACAATAAAAGAATAAAACAGAACTCTCACACGGCGTCAAATGCCAAGCTGTAATAATAAGTTTTAAGATTCGATTTAAAAATAGTAATGGTTTGAGACTGCCTAATGAACAGGGGCAAACTATTCCACAACTTCGGTCCAGCCACTGAAAATGCTCTTTCACCCCTGGTTTTCAGTTTCACACGCGGGACTACTAAAAGCAAATGGTCAGCGGACCTAAGCGCTCTTGACGGAGCGTACTGCCTAATCAGTTCCGTCATATACCTGGGAGCGAGGCCATGAAGTGATTTAAATACAAACATCAAAATTTTGAATTTAATTCTAAAAGATACTGGTAACCAGTGAAGAGAGGACAAAACAGGTTTAATATGTTCTCGCTTTCGTGTACCTGTCAGCAAGCGAGCTGCAGCATTCTGGACCCTCTGTAGCCTAGAGAGAGAGGCCTGACTAATGCCTATGTAAAGGCCATTACAATAATCTAGACGTGATGAAATGAAAATATGGAGGAGTTTTTGATATTTTTGATATTTGATATAAATAATTCATATTTAGAATTTATAAAATCATTATTTCAACATTTACAATCACATTTTAAAAAAAAATTATCTATTGGAGTATTATGGACTGCATTTATTTATTTTATTTATTACTATTTACAATTGTGTCACAGGAAGGCTGAAAACGAAAGTATAACGTTGGGCCACGCCCCCCAAGTACAAATTCACTCATAACTCGAAAACAGAAAGTCGCTGCACGCTCAAATTTTGATGGTAAGGTTCTCTCGGGGTTCTTGATCCAAATCTATCATCGCGGGGCTCGGGAACGCTAATCCGTGAGACCCCCGACTTCAAACGGCTGTAACTCGCGACCTAGACCACCTAGATCCTTGTGGCAGAGCTTGTTGGAAACGGCCCGTCCTCATCTAGCTTCGATTCGAGTATGGTGCGATTTGGCCTGGGCATTCCCGAGATATAAGCCCACAAAGATATGCATTTCAACGGACATTACTCCACGGCCCCAATCACTCATCAACACTGGGATGGTCTTGTTCAACAGAGCTCCTCTAACACTATCTAAGTTCTGAGTTTCAGATTTTTTCATTATCTCGTTCCCGAGATATAAGTGAAAACCAAATTTCCATTAATTCATTTCAACTGTATATAGTCTGTAATACCACTGTTATCCAATAGATGGAGCAGCAGCATTAGTCAAATGCTGAAGGAGTATTGTTCATTCTTAGTTAATGTTAACTAATGTAGTTAACATTAACTAAGAATGAACAATACTCCTTCAGCATTTGTTAATCTTTGTTAATGTTAATTTCAACATTTACAAATACTTTATTAAAATCTTGTTAACATTAGTTAATGCACTGTGAACTAACATGAACTAACTATGAACAGCTGGATTTGTATTAACTAACGTTAACAAAGATGAACAAAAACAGTAACAAATGTATTGCTCATGGTTCATGTTAATTAATACATTAACTACGGTTTAATAAATGAACCTTATTGTAAAGTGTTACCGACATTTTTAATCTTTTTTATCAGCTTTCAGCATTGGCTAACAAACAAACGCTTAAAGCTATTTTTTTATTAGTTTTAATATAGTTTTATATTATTACATCACAAAGAAATATGTGAAATGCATGCTTATACACCATTAAAAGAGATTTTCACAATAACATATCCCGTGTGTGTGTGTGTAAGCATATGTCTACATATGAATGGAAAAGCACTTGTGTGACCAGCAGAGGGCAGTAGAAGATCACTTATTGGCTCACTTTCAGTTTGACACACTTGATTAGGGATGGGAATTGATAAGAATTTAACGATTCCGATTCCATTATCGATATTGCTTATCGATTCGATTCCTTATCGATTCTCTTATCGATTCTCATTGGGTGAGGGAATAAGTACAAATTTGTTTGTTTGTATTGTTTGTATTAACTTATTGAACTTATAACTTATTTTGTTTGTTAATTATTATTAACTCGCTGACACAGCACAGAGTATTAGGGGTGTGAACCTACAATGGTCTCACGGTTCGGTTCGATTACGATTATCATGTCATCGATTCAGTTCAATTTGATATATCGATGCATTACATGCACTGCATCCTCAATTTTACTTCAAAAGTTATGTGTGTGTGCGTGCGCGTGTTCACCCGTTCGTGAAGTCGCAGTGACAGAAACAGTGACATTCCAGTTTAAGTTTCATGGGACTAAAGTCTGTTCATGATGTGTGGCCAAATGTTTCTGCATATTGGAGGTCGTCCCCACCCCCCTTGACGAAATGGAAATTTTACAGGTGTTGCAGCAAGTGACCATATTGTTATGAGGCGCCGTCATACTCTCATTGAGTATGTGCGTGAGTTTGAGTCTGTGTGTGCTCGCGTCTCTTATGAGTATGTGCGTGGAGAGTTTGTGTGTGCGCGCGCGTCTCACATGAGTTTGTGTGTGCGCGCGCGCGTCTCATATGAGTATGTGCCTGGAGAGTTTCGCGCATCTCGTGTGTGTAGAGTTTGCATGAATGCGTGAGCGACTTTAGGTGTGTCGTTGTGCATTTCATATGTATTTGTTTGAGCATTCAGCAGTATACATGTTTGTTTGACTACTTAGTATACGTAGGGATGGTAAGATTCACCGATTCGCATCGGTGTATCGGCATAAAAGCTAACGATGCGATGCATCGATTTAAATAAGTGTGCATCGGATACAAGTTGGTATTTGTATCGCGATGCATCGTTTCTAACATCTGCATCGGTAAAAAAAACGATTTATTTATATATAATTATTAGTAGATGCGCTATACTTTTACTATTTAGAAAGTGACGAATCATTTGTGACCAATATTTTATTATGTAACTGCTGCGTTCACACCGAACGCAAATTGAGTGAATCGTATTGCATCGCATCGGTAGCTGCTTATATGTATCTTTAATGTATCGTATCGTTGGCTATGCATCGAGATGCGTATCGCATCGGGCTCAGCTATGAGATGCACATCCCTAGGCAAGTGTTTCATATGTGTGCGTGAATGAAGTTTGATTTAAGCCCTAGACGGCACCTCATATATTGTCGTCTTTTCGCGTGAAATATAACCAAACGAGCGCTTCTGCCTCGATGTCATGTTTGATGCGTTCTGAATCAAAATAACGCAGCGTGTGTGTGACGTCATGACACATTTGCAACGAGCGGAACCGATAAGCGGAATCGTTAAGCAGGCATACTAACGGTTCCAGGGAATTGGTTAACTGGGCAGGCACCGGTTCTGAAGAAGAAACATGGTAAATCATTGTAAACAATACTATTACATGGTGTATCATGGCAAATCATGCTATAATCCTGCGGTAAATCATTCTAGAATGTGGTATATCATGGGAAATCATCCTATAACATGGTAAATCATGCTAGAATCATATTAAATCATACTAGAATATGTTCAATTGTGGTAAATCATGCTAGAACAGGGTAAATAATGGTGAATCATACTAGAACTTGGTATATCATGGTAAACAATGGTAAATCATGCTAGATTCATGGTAAATCATACTGGAACATTGTAAATAATGAAAAATAACACTGAAATGTGATATATAAATCATGCTAAAACATGGTATATTCCATCTATGATCTCAGTGGTTAGATGCTTGCTATATAAAACTTAATGTATTTTGATGCTTTTGTGCTTAACGGCCTTAAAGGCCTTAACTGCTTGAACACCGCTAAATGCTGCTTGCAGCTTTAATTTTTATTATTTTTGTTGTATTACTTTCAGAATAATACAATCAAAAATACCCTTTGGTCAGGCGTGATTAACAGAAATCACTGTCACAAAGTTTATAATGTTTACTTATTATAAATAATGTTCAAGTATTAAATTATTGAAATATTTTTACTGTTAAAAAAATCTTTAACCACATAACTTAGTGAGCAGTGTTGTAGCCACAGTATTTTTTATTTAAATGTTTGTTAGTGTTGTTATTGTTTTTATTTTTTGATGTTATGTGCAAGTTTGTTTATGCCGTTTTCTTGAGATTCAACTAGACTGACATATGTTATTTATATATATATATATATATAACTGAACCAGATCAATTTCTGTGCTGAAGGTGATAGCAAATAATGTGACTAACTTTTAAGTAACGTTTTTTTATTTCAGTTCCCCGCCTTCCCACCCTTGGCTCCTTTAATCTAAGGTAAGATTTGATTTGGATTTAAAGATTTCTTAAATGTCTATTAGCCTAGATCTTATGTGTGTTTATGATTGCTCTACATTACCTGGTGACTTTGGTTTGAAAGAAGGTAAAGAATAAAATGAGGGTTTGACAAGTGTTCTGCAGATAAACCTCAATCTTAAAGGCCCTTTCACACCGGACGCGTAACGAAAAAGCGAATAGTTCGCGTCAAAACCATTCACATCAGCCGCGACGCGAATTTGCGACGTTCAGAGCTTCAACATTCCAAAACATTCGCGCCGACTAGGGTGACCACCTGGCTATTGCTCTGTTGCAGGACAGCAGACCTGATTTTGCGGGACACGCATGAGAGAACTTACTATTATTATACTAGGTGAATAAATATAGATTTTATATTAGATGTCTTTTTGCAGTGACGTTAACATGCTTTAAATTGCTAATAGGCTTTATAAAAATATTAATGACGGCGCTGTGCACGTCACTAATAATATAAAACTTATTTTAACAGCACGTGTCTATTCGATCTAAATAATTAAAGGTGCAGTGTGTGATTTTTAGCGACATCTAGCGGTTTGGTTGCGAGTTGCACTAAGGGCTCAGCCCACTGCTCACCCCTCCCTTTCGAAGAAGCTACGGTGGCTAAAACGGGACAAACATATCGTCGTCTGAGACAGCAGAGAATAGCCAGAGTAAGCCAAGAGTGTGTAACTTTGTCACTGTTTCTGTACCACAGTCCATTATAAACCACATCATGGATAAAGTTTACAAAGCCATAGTCAGGTGAGGATCAAGGGTCTTAATATATAATATAATAATAGTAATCAGCTGATTGTCTCACAAACGTAACCAGCACATTCTCCCCACATAGCAAACCCATAATACAGCGAGGGAGAAGAACCACATGAAACTATGCAACTATATATTTTTTCTAACAGGGTAGTAAAAGTTTAGCTGGCTAATATGAGCTGTTACTGTGGCTGAGCTGGTTAAAGCGTAAAGCCTTGTTTAAACTCGAGCCCGCATGAGCCCAAAGGTGCGCGACAAAAATTACATGATTGTAACATCTACTACACACAATAGGCTTTTTTTCTCTGATTTTGAAAACTCTTCGCGATCGACTTAAAATGCTTCCAAGATCGACTTGTCGACCGCGATCGACGGGTTGGTGATTCCCAGTGTTGTGCAAGTTACTTCCAAACTGTAATACATTATATATTACTTGTTACTGTTATTTAAAAGTAATTCATTACCTTACAATATTACTGTCTCAGAATTGTAATGCGTTACATTACTCCTGTATTACTTTTGAGTTACTTTCACCAAAATAACTTTACAGAAGTAGAACTTAACATTCTAAATGACTAGGGCTGTAACGATATGCGATATGAAACCGAAATCGCGACACTCAGATCCACGAACCTGCAGAATCGCGACACACCTCTTCCAACTCCCAGCGTTATCCATACCTTCCAGATCCAATGCTACCACATCTTTAAATTACTATTAGTATTATTTGAAGTTAACTTAACATTATAAAATACGTAGACCTACACCACAAAACTAGTTGAGGATAAATTATTTAAAATTTGGGAATTCCAGCGTTATGGACATGACATTTGCAGTCAAAACTTGAAATATAAATTCTCAGAAAATGCATTAATACCAAAATATTGAAACATCTGTTTATCCATAGGCTCCTCCCTGAAAGGAGTCCAGACATTAGAAAAATATCAGTCTACACATGCGTTTTATATTTAATATTAGGGAAATCGACAGTCATGCGTGACAAAAAAAATCTTTAACTTTTAGGAGGCAACGATTTTTTTTTGTTGTAATTCTGTGAATTACACTGCGCAAATCGGATGAAGAAGGGTTGGCTGTCCACAGAACATAAAATATTAATTTTATTTTATTTTCGTGTTCGCATTTATGAGGAAAAAACAATGTTACAGACGTGACAGTTCTCCATTACGGACGCGACCGCTGAAGCGGCACTAAAAGACTGCTTTAAAACTATCACAGAGACCTTACACAGAAGACACAAAAGCCTTTCTTTAAAGTGAATTTCGTTTTGTATTAATTGTATCTTAATTGTAATCAATGTTTCATCAACCAATTACTTGGATAAGTTGGATTTAATAAATAAGAAGTAGGCTAAATATAGCAGACAATTATAGATAGGCCATCACGACACGGAGGTGAACTGGAGCGCGTCTCATAAATGAACCGAAAATCAGCGTATAAGGTAGCCTATTCACGGACCTGAAAAATATATATATATTGAAATGTCTACTTGTAAACAGAACAATTCAAAACGAAAGAAAACAGACTCTGCTTATGAAATGAAATGTGCATTTCTCTCTGGTCCATTCACTAGCTGCGAAGATCGCGAGTCAGCATCGTCAACTTCATCTTGACTTTATTAATAAACAATTAAAATGTCTCCTTGCTATATTTGACATATTCATAATCATTGCTTTTGCCGGTTCTTTGACAGCTTTTAGGTACTTTATCGGCAGCGCCGCCGCCCTTACATGAACGTGTCACCACCTCATCAAAAACATGATTGCGTGATGAAAACATGAAAAATACCACATAAACATAGCCTAACTGTTTAGAAAGGAAACACAGAACGAATAGCATAATGCACATACGTCCATCTCGCGAATGTATAGTCTTCTTCATGATGTACACTCTAACAAATGCAGGGTTGTTTTAACCAAAATTTGGGTCAAATATGGACAAACCCAACCGTTGGGTTAAACATTTTAATTAAAAAAATGGAACCCAACCGCTGGGTTTGTCCATATTTGACCCACATTAGGGTTGAAACAACCCTACATTTGTTAAGAGTGTACAATCGCGAGATGGACGTTCATGCCATCTTCACCATTAACCGCTTTTCCACTGGCCAGCGCGAGCACAGAGGCCGAAATCATACTTCACGGCACTCCTGTAAAAAATAAATCGCTATACAAATATATCAGACGCTGCCATTTAGTCTTTATTTACAGACTTGGACACCACACGCGGCTATTGACTGACCACGAACAGGTAATTTAGCCTACTTGCATTTTTCATTCGTTAATGTCTCGCGGTCTTGCTGTTTTTTTTTGTGTGTTTTTTTTACAATTAAAACTAAAAGTCTGTTGTAACGTAAGCCTTACTGAACATGTACCGAGTAAAATATTACTGAAAATTGATTAGTAATGCCTTACACTACTGCGTTACAGCAAAAAGTAATATGTTACTGTAATGCATTACTTTTGTAACGCGTTACTCCCAACACTGGTGATTCCTGTAACTGTTTTACGGTCAATGACAAGAGTACTAATCAGCTGTCTCACGAACATAACCAGCACATTTAACCCCACATAGCAAAGCCATAACACAGCGAGTGAGAAGAACTAAGTTACATGAAACAATCCAACTACATATTTTACACCACTGACAAGGGAAAAGTCACTACTCACGATGTTTATGGCTAGCTTCTTCTAGCTTCCTGCGGCTTCTTTTTCAAGGTAGTGACGAAACGCGCTCTGTAGCGCTGTGTGTTCGCTGTCGGCTACGGTAGAAACATGACGTCACAATATGTCGACCTTCATAGAAGGGGGTGCCCGTGGTTATGTAGATATAGATGTCTCATTCTTAGGTAATAAAAACATAACGATTTATTAAGTAAGTTCTTTATTCACCACTGAAAACATAGTTATGGATGTCATATTGCATTTCTGTTAATAGTTACACTGCACCTTTAAGTAAAAAAAAAAATAATCCCAATCGCTAAAAAGCACATTTCCAAATAAGCACATAAATTCCATTAGGAAAGACTAAAGATTAAATGCGTTCTTACCGGATTCAGTGCGTCTTGAATTTATATTTTTTTTGTCTGATCTGGCAGCTTCGAGAAGGGCCTTCTCATTAATTATGGGACATTACATATTAATTCAGTAACTCCTGGCAGGTGTAGCTCACTTTCATCAGGAGTTCACTTTTTAAGAGGTCCACAGTTGCGCGGTTCCTTGTCTCTGTCCACGCAGCAGTCATCAGAGAAAACACCCTCTCCACGAAGAGGCTAGAACCAATAACGGCTGTGCTGCGCATGTTCTGTGTTTTCTTATTACATTTTGTTTATTGTAGAATTGTAATTTAAAAGACGATTAAATAAAATGATGCAGACAAAATTAAAATGCGGGACACTTATGACTTGCGGGACAAAGCTTCAAATTTTGGGACTGTCGACAGCTGAGCAGACTGCTGAGAAAAAATGGACACTACATCACCATCATCATCCAGTGAAGACGATTTTATTTTTATTAAGACGATTTATCACTTTATTTAAAAGACAGAAAAGAAGGTTTTGGGTGCACCCAATAGGCCTATTTCATAAAAATGGCCGCCGAGACCGGAAGTAGGGTAAACTCTTTTCCGGTGAAAGCGCTAGCAGTTACAGTCGGAGGACAAATGCGGAGACTAAAAGCGGTTGCTTACCTTTTTATGTTTCAACCCAAAGAAGAAACAACCCTATTGATCACTTCACAGCTTTTCGTGTTTTGCGGGTTTTCATGGAACAACCGGGGAGAAGTTAAATCACGCCAGGCGCGTGTGAAGGAGGAAGTAGATGTTGAAATGGAGTGTTGATGCCGGTTCGGGACTGATGCCCTGATAAAACATGTTTATATTGCACTTGATTGTTACCCGATTTGCACGTCATGCACTTTTATTTATTATTATTACCTGTTGGCAAATTAAAATTGTTTGTAGAAGTTGTTTTCTGTAACTTTCTTTCCTTTTTACCTGGGTGGCTATGCCAGGCCTGCTGTTTACTTGTGCAAGCAAGGGCAGCTGGGACATTTATTAAACGTGTAAAATACTTTCCAAACCGTTACATAATATAGTCTTATAAATTCAGACGTTTGTGGTTTAAAAAAATAAACATATTGGAATCATTTTTAAAGTTGTTTGAACACGGAGCAGTTTTTCCCGTGAGTGGGACTGGAAAACCCGGAGTGGATCAGGAGCGGCGTGAAAATAGAACGCTTCTGTGCAGAGAGGAACGGGCTTTTGCTCCAGTCCAGGCTTTGATCACATCTCCCTAAGCGGGTGAACACCTCGTCCTTCCGACCCATTCGAACTAAAATTAAGACATTTATTACACTATTTGAGAAATATAAGCATATTTACGGCCTTAAAATAATGAAAAGGGTGATTTAAGACATAAGGACAGGGGGAAACCTGATATTAACGGAAGTCCGTCGTAGCGACGGATAACTTTAATCCCTGTATATATTTTTTAGTGTATTACTGAATATAAAATTACATTATATATTAGTAAATATATTCTCACATTTTTAAATATATGAAAATGACTTGTTTCTATGCAAAAAGTGACTTGAATGACATGTTTCATTCAATATATTGTAATATATTATCACCATATATTATTCTGTATGTTTTCAAATATACTGTTAAACCATTTCATATATTGATCATTCATATAGGGAATATTTTCTTTTCATAAGGGGACCCCAGACAGTTAAATATTATTTTGTAACATGATTTTTTTTAAACATGTAAAATCAATCACTTCATTTGTTTTTAGTCTAAATATTTTTTTATTTGCCTTAATTTCATTATTAGACATACTAGCAACGTTAGGTCAAATTCACTGTAAAGATGTACAATTCTTAGTTTCATTCATGGTAACATGAAAAAGGAGCCATAATCTAGTAGTGGAAGATTGCTGCAATCTCCTGGACTAACACTTAATAACATGATTTTTTTTTAACAAAAGCCACTAGATTTAACTCATAGCCTATAATCAGACATCATTTCAATTTATTTATTTATTGTTTTTCGATATATTAACGTTAAATGTGAGCTTAGTCATCAAGTGTCATGCCAAAAATGAATGGAACTTTTTTTATGTAAGCACTAAGCAAACGTCTAGAATTTGTCCAATTTCGATCTTTTCACAACTCCCTGAAAACTATCAACAAAACGGACAACATCTGATATTCTTACTTTTGTCAGATAACGTTATATGAATGACTGGGAGAGAAAACAAGCTGTTCAAAGTCCATTTTGAAAATGAATAGCGATTCGGGCGGGCGGCGCGACCAGAAGTCTTTTTGCCGTCTGTGTCTGGCGTGATTTAACGTCTCCCCAGTTGTTCCATGAAAACCCGTAAGACACGGAAAGCTGTGAAGTGATAAATAGGGTTGTTTCTTCTTTGGGTTGACATAAACACCATAAAAAAAGGTAAGCAACAGGACTAAACCGCTTATAGTTTCCGCATTTGTCCTCCGACTGTAACTGCTAGCGCTTTCACCGGAAAAGAGTTTACCCTACTTCGGTCTCGGGGGCCATCTTGTGAAATAGGCCTATCTTAAAGAACAGAGAGTCTGAAGGGGAGTGCTAATCTTGTACCGGAGCTAAAACTTTATCATGGCCGGTGTAGTGCCGAATTTCGACCCCCGCCAAATTACTACCCCCCTAGTATTGGTAGGTTTAGGATTAGTTGTGGGGGAGGGGTTAGGATTATGGGTGGGGTTAGGATTAGGCAATCAGGTACTGACTTCAACGAGGGGGGTAATAATTTGGCAGGGAGTCGAAATTCGCCACAACACCATTTCCACACTTATGCCGCGTTCCAGGCAACCTGTAACCCGTGTTTTTTCAACTCGTAACTGGGAGTACATCGATCTAGTACGAATTCACGGGTGGGAAGTCACGGGTTTGACTGCCGTTCCAGTGCACTTTCACGGGTATAAGGTTGGAAAAACACGGGTTACAGGTTGCCTGGAACGATGTACTCCCAGTTACGAGTTGGAAAAACACGGGTTACAGGTTGCCTGGAACGCGGCATTACTTTCGGATGTATGTGGGACAATTTGAGGAGACAGTGGCACCGCGTCTGACGAGACAAACCACAAACTTCAGGGAACTAACGTTAATTGATCCGGACCAGCGCCTGGCAGTCTGCTTGAGGTGAGCTGTCCTCTTAAAATCATCAGGGGCTACGTTTACATGCAATCAAATAAACACTCCATTAGTAAACGGATTGAAGGCTCAAATGGACTGAAAAGCCTTCATGTAAACACCCGTTTGGGCTCGATCTGAATGAGGACAACGTCCCACCAGTCCTTGTTTCAGATTCTCATCACAGACGACTGGACACCGCTCGACACACAAGCAATCAGAAGATCCGTCATTGTTGCTGTGACGTCACCATTGTTTCCTTGTATGTGATTGGCTGAAGGCTTTTCTATCGCCTCAATAAGTCGTTTTTTCGCCGCAGCACATTCGCGTTTGGTGTGTAGCACTCATTACATACACAGCTGGTCAAAAAAAAAAAAAAAACATTGCGCGAATTATTCGTGCCTCAAAATCGCGTCCAGTGTGAAAGAACCTTTAGAGAGCAAGTCCCTCCCCTCGGCTTCAGGCTCATGGGACCTTATTTGGGAAAAAATATGTATGGTAGTCAATGGTGAGAGACAACTGTGACCTGAATTACACACATGATGTTTGTCAATTTAAAATATAATTATGAAAGTCAAGAAAGTCGCAGTTTGTCATAAAACAGAAGAGTAACATTTAGTTTTATGTGAAAATCGCTCAATTAACTAGATCCGTTGCTCGTATGTGTGCAGTCTGGTACAAAACATGATGGCGTAACGTTACGATTATAACGTAAGACTATAGAAAAATGACAGACGTTAGCTTCAGTAAAGTTAGCTTCATTAATTAAGACCTTCATTCATCAATCGTCTCCATTGACTTTGCATTGCGAGAGGCTGCATCCTTGTCATTTATGACTTATTGAGAGTGAGGAGTCATGTGCCGATTTGGGCGGGGTCGGCCATGATGGTAGGAGACGCTATCGGTTGCCAGGGGCAACGCCTTCAGAACTTCACAGAGGCGCGACTAAACATTCCAGAAATAGCGAGAGAGAGACAGCGCAGCTTAGTATTTGTTTACATTTTAGCGATACGCCGCAGTTTCTTTGGAAGATATGGAGAAGGAAGAGAAATGAAAGGGCCCGGGGTTCTATCGGGAGAGACTAAATAACAATGCTAGCCAGCTTTATTTAGAGAAACTGCTTGTCAATAAACTGACAGCAGCAACAGCGAGCAAAGCATGATTTCAAAAGCAACACATTTCAGCACAGTTCGCCTTTATTTAACATAAACGAACGAAATTAATACTGTTATTCAACTAGAGTTGTTTAATTTGTTATAGATATATCTGTACCGCGAAATGTTTTTAAAAGACACTCTTTTTTTAATGACGTACGATTCGCATTGACAGGGGAATGTCCGATTAACGTTGCACGGCAGGTGCAAATGCACGTATCTGATTCATATCAGATTTATTTCCACATATGAATGAGGCCTGAAACATCAGGTATGACTGAACTCCCGCAGTTTAACGCTACAGGTTTGGGGGTTTCTAAGTCTTGTGCCCAGCCGCAGCAGAATTGTTAATAAGCTTCTAATGACTTGAAGCTTCTGAACTCTTGCATTGTGTAGGCAGTAACGTTAGGTACTGATACCATAAACCATGTGAAAGGTGGTAGTGCTTTGGGTCTTTCGTCCATTCTGTAGCAGGTCGTACGGGTCCATGTTGTTGATGTCAAGTAACGTTAGTTTCTCTAAATAACGCTGCTTGGTGTTATTTAGTCTCTCCCGGTAGAGCCCCTTTAATTTTGCTTCCCCCTTCTTCATTTATTCCCAAGAAACTGTGCCTTATCGCAAAAATGCAAACAAATATCAAGCTGCTCTCTCTCTCTCTGTCGCTATTTCTCTCGGTCTCACTGTCGAAGTAACCATGACAACGGATAGCGTATCCTTCCAAGATGGCGACGCCTTCCCACAATGCAACGCGGAGTGAAACGCGTGACGTCACATTCTCTTTCTCATGAGACCGAAAGACAGAAAAATGCCTAAAAGCTGCTGTGTGACAAGGTGTACAGCAAACAAGCTAAAAAAAAACAGAAATACATTTTTATAAGCTTCCGAACCTTAAAAGCCAGCCTTTAAGGAGACAAAAGTGATATAGGCAATAAGACGTGAAGCATCAGCGGGAATAATCAATGGGTAAATTGTGGGATCCTGACACTCAGTATGTCTACGTGTGCAGACAGTAAACATTTTGTCACTGGTAAGTCAAATATCCAAATGTCAGTTTTATTATATTTATGTAAGCTAAGCTGTAGCTAACGCATAACTAACACAGGCTTGCTAACTTATTTTAATTATCAATATCAACTGCACCCCAACTTCCCTATATATCTGGCTCTATTTTTTGTCCATAAATAATTTATTAATTTATAAATTGACATTTTCGTCTGCACTAGAGAATCTTGGAAAAAGATTATACAAAGAATACATCCTTCCAATAAAATGTCCCTTTCTCTGTGTGAGCGAGGCAGAGAGGGGTGATAAACAAGCTTTATTTACCACAGTAGATTGACAATAATCGATGTCACAGTCAACCTATTAATTTGTTGTAGAAGGAAATCCAAGGCACTCTTCTTAGGAATTAATAAAAAGTCTTTATTTGACTGGCTATTTCATAATAGAAAATTAAAAAAAACAACCCACGCGTAGCGGCACAATTTATTAATTTACACAATCTATTCATTTGTTGTTTTAAATTAAGATACTGTTACCTAGATGATTACAATATCATGTCGAGTTCCAGTGGGAGTAGAGTAAGTTAGTTCGAGAACTATTTGCGCTCTGTCTCAATTGATCCACTTTTATGTCCTGAAACAACCGTTTTTGGGGTCGACAGCTTATAAAAATGTATTTCTGGGTTATTTAGCTTGTTTGCTGTACGCCTTGTCACATAGCAGCTTTTAGACATTGTTTTGTTTTTTGTTATAAGTCATAAATGACAAGGAGGCAGCCTCTCGCAATGCAAAGTCAATGGAGACGGTTGGATTGCCCCCGGTGTGGGCGTGGCCTAAATACGCTCTGTCTCTATATTTTTTAAATAACATGCTACCTTTGTATATTAAGTCCATAATGTGTATCGTTTTATATATATATATATTAAACGTATTGTATACAAATGTTATAATAGCTTTTTTTTCTTGGTGTTGTGTTGAAATAGGGCCATTTCATCGTTTGCTGTTCATAAAAAGGTTACTCTGACAGACAAAAAGGATGAAAACTCCTCAAGGTATGAAATGAATGGTTTTGTTATAGTTGTATGTCACCTATCCTGGGCAATTATGAAATAACTTTTACATTGAGTAGTTGTGATTATTAACTGAGCACACCCTTCCTTCCAGTCTGGTCCCGTTCAGAGAGAAAAGCACAGCTCTGGCACCAAAACCAGCTTCAGCGGTCAGCAGTAAGGGTGAATACGTCATCACCAAGCTGGATGACCTGGTCAACTGGGCACGCAGAGTACGTAACTCTTTACACATTTACAAAAATGTCCCTTATTTTGGTAATTTGCAAAGCGAAATAAACTGGACCGAAAACTGCCTGTTGTTGAATATTATAGGTTGTGTGTTTAATCAGTTTGAATATTTTGGAAGTGAAATATGAAAGGTCAATATGGATTATTGAAATTTTACTAATGAAAATGTGTTTGAAATGTTTTGAATTTAAATATTCAACCATGCTAAATTGCAGCCCATAAAAATACAATGCATTAAAATACAAGCAGGGTTAATGCAATGCATATTGTTTTCAAGTAGTGCAATTCAACAGGCTTTTTGTTTCGAAAACATTTGTCATTATTTTACTTCCATAGGTTCTCCCCAGAACATAAAATATTCATTTTATTCACATTTATGAGGAAAAAACAATGTTACGGATGTGACGGTTCTCTGGAAGCGGCAGTAAAACTTTCACAGAGATCTCAAACAGAAAGCACACAGCCTTTCTTTAAAGTGAATTTCGTTTTGTATTAATTATCTTAATTTTAATCAATGTTTAATCAACCAATTACCTGGATTTAATAAATAAGAAGTTAATAGCAGACAATAGATAATCACGACACGGAGGGAGAAATATATCTATAGGCCTATTGAAATGTCTACTTTTAAACAGGACAATTCAAAACGAAAGAAAACAGACTACAGACTGCTCTCTGCTTCTGTAATCCTTATGAAATGTGCATTTCTCTCTGGCGCGTTCACTGCGAACATCGCGAGTCAGCATCGACAACTTCATCTTAGCCGACACTGACAGAAAACACTTGTTTAATAAACAATTCAAATGTCTCCTTGCTATATTTGACATATTCATAATCATTATTTTTGCCGGTTGTTTGTGACAGCTTTTAGGTGCTTTATTGGCAGCGCCACCCTTACATGAAAAGAAGCTTCCTCAAATGACCGGCAAAACGTCCAACATGCAGATGCGTATCCTACGGCACCATCCCGAAATCAATTTAGTTGGAGCACAGAAAACGACCCAAAAGCAGCAGCCTACACTGCTTAGTTTAGTTTAATAATTTGGATAGTTAATATTGTTCTTTGGTGTTCAGTTTTTACAGGGTTTTCAAATGTTATTTAATAAAAAATATAAAAAATTCTCTCAAAATATATATTTTTTTCACCAAGCCCCGCCTCCGTTACAGAATCGCGATACCAACCGAATCGTTGGTTTGGTGTATCTTTACAGCCCTATTAGCGAGACACTCACATTTGCTCTACACAGAGTGATAGCTGACTCAATTGCTTACTCATGACACATCTTAAAAGTATTCCTAATAATTAGACCTTTAATTGAAAGTAAACTACTTTTGAGCCACGTCTTTACAAGCACCCAGATCTGTGTTTGTGATTCTCAGCACGACACGTGAAAGCGGTTCTTGCAAGGTTGTTTAAAAATATATGCTTTATTTTTGTAATTCCGCTGCTAGGCGGCGCACTAGTGTTGCAGAAACGACATGCTTCAACTTTTTATTTTTGTGAAAAATAATTATTTTGAATTGAATTACTTTAGTTTTAAAGTAGACAAATGATTCATTTTCTGAAGACATTTCTGTTTGTATTTTAGAGCTCGTTATGGCCTATGACCTTTGGCCTGGCGTGTTGTGCTGTGGAGATGATGCACATGGCCGCCCCGCGTTATGACATGGATCGGTTTGGTGTCGTGTTCAGAGCCAGTCCCAGACAGGCTGATGTCATGATAGTTGCAGGGACACTTACCAATAAAATGGCCCCTGCATTGCGGAAGGTATTTGCACCACAGCAATTTTAATAAACCTCTATTGCCTATATTCAATAGATTTTGGCGACCAGGTTTAATTTTCTTTTTATGCTCGGGTGTAATGACTGTTCTGCTACTGTAATTTCTGAATGTCTTGCTGATAACAGGTGTACGATCAAATGCCAGAGCCCAGATACGTCATTTCCATGGGAAGGTATAGCAGTTCTTTCATTGCCTACTTCATAAATGAGTCAAAAAGACTGTTTTATCATATTATGTTTTGTTCGTTTTTGTACTAAATCTGATTTCTTTCTTGTGTTAGCTGTGCTAACGGTGGTGGCTACTATCACTACTCTTATTCTGTGGTCCGAGGTTGTGATCGCATCGTTCCAGTGGACATCTACGTCCCAGGTGTGTTTCATTTAAAGGAGTCATACGATGCTATTTTAAAAGTTCATTATTTTGTTTATTGGGTGTAGAAGAATAGGTTAAAATGCTTTAATGCTCAAAAAAGATAATTTTTCACATACTGTACACAATTTGTATCGAGTAACCGGCAAAATACCGGTAGTGGCACATTCCACGGACGAGAATCCATGAACCGCATTATCAGAACGTTTTCTAAGGCTGCACAATGTATTAAAACTAGATATAGGAACAGCCAAGTGGACTCAGAATATGAACGTAACGCACAAAGTTTCACTCTAAGCGATTCCCAGTGAAATACTGGCATAAAGTTGGCTTGACACTGGATATTCGCACATTTAGGGACCGTCTCTAAAGTTACGTACGACATTGGTACACATGTTTCTAACTTCAATATCATCTGAAGAGAATAACTTGCAGTCATAAAACCAACTCTAAATTGTTCAGTCTGGATCAGTGTTTTCTGTTAGATCGAATAAATCCCTTTGTGGGACACTACGAGCTTTTTTACGAACAGATTACACACTACAAGAAAACATTGAGAAACATCACATAACCACTTTCTGAATTTTCTGATAATAAAATGATCATCATATAGTAATGTGTCTGTGTGTCCTGCCAGGTTGTCCTCCCACCGCAGAGGCTCTGCTTTATGGAACACTGCAGTTACAGAAGAAGATCAAGCGAGAAAAGAAACTGAGAATTTGGTATCGCAAGTGAGGTGTGATTGTGTTTGTGTGTCTGTTCTGAAATGTTTATTTAATGCTGGTTATTTGTTGCTCAGAAGGCTGATTTCTCAGGAGCTGCTCTGGTTTGAGCGAAGCTCCTCCTCTTTGTAGCTACAATAAAAGACTTTCTGCTTCAACCCTGAGTGCAACGAGTTCTGTTTGATGCAGATTGTATTTTTTGTATTTTGTCATTGTGGTGCAGTAGTTATCGTTGTCTATTTAAAAAAATAAATCGTTCAGGTCAAACTTTTTATAATAAGGTCGGACACTGCTCATCGGGTAAATGAAGCCCATTTTTATGTACCATTAAATTTTTTTTAGGGGTAACACTTTAGTGTCTTTGTTACACAAGAACATTACAGATATTTACTGTAGTAATAACACTAAATTATGAGTAATTACATGCTACTAACCCTCTAGTAATGCTGTTCATTAATATTATTCAGTATTTAATTGTATAATTACACGGTAACAAGGCCACCTTAAAATAAAGTGTAACCTTTCTGCATTTTTTTTTAGCACATTTCCCCAATTCTTATTGTCATTTTAATAAATGATAGTTAAAGAATGAAGTACTTTACATTGTGAGTTTATATGTAGATAAATTATGTTAACAAATGGAACCTTATTGTAAAGTGTCACCATCATAATTGTATAATTGTAATTGAGAATTACAAAACCGCTCAAAATTAAAACCGCAAATATCAAAAAGAAAAAACTGCTAATATGTATGAATGCAAGAAATGTAATTTATTTTTGGGACTTATAAAAAAACATTTTATAATTAATTATTATATAATTTTTATATATTTTGAATGTGCTTTTTTTTCAATTTTCATTTCAATTTGTTTTCAAATTTGAAGTGCTTTGGTCATTTTCATTTTTATTTTTTTTTCACTTAGTAATTTTAGTACTTTTTTCAGTTATTTACTAAAGCAACATTTCAAAATGTTTGATTAAAGTTTTTACCGTGTTTTTTTTAAATTGTTTTAGTAAACCATAAGAGAAATGCGTTTGCTGGCATATCTTCTTCTCAAGGAGACTGATGCACTCTCAAAAGCAGCAGTTCTTTAGGCTCTTCAGGGGTTAAAATTTCCAAAAACAGTACAGAGGAAAATCACTTTTAAAGGGACAGATTACCTAAAAATGTAAATTCTGCTGATCACAGAAGACGATACTTTGAAGAATGTGGGTAACCAAGCAGTTTTTTTTCTACTATGGAAGTCAGTGGGGACCCGCAACTGTTTAAATACCAATAATATATCTTTTGTGTTCAGCAGAAGAGAGAAACTCATACATTTTTGGGTGATCTATCCCTTTAATAACTGCTTAATTTCTAATCTATAAATGTGTTGTGCTGTGAAAACGTGATTCAATCTGCTTAACCCCTAAATTCCTGTTGTAATCTTGACAAATGCCATGACTTTTTCGAACAAAACACAAACTCTTGGACCCTTCAGGGCACGGGTACAATACCTGAAAAAAAGTGAATTCCCCAATGATAAATAAAGTGTCTGCAAAATCCAAATTGAACAGCTGACTTAGGCAAAAAAGTTTAAGAGGACTGCAGCTGAAGGCTCTGCGGTCGCTTTATCAGTGAATACACTCACCTAAAGGATTATTAGGAACACCATACTAATACTGTGTTTGACCCCCTTTCGCCTTCAGAACTGCCTTAATTCTACGTGGCATTAATTCAACAAGGTGCTGAAAGCATTCTTTAGAAATGTGGGCCCATATTGATAGGATAGCATCTTGCAGTTGATGGAGATTTGTGGGATGCATATCCAGGGCACGAAGCTCCCGTTCCACCACATCCCAAAGATGCTCTATTGGGTTGAGATCTGGTGACTGTGGGGGGCCATTTTAGTACAGTGAACTCATTGTCATGTTCAAGAAACCAATTTGAAATGATTCGAGCTTTGTGACATGGTGCATTATCCTGCTGGAAGTAGCCATCAGAGGATGGGTACATGGTGGCCATAAAGGGATGGACATGGTCAGAAACGATGCTCAGGTAGGCCATGGCATTTAAACGATGCCCAATTGGCACTAAGGGGCCTAAAGTGTGCCAAGAAAACATCCCCCACACCATTACACCACCACCACCAGCCTGCACAGCGGTAACAAGGCATGATGGATCCATGTTCTCATTCTGTCTACGCCAATTTCTGACTCTACCATCTGAATGTCTCAACAGAAATCGAGACTCATCAGACCAGGCAACATTTTCCAGTCTTCAACTGTCCAATTTTGGTGAGCTCTTGCAAATTGTAGCCTCTTTTTCCTATTTGTAGTGGAGATGAGTGGTACCCGGTGGGGTCTTCTGCTGTTGTAGCCCATCCGCCTCAAGGTTGTGCGTGTTGTGTCTTCACAAATGCTTTGCTGCATACCTCGGTTGTAACGAGTGGTTATTTCAGTCAAAGTTGCTCTTCTATCAGCTTGAATCAGTCGGCCCATTCTCCTCTGACCTCTAGCATCAACAAGGCATTTTCGCCCACAGGACTGCCGCATACTGGATGTTTTTCCCTTTTCATACCATTCTTTTTAAACCCTAGAAATGGTTGTGCGTGAAAATCCCAGTAACTGAGCAGAGTGTGAAATACTCAGACCGGCCCGTCTGGCACCAACAACCATGCCACGCTCAAAATTGCTTAAATCACCTTTCTTTCCCATTCTGACATTCAGTTTGGAGTTCAGGAGATTGTCTTGACCAGGACCACACCCCTAAATGCACTGAAGCAACTGCCATGTGATTGGTTGATTAGATAATTGCATTAATGAGAAATTGAAGAGGTGTTCCTATTAATCCTTTAGGTGAGTGTACATTCACAACAGTCAGCGCCTTATTAAATCTAGTATATGAAGCACAACAGCTAACAATATGTAAATTATGTAGTGTTTATTTTCGAGCAGTACAATGGGAAAAAAAACTGTTGTTGAATGGCACAACTATGCATGGTCATTTATAAAAACATTTTTCTAGTAATTTTGAGATTTTAATACAATATTCACCCTTGTAGATAAATTAAATGAGTTTCAGAGAAAATTAACAATAAAATGATTTAAATGCGGTTTGTTTTCTTATTCTTTAATAATAGTGGGTGTGATCATCTTCTTAAAGGAGTAGTATTTGCATTCACTGGGAGGACTGATGTCCATCAATGTGGTGCTGATCTTCTCCTTCTTAAATCCTGCTTCCAGCAGATGGGGAACTTGTGTCTCCTTAAAGAAAAGTGCATCATAAGACCAGAGCACAATGGGATGGATATAATTGCAGTTATAAAAAGTTACTCACTTGGAACATTTTGTCGATGTCATTATATTTGTTTTTCAGCAGATCACCCCAGGAAGTGAGATTACAGTATGTGAGCACACCGCCGGGCTTCAGCAGTCTGTTAGCATGACCCTGAGAACACGGTTCAGTCAACATAATGGAGTGTGATCCCTGACAGTTAACACCAAATTAAACCATCCACAAACCTTGATGAAGTTGAACTGATGTGTGTGCCACGTCTCCTCTGACAAAGGATACGTGTCATAAAGAATACCTGTGATTGGAAGGCAAATATATGCAGATTTGGCATAACTTTCTTAATTGCCACTTAATATAATACTCATAAATAGCCTACACATTTGTTCTAAGTATGTATTTCTTTGTAATTGAATATATTACATACAGAATATTATTAGATCAAATTTACAATACCGTTCAAAAGTTTTTTTTTAAAGAAGTGTCGGTAACACTTTACAATAAGGTTCATTAGTTAACATTAGTTAACTGCATTAGTTAGCATGAACTAATAATGAACTGAACTTAAACAGCATTTATTAATCTTTGTTAATTTCAACATATACTAATACTTTAGTAAAATCGTATTAACATTAGTTAATGCATTGTAAACTAACATGAACAAACAACGAACAGCTGGATTTTTTTATTAATAACAAATACAGTATTGCTCATTGTTAGTTAATGCTTTAACTAATGTTAACTAATGAACCTTATTGTAAAGTGTTACTTAAATGTCTTATGCTCACCAAGCCTGTATATATATTTTTAATTGAAAACAACATAACTATATTAGGAGTAAATAACTTGTTTCTATTTCAATATATTTGAAAATGTAATTTATTCCTGATCATGTGACAGTCTTCAGAAATCATAAGATGCTGATTTGGTGCTCAATAAACATCTATTATCATTATTGTCAATGTTGAAAACAGTTGTGTTGCTTAATATTTTTGTGGGAAAACTGATCATTTTTTTCAGGATTTTTTGATGAACAGAAAGTTCAAAATAACAGCATTTATTTGAAATAGAAATCTTTTGTAACATTATACATGTATTTACTGCCACATTTGATCAATTTAATGCATCCTTATAGATTATAGTATAATTTTCTCTTAAGAAAAAAAATCGTACTGTACCGAAACTTTTGAGCGGTAGTGTATATTTTCTTATTTTTAATGTGCAGTCATGGGAAGGTAAACAACACTTTCCACTGCCTTTGAACTAACAACCAATTTTAAAGGGATACTCCACTTTTTTTGGAAATAGCCTCATTTTACAACTCCCCCAGAGTTAAACTGTTTAGTTTTACCGTTTTTGAATCCATTCAGCCGATCTCCGATTCTGGCGGTACCACTTTTAGCATAGCTTAGCATACATCATTGAAGTGGACAAGACCATTAGCATTTCTAAAAAAAAAATTACCAAAGAGTTTTTATATTTTTCCTATTTAAAACTTGACTCTTCTGTAGTTACATCGTGCACTAAGACCGACTGAAAATGTAAAGTTGCGATTTTCTAGGCTGATATGGCAAGTTTTAAATAGGAAAAATATCGAAACACTTTGGTAATTTTTTTTTTAGAAATGCTAATGGTCTTGTCCACTTCAATGATGTATGCTAAGCTATGCTAAAAGTGGTACCGCCAGAATCGGAGATCGGCTGAATGGATTCAAAAACGGTAAAACTCAACAGTTTAACTCTGGGGGAGTTGTAAAATGAGGCTATTTCCAAAAAAAGTGGAGTATCCCTTTAACAATCCTTAAAAAGATATTTTGATTACATTATAGTAAATATTAAAATAATTTTACCATCAAAATGATTGTCAGGTAGGGTTGGCACAACCTCTTCCCACAGGCCTTTCAGAGGAACAATCTATGCAAGTAAAACCAGTTTAATAAGTCATCAATTGCTTCGTAACATGTAATAGCCCAACACAATTTACAAATATCCGACATGGATGTGTTTTGCTTTACTTTATGTGGCTGACTCTTGGCCCATTCCTGTAGCCTCTGGAATACACCATCATTACACTCAACGATCCAATGCTCCTCAATGGGGAAGGACTCCACTTTAGTGGCTGCTATGGCCATTCCAAAGCCGATCTCAAGCACCCTTCCACCTGCATTCCCAAGCAAGAGGAGACACGTTGATAATGCTTATGATTTCTTATTAATAGTTTATTGCTCCTCACTACAACCGCCTTTTGTCCATTAAGTGGATATTGTGCATCATGTTATAAAATGGATATTTGTCATGGAATATTTACTGTGAAAGTCTGACTTATGTAAGCCAATAAACATTCATTCATTTTGATTCATGCTTGGTTCATATACAGTATATTACATTAGGCTATATTATTACGTACCGGTATATATTTCTCATTCATATCTAGCATAGTAAGATTTACACACAAATCGTACTATGCCAGATATTAATGACAGAGTGGTGGTCATGGGAAAGGTCCTGCCCCTGGAGTTGCAGGAGGTGATATTTCAGGGAAGATTAAAAATAGACATGAGCAAAGTAGAGGACACTAATGACCAGCCCTTCTCAAATGAATGGCATTTCTAGAAATTAAATTTGTGATCCATTGATGTGACACGTGCTCTGTATAAATATGAACATACATTATTGTCATGAAACGTAGTAGCCTGGAATAACTTCATGCATGTAAGTGAATATATTCAGGCAAAATGCAATGCACTGCAATTGAATGCAGCCATACACGCCGTCTCGTGGCGTGGTTAAGCCAAGTGAGAAAATCTTAATCAAATTCAGACTTAACTGTCAACTTTTTAGTAGTATTTTCATAGGCGGAGTTTGACATTCGAGCCAGGGGGGGCAAAAAAAAAAAAATCATTGTAGCATTCATTCATTCATTCATGTAGCAATCATTGTCGTTCGGACACAATTAGGATAAATGAAATGTGGACCACTTTTGCACTGTTAAAATATTATCTTCAACCAAAACAAAAAGATTTTTAGTTTTTCTTTTCTTTCCTTTTTTCAAAACACATTGTGGCAATGAGAGTGATTAAAGTTATATTTCGCATTTTATTGTACTTCATGAAACATTTAAAACATTTTGAGACACGGGAAAAATGAACAGTCACACAATAGCCTACTCTCCACGTTTGAAACACAATTGTGGCAATGAGAGCGATTAAAAAAAAAAAAGTTATTTCGCATTTTGTTGTAGCCATTTCATGAAACATTTAAAACATTGAGACACGGGAAAAATTAACGGTCACATAGCCTACTCTCCACTTTTGAAACATATTGAACAGCATATTGAAAGCAGTGTGTTGAGTTTTTCTCCATCTTAAGCAGTTATTTGGCAGAGAAATAAAACTTACAGACCTAGATATTGCTCAGACTAGTGCAACAGTAATTTTCGGTTTTTTGCGTCCTGCGTCGATAATGGTCTCAGGTGAGAGCTTGGCCGTAATGTCGCTTTCGATGTGAAGGATCGCAAGAGAAGAAAACCTGGCTGCTCCCATCGTCAACCGCAGCCTGTTCTTTATCCTCTCATGGAGAGTCGGCCTGGCATGAATAATACAGCGGTTTTAGTCCTTTTTGGGGATCCATGTGAACGGACGTGTCTGTACGCGAAAAACACACAGGAAATTCCTCACTTACCGCGATACTTTGAGATCCGCCAGTCGTGAGAAAATTAGCTTCTTTTTCAATACAGTAATTAAAAATAATTTAGCCTTAACTTACTCATTATACCCGCAAAAATGATAAGATAAGACAAATAAAATGAGAAAATATGAATACAGTATTTTTTTTTTTTTTTTCAAAGCACAAGGCAGGCATTAATTGGCTCTGGTCTGGGGGGGCAGTGCCCCCCCTAGCCCCCCCCAAACTCCGCCTATGAGTATTTTACCTCTACATTCTGCGTGGGGAAGTTTTGCACCTGTCGTCGTGACACAAGCACGTGTTTGTGTCACATTCACACAGATAACGCATTCTTATCTCACGAATACAACGTGAACGTTGTTCACGTACTATTTCTATCTGGCAATGTGATGAAGGCGTAGGTGATGAATATTAATTAAGTAAGGCCACTGGGGGCTCCAGGAAGGTTAAGAAGCAACGTCAGCATTTCAAAATTAATATTCATAAGCTAATTCTTCGCCATAGTAGTGAGGGGAAGACTCGTTTTCGGAATCGGTTCTCTCAAACACATCGTGCGGTGTTCTCAACTGTTTCATAAATACTGCGGGTACAATCACTTTATTGACGTAGTGATTCCTGTCTGCATACCATATTATGTGCATATTCGGACTTTCTGGGACAAATAAATACTGTTTAATCCTTTGGTGAGTTTTTGACTTGCACCATGGCCACCGCGCAGCCGCTTAGAGACCGATTCACGAACGAATCGTCTAAACTGGTTTGTTAAAAAGATTCGACTCAACTGAAGGATTCGTTCAAGAATCGGATTCCCTTCGCCATAGTAGAATTCTCTGTTATTGAGTTATTGAAAACACGTCTTGTTTCAAAAGTTTTTAAGTTTTCGACAGATCATATCAGATCACATCTGTGTGATGTTAAATATAATATTGCAATTAAGTCATTTTTAATTGAAAACAAAAACATAACACGCATTGACTGGATAATGTTGTTGTTGTTTCAGCTGAATCAAGAATTTAATAGGAAATTACCTTTAGATGCAGCAACTGTTGCAAGAGAGTGCATGTATGGAGTTTCCCAGCGCTCCATAACGGGTTTGCCCATGATCTCCAGGTGTGTGTCGGCTGCATTGTAGTCAGCACTAGCGTCATGCCACACTTGTTTGCAGTTTTCTCCCTGTGAGAAGATCGGCTGTGCGGTGGCCATGGTGGATGGTTGAATGTTGACAGTCGTGGCGAGATGTGTATTAACGCGCAGTGGCTGAAGAGATCGTCTCTGCCGTGACTTGAGTGTTATATATTTAAAGAACTGCTGATTGTGCAAGAATCTGTGTAGTCAAAGAGTGAGTGTTGATAAGGAGTCCACTGAGAAGGGGGTGGACTCTCACATGCATTACTAGACAGCTGGAACAGCTTCTGATTCATGAATGATAGTTAACCCAACAGCTGTAGCCTTCACTATTCTTCACTATTTAAATGCCATGGTTATGCATTCCCATGTGGCAGAATCATGGTACAGTGATTGTGTGAGATAATAATACAATACAATACAATACTTTGAGCTGTGCAAAAGTCTGAGACCACATTGAAAATCTGGGACTCAACATCTAATTTACAGCTGGAAATAAAATGATTAAGAAATATTTAATACTATGCACTATTTGTCGGTCACAATCAAATATGCAAATTTGCAAACTCCTTTGTACAAAAGGTAAGATATGCTTGAATAATTACCATATGCATATACATCATGCATTCACACACAAAAACATGGTATTTCTGTTATTCTTGTCCAAAAAAAACCCCACTAGTACTACTGTAATACTTTTCCAAGTGTGTGTGCGAGTAAGTAGTTTCAAGAGGTGCAGTTTCAGTATATTAACCCTAATGACATCACTCACCCTCAAGTTGTTCCAAACCATATGAGTTTCTTTCTTCTGTTGAACACAAATAAAGATATTTTGTTTAAAATATTGGTAATGAAACAGTTGACAGAAAATTGACTTCCATATAGTAGGAAAAAAATACTATGGAGGTCGATGGCTACTGTCAACTGCCTGTTTACCAACATTATGGAAAATATCCTCATTTGTGATCAACAGAAGAAAGAAACTCATACAGGTTTGGAACAACCATTTGTGGGTGAACTATCCCTTTAAGGTTGTGCAATTGTTCAGAACAAGTGGACTTTCTGAACTATTTACATGCTGGACAGCCACCGTTTTTTAGTTTTCGTCAATATTTCGGTCAATAATTTAAGGCATACCCAACATTCCTGTTGTTACAAAATGGTTACAAAAAAATTGATAGTGAGGCACATCTATTTTCTGCTGTGACATCTTAATGGATCGCTTTGCATGTAACAATTCACATTCTGTGAGCAGCAAATAAGAACATTTGATCTTCTAACTGAGATATCTGAATTAATAAATTTTTGTCAATATTTAAATTCATTATTAAGAGCTTATTCTTTGTACTGCTTATGTTATGTGACTGTATATGTTATTCAGACAAATTCACAACCGATTAGTCCGATTTAATCAAAAAAAGTATGTGGCTGTATAAATCCTCTGCTTTTCGTACTGAAGCACCTCCTTCTCCTGTCCTGTAAACACCGATATCTGCACAATGTAGGCCTATATGTGAACCTGTTGAACCAGGTTTGCTGATAGTACACTCCAAACAGCATATTATTGAATCACGATTAAGCACACTCACAACTGACATTTCTTAAAAGGATCATTCACTCAAAAAAAAAGGAAGATTCTGTCCTTATTTACTCATGTTGTTATAAGTGAGTGTATGCTCTCTCTTTTTAAAAACGGGAACATTTTAAGAAGGCCACTCTTTTCCATGCAATTACGATTAATGAGGACTGTTGTTAAAGCACCATAAAATACCATAAATGTGGTCCATACAACTTGTACTCCATTTCAATCCTTTTGAAGTCATGTGATGGATCTTTGTGGGAAACAAACTGGAATATGGAATAATTCTTCCCTCCAGTGATCTGATCACTTTGACCGGATCAATGAGTCAGGTACTTAATCAGCCTGATTTATGAACAAGAACAAATCATTGTTACCTGGAACAACTTATTTATTGAAAAGACCTGATAAAATGCTTCATTCCTGAATTGGTTATCCCTTCTGGGCTTTCTTAACTTTTTTATGCCCTTAGCCTTATTATATTATTCCCTCTGTCTCATTCACTCGGATGTACGTCATTGCTTACATTGCATGAGTGCCCACTACTGGCGCCCCTTGCAATGTGTTTAAATGGAACACCCTAAGTTCTTGATAACTGGGCGAACTCCAAAAGGCATTTTTGCACCCTTGAAGGGCACTTTGGGAAGGGGACGCCATTTGTAGGGCTGTTTCAAATGAAAGTGAACAACTGAATCCCTTCGAGCGCCCTTCCATGGGTCTGTTAGCGAAGGAACATGCAATGGTCACTTCAAGGAAGTAATTTAATCGTTTATGGTCATGTTTTGCCCTTCGGAGTGAGTAGGGCATAGGGATACTCACTTCCGATTGTAATTTTCCCTAAGTGCGAGCACTGCTGCTGTGACGTCACAATCGTGTTGCATTGTCGTCTGTGGATCTGCCTCAAGTAGACTCGCTCCCTCTGTCAAAATCAAGGGGTCGAGGGTCTGTCCAAATAAACTTCTCTCGCCCACTTGACAAAGTTGAACGCACTTCAAAATGGTGGCAGGGATTCTCCTGAGGGGAAGTGCTTAGGGAATTATGGCTGCGTCCTAAATCGCATAGGCCTACTGTCTTTACTTATTTTGAATAAGTAATTACTTCACAGCCGCTGAAAAAGTACGTTCTAGCCTATATAGTAAGAATGTTTGTAGTATGAATGTAATCTGAACGCACTTCGCCATGTTGTCATTATCATGTGACCTAGTTGCATTGCTTCACTGCCATTCATGGTTCATAAATCCCATAAAACTCACGTGGCCTCATAAAGTGTCCATCATATGCACATTTCATAAACTCGCTGTCATCCGGGTACTTTTTGCCTACTCTTTTACTGTAAATTCGGACATAACGTACCTCTTTTGTCACATACTCTTTTTTTGCTTACTATATAGTAGTCTAAAAGTTAAACACAGCCCCCAGATGTCACTGAAAGAGGAGGCGAAGTTATTTTGATTTTTAAGTGAACAATTCCTCCAAGAACACACATTCACCGTCTAAAGTCCTTTTTTTTTTTTTTACTGTTTGTTATTTATTTTTTACTTCATCCAAGTGGACTCCATTACCCAACATGCTGTGCTGTCATTGCACCGCCCTTGCTGGGGCGCCCCGTTGCTCGCGTCAGTGTTGCGCAGATTCGGTTTGAACCGAAAGCGGAGTGTGACCTTCCCGGGCGGCGGAGACCGGCAGGAGACCGAGCGAGCGGACCCATGTCAGCACTCCCGTCCACAACCCTCGCCACAGAGATGAACAACAACAACTTAGCTGGAGATGAAATCGGGTAAGACTCTGTGTGTTATATGACAGTGTTTGGATGTAACGTACCCGTCCGTTTCCAGCGGAGAGAGATGCGCAGCGGGCCGCCGGAGGACAGCAGATAGCAGGGAACCAGCCCGCCGGGCTCCGCACTCACACTGGTGCACCAGTAAACTCCTTACATTTGAGGATCACGCCGACAACGACACGTTCTCGGTTCATTTAGCTGATCAAATGCTTGGTTATCGGAGCAAAGAGAAAGATTGACAGAAAATGATCAGCTGTCAAAGCTGAAGCTGTCAAACTGGATGCTTGCATCACTCTCTGTTTATGCTGTAAGTTTCTTATAAACGACTTGGAGTATTATAGCTCTCTTTTTGTCGTTTAAGTTGTTTAAACACAAACTGGAGGTTTATACCGCTCTCTTCCATAAGTTTATAATCAAACTGGAGGCTCGTATGTTGTTTTGTTATCCTGTCAGTTTATAATCACAAACTGGAGGTTTGTAAAACTCGCTTTTTATATAAAGTCATATTGAAGACTGGCATAATGTAAGCTTTTTAATAATCATATTGAAGGGTTGTGTCTCTGTCTTTTATGCTGTAAGACTTCTAATCGGAGCAGAAGAGGAAATCTTGATGCACGGTGTTCTCCTGTGACCCAGCCTGCAGCAGTTTACATTAGCCAGGTGGATTTGTTAACCAGCTCATGTCTGACTCTGAGATGGTTTCGGAGCAGCTCAGGATAATTTGAATGTATTTTGATAATGACCCGTTAAACCGCACAGATCAGTCAGATCAGGCTTTCAGTGCCAAGGGCATGTTTTCCCTCCTTCACCTTGACTCATGTTCCTTTCTGAATGATCACAAATGCATTGTGACGTTCCCTCATCTTTGTGTTGCAGGAAGCTGTTTGTGGGTGGATTGGATTGGAGCACCACCCAGGGTGAGTTGAACTAACCACCATATAGTTTTATACAGTAACATTCGTTGCTATGTAGGGGCTCTTAAATAATGCAAGTGGCAGCTGCAAGGCTCTATCACACAGTGTGTGTTTCATTAAAAGCACAGTCTTGTTTTGCACTGCTGGGTATATTATGCACGCTATAAAATTCTGCATAAACTTTAATATGTGCTCGGCATGTTCCGAGCGTAGAAACCAGGTTGTCACTCAGGGGCAGGCTAAGCTTGCCTTTTCAGCATGGGTTAGACGCAAGCTCCAGAAATCCGATAAAGCCCGTATCAAGTAGCATGCGTAAAATGCAATGAGGAAATCAATGGAAAATGATCTAATAATGTACATGGAGTATATAATAATTTCATCATAATATATTTCAAAGCCTTGTCTGCTGTACTTGTCACTCCTGTCACATGATTACTTTATGTCTATTGCTTTTCTTGCTTTGACATGTAATTGTGACGTTCAGAATTTTGACCTTTGGGCTAGGGCTGCTCGATTATGACAAAAATCATAATCACGATTATTTTGTTCAATATTGAAATCACGATTATTTAACACTATTATTGGTGAGCTATATGATCAAAGTCTTATTTCATGATATGAGTAATTTTCAATAACAGTAAAATTACACAATTTTCAATGGGCAACTTCAGCAAAAATGAATACTAAGTTAACTAATGTAGCTAAGTAAAAGGTCCTCAAAACAGAAGACAAGTAAACAGTCTGCAATACAATAAGAACAAAGAAACTAGTTACAAACAAAATGGACAAGTAAAGACTACAAAAGGAAAATACAAATAAAATAAACCGTGCTTTAAGTTTTTCAGGAAGATGTACAAACCGTAGTATTCATATAAGTAATAGCCTACAGCAGAAACTGAATAAAGTAATAAAATTTAAAATAACACTGCTGTATACATTAAATATAGACTAATCCTTATTGAAGCTACAAAAGTTATTCATTCAAGAGCAGTGAGTGATTTTATCTTTGTCTTTTGTTGTTTGATTAACATCAACGACACAGACTAAAGCAGTAATATTGGGCTGCTGTCACTTTAAAGGGATACTCCACTTTTTTTGGAAATAGGCTCATTTTACAACTCCCCCAGAGTTAAACTGTTCAGTTTTACCGTTTTTGAATCCATTCAGCCGATCTCCGGTTCTGGCGGTACCACTTTTAGCATAGCTTAGCATACATCATTGGAGTGGACAAGACCATTAGCATTTCTAAAAAAAAAAAAAAGACCAAAGAGTTTCGATATTTTTCCTATTTAAAACTTGACTCTTCTGTAGTTACATCGTGGACTAAGACCGACGGAAAATGTAAAGTTGCGATTTTCTAGGCTGATATGGCTAGAAACTATACTCTCATTCCTGCGTAATAATCAAGAAACTTCACTGCCGTACCATGAGTGCAGCAGGCGTAATGATATGACGCAGCGCCTGAAAATAGGCCACCTTCCTTCAACACAACGGAACTATTTTCAGGCGCTGCGTCATATCATTACGCCTGCTGCTCTCATGGTACGGCAGTAAAGTTTCTTGATTATTACGCAGGAATGAGAGTATAGTTTCTAGCCATATCAGCCTAGAAAATCGCAACTTTACATTTTCCGTCGGTCTTAGTGCACGATGTAACTACAAAAGAGTCAAGTTTTAAATAGGAAAAATATCGAAACTCTTTGGTCATTTTTTTTGAGAAATGCTAATGGTCTTGTCCACTTCAGTGATGTATGCTAAGCTATGCTAAAAGTGGTACCGCCAGAACCGGAGATCGGCTGAATGGATTCAAAAACGGTAAAACTGAACAGTTTAACTCTGGGGGAGTTGTAAAATGAGCCTATTTCCAAAAAAAGTGGAGTATCCCTTTAAGACCGATTGGAAGGATGCAATATGCTGTTATACAAGTGTTTTCTTTCTCAACTGTTTACATTCACTTAAAGGGATACTCCACCCAAAAATGAAAATTCTGTCATCATTTACTCACCCTCAAGTTGTTGCAAACCTGTATGAGTTTCTTTCTTCTGCTGAACACAAAGGAAGATATTTTGAAGAACGATTTGAACTTTGGCACCATTGACTTCCATAGTATTTTATTTTTTCTACTATGGAAGCCAATGGTGCCAAACAACTGTTTGGTTCCAATCGTTCTTCAAAATATCTTCCTTTGTGTTCAGCAGAAGAAAGAAACTCATACAGGTTTGCAACAACTTGAGGGTGAGTAAACGATGACAGAATTTTAATTTTTGGGTGGAGTATCCCTTTAAGACATAAACGACTGTGTTTACGAGGATACTTAGAAAAACGTCATTTTGACATTTTTGAGTGTAGCCTATTAGGCGCAAATCCGAAGCCCACAGTATACTTTGCTTATGCGCGTTCAGTTTCTTTCATGGCTTAATGCGCTTTTAATGAAACCGTTTAATACCAAGCACGTCCCGCAGTTTAAGAACAGTCGACTGGATTTTACAACACTCTTATTCGGCATATTTGGATGTTAAAGGGATAGTTCACCCAAAAATGCAAATTCTGTCAGTAATTACCCACCCTCATGTTGTTCCAACCCCGTAAGACTTTCGTTCATCTTCGGAACACAAATTAAGATATTTTTGATTAAATCTGAGAGCTGGATCACTCCTCCATAGGCTTCTAAGGGATTGAAACTTGCCAGCCCAGAAAAGTTATTAAAGACATCATTAAAATAGTCCGAGTGACTACAGTGGCTCAATCTTAAAGGGATACTCCACTTTTTTTGGAAATAGGCTCATTTTACAACTCCCCCAGAGTTAAACTGTTCAGTTTTACCGTTTTTGAATCCATTCAGCCGATCTCCGGTTCTGGCGGTACCACTTTTAGCATAGCTTAGCATACATCATTGAAGTGGACAAGACCATTAGCATTTCAAAAAAAAAAAAATGACCAAAGAGTTTCGTTATTTTTCCTATTTAAAACTTGACTCTTCTGTAGTTACATCGTGCACTAAGACCGACGGAAAATGTAAAGTTGCGATTTTCTAGGCTGATATGGCTAGGAACTATACTCTCATTCCTGCGTAATAATCAAGAAACTTTACTGCCGTACCATGAGAGCAGCAGGCGTAATGATATGACGCAGCGCCTGAAAATAGGCCACCTTCCGTCAACACAACGGAACTATTTTCAGGCGCTGTGTCATATCATTACGCCTGCTGCTCTCATGGTACGGCAGTAAAGTTTCTTGCTTATTACGCAGGAATGAGAGTATAGTTCCTGTGTAATTTAATTTAATTTAATGTATCCCTGTGCAGAACTTTCAGTATCATCACTCAAGTCTAAAATGTAGCTACTTTGGAGTTTGCACAATCTAAAACATAAAACATATTTTGGGTTGTTTCACATTTTACTACATAATTCCATATGTGTTCTTTCATAGTTTTGATGTCTTCAGTATTAATGTACAATGTTGAAAAAAATAAAGAAAAACCATTGAATAAGAAGGTGTGTCCAAACATTTGACTGATACTATATATATATATATATATATATATATATAGAAATATATCCACGAAATCAAAAAGAAAACATATGGAATCCATCTGGTTTGGCTCTCCTCTGCCATTTAACAGATGAACCAAAGTTTGATCATTGGACACAAGAATAGGAAATGTTTTTTCCTCTCTTTTTACAGTTAAGTCTTTTTTTGCTATCCTAACTATACAAACCTGCAGTTCTGCCACCAGATCAGAACTTCTGATCTAAATGTATTAAAATGTACCTTATTCCTTTCTGTGGTTTTTTAGAGACTTTGCGAAACTACTTTTCTCAGTATGGAGAGGTTGTGGATTGCGTCATCATGAAAGACAAAAGCACAAATCAGTCCAGGGGCTTCGGCTTTGTGAAGTTTAAAGACCCCAACTGCGTACGGACTGTCCTGGACACCAAACCTCATAACCTGGATGGAAGAAATGTGAGGAGAATGACTGATAATTCTATTTTGCCCAATCATGATGATAACTGCATCACATATAAATGCTAATTTAAAGACATCTGGATCCTGTGACCCCAAAGTCAAAAACCTCTGTTCTAGTGGCATGCTGGTTTGAATTTTTTTTTTTTTACTGAATAAGTGTTATCTGTTTATTCTCGCAGATCGACCCAAAGCCTTGTACGCCTAGAGGTATGCAGCCCGAGAAGACTCGAGCAAAAGACGGCTGGGTAAGAACTGTAATGTAAAGCCACTAGTGATGCACGGGTCAGCTTTTTTTCCAACCCGCGGGTCCCGCTTTTATGAAATTATTTGGCCCGCCCCGCAGCACTGTATCTATTTTTACAACCCGCCCCGCACCCGCGACCGTTAAATAGACATACTAGGTATTGTAATATAAATGAAAACAGCCTTTATTTCAGCCTGAAAGTGCTTGGAAACATCGCCCTGTAAACTGGCAACAACAGATGATTATGAATATGAACCATAAGTCATTAATAAGATACTAATAAACATTTTCACCATTTACAAAGCAGCGTTTGTATTCATCTAATAGGCTAAACCATTTTTTTTATTTCTTAGACCCCCCACAAATATGTCTTGACATGCTGGAAGTGCCCGTTTTGTGGCTCTCCTGTTTGTATATTCTCCACACGAGTTGCTCTTCACGTAGCCGATACTGCTGTTGTCTCTTGCTGCAACTATTTCTGAAAACCGGTCCCAAACATTAGATTTAGGAGCCTGACCTTTTTTTTTCTTTTAATTATGTAAAATCCCGACCTCAATTTCTCCAGCACCTCATCTTCCATCTTCACTTTTATTTCTCCGTTCTTGTTGTCGTGGCTGGCTGCGGCGGGAGCTGCTTGGCTCGCCGCTTTTGTGACGCCAAAGGTTTGGGGACATCACGCAAGTTACGTTGCTAAGACATTCGTATTGTAACCTTATCAAAGTACCTAATAAAATATGAAAATAGATATTCCCAAATATTTAAATAGGCTGGAAATTGCACGCAACATACATGGATTTGAAAAATAAAAATACATTTAATGACCCGCCCCGCAAATAAAGTGACAATTTCTTTCCCCGCCCCAACCCGACCCGCGGGTTACCGCGCATCACTAAAAGCCACGTTAAATGTGTTTTCTAAATCCAAGTTTGTTCATTAGAGTCTGAAAGCTAGAGTTTATTTACTTAATTTTTATTCATTGTTTAGATTCAGTCCAGTTCTTACCTGACTCTAAAAAAAAAGTTAAAATATTCTCTTTTTTTGTGTGTGTGTGTGTTTTAGAAAGGAGGCAAAAGTGACAGCAATAAGTCTAAGAAGATATTTGTGGGTGGAATTCCTCATAATTGCGGTGAAGCTGAACTCAGGGATTATTTCAACAGATTTGGAGTGGTGAGATGGACACAGATACAGAAATGTACCATTTTACTTTAATCAGACTGTGACTCTCATAGGGCATTATTAATAACTAGATACATTTCATAAAAATGTTGCAATAATGTCAGACGATGCACAAATGAGCACATACAGTGGTGTTTATATAAAAGGTCACATGGTCATGAACTTGCTTATTTGATTTATTACTAGAAATAGTGCAAAATCATGACATTTCTTTGGTATATCAAGGTTTAAATTCGATTTTGAATTCATGATTTTCACAATTTGTACACACCACTGTATGTGATATGTTTTATATATGATGCCTTTTTTATCGCCGTTTCGTCCTTCACTGGTTCTGTTCTCCCTTTTGAAGGTCACAGAGGTGGTAATGATCTATGACGCAGAGAAACAGAGGCCTCGAGGTAAACCACGCATTCATATTTGCTCCCATTCAGTCTCTCTCTCACCTCACGCGCAAGACAAACTATTCCTACCCAAAGAGAAGAGAACATCACGCAGGTCTCCATTGCTCTCATGTGTGCGATGCTTGGTTTGGTGTGTCTCAACTCTTGCATGGTGGCAAGGCAAATCAGCAGCATCCACATGACACGCAAACATTTGCATCAAACATGTGCAGTCAGTTCAGCTTCTTGCACATCTGCTTGTCTTAAAGGTGTAGGTCATCCAAAAATGTAGTTTTCCCCCCCCCCTGTGGGACACAAAAAGAGAAATTTTGAAACCATCACATTTCTTTTGTGTGGTAACTGAATGTGATTCGCTATTTTTGAATAGATGCTTGCTAAATGCAAGATATTCATTAGTGAATAACAATTTCAATTTTAATCTGTTCAAAAGACTTGGAACCTATAACGACTTGCACAGCTTTTTAATAGTGCTTTGAAAAAACAACAAGAGACTCGCTGTGCCTTTAAAGGGAATAGTTCACCCTAAAATGAAAATTAAGTCAACATTTACTCACCCTGGTGTTGTTTTAATGCCGTATGCCCTTCTTTCTTTTTTGGACCAAAAAAAGAAAGTCCTGCTTGCCCATGTCCACATAATGGCAGTGAATAGTGAATTTTTAAAGAAGGCACGGAAGTATCACAGAATGATCTGATGCTACACGTGTCATATATTCCAAGCATCCTGGGTTTATATGATAGGGTTTGGTAAAATACGAACTGAAATTGAATGTACTATTTAACAAAAATCCCGACCTTGGTCGTTGGTCTTCAAGGCAAGGCTATGCGACCCGTGTTCGTGTGACTCCAACTCGCCCAGAAAAAGCACATCGTTTGTGAGTAATCAAGATTAAATAAAAAACGCGACATGAAATACAACCCATGTACCTTCTTCTCCGAGGTGAATTTATCCATTGTGTTATGGCGTTCACATCTGTCATTTGGACTGTTATCAGACCACCGGAGTTCCGGTCTGGAGAAATTCAACTCTCAAAAAAATATACTGATACTTTTTGGGGGATTTTTAGGTGTTGTGTTTCATGTCGCGTATTTAATAATCTTGATTTCTCACAACTTGTGTGTTTTTTCTTGGCGAGACGGAGTGAACTGCGCCGCTAATAGAGTCTCACAAACGCGTACGTCGCGCAGCCATTAAATAATACATCAAATTTGCATTTGTTTTTCACCAAAACCTATCGTATACGCCCAGAACACATGGATATACGACACATGTCACATGGGATCATTCTGTGATACATTTGTATTTTTATTTTTTTTGTATTTTAGTGGCAAACCTGTTAATATCTTTTTGGAGCTTGACAGATGTGGGCACTACTGTTGTATGGAATAGAGCTCTGCAAATATATATATATATATATATAAAAAAATCCATTTTGTGTTCCATGGGAAAGTAAATAACAGGACAAAGAGTAGATCATTTTACATTTTGCGGGAACTACCACTGTAAAATTAGAAATTGTAGTGTATTATCTCACTGTTTTATTATAATTGAAAACGGACTGTGGCCATGACCCCGGTCTAGCTGAAGAACTAGTGAAACAAAGCCATCAGTTGGACTGAACAAGCTTTTTCATTTGAAAAGTTTGCAGTGCGATTTTTACATTCACTTAAACCATGTCCATGTCTTCCAGAAAATAGTTTGCTCTGCTTTTACTGTTTAAACCTAAAATGCTTTTCACCTTTCACTCTCGTTGGGTATGGATGGAATAGTTTGTCATGTGAACATTTGTAGTTGACCTACTGAATTTCCAATCACTGAAATTAATTTCTATGAACCTTTAGACATTTAAGTAAGTTTTTTTTATGAACATTTACATTTGATTGATCTACGAAATGAGTGTTTATTGCAATGTAGTACATTTAAGTAAGCCCTTTCTATCTTTCTTTTTATGTCCCTGTTTTCCTTGTCAAGTGTTTGAATGCATTAACGTTTTTCCTGAGCTATGTCTGTTCTTTCTTGTAGGATACAGTACAGATAGTGGCACCACACAGATTAAGGCCTGGTGTGAAACACACTCATGCCTGTTTCTCTGGTGTAAACACAGTTAATGCTTCAGTTTGTGCCCAGGTAAAGGCAGTGGCTTATCCTCAGACAGTTCACACATTGCTTTCTCTTCACTGATACTGCATAAAACACTTCCTATTGAGAGATGCCGTGTGTGTACAGTGTGGCAGATGTTCTCTGTTTGCGTTTCGCTCTTCTTAATAGCATAATTACACACTGTCTAGCTGTTAAAGGCAGAAAGGCAGGTTTGTGTTCTCAGTAGCTTTATGGATGCACTCCCACAATGTTCTTGACTGCAATAGCAATGGGCCAAGATGGTCGACTTATCATCCAGCAACCATCAATTACTAGTTTTTGGGCGTCGGTGCAAATGGGAATGGGAAATAAATTCTGAGATGCAGCTTCACAGAGAGGGTTTTAGAGTGCTGTGCATTAGCGTCCAGTACTTTCAGCAATGCAAAACACTCTTCGTGAAGTTTTGTCTCTAAATTCATCCCAGATTATTGAAGTATCGCTTGTGCAAATTCACCACATTTAAGAATAAATTCAGTTGCTATGAGTGTTACATTTTAGTTAATAACTTTTAAAAACACAAGAATGTGTCCTGTGTGAACAGCCCCTAATCGGGGGCCCTAGCAATCGGGGCCCTAAACAATCCAACGACTAGTCAATTTTGATAGTCTGTAACATTGAATTTACTTGTAAAAGCCTCTATCACTGGCAACTTTCTTCTTTAATGAAACCAGGCCTGATGACGAAGGGCAGGTTGGGTATATTTAGTCCTCATTTAGACGGATGGTTCTGCTCCAAATAGTGACCGAATTCTCAGATCTCTTCAGTCTCAAAGGACGTGCAATCAGAATCAGGTTAGATCCCAAAGTGGAGATTCTCGCAGCCCTGTTCTGCCACAGTTATCTGATCTGACAGAAACTAGTTCACACTGGTGGATCTGGCGCAGCTAAACTCAGCTGCTGCTGGAGGATTGTGCTCTGTCTTATCGCGTAAGCGACCTTGGAATCGCGCTCCGATTCGGCGGCCCACTTTGATAGTTTTGCCTGCGTGACCCCTGCACGCGTGGGTGCACGCAGTTGCTTTTTTTTTTACTGTCCCCAAACCTCTGAGTCGATCTTTGAAATTGAGCATTAACTGGGCTTACACCACACGAGAAACGGGGCTGCATTAAATGTTTCACAAATATCCTTATCCTTGTGGTGCTTTTGTTGCAATGTTACAATCTATGTTCTCTTGGTTTGCCCAAAGTACTGAGGCATTTTGGGAAGCTTCGAGAAAACCAGTAAAAAACCTGTAGTTGTAATGATCATTCTACTTGTTATGCATTGATAATTGTGGTTGCTGCTCGCATTTGTTGTGTAAGATTGGGGTGGTGATGAAAGTGAGGTTCGGATGAAACTTAAAAGGCAGATATATAAAAATCAAGCCCAACACTTGACAAAGATCTGTCGTCGGTATCGTTGAGTTATCGAACGCCTTCTACTGCTGTTAATCATTAAATATGTCCAGGGTTTAAAGTATTGAAGGGAACAGAATAATACATAACACTTCTGTCCTTTTGGCCTCCACCTGTGATCTTTCCTGGTGACTCGGGCCGTGATGTCATCCGAACCTTAGGTACCCCCCACCCCATCCCTCTTATGTTCTTCTAGCTGTTCTGTCCCAACACCCTACTGCTGCTCTGTTGACTTTTGGTCGTTGGCTAGGTTTTGGATTTATTACTTTCGAGGCCGAACAATCAGTGGACCAGGCTGTCAACATGCATTTTCACGACATCATGGGCAAAAAAGTGTGTAGTTGTAGTTTTATTTTCCCCTACAACAGAAACTAAAGCTTGGGCGACCAAACATGCACAAGTTAAAAGTTGTAGAATTGACATTTAACGCCAAAGGGAGTTGTTTTTTCTGACACGATGGGTCATTTCTCTCCCAAACTGGGGAAAGTTTGCAAAAGTGTTCCATTTTATACATTTGTATAAAGCTCTGTCCATGTTAGTCGCCCAAGGTTTGGTTCATTTGGACCTCTACTTTAGGTGCTGTAATGCTGTATAAAAGTGACAAACTTAGGGTTTGTACCATATTAAAGTATTAAAATAACTTCAATTCATTTATTAGTATACTTTGCTATTATAATTGAATTATTAAGGCACAATATATATAAATGCTACGGGAGCATTGTGTTATATCAGCACTCACCTAAAGAACTGGTTAGTTTCCTTTTTTTTCTTTTACTTTTTCTTTTATTCAGGTTAATACTGTCAGGTCACTTACTATTTGAGTTCTATATATTATCTCAGAAGGCAAAGAGAAATCTCAATTAAGTGACCTCAATGTTTGAATCTCCATACTGTGTCTGTTAATCTACTCCAAATGGGCTTTGGGCGGGTAGAAAATGTCTCTCTAGTGTCTGATACCTAGGTGTATTAGTCTGTTTCGACGGATAGCGCAAGACTGAACAAGTCGCATGACGTGTTATCTCACCTCACCAGCTCGACTTAGTAAAATATCACTCCCAGCATGGTCGCTTTAAGGAAGTTGATCTGCATTCTGAAAATATAACACTAGTATTTTTCACATATTTGGCCTAATAGTCTCAGAGAGAATCACGTGGGTCTGTCTTGGACTTTCTGCGTTTGGCCTCCCGAGGCATTACCTTGCTCTGTCATGACTGCACTGTGCTGATTTAAAGTGAAAAACCACTTCCAGCAAGTTTGTTCAAGACTCCAGAATAGCTCCGTAGTTTCTGTCCTACATTGAGTTTGTTCTCGCCTGCTTACGCTCTCCTTGACTTGGGTCTGTGTTCCTGAAGGAATCAGGTGCTACGGTACCTGGGCTATTGTTCTTCGCATGACATTATTTCATTGGGGGGTTTAAGGGGGGTGGGGCTATATGTTATAAAATTAGAAACTGGAGCATATCAAACTGTGTACCAAATCCCAGCTCTACTGTTGGACGTGAAGACTTGCGCGAGGGCTCCCATCACTCTGAGCGGTGATGCCCGCGGGAATGGGGGGGGGGCATGTTGCCGATTCGAGGATTGCAGACCACTCGCTCAAACTGATACCTAATTAGGTCGACAGTGAGAGAGGAGGAGAGAGACGAAAAGAGAGTCGTTACATTTATGCTGCTTTCCAACGGAAAAATATCGTCTCTCGCTCTTGATGCAAGGTGACCCCAATAACTCACCCCCTTTAGAGTCTCAAGTCTATTTCTGGATTTCCACTTTAACTGGAGTTAAACTTCCCTCCGTGTGTTTGTCCATTTTTTTAATCGAGTGGCAGGTAAAAGAATGTCATTGGCTTAATTGGCTAATTATATAATTAGTGGTAATTGCTAAGGCAAGCGTCTGAAAAGCAAATCTGAAATCCTCTATTCTACTTAACTCATATAGCTCGTGCTAAATATATGAATGATAGCTCAAATAGTTGTTTTGCGATTGGATTTAAGATTTTCACCTGCCAGATTATTAAACATGGATTAAAAAAAAAATCTGTAGGTTTATATTAAAGTCAGAATGAAGTGAAAATTGGCCCTTATCTATTTTCCAAATGCATCTTATTGATCTTACTGTGGACAATTTATGTATTTATTTTTGAGATTTACATGTTTTTTATAATCACAATAACATAACCTTCAGGAGAAACAACAGACTTCTCTTTGGTGACGTATGCTGACACCATCCAATCGACAACCGATGGATTGAGCCCCCTACCGTATAACAGTGAAAACACGGCTAGCCGGATAATTCAGTCAGTGGCGGGAGTTAAAGGAGAGTCTCAAGAGACAAGAATATTGTAGGGTCTTATAGGGTGGGCTCTTTTGCCTTGGGTCATTAAGAAACAACATAGACGTGCGTTAAAAACCATAAAGAAAATATTACCAACCGCCTAACTACTCACGTCAACCTACGGTAGCATCATAAGCAAGGGTAAATAAATACCCTCTCATTTTCTTCGGAAAATGTAAAAATCTATTCATTTTCATTTCGTATTTGACACAGTATGAAGATTCCTCTCTGGTTAGACTTTTGTCTCTCCATTTTTAATATTTTGCATGTTAAGTATTTGGTACAATTAGATTATCATACATTTAAACATCACTGACCCTTATATTTCTATTGTCGTATCTAAACTGAGATTCTTAAGCATTAGCCAGGGGGGAGGTAAGTCTTCATTTCTATCAGCAGTTTATAGCTACTTAGAAGAGCTGAGATATAAGAAATGTACTGGGACGGTGTTTCTGAGGTACGTCTGTGGTCGTGAAAAATAAATATTTATTGTCACGTTTAAGCAGAAGTCATCTGCCTGATATGACCCATAGAGTTTTAAAGTGTCCCTTTCATACCCAAGTACCTCAGAAACATTGGTTAAAAAGTTATAGAAGAGACCAAGTATATTCCATTCCATCTGGACTACGGTCATGTATTTGGCCTAAGTAAGCGTATCTTTTCTGAGGTGAGGGCTAAAGTTTCTGATAGGTGAGTGGGGGAAGTAGGCAGTATGTTAATTCTCCTCTTGCTAGTTACGACCTCTTGTCCTTTGTGCAGGTTGAAGTGAAGAAGGCGGAGCCACGAGACAGCAAAGTTCCCACCCCTGGTCAGCTGGGAGCCAATCAGTGGGGGCCCCGAGCCATCTTAAGCGCAGCCAATGGCTGGGCAGCACAACCGGCTCCGAGCTGGCAGCAGAGCTACGGGCCTCAGGGTGAGTGACACGATAGGCCAGAACGCAGCAGGATCGTAACACGTCCCAACCTGAAAAATGATACTAAGAGCCTACTGGTGTCAGTCATGCTTTGCTTTAGGTCAGCTTGCGCTGTTTGCGCCATCTGGCTAAACCACACTGGGTTTGTCCACTGTGCAGGGGGGAATGTTGTCATGTAGATCTCGCCCAAAATAAGCCTGCTCTGCCTGGCTTGAATACAGACATGCGACACTTTAATTGAACGCATTCTGGTTTCGCTCACATTTTTCCGTATGATTCAGATTCCGATTTGAATTTTAAAGTAGTTTCATGGTCTGGTGGATGTAAGTTAAAATGTGTTTTTTGTTCCAGGTGTTTGGGTTACTACAGGACAACCTATTGGTATGTTCTGTTTTATTATTACAGTTTGATTTGGTTATATTAGTTAATTATTGAGAATTCAGTGATTTTTGACTGTATATGTATCACTAATAGGCCTATTCACATATACTTCGATTATATTATATTAATTATATTATATTATATTATGCAGACTTGTTTGGGCTCAGTAAGACTAATATTTTTGAAAGTAGTCTCTAATTTCTATTTTAATATATTTTAAAATGTAATTTATTCCTGTGATGTCAAAGCTTAATTTTCAGTCACATTACTCCAGTCTTCAGAATATGCTGATTTGGTGCTCAATAAACATTTATTGTTATTATAATCAATTTTGAAAACATTTGTGCTGCTTAATATTTTTTATGAAAACTGTGATACATTTTTTTTTCAGGATTTTTTAACCTCTTAAAGGGATACTCCACCCAAAAAGGAAAATTCTGTCATCATTTACTCACCCTCAAGTTGTTGCAAACCTGTACGAGTTTCTTTCTTCTGCTGAACACAAAGGAAGATATTTTGAAGAACGATTGGAACTTTGGCACCATTGACTTCCATAGTATTTTTTTTTTTCTACCATGGAAGTCAATGGTGCCAAACAACTGTTTGGTTCCAATCGTTCTTCAAAATATCTTCCTTTGTGTTCAGCAGAAGAAAGAAACTCATACAGGTTTGCAACAACTTGAGGGTGAGTAAATGATGACAGAATTTTCATTTTTGGGTGGAGTATCCCTTTAAGATTTTTGCCATTTTTGGGGATTTCCGCCTGGATTTGGCCTACCCAAATTAAAAAGCTTCCCATTCCCACATACTTTGGCCTAAATACACAGTTTTGGTGTCATTTTACTGGAAACCCTTTGCAGTTTCCTTTTGGAACACTCAGCACACGTGTCATTTGGATTAAAAACGAAAGTGATTCTAAGCTTTCAAATGATACCATGGAAGCCTATAAAAAGAACGTACGAACATCATAACAAATATTTTTTTCCCCGGTACCGGGATCGTGGATTTTATGTGGTTAATGAATAGAAAAGTTCAAAAGAACAACATTTTGACAAGAATTTATCTTTTGTAACATAACAAATTTTTACTGTCACTTTTGATCTATTTAAACCTTGCTAAATAAACATTAATTTTTTTCAATCATAAAATAAATAATTTCAAAAAATCTTACTGACCCTAAACTTTTGAAGAACTTTACAATAAGATCTCATTTGTTAACATTAGTTAGTGTATTAACTAACATGAACTAACAATGAGCAATACATTTGTTAATGTATTAGTTTTTGTTAATGGTCGTTGACTAATTGACTAATGTTAACAAATATTGTTACTTATAAGAGATTGGTATTTTGTGTGCATAGATGGTGTGGAAAATAGTTATATAATAGAATAAATATTTTATACTTGCATGTCGTTCAATTGGGCTTGATGTAAATAGGACTTAACTAATTAAATTATAAGTAATATAACTTATACTTTAATATAATTAAAGTATATTTTGAGTGAATTGTAAATTTGTTTCAGCTGGGTATGGACCTCCTTTATCTGCTGGCCGTGGGGCACCCGCACAACCTCCTTCTCCATTTAATGCATTTCTAGTTGCAGCGGCACCTACAGGGGGATTTGGGGCACCTCAGGGATACCCCCAACAGGCCTTTAGTGCACAACCTCAGTTTGGTAGGTGAAAGATCTACATTTTTACAGTATTAAGTAGGGATGCACCGATACCAGTATCTACCGCACTCATTTACTTGTACTCGGTCACAGACATCAGTGGAAAGTTTGTAGTTCGGTCGGATATGTCAATGGCAAAGAAAGTAAAACGAGGCATGTATTACTAAGGTTAACTGACGAGAGAGAGAGAACTTCTGTTGAATGCTCTTGATTGCTGATCGTTCACTCAGCACACGTGTCGTTTGGATTAAAACTAAATCGTAAGTAAAACATGAACTGTTACGTGATTTATGTATAACAAATGGTTGCCTATGTTCCCTAAGGACGTTTGCAGGTCAATAAGTTTCATAAACGCAAACATCCGAAGCGTGCGCCCAGAAAACGACATCTAGACAGTGCGCAAATAAAATGGAATTCTCTTTCACGTCTTGCGATTGAACGGACGAATTCACACAAAATTGATGTAAATTTTACATCATTTTACATATACGTCTGTCTTGGCGAGTATCCTGGTAAACATAGTCAGTTATATCTTAAAGGGCCCCTATTATGGATTTATGAAAATGACCTTTAATGTAGTGTGTAACATAGCTGTGAAGGAAAACATCCTGCAAAGTTTTAAATCTAAAAGTGCACCGTATATCCACCTTATTCCTGACGACCTTACTGCATTTTGAATTATGGGTGGCATTTCCGGTTTGGGGAACTTCCATTCAAAAAGGCTAAAACGAATCATTTCAAATCATAAGGTTGCCCTACAAATAAAGCTGATCCGTCAGTTTGACTGGATGAGCTGTCAATTTTCCTTTATTTTCAGACATCATGAGAATAACGTTATACTTGATATATTAACGTGACATGTTATAACAAGAATATCTATGGCAAGAGCTCTTTTCAGTCGCTGCTTTCTTTTCCTCATGATGATTTTTTTTTTTTTTTTTCTGCTGTAAAAGTAGTTTTACAACATAGCCTATACGGCACATTTGTGGTCTGTTCTCCCGAATTTAATTTACGATATTCCATTAATAATTCACTGGAATGCACAAAGAATCTCTGGTTATTCTCCTCAAATCCTCACGTCTCTTTCCAGGTTTGTTTTCACAGGTAAATGCAATTTATAATCTGTCAAAATGACGGAAATCACTTTGATATAGTGTCACGTAATGCTGAAGTTAAAGCTGCAGTCCGGCGTTTTTTCCTCTTTGTCGCCATCTCTGTTCGAAATCTGTAATTGCAGTCATTTGCGTAATTATCAACTTTACGCGAGTTGTACTTCAACACCCTCGAGACGGCACAGCGCAGATGAACACAATGTTTGAGGAGAGTGTGCAGCTGTCAGTCACCGCGCCGGTGTGGATACTGGCATTCAGAATCACAGATTATTCTTTTTGGAAGTATGACCAACATAACAATTTTCACTGGAAAATGTCATCTGAACTAGTAAGAAACATCCACCTTTGTTCTGGTTCTGACATTGCAGTAAATCGCGCTGATTAAATCTAACAATCGCTTATAAGTTATCATATCACCCAAAACCGTGCAAATTATACTTTGTTCTCAAATTGTTAATGTTAACAACGTCCGCATTGCGTGTCTCTTTTTTTCTGCAGCCTCTCCGAAGTCCGAACGAAGTCTTTTGGATTTTACAGCGAGTGAATCTGTTGTCACTGTTGAGTGTCGTTTGAACCTTTCTGGATCTGCCATCAAATTGATAAGTTTAATTATATCAAGTGCTGTGAGAAAAGGCTATAAATCTCCACCTCCAACATCCTCACACGCAATATAGCCGACTAGCGGAGACTCCTTATGTGTAGGCCTACAGATGTGACGTAATGACGCAAAGACATGCTCGAATCTCCCGCGGAAATCCACCAGTTCCACTGGAGTTAAATACATTATTACAAGCTTACCGCTTTGAATCGAGCTAAGGCAAGCAGATAGCGTTGAACACTGGCTGGTTATGTATTTTCTCAAATATGTATTTTGGATCATTTTTAACCCCAAAAAAGCTACGGACTGCAGCTTTAATGAACATTTTTGATTAAGGCTTGTTATACAATACAGATATATATTTGCCTACTACAGTGATATTTAATCAAAGACTCACGCTTTTGGGGCTATTTTTGGTTTGTTGAAAGTACCTTGTTGATGCTTTTACACTTTTAAATTTCATTTTAATGTTCGATGGTTGAAGGGTGAGTCGATTAATGTCATCTCATTGTGACACTTTTTTAACGTATTTTAGCCTTTCACTTATTGTTTACAGCTTAACGGAAGTTACACCCATAATTCGCGCAAAGCGTCATGGGGCGTAGGAATAAGGTGGATAAAGTTATTGTCTTTCAAAAGTAAGAGTCGACTCTGAGTCAATGAAATGAATCGTTTTTCAAACGAGTCATAAGCCGTTTCGTTGTGACGTCACGACGAAACATTAGCATATTGCCCGTCCACGTATTGCGCGCGCAGACTCCAGGGAAAACTTGAATCCTGTGGATAGTGGATAGCATCATGTCGAGAAGACCCTGTGCTCTACAATGTGAAGGTAGGCTAAAGCCAGTTTTTTTTCACCGCCAAAGGACGAGCATGTGAAGAATCAGTGGTTAAAATTAATCTTTACCACGATATCACAGCAGTGTAATCCTAAACTTTTGCGCTTTTCCCTTTATTTTACTGACGACTGCTTCTCAAATCTCTGAGTTAAATGCAGGATTCGCAAACCGCTTGCTCTCGAAACTGTTCCAAATACTTAGTTTTGAGTTTTATATTGTGTAGGTCTCCTGCTAACGGCTAACTTATGTTATCACTGTTTTACTCTAATACTTCTGCTGATCAGCTGTGGGCCACTATTACCTAAAACTGTGTCTATTAATGCAGATTATCTGTCGTTCTCACTACTTTGAGGAAAGATTAAGCATGGAGCAAGATTTGTTTTACCAACGTTTATGTTACATCAGTCATTCACGCTAGAGCTCGGCTAATGTATAAATGCATACATGTACTGTTATTGATACAGTTTCAACGTGTTCACCGCAATATATTAGAAAAATACTCTGTAAATATATAAGTACAAGTTAAATAATCGGTTTGTTGATGGACATGCACTTGTTAATGCTGATGGTGAGGTAGCAAACTGAGTAACGTTAGCATATCACTGAGAAACGTCCAGGAGTGCGTTTCCCGAAAGCATCGTTATCCAACTATGCTTGCTATTTCTATTGAACTCTATTGGTAACGACGGTACTTGCGACCATAGTTGGCTTTGGGAAACGCACCCCTGCTCGAGTTGTTCTTGCGATGGAGGTTCGGGTTTAATGAATAGTTCTTCCAGTGTTTCATCTTCGGACTCGCGCTCGCATTGATATGGTACAATCAACGTCATTGTTCGTTACTGTTTAGTTTACGGTGTAGGAAGCCTCAGGACAAGCAGAGCTGATGTTGTTATGGCAATTTGTTTTCGATGCGCTGTATGCGGTAGACCAATCACAACAGACTGAGCTGTCTGGCCAATCAGAGCAGAGTAGCTCGCGGAAAGGAGGGATTTAGAGAGATTGATTCATCTGACGAGTCGTTTGAGAATCATTGAAAATGTGGTGATGTGCAAATGTATATTATGAGGAAATTAAACCGTTTTTTGACCTTTGGTGCATGTAAACCTGTTGTAGGATACTCCAAAACAACATTAGGAAACTTTAAAATAGCATAATAGGGGCACTTTAATGAACACAAACAAAGAAAACGCATGTACGATATATTGGATCCGTGCCTTCGGCCTAAAAGGGACAGCAGCCTAATAAACCTGCTGATGTGCTTTTTACTGTTAATCAAGCTACAAAAGACAGAGTAATCACTGCTTTTGACTGAATAACATTTGTAACTTTATAAAGATTAATCTATATTTCATTTATACAATGATGAATATGCAGTATTATTTCACATTTGATCACTGTATTCAAATGATGTACCTGAAAACTACTGTTGGGCCTACCTGAGAAACACAAAAACAGCTGTTTATTTCATTTTGCCTTTTTTGTTCTGTTGTATTTATTTGTGCCATTTGTAATTTGATTACTTGTTCTTATTTTATTACTGACTGCTTACTTGTCTTTAATAATGTTTTAAATTTACGTTAATTAGGCTAGTAGTTTTTGCTGTAGAATCAAAATTGGAATAGATATTTGTGATCTATCACTAGACTAAATCTTCACTCAGGCGACTAAATAATGTCTATCATTAGCCATTGGCTAATAAATTCTTATATTTTACACGCCAGTGTGTGTGTGTGTTATGGCTAAGTATAAGTTTAGCATAGATATATATTCACTCACTGAATACTCTGACTGAGGGCTTGCAGTAGCTTTGCTGAGAGCTTTTAGTGTTTCTCTCACACACGCAAAGAGAGAGAGAGCGTGAGAGTCTTACATACCATGCAGAATCGACACGCTACATGTTAACGATATTCTTTGTTGTATTTTCCTGTCAAAATAAAGGAATTATTCAGCTTTTAAGAACATGCATGAGATATGCCGGTTATCTCATTGGCTGGCGCTCATCTATTACCGTCCCTGTTTTGATTTCAGCGAATCAGTTTGAGCGTACGCAGACAACGTGATTAATATTCATGAACCCAGTAGCTCATCAATCCTTAGTGCGTACTGTGCGTTATATATTGTTATTAGTATTATTATTATTATCTTTTAATACAGAAACTTTTAATTCTTTTTTTTTTTACAGAAACACTGAATGACAAACAATATCTTAAGCACCACCACCAGTCCTAAGTTCAGTTAAAATGACAAATATGCATTCATACATAGTTACCAAGTTTTAGTTCTAATTGCTAAAGTCCTATCATTAAATAGTGCTCGATTATCATAATATCATAATATAATGCTTGATTGACTGATGTTAAGAGTGTACAAACGTTCAGATATTTAAAAAGCTGTGCCATTTTACAAAGATAAGATGATTTGGTGTAATCATATATATATATATAGCCTATGTATTAAAATAAAATAAAATGGTATTTCAGTCTGTCGTGTAAACTAAAAAATGTACTTGCCAATGGTTTGGTTGGTATTGGACTCGTCTGGAAAAAGTGGTAATGGTGCATCCCTAGTTTCAAGACTCGTTCACACCAAGAATGATAACTATAAAGATAATGGTAAAGATACAGTTCTAAAAATAAAAGAGTAGCAGAGTCCGAAAAACAATATAGTTTGTTGGAATTACTTTCAGAACGTTTTTTTTTTTCCAGTTGATAAATGATAAAAACATTGACAGCCAATCAGAATCCATTCTGCTTTAAAGAGCTCGAGCATTTAACGCAGCAGAAGACAAAACTGCAGCATTTGCTTAGAATAAACGATGATGTCGTCTGCTGGTGTCGCTAATATAGTTATCATTCTTGGTGTGAACAGGCCTTTGCGTTGTTGGACATCGATGTGACCCGATGGCTCTGGTCGATCATTAAATACCGCAGTAATTTTAGCCCCAAATTAAAATTTCTTGTATAAAATATAAATATGCAATGTGAATGGGAGATTAAAAGAACTGAAACAAGATTGTAATGATTCCTGCATAACTTTCCTTATGTCTTTATTATCATAGGATATACCTTTGGAACTCCTCAAGGTGACCAGTTTGTAGCACAGGGAATGCCTCCCCCTCCCTCCACGCCGGGCGCAGGGCCTTTAGGTTTTGCCCCGGCTACGACTCCCTCTCAGGACCTGAGCAAAGCCGCCCCAGCACAGCCAGACTTCTCCTACAGCCAGTATGGTAAGAGCGCACTGAAACGCAGCAACAAACCACTGCAGATGTGCTGTAGCTGGGGTTCTGTTCACACGTCTGAACGGGCATGATGACATCACATACACGCGCTTCCACGCAGACCCTCTGTCTATTTACCATCAATCAAGACCTTTAGATTTAGATTTTTGGTCTGTGGAGGTTTATCCAGTGGTATGTGTGAATTAGATCATCCTGTACTGCAATGCTGCTTTTGACCCGATGACGCTTCATCTAACGCAGACGAGGGTTTTCATCTGTAGATGTTGCAGCGTTGGATGGTGGCGGTGCCGATAGGATGAAGTAAAGTTGCAGTGCATGTGAGATTTTTTGAGGTAGATTTAACTTTAGACATATTGACCAAGTATAAGATATACACTCAGAATGTCTCTTGGTGCAGATGCTGACAGTACATACAACATCTAGAGCATCCATTAGACTATAGAAAATAGAACTGACTCTACTGATATAGTCATGGACCCCTATTCTTTAGAAATGGCCAGAGCTAAAAGCATCTGGAGGTCAGTGAGATGTGTGACATGGTACATTTAGTGGTGTTGCTAAGGCAGCTATTACTACTACAACAACAAACCTCTAACCTCTAAGTATTACATTTTGGCACATAATTCATCCTGTACCATTTGTGCTATAAACCTGAATGATGCCTTCAATCATGCAGCATGTTGAGGACAGGTGTGCTATTACTTTTCCAAGCTATTAGACTTAAATAAAACCTATACTTGCACTTAAAGGAATTGTTCACCAAAAAATTAAGATTTTGGTAACGCTTCCTTTTACAGTCCTGTTACCCATGTACATACTATGTACTTATTATAGTAATTAAAATTACTGGGTAATAACTAGGTACTAACCCTGAACCTACCCCTAACCCATGTACTTAACTTATATTAGCCAGTACTTTCTAGGTAAGTACACTGTAAGTACACGTAAGTACTGTACTGTAAAAGGAAGCGTTACCAAGATTTTTTCATCATTTACTCACCCTCATTTCACTCCAAAGAACCCAAAAGAACATATTCTGAAGAACAGTTCTGGTGACATGGACTTCTATTGTATAAAAATATCTTCTTTTATGTTACACACATTTGGAGCGACATGAGGGTTAGTAACTGATGGCAGAACTTTCTTTTTGAGGTGTATAGATTCATATCTAGGCACAAAAAACCCTCTCTAGAAAACTCAATAACAACTAGTGCTGCCCCAGACTACAGATTTTTCTAGTCGACTAGTAGTTATTCATTTAAAGGGCTGGTTCTCCCAAAAATGAAAATATTTACTCACCTTCAAGCCATCCTAGGTGTATATGACTTTATTCTTTCAGCCAAACACAATCGAGTTATATTTAAAAATGTCCTGGCTCTTCCATGCTTTATAATGGGAGTGAATGGTACCTGAGATTTTGAAGACCAAAAACGTGCATCCATCCTTCATAAAAGTACGGCTCCAGGGGGTAACAAAGGCCTTCTGAAGCGAAGCGATGCGGTTTTGTACGAAAAATGTCCATATTTATAACTTTATAAACTATAATCAGTGGCATCCGGAAACGGTCATACGCGAATCGAGTTCTGATGGAAGAGTGACATGTGACTCGACGGCATTACTGGAATGTGGAAGGTGTCTTTAGAGAGAAATGTTAAATGTCATGCAGTGAGGACTGCACTAATTTATCTTCCACTTCTAGCCCGACATAATAACCACATGGACTAGCCTGTGCCTGTGACTGTGGGACTTCTCCACTTCCTGTGGAGTTTCATTTCTGCGACCAAACCGACCAATTAAAATTTGACCGCTTAAGCCTCTTTAGGACTACTAACGTTTGGTCGACTATAAGGGGCAGCCCTACTAGCAACCACTCAGAAGAACTTAGCAACCACTAAGAACACCCTAGCTACTGCATTGCACCTCGCTAACAGTCACTGTCATCTTTGCAACCACATCCTAGCAACCACTCAGAACACTGCGTACCTTAGCAACCTCCAAGAACACCCTAGCAACTGCATTGCACCTCGCCAGAGCCATATAGAGAGAGAGTTGCGACAACGGAAGTTCTAAATGCTTGGTTGTCACGTGATTCGCGGAGACCTCAGATAGTTCCAGGAAGTGCTTCGGCGCCAATTCAAATCGATGGAGGTAGAGAGCTGAACTGTGATTTTTGGTAGTTTGTAGTCAATAAATGCGTTGGCTTACAATATGTATATAATACATTGACATTTGGATGTAGTATGTGTATGTAGTTACAGCAATATTGTTTTTAAAAGATAAAAATCTGCTGATATTTAATGTTTATTGTGGTCAACCAGTGTTGCCTGCCTTTGTTAACATATTTTCTGGCTAACTTTAACTTACCTTGGTTAAAGACCGTTTTGCAGTTGTTTTGAAGTATTTTTGTGTTCTTAAACTTGTATGTTATTTAATTTATTTAATGTTCACTATGGTTTCACAAGGACAGGAGACTTGCAGGACACAGGTGATTGTCTTAAAAAGCCATTGCAAACAAGTAAAATGTAAAATTGCATTCATCGTAATGTTTACAATGCTTATGCACTTATTACTATATAAATGAATACATAATATATTTAATTTTAAAACAAAACATGATTATACACACACACATACATTATTTTCTAAGTGTCCAAGTACATTATTTCCTTAACATAATTTGATCAATTCATGACATACATCACTTTAATCTATAAAACCTATTTAGTTTAAATTCATTTTTAGTACATTTAGATAATACATATTTTATGTTTTGTTATCTTAAACCCCCCAAAATGTCAGGTTGTGTAACTGTCCGCACAAATGAACAGACTAAAATACTAATTTAAATGGTGTTTTAATCATAAAAAAATAAAAATTAAATTCTATGGTATTATTTTAACCTTTCATATAAACAAATTTTATACATTTCAGTAGATTTATAGCTGATAATTGAAAACCTTTTGTCTAACAATTTGTATGTCAGGGGGGCACAACTGCAAACATGGCTCTCTTATTATGGTAATTGCAGTGTGCATGATAATGCATTGTCCAGAGGAGCCATAATGATCCTTGTAGATCTCTATCAAATACTGGTAATTGCTTTAAAGTTATGGGTAGGTTGGTACACTTTCAGGTGAATTTAAACATTTAGAAATGTTCACAACTGAAACTTGTTCAAATACATTGTTCATGACACAAAAATATACATTACATCAGTTTTGAAAAGATTTAAAAAAACATTTCTTTGTTTATTTGTCAATGACCTATATATATAGTTATATAGAGGTCTATATATAAATAGGATATATATAGGACTCTATATGTAGGACTCTATATATAGAGTCCTGTATATAGAGGTCATTGACAAATAAACAAATAAATGTTTTTTTAAATCTTTTCAAAACTGATGTAATTTGTTTATTTGTCAATGACATATATACACTTTTGCACTGAATTAGCACAATGGGATTTATAAATGTCTAATAAACTGCACGTCAAGCATGTTGTCTGGCCTTTCCTCTATGTTGTCAGACACAGAAAATATGCTCAAGTCAGGAGCAATCTAAATAGAACTAATCATTTTTTGTGCTAATCATACTTAGGTGTATCTGCACTTTTTCCACAAAGACCAACACTGGGAAGTTTAATGTTTATTAAAAATAGGGAGCAAGTAAAGTCTTGCAAAATCCAAGGAGCTGAGATTGATGAGGGTACAGCGTCAGTGCAGGAGTCTTCAGGATCCACCGAATCCTCTTTGTGCTTCTTGTGTTGAAAGAGATAAAGGAAACAAAAACGGGATAAATTTTATATATAGGAGTTAGTATATAATACAGTTATGGTATTTATAATACCCCATTTAGCCTAGTGTGATTTGATCTAGAACACGCCTTGCTGCCGTTTTAAGCATGTTTTTAATCTTACTTATAAACTTCCATCTCCCTTTCCCATCAATACAAATCAGCTGAGCTAAATCATAATATAGAAAGGTAATAGTCAACAGAAACACAATGAATAAAAAACGCCAACCATACGTTTTTCCTTACTCAAATATGAAATCTAAAATAAGGATTTTTCCCCGTTATTGCACATTTAATATGGAATGAAACCGATATTCTCATTTTATCAATTACAACTATCACACTCCCCAATGCTATATTTAACCTCTGTTTAGAAGTATTTCCCTCTTATTATACAACAAAGGATAAACATGCATTAATAGAACAGGTTTAAACATTAATATGCTGTTCGTGGTTTGTTATGCGGTACTAACTTTATCCAATGACCTTTATTTTACCTGATAACGTCCCCTAAAACTACTAATTTAGAGAGCAATAATCAACTAGCATGCTTTAATACAGTTAAAGTTACAAGTTAATTTGATTCAGATGTACTGATAATATACAATCTTATTCTTTAAACGTCTTACCTTTTAAAAGTGCATCACAAACGGTCTGTTCTGCTGTAACTCTACCGCGCTGCTGCTACTTCCGGGAACTATTGAGAGGCTCCGCGAACCGCCATTGCTGTAAAAAAAACCGTTCCATTGGAGTCAATGGAGTTGTCGCAACTCTCACTCTATATGGCTCTGCACCTCGCTAACAGCCACTGTCATCTTTGCAACCACATCCTAGCAACCACTCAGAACACTGCGTACCTTAGCAACCACTAAGAACACCCTAGCTACTGCATTGCACCTCGCTAACAGCCACTGTCATCTTTGCAACCACATCCTAGCAACCACTCAGAACACTGCGTACCTTAGCAACCACTAAGAACACCCTAGCTACTGCATTGCAACTCGCTAACAGCCACTGTCATCTTTGCAACCACATCCTAGCAACCACTCAGAACACTGCGTACCTTAGCAACCACTAAGAACAACCTAGCTACTGCATTGCAACTCGCTAACAGCCACTGTCATCTTTGCAACCACATCCTAGCAACCACTCAGAACACTGCGTACCTTAGCAACCACTAAGAACACCCTAGCTACTGCATTGCAACTCGCTAACAGCCACTGTCATCTTTGCAACCACATCCTAGCAACCACTCACAACACTGCGTACCTTAGCAACCACTAAGAACACCCTAGCTACTGCATTGCAACTCGCTAACAGCCACTGTCATCTTTGCAACCACATCCTAGCAACCACTCACAACACTGCGTACCTTAGCAACCACTAAGAACACCCTAGCTACTGCATTGCAACTCGCTAACAGCCACTGTCATCTTTGCAACCACATCCTAGCAACCACTCAGAACACTGCGTACCTTAGCAACCTCCAAGAACACCCTAGCAACTGCATTGCAATGCTTACAAGCTCTCTCATGTTTGCAACCGCACAGCGGAACGGTTACCACTCAAAGGTCTTACCAACCCCCATAGCAATGTCCTAGCAAAGGCCCTAAACAACTTAGCAGCTGCAAACTTTGCAACCACCAAGAACACTCTAGCAACTGCAATTTTTTTAAAGTGTGACCTGCCGATAGCGATTCTTTCAAAGAACTATAATTAACTGCATTTACAAACAAAAATCTACTTTTCTACAATGCACAATTGTATTTTCATAAAAAAAAACAAGTAAAAAGACAGTAATAAAGTAAGAACAAATAAGCAAATTTCAAACAACAGCACAAATACATTTAATAGAATACAGAGAGATATGAAATAAACACGGCTTTAATTTCTTCCAGGTGGGTATACAGTAGTATTCAGGTAATACATACTACAGAAATTAACGTGATCAAATGTAAAATAACACTGGATAGTAGGGGCCATATATCGTTGTCCTTCTCCGTGTGATACGATAATCGATATAGTGGCGCCAAATATCGATATTTTAATGAATAAAATAAGGTGCTCTGAATAGATTTCCCTGCTCCCAGCGTCGCTACTTCATGGCTTCTCGAGGTGGTGCTCAACATGAATGAGGGAAACGTGAACATAAGTTAACTAGCCTAAGAAAAAGGGGTTTTTAACGGGATGGCGGTTGAAACACTGATTAAGCGATTACATGAGACATGATACATTCATTAAGTTGTACTTTCAACATATCTTTTGATGTTCATGCATGTTTTCATGCTATAACTATTAAAGTAGAAGAAAAGTCTTGCGCTCTGCGTTAGAACTGAAGCGCTACAGCGATTTGTCACTTCACATTTAAGAGCATCAAAACACCATTTATTTGTTTGAATTTTCTGACAGAATTTAAAAACTGGGACTTTGTTTCTTATCAAAAGTAGCAAAGCACAAAGCTCTTTGCAATTATCGGATGGAAGGCGCGCTACAAATAATGTTTGGTGTAGGGAAAAAATGCGAACCTGGCAACCCTGGCTTGAACTACGGGTGATTCATAGGGTCAAATAGAGCCTGCTTTAACGTTGCTATTTTTTTAACTGTTAATGCGCTAATGTCACGCTAGTGTCGCGTTAACTCTGACGGACCTAAATTCAACACGAGACATTTTATTCACACGCAGTACGAGTTGCAGTCTGACACGTTTTCCCACCCCCTTTATATAGACGGAATATTATCGTCCCTGATCATCGGCTGTTTTTAAACAATCGGTCGTTAGCTGATAGTGAAAATAATTGCTTTTATCGGTTATACCGATTATTGGCCAATACATCTGTGCATCCCTACTAACAACCACTCTTGTCTTTGAAACCACATAACATCCTAGCAACCACCCAGATAACCTTGCAAAGCACATAGCTTAATCCTAGCAACCACCCAGGTCACTTTACCAGCTAGAACACCTTAGCTAACATATACTTATGCTACCACCCAGATCACTCTAACAACTGCATACCTTACATACTTAACTGTCTAGTATTGTGCTTCACAAAATATACAAGTTTAGTTATTGTGGGATGCTCAAATTAATATCAATCTGAGAGGTAAAGATGCGGCTGTATTCCATAATCGGTATTGAAAATGTCAGGTAATGATTTGAAAGAGCGTCATGCCTGAACGATCAAGGAAGTCTTTAAACCCAAATTAGTCCTTATCTCTATGGTTGATCTTAACATAGCAGTTTTCTTTGCATCACTGGGGTTGACGTACATTAGAGTGCTATTAGCGTGAAGGTCAGGCTGTCTGTATGTATGGCTGGTGTTACGAGACGGTCTCATCAGCCGCTTTGTCACGCCTCTGCTTCGCTTCCATTCATCAGCAGCTCGATGGCCTGATACACATGCTCATTTAGAAACATCCACATGTTCTGTTCATGAGCCCTGAGAGCAGGAGAGGGCAGCGTTCTCCTGGGTAGGAGCTGTAAGGTAGTAGTTAAGTCAGACTCTGTCAACCTGGTCTCCTCATCTCCCTGCTAGGCTTGGGTAACTATCCTCAGGACCCTTCTGCCTACGGACCAACGCGTCCTTCTCACACTTATGTACAGGAAGAGCAGGGATATAGCGCAGGTAGGTGAGCAACTGCATCCTACTATCACTCAAACCCAATAGATCAAGCATCAACAGCCTGTGGACCCATAAGGCTTCAGTTCTGTTTCTCATGCATCCCATGTACAATATGCATATGCTGTATGCGTATTCTACATCTGTTTGAGGCATCTCTTCGGTTTTCCATGAGATATACTAAAGTACAGCTACATGTCATTCAGGGGGCCTCAAAAGACGCACGTTTAAATCAAATAAACTCCATTTTCGTGTTTTCTTTTGATCTGAATCTCCTGTGCAGCGTCTCTAGGCAGCATTGCAACTCGTATGGCTTGTAGCTGTGGTTTACTATATGGAAAAAACAGACGGCTTGCTTCAGATGTTCTTTTTTCAGTCACTGCATTGCTTTGCTGCTAAAAGGATGATCTAATGGTGTCTCTACTGGGTTTTCTGTGGACTCTGTAGTCTGTCCCCCTCGTGCAGCGTGCGACAGTCACAGCTGAACAAATCTGTACGGATTCGGCGAATTCTTTGACTCTTAAAAAGAATCCATTTCTCTTCATTTGTGCTCATGTAGTCTTATGTTTCACTTTCATCTAGAGACTTTCGAATAAACTCTTTCCAAAATGCATTACTGCCTGGGTATTTCTGCTATTGTTTTTTCTTCCAGAATGCTCATGTTTTCATGACCACCATACCTTTTATTTTTTAGATGTTTTCTATTCAGTTATTTGTTTCTGTTGTAAATATATCTAAGATATTTTGGCCACGTACACACTGCAGAGTTGCTGCTTTTCAAAGTGAATTTACTTCATTATGAGTCTGTGTGTGTAATGGTGTGTTCACACCGAACGCGAATAGAGCGTCAAATACGCGTCTATCGCGTCTAGTTAGACGCTTAAACATTCGCTCGAGTTCAAATTTTTCAACTTGCGCGGAAGACATTCGCGGCAAACGCGTCGCCCAATTCGCGTCATTCGCAACGGCCGGCGCGAATGATGCGTCTATTCGCGTCTTTGCATTGACTTTGTATGTAATCTACTCGCGCAAATAATTAAATTCTCGTTCGGTGTCAACACACCATAATGGGGGCGACGCGTTTGCCGCGAATGTCTTCCGCGCAAGTTGAAAAATTTGAACTCGAGCGAATGTTCAAGCGTCTAACTAGACGCGATAGAGGCGTATTTGACGCTCTATTCGCGTTCGGTGTGAACACACCATAAGGAATTGACGTTGCGATAACCACAGCAACAAGAAACATGGATGCCAAGTTCAATCTGCTCAGTGTTGCCCATGTTCAACCAAAGTAATATTAGCAAGAAGTAAAACTACATATAAATAATTAATAAAAAACACCATTGATTAGAATCTTTCAGGAGTGAATTTGGTTGTTAGAATTAGACATTTCAGTTGTCTTTGTTGACAAAACGGGATTGAGTACTCATAAACCCAAAGTGTACTTCTGTTTTAACGCGAACCCTTAGCGTATGCGTACAGCAGAACCCTTTAAAGTATACTCCATTTGGCACTCCATGCATACTAGAGGTTTTATCCTTGTCTCTGCATAAGTAATGACCGATAAGAAATGTCTTTGTTCTCGTTTAAACTGGAGTTGCGGGTATCTGTTAACCCTTCACACAAGCGCTCGTTATCAGGCGTGTATTGTTGTTGGGGCAGTGGGGGAGTTATTCGAATAATTATACATTGTGCATTTTGAGCTTTTATGAGAAGCGTTAAGTTCCTGTCCAAAACATGCAACTAGGACCAGTTATCTGCGCTACTTACGCGGAAATCTTTGACTCTTTTTCACTAGTGTGCTCTAAAAGTTTGATTTGTGAGAGATGCTCCTATCACGACACTGATGATAAAATGTGCAACTTATTTGAATTCTATTAAGAATTTATTACTTTAAAGTACTACGTAGAAAGTCTAAAACAGCCACATAATCTAAAAAGACCTTGCTCCAACATAAATTAGAAGGCTTTTTAAACTACTTTATTCTAGTAGCAGAAATTTTGACTTCTAAATAGTGTGATATGGGAATAGTTTTTTCATATATTAAAAAAAAATAGACAAGCTAATTAGTGCAAAAAAAGTGCAAGGTGCTTGTGTGAGTTGAGCGATTGGAAAATATTTGGCCCTGTTTACACCTGTATTAAGATGCATTTTGGTCGATCGGATCACAAGTAGACGAGGGAGACGCAAACCCGTTTACACATTCGACCACACACTATGAATGCGTTTTCGACTACCTCTGGAAGCGGTATCTTAACACCAGGTGTAAACTTTGCCCGTACAAAATGCACATACTTTGCTGATGATGACATTTACATCACAGACACTGTACATGTCCCTTAGCGTACATATAAAAACAAGGTATACTTTGGGCTTAAGAGAAGTGACGACTGTAGCCGTGTGTACGTGGCCTTTGTCTTGAGAAGAACTGACGAGGGGTTGCGAGAGATGCCCAGAAAGCCTAGTCGCATGTTCTCGTACTTTGTAGTTACTGGTGTTTAATATCACTTTCCATGTTTTCATGTCTGTTGAGACAGGTTATGGGCAGGACCTGAGTGCTTTTGGTCATAGCTTTGCAGACCCCAGCCAGCAAACTGCCTCATACGCTGCAGCCCCGTCCGCACCGTCAGGAGCTCCAGCGGCAGCCGGCAGCTTCGGCCGAGGGCAGAACCATAACGTCCAGGGCTTCCACCCCTACCGGCGCTGAGCTCCTCCCCACCCACCCAATGCAATACTCATCGTCAGGGATATGGACGTTTTGAGCGCAAGCTGAGCTGGATTTTTGGGATTGTCTTTCTGAACATTGCAGAGTAAAATAAAAGGTTTTATTGTGTGTAAATTGTGAACAGGGGCTCTACTCCGATAACAGGAGACCACAGTACTCTTCTATATTTTGTAGTCGGACTGAACTACTGAAGTATTTAGCAATAGTTTTGGACTGTCTGGTCAAACATCAGCACAGAACAGACGTACCAGACGTCGGCGACAGGGTCTCCCAATTATTCAGCTTTAATTATATTAGTGGGGAAATGTTTTTATTTTCAATTTTGTGAATTTTGTTTACTCTTTTACCGTTTTATTTAAGTTGGAAATAGATTACAAATGTGTATTATACACCTAAACTGTGCAATTTTTTAAAGAATTTTGTACTAATATATGTGCGCTTTTCTTGTTTTTTTATTTAAGAACGTAGACTTCCCTCAGGTGGCTGTTAGTGCACTTTTGCACTTATGCAAAAAAGAAAAAAAACACACAAAAATGAGAGTTTATTTGAAATAAATGATTTAAAGAAACATTGTTGTGCAAATTCATTGAGGTAACAGACTTTAGAAATGAATCTGTTCACTTTCAAAGACACATGAACTTATTAAATGATGAAGTATTATAGGAGTGTACACAGTTTAATATGTCATCATCCTAATATTATATTACAGTAAGTATATTACAGTTCACATGAAATTCAACATCAAGATTCCTTTGAAGATTATATGAAAGTACAGTATATAAGAAAGTGTAAGTCACGAGTGTTTCACCTTTTCAATCACTATTTTAGATTCACTTGGTGTGACATTAATTATTAGAAGTACAAATATTCTTTGAGCTCATAAATAATATGAGGTCATAAAAGTTGAATGCATGATAACTATTAAAATAAAAAGGACCAAAATGCTGTTTAAAATAGTTACAGAATAGCATGTCATACCACAGACCGTCAACTTCCCAAAAGTAAAACTACAGTACTGGGCAAAAGTTTGTAAACATGACTATTTTTTAAAGTTTTTGAAAGAAGCTTATCAAGCCTGCATTTATTTGATTAAAAAACAGTAATATTGTGAAGTATTATTACAATTTTAAATAATGGTTTTCTATTTTAATATACTTCAAAATATTGATTTCTGTGATGCAAAGCTGAATTTTCAGCATTACCGTTTTTTGTATCACATGATCCTTCAACCAGAAATCATTCTAATATGCTGATTTGATACTCAGTTATTATCAATGTTGGAAAAGTTTCGGGATTAAATGGTGAATAAAAAGTTCAAAAGAACAGCATTTATTCAGAATAGGAATCTTTTGTAACAATATAAATCTTTATTATCACTTTTTATCAATTTAACACACACTTGCTAAAAGTATTCATTTTCATTTCTATTCTTTTTTATATATAAATAAAAAGTATATACATACACACACACAGAGTATGTATGAGTGTGTGTTTGTGTGTAGGCTACTCATTATATTTTCCTGAAAGTTTCACTGGTACCAGAAATCAGAAAACAATATTGAATTTACTCTGTTCTAAAGTCTTCAAACCAGTTATTTATTTATTTATTTATTTTTTACATGTTTTTGTCTCTTATGCTCACCAAAGCTGTTTATATCAAAATACAGTTAAAACAGTAATGGTGGGAATTATTACTTTCACAAGTAATTTATTCTTCAGTCTTCAGTGTCACATGATCCTCCAGAAATCATTCTAATGCTGATTTGGTGCCCAAAATAGATTTATTATCATCAATGTTGAAAACAGTCGTGCAGCTTAATTATTAATGGAAATCCCAGTCTATAGGAAACCCTTATACATTTTTCCTGCAGTCTTTGATGAATAGAAAGTTCAAAAGAATTCAGAAATGTAGCTGTTCTAAGATTATAAATGTCTTTGCTGTCAGTTTTGATTAATTTAATGCGTTCTTGCTGAATAAAAGTATTAATTTCTTTTCTTTTTTTAATCCTCCAGACCTTACTGTTAAGCACAATTTCATCAGCAATGCCTCAGTGCGTAGATTTCTTGTTTTAACTGATAAAATATTGATTGCATTATTAGCCTAATTGATTTGCTCGAAATAAAACCGCATTCTCATTTGATGTCAGCGTAAAATAATTATTTGTCCTCCTCTCCGCCAGGTGGATACTGACTAAACTCGTCATATATTCACTGAACTCTCGCGATATTACTGCGTCTCTCCGGCCTTCTTCCTTTTCCGGGAGTCTCTCAAGATGGTAGGTTCACGTCGTATTTGTGAATAACTAAACTACAATAATCCAAACGAATCTTCTATACATAGGATGCATATCAGAGTAGATAATATCAAAAAGGCATATTTAGGAATTGATTCATGTTTTCGGGCCATTATTTTTCGCCTGGGATGAATGTTTAGATAGATGTTCGTACGATTAGTAGCTTCAGTCTTGCGGTCCAGTTCTCAGTCCAGCGTGATGGGATTCTCAGGACTGTTAGTTTTTTTATGTCCCTGCGTAACGTGATTAAGTAGGAAGCTTTTTAATAATTTGAGCAGTCACTGTTTATCTGTTGGTTAAGAAGCTAGCTGTCAAGTAAGGCCCGTGTAAAGCTGACGGTGGTTGTGATTCCCACAGGCGGACGCTGAGCAGAAGAAGAAGCGCACCTTCAGGAAATTCACCTACAGAGGTGTGGATCTGGACCAGCTGCTGGACATGTCCTAGTGAGTCGAGCCTCTGTCGCTTCACATTAAGTGTAACGTTAAAGGTTCCAGGGAAAGTGTCAAGTTAACGAATGAGTGAGGAGAGAAGCAAGGAGTCGGTCACCAAAATGGCATTTGTCAATAAAATAACTCATTGAAAATTACGGTTCTCGCCGTTTCAAAACTGACTTTCTTGTGAGGAAACAAAAAAATATTTGGTGGAATGGCCTGGCTGTTCTCTATAAGCTTGTTTCTGCCACGGAGTGGAAAAAAAAAAAGGTCACTGACTTCATCTTGCAATTCGGATTGGTTAGCGCATTAAGGAACAGATTAATTCTAATAGGAAACGTCTGAATTGAAAACTAGGACTGTCACTAGCGAATATTTTGGTAACATAAACAAGTAATCGGTCGATTATTATGACGAGTAATCGGTTATTTTTTTGTGTGTGGTTCTAAAAATAGACCCAAGCAATCAATAGCATTTAAAGGGACTTAAAATACATTGAGGCAAAAATCAAATGATCGTATGGTTTAATAGAACCACTGTTAAAATTCATAATGTAAACAATTAACTTGTGTACATTGTGTATTATAACAAATGCCTGCAGAGAGCACCAACTCCCTTGTGTTACACTTCACAGCAGATCAAATCCTTGTTTAATATTGGCCAAACTACATTCAAATGTTTCCCTAATCTTTAATATTTGGCCACTTTACGATAGAAATGCTACAGCCACTAACTTGTACAAGAATGTGGACAACTGGACATCAAAACATGCAAATTTAGAGCGAGGGTTTAAACTTAATTTGAAATCGCGATGAACAGTGTGTTAATTTTTGAAAGGTATTGACAGCCCTAATAAACATACAATTCTGACTTTTTATTTCTTTGTAAGTGCGAGAAAGACCTTTTTTTTTGTAGCAGTTTCTGAAGGAAAAAGTCAAAACTGAGATGTAAAATCTTAATTCTGAGAAAGTCAATTGCAAGATGGAAACTCAGAATTCTGAGAAAACAAGTAAAAATTGGCAAAGCACCATAAAAGTCCTTATTACCAGTGCGCCAATGTCAATACTTTTAGTTTAAAAAGCTCAAACACCTCTACCACAGCTCAAATCTCGTTGGTGTATAGGATGAAATGTGATGTGGTTCTGTTTCCACTCTAAATTCTATACTTGTTTTTTGCCAATGTTTTAAATTCAAGTGTCATTATCAATGATCTAATTGTGTTTGTATAGAAATATTGTTGATTAAGCTTGTTTTTTTTTCATTAGTGAGCAGCTGATGCAGCTCTACTGTGCCAGACAGAGGAGGAGGCTGAACCGTGGCCTCAGGAGGAAGCAGCAGTCTCTCCTTAAACGCCTCCGCAAGGCCAAGAAGGAGGCGCCTCCCATGGAGAAACCAGAGGTGGTGAAAACTCACCTGAGAGACATGGTCATCCTGCCGGAGATGGTTGGGTCCATGGTTGGCGTGTACAACGGCAAGACCTTCAACCAGGTTGAAATCAAGGTGGGGATGAATCATGCACTGTTAAAAGTTAAAAAATATGTACTAACAAAAAAGTAATTTCAAGGACTCGCCCTGAATCCCACAAAGCCATTAAATAGGACTGACATTGTCTTCAGTGCTTAATTTTTCTTTATAAATATAATGAATTTACAAGATCCAGCAGGCTGCAGCTAATGGTGTGTGTTTGGTCTGTTTTTCAGCCTGAGATGATTGGTCATTACCTTGGAGAGTTCTCCATCACATACAAGCCTGTTAAACACGGTCGTCCCGGTATTGGAGCCACTCATTCTTCCCGCTTCATTCCTCTGAAGTAAAAATTGACTGTAAATAAAAGCCTCCAAAACAGCCTCTGATTTTGTCTTTTCTTTTTTTGCATAAAAGCTGCATTTATATATTAACAATGGTTCTGTTTCTCTGCTTATCTGTATGAATGCCTTGATTCCAGGGCTTGTTTTTGACCTCAGGGATGACTTCAAATTACTGCCCATGTTTTTGTATGTTGGCACAAATTCAGTTTTTGGTTGGGTAGCAAAGTTGTTTAAAAGTGAAACACTAACTGTTTGTTTGAATACTGATTGAATGATGCATTCTTTAATCATATTAAACCTAGAATATTACTGGATTTTTTTTTTACTTGAACTAGTTCTTTCACAACATGCAATACAATAGGTAGCCTATCAAAGACTGCATTTGTGCTTCATATTAAGTCTCTCTCTTTTAGAATTCATGTGGGCTATGTGTAGGTAGGCTAATGTCTGGATGTGAAGCAGACCCTTTCAATCACCCTTTTAACAGTAATTCAAAAGGCCTGGAGTACTCTCAACAAAAAGACTAAACCTATCAAATAATAAATAAATTCTGCTTTCCACCACAGCTCAGGAATAGACATCAGCTGATATTAAACTAAATGCACAAAATAGATCCAACTATTTACAGCAAAGCACCCATAGTAATGCTATTTTTGTGAATTTTGAATATTTAATACTGAGATCACTTGTGTGTAACATTTTTGAGCTGACATACCATTTTGTCCTATTACATAGACCCATGGTAGACATAAGAATGCAAACCATTTGAATAGGCTGGTGTTATCCGATTGTAAAGAAAATAAAGCATCCTCTAAGAAACCTCATCTCATTCAAAAGCTGGAAATAGTTAACCACTCTGCTCTGGGACACGCGTCCCTCTGAGCGTTTCCACAAGTCTGTTTGTTGAAGTCATACATAGACCAACTGGCAAATATCCAAGGACATCCTACATTCAAATTGTTCCATTAAATATGTCCCACATGGAAGAGCCGAGCAAATTTAACACCTTTAAATGTATACCGTAACTTTAGCTATTTCTTGCCCTTAGATCTGATGTCCACTGGGGCCTCTGTCCTGCTGCAGATGGTTTTTGGTGCAGTTGTTGGTCTTGTTAAGTTTGGCTGAGATTTGGAGGGTGACTTAGGGGCAGTTTTTGGTCTTGCTGTGTCCTCTGGAGGTTTGGTGGTGGTCTTTGTGGGGGCTGCTTCCTGTTTGGGTTTCGAGGCAGTTGCAGGCTGCCACAGGAAAAATTCATGTAAGAGAGTATTAACTATATCAGGGCACTCCATCATGACCATGTGACTTCCGTCATCAATGACCTTCAAGAACCCCAGCAAGAGTATCTACAAGAAGGATAGTAAAGGAGGAAAGAGTTATTGATATGTTTTTGCTCACCAGCTTACCAAAATATTTAAAATATCTGTGGAATCTCTAATTACAGGAGGAAAAAGACACAACTTCATGGATAAGACCCAAAGCTTGGACCACAAAATCATTGTACCTCTGCCATGCGCTGGTCCTCTTGTACTGGTACAAACTTGTCGTACATGCCGTGAACCAGCAGAACAGGCACTGTGATTTCAGCGTGGTAGACCTCATCCCCCTCCGGCCAGTACTGACCACTCATCATGGACCGCAGAACGAAGGAAGACACATTGAAGGCATTGTTCTCTTTTAGTAGCTTCTTTTCTCTTGTTCCCTGATGGGCAAATCCAGCCCTTATAGAAAGAAAAAGACAACATTAAATGAAATGGACATGGTGGTTGCCAAACATAGATACTCGTGTTCAAGCTGGCAAAAGGCAAGGCAGGGACAATATGTCCTGCTTACAATTATTCTTACATGAGGAAACTCCAGGTGAGGCACGGGGACAGGAAATTAAGGACACACGTGGGCAAGTTGAAGACAGAGCAGAGACTGGGCTCAAGTGCTGTTGGACCTCCACCATTAATCATCACAACTTTATGAACTTGTTCCGGATACTCGTGAGCCAGGAAGGTACAAAACGAGACACTGCTCAAAGAAAGAAAATGCTCAAATTAGTGGGAAAATGTATCTGCATTTACCAGGCAAATGAGTACATTTGCGGACCATTTCTCACCCATATGAGTGTCCAACTAAAATATTCCGCCTCTTTGCATATCGCTTGAAGATGATTCTAACGTCCTCAGCCAGAGCGTAAAAGGTATAGGCAGCAGGGATCTGAGGGGCTGAACTTGCACCATGGCCGACCAAGTCTGGGGCGATGACCTCATAACCAAGTTGGGAGAAATAGTCCAGTTGGCTTCCCCAGATATCCAGCGATCCCCCGACTCCATGGATGAAAAACAAGGCCACGTCAGGGTGAGTACCCTTGCAGCACGTGATCTTCCGCTCGCAGTCGATCACAACCGAGCGCTTGGGTTTGCGCCGTCTGCGCTGCACTTGCTGCAGATCCTGCTGGGGTGCAGGTTTGGTATCGGTAGCCTGTCCTGGGGCTGACCCTGGCGTGGGCTCAGTAGCCTGGCCTGCTGCAGGAGGCTCACAGTTGGAGACTTCCATATCCACAGTGCCGTCTCCGTTCTGATAGCGGACCAGCTCTGGATGGGTGGCTTCGTTGACGTTCTCAATCAGAAGCTGTCCATTTCGGTACACTGAGATTTTGCGCTTGCAGCTCACAGTACCCCCTTCCCCAGTCCCTGGCTCCTCAACCACTGGTCTGTCTGGGATAATATGTCGAACTCTCAGAACCCTTCCTGGTTTCACCTCAACAAATTCGAATCCATCGGTGGGCTCAGATGATTCAATAGGGGCCACCACATTAGTAGATTTCCCTGTAAAGCAACAGAATATTCCATCCACAAAGCTGGTGAGCATGGTGAACGCCTGGGGAAATAAGAAGTACATTTGGGTTCTCAAAGAATCAATGCTTTAGTACATGGACTTTTGTAAAAAATTCAGATTGGCTGACCAAGGATCCACACTACTCGTGTATGATATATGATTTATCTCCAGTGTGCAACAAGCCAACCAGTTCAATCTTGCCAAAAAGTGACCCCAGAGCCTGATGCTGCCTCCACCATGCTTGTTGTTGGAAATTGAGTTGGATGTTGGGTTGTTTTTGCATCAAATATAATGCTTTGCTTTTAAGTCTATTATCTACACTTATTTTCACAGGACCACAGACGTTTGGGAGCTACTAGCATCTCCATGAATGAGCATCTCCTTTCTCAAAAGCGGTGTCTTTCTAGGCACTCTCCCCAAGATGCTGAATCTGTGAAAATACACTCATTCTGTCTGTCTATATATCTCTTTGTGTATTGTACAGTATTGTGTGCATGTAACAAACCGTAATGCATACTTGCAGATTCGCAAACTGTTTCATGGGGCAATAATGATTTCATTCTTTTACAAGGTGTGAATTATATGGAGTTTTGGCTGCCCCAATCTAATAGTGCCTCAAAATCTGATTAGAATTTTTATTTTCTAATTTTTTACTTTAGATTTCATATTGCTTCTAAGATTGCTCCTAAGGGTAGTGCTTTGGTCTGGCCTTATTTGTATAATTGACATCCATGTACTTGTATTCATATCTTTTTCTATGGCTGTCAGGTGTAAATCCTATGTAAATAGCCTACTTTGATAGAAGTGAATACTATTTGAAAGCGGTTTAATTAGTTGCATCATAGTTCCGAACAGGCTTTGGCCTTGTCGGTTGCCTCCAATTTTAGGTATGATAAATACATTTATATTCCTTCACATTACTGTACAGTGAAATATCTTACCTGATTACCAATGTTCCCGATACATGAAAAAGCTGGATCTCCGACTCCAGTACCGTCTCTTCCCAGTGTAATGAAATTGCGGGTTTGTAATCTGCTACCCTCAATCCAATAATCTCATCTAAATCGAATCTGTCCCACGCAATAAAAGTCTTTAAATAAACTTCATTTGATGTTAAGAAAAAAACAAAACCATTAATAAGAGCAACAATGGGACTGTTTTTCGCTTTCATTTACTTCCTATCTTCCAAATCTACGTGCCAACATGGTCGCAGAGTAAGACTTCAGATTAAAGCAGATTACACCTGTTGAGCATATGCTGTTACAGCCTCACTGAAAACATGCCACTGACTGTCCAATTTTAAGTATTCAACCATAATCTCTTGCCTTGAATTTATTATGAATGATCTTGACCATGAAAATGTTTTAATTTAATTTTTATTTTGCTTCTCAAAACCATTTTTGACCTCAAACATAGGAGTTTGGAAGGCTTCATAAGAACAAGAACATACAATTGCAGTCATTGTGGAAACTTGCAACTAGATTTAGACTCAAGATGGGCTGCTCTCTGCACACAAGAGGTTTCAAATGCTTCCTTTACTCAAAACATTTTCCAAAGCCACAATGCATGCATGATTTGTTTTTGTTTGTTAATGTCGATGGCTTCAATACATTTCAATCTTTTCATCGAGAACATATGAACAAACTTTGCAAGGAAACGGCTCGAAACTTCCGACTTAACGTAACATGGTGTCTCGAGCCACAGTGAGAAAACAGTTTTACGGATGTTGTGGACTCCATTAAGCCCCATGTCTAAAGCTTCTACTGTTTATTGTACCACAACCACAGTTCACGGACTCCCTCTGCAGGTCAAGAGAGGATGCTGCATAGATGCCCCTTAAATCTCAGAACTCCAACACAACTACAAACCCAGAAAACAAAGGAGAGACATTATTAATCTCTAACCTGGGAAAATCCCATCATACGCAGAAATGGATTGCAACTGAATCGGCGCACGAGGATTAAGTCAATGATGGAGTCGGGCATTTGAATGCAGGTGATCGATTAATGATTCGTAATCGACATTAACACAGCACTGAAAGCTTATATGACAACAGGAGGAAGTGAGAGAGACGTTGACATTTGTAAGTCACCATTTGTATTTCTTCACATCATCAGAATTGTCATCTTCAATCTGTGGCAACAGATTTGCAGTCCTAACAGTGCATTCATGCACAAGTATGCAGCTGCTAGGAAGGCCGTTACATTACCGACACGAAACACTACATCTAAATCTGCCAAACGAGGCTGTACATTTGGGAAATTTCCCTTTTTGGACACTTGACTTGAGACCCTGTGTTTTTAGGTTTAGTGCCTGTGGCGGAGTATATAATGAAAGCAAAAATCCACAGCTGAGATTACTAGGGTGTTTTTAAACTTAAATTGCATTGATAGTGTCCTAAACAAAATCATAATTTTCACACGTCTTCACAGCAGACATTCCTTATTATGTGCTTGTTGAATACCGCAGGACCCGCCCCCTCTCACCCCCAAGCAGTTCAGAGTTCAGCAGAATCTTCTAAGCTGGCAGTGGAAACCCGTCGTGCCCCCACACATTCACAACTGGGCACTGACTGCGTCAGGAAGCACTCAGTAAAATAATAAAAGCACACTGTAAGATAAGTGTTCCATTTCCTTCTTTCTGAGATGAATTCCTGTGTGGTGTGCGGGTGTTGTGTCTGTTGGAAGGGGGGGTCCTCTACGAGTCCTCGTTCATCTCCTGACTGTCTGTCCGGGCGATTTTGCGGGGCGGTGCTGGGCTGCCACCCTCCCCTTCTGCTTGCTCCTGCTCTCGCTTTTTAGCTGCATTCTGCAGGACAAAAAAAAAAAAAGAAGAAGAAAAGTTTAAATTCATCTTTCAGGCAGCTGCATTTCTCACCAAAAAATAATATTTTTCCATTCCACTGTGCTGCTTTTCCATCATGTTTCCTATTTAAACTTGCACTTGATGGGCATGTTTGAAGGCCCTACGGAGCCCCCCTAGTCCCACTTTGTCAAAAAAATGTATTATAACTATCTCGTGGCCTCAAGATACGCATATGTTGAGGCTACGAGTTACTATCTTGAGGCCACGAGTTACTATCTTGAGGCCAAGTTACTATCTTGAGGCCACGAGTTACTATCTTGAGGCCACGAGTTACTATCTTGAGGCCACGAGTTACTATCTTGAGGCCACGAGTTACTATCTTGAGGCCACGAGTTACTATCTTGAGGCCACGAGTTACTATCTTGAGGCCACGAGTTACTATCTTGAGGCCACGAGTTACTATCTTGAGGCCACGAGTTACTATCTTGAGGCCACGAGTTACTATCTTGAGGCCACGAGTTACTATCTTGAGGCCACGAGTTACTATCTTGAGGCCACGAGTTACTATCTTGAGGCCACGAGTTACTATCTTGAGGCCACGAGATACTATCTTGAGGCCACGAGTTACTATCTTGAGGCCAAGAGTTACTATCTTGAGGCCAAGAGTTACTATCCTGAGGCCAAGAGTTACTATCTTGAGGCCACGAGTTACTATCTTGAGGCCACGAGTTACTATCTTGAGGCCACGAGATACTATCTTGAGGCCACGAGATACTATCTTGAGGCCACGAGTTACTATCTTGAGGCCAAGAGTTACTATCTTGAGGCCAAGAGTTACTATCCTGAGGCCAAGAGTTACTATCTTGAGGCCACGAGTTACTATTTTGAGGCCAAGTTACTATCTTGAGGCCAAGTTACTATCTTGAGGCCACGAGTTACTATCTTGAGGCCACGAGTTACTATCTTGAGGCCAAGAGTTACTATCTTGAGGCCAAGAGTTACTATCTTGAGGCCAAGTTACTATCTTGAGGCCACGAGTTACTATCTTGAGGCCACGAGTTACTATCTTGAGGCTACGAGTTACTATCTTGAGGCCAAGTTACTATCTTGAGGCCACGAGTTACTATCTTGAGGCCAAGTTACTATCTTGAGGCCAAGTTACTATCTTGAGGCCAAGTTACTATCTTGAGGCCACGAGTTACTATCTTGAGGCCACGAGTTACTATCTTGAGGCCAAGAGTTACTATCTTGAGGCCAAGAGTTACTATCTTGAGGCCAAGTTACTATCTTGAGGCCACGAGTTACTATCTTGAGGCCAAGAGTTACTATCTTGAGGCCAAGAGTTACTATCTTGAGGCCAAGTTACTATCTTGAGGCCACGAGTTACTATCTTGAGGCCACGAGTTACTATCTTGAGGCCACGAGTTACTATCTTGAGGCCAAGTTACTATCTTGAGGCCAAGTTACTATCTTGAGGCCACGAGTTACTATCTTGAGATACTATCTTGAGGCCATCTAGAGATACACAAGATACTATCTTGAAGCCAAGTTACTATCTTGAGGCCACGAGTTACTATCTTGAGGCCAAGTTACTATCTTGAGGCCACGAGTTACTATCTTGAGGCCAAGTTACTATCTTGAGGCCACGAGTTACTATCTTGAGGCCACGAGTTACTATCTTGAGATACTATCTTGAGGCCATCTAGAGATACAGGAGATACTATCTTGAGGCCAAGTTACTATCTTGAGGCCACGAGTTACTATCTTGAGGCCACGAGTTACTATCTTGAGGCCACGAGTTACTATCTTGAGGCCACGAGTTACTATCTTGAGGCCACGAGTTACTATCTTGAGGCCACGAGTTACTATCTTGAGGCCACGAGTTACTATCTTGAGGCCACGAGTTACTATCTTGAGGCCAAGTTACTATCTTGAGGCCACGAGTTACTATCTTGAGGCCACGAGTTACTATCTTGAGGCCACGAGTTACTATCTTGAGATACTATCTTGAGATACTATCTTGAGATACACGAGATACTATCTTGAGGCCATCTAGAGATACAAGAGATACTATCTTGAGGTCTACTATCTTGAGATACAGGAGATACTATCTTGAGGCCACGAGTTACTATCTTGAGGCCACGAGTTACTTATAATAATTTTTTTTGACAAAGTGGGACTAGGGGGGCTCCGTAAGGCCCTGATATACTCGACAGAGTTCTTTTCAATTCCTCCCTTAGGGGTAAAGGAACCAAACAGGGGTGCGTTTCCCGAAAGCATCGTTATCCAACTATGATTTTTATTTATTTTTTATTTAACCTTTATTTATCCAGGTAAACTGTTTGAGAACCACTTCTCATTTACAAACATGACCTGGCCAAAAGGCTACAGGAATAAATAAGAACATACTGTACAGCTGTACATAGTCAAACACATAACACATAGAACAAGTAACTAAATTAAAAAAAGATAGACAACAAAGGGGAAAAAGAAAAGGAATAGAGTGCTTAAATATGTGTGTATAAATATGGTTCATGATTGTCAGCAGGAACAAGAGTCAACTATGTAATTCGAGCTTTTGCTTAAAGGTGGAGATTGGGATCAGAGATGTAAGTTTCAGGGTATTTTGTAGTATGTTCCAGTCATGTACTGATGCAAAGGGGAAGGCATTACGTCCAAAGGTAGTAGAAGTAGGGGGGGGGGGGGGGGGGGGGGGTACTTAATTTAATCAAATTACTTGATCTTGTGTGATAGGTATTATGAGCGGCATGAAGTAGGGATGACAAGTAGAGAGGTGCCTTGCCCAGAATTGTCTTGTATATGAAGAGAAACCAATGATGATCACAATTTCCATTGAACTCTATTGGTAACGACGGAACTTGCGACCATAGTTGGCTAAGGATGCTTTCGGGAAACGCACCCCAGTATACTGTTAGAGAAACATTCCGACGCCACATTTCGAAGCTGCTGAGAGCGATGTTTAGGTGAATATGTAAATATGTACAAAACAAAAACACAGCGGTGACAAAAGCAGTTAAGCAAGCATTGCATCGGATCATGGCGACGGCTTGCACAAGCTCTTAAATTCAGCTCTTCAGTCAAGTCACAGGAAAAATACAAAATCCAAGTTCTCCTAAACATGAGACGTGCATTTTATTTAAGGGGTTATGACATGAGAAATTTAATTTTCCATGACCTTTTGACACATAAGAGGTCTTTGTACCATTAAGACATCCTGCAAGTTTCATAGATTAAAACGTTTCCCTACAGTATATTATTTATTTAATTATGTACCAAAAACAGCTTGTTTGGATATTATGGGATCTGTGACGTCACATGGGCAAATAGATTTGCATATGACTGCCTCTAGAGCAGTGGTTCTCAATGTGTGGGCGCAAGGATACTGCAGGGGGAGCGCGGGAGATCAGCAGAAAAAACAACAACAAAAAAACAGCCGTTGCAACGACGTTCAAGTGCGTGAATAGCGGTCAGTGCTCTGTCTTAATAAAGCAGCATATCCAACTGCAATTACACTGAATGGTTGTTCTTCAGACCGTTGACTTGTCACCGTTGGAACAAGCCTTACATAGAAGTCTCTCAAAGCACCTCTTCAGCGAACCGAAACTCAAGCTGCTATTGTGAACGCGCCTCTCCCCTACTGTGCGTGTTCTGCTGAAAAGACCAACAAGAAGCTGAGCTCGTGACTGAGGCGCTGTCAAAAGCAGTCATATATTTGCGCTTTTATATATCGTTCATCCAAAGCATCACTGAAATATTTAAATGTTTTTGTTTATTTCAATTAAAAGTTAAGTTCTGAAGTTCTGTATTATTCTCTCTTACTGTTATATGAAATGATGACATTACAAAGTGAAACTATTGCAGGTGTTTTTCAATGGAAGGTTTTTTTTTCCATTTTTATTTATCAGATTTTTGGGTGCGACGAAAAAAGTTTGAGAACCACTGCTCTAGAGCAAGACAACAGCGAATCATAGCACCATATGCTCCACCCACTGGCATTCAGTCACTTAACGGCTGACACCTATCAACGCCAAAGACAAATAGATTATAATCACTGACGTGGTCCACAGTGGATAAGGTATACACATACGCATTTAATTTCTGACGTAATCGAGTCTGCTGACAACAGCAGAAAATAGAGGAGTGAAAGAACGTTCGCGTTGACGTGTCCAGTTAAAACAGTTAGTTTGCGTCTCTGTACAGACTTCAGAATGATCCCAGCATTTTTTATTATTTTTTATGGCGTCCCGAATCACATCAGAGGACTACATATTTGTTCGGAGCATTTGACTGCAGATTTTTTAGCAAACGTGGCAAAGTGTAATGAAGGGTACACAAATAAACTTTTGTTGATAGATGAAGCAGTCAGCTGTCTGTGACAGCAGCTACATCGCAGTTGATACTGTTTCCGATGCAGTGACGATAGCTAAGAGTTTGAACTGTTTTACTACACAACAGTTTTTAGACCGTTTTTATTGGTAACCGTTTTTATTTCTCTAAGCCATATTTATTTGCACATTTTTGCACATCACCCCCATTTTTTACACCTTGGTGAGATTCTCCTGGCGACCGCTCGGGTCCCTATCACAGAAAGCCATAGGACTTGCATTTGTCCAATGGGAATTGATTGAATGGTTGTGGTTTGCTATTGCTGTGATCTCATGTGAGTGACAGGTAGTCCTGCCCTCGTGCCAGTAAATACGTCATTAGAGAAGTGAACGAATGTAGTGAATGAAATGAGTCAATTTATCCATCACCATGCGGTTGCTTTGTCAAACAAGAGCTTGATGAACACTTGCCTTTTTGTCCCACTGTTGATGAAGATAACGCAAAAGGATGTTTGTCTTCTCTGTGACAATGACTAAGAGGAGAGAAAAACAAACTAAAATTAGGCTTCAGACTGAAACAAAATGTTTTAAGAGACACAACAGCTTTCATTTTACTGTGGAACGTGGTTCTACATTTGAAATGGTTGTACAACAGGCCTTCATCCATCAGATACACAAGAACTCACTCTGTTCGGAGGGATACTCTCGTGTAGGCAGATATACTGACGGCCTTCTGTTCTGTAACACACAATAAATGGACTGTTAATGTGATTTAAACAAAACCTGAAGATGTAATTCACAGCTGTAGTGTGAAAATGCACACTGAATATTCAGAAAGACGATCAACAGCTCAGTCATGAAGAACATTCCAAAACGAATCATTTAGGCCAGCAAACCTTACCGATGCTTTACATACGGAGTCCGCATGAAATCTGCTGAAGTTTGTCTTATTATACACAGGTAGTCCTTTCAGGAAATCTGCCTTCAAAATGTTCAGAGACAAAAAGAGGTTAAAACGCTTACTAGAAATATCCCTGAAGTCCTACATTAGTTCCACTTATTACAGAGTAGGTATTAAAGACATGATTCAGTGAATATAAATGATCTTTAACAACAGAAATGTTTACTGACAGTTTAGATACAGACATGCTATTACTGAATGAACTACTGCACATAAAATAATCCCAGAAAAATGTCAGTTGCCCATGATTGTACATCAGCCAATGATCTTATAGACTTGAATTAGTCAGTGAAGCAGGACTCATTTAGCTAACAATCAATAACATGAGGAACCTTAATAGCACTTATATAAATACACATCTGAATAATACATCAATTGTATTTTTTAAATCTCATTTCAGACATTTGCTGATAGAGTAAACTCATATCCAGATGGAGGATGATGCATGTCAACCTTTGGGCGTTGCCAGTCTAGTCCACTAGATCTGTAAGTTAGAGGTTATATGAATGATCTTTTTTGATTCGAGTTCTTTTAAATAACATCTGATCGAAATAACACTAATAAAATTAATATATATTTAGGTCGTGACTGTTTAACAAAAGCTTAGGCGAGTCTCGCTCGCGCTTGTCAGCATGCTAATACGAGCTAACACATTAGCATGACATGTGTGATGTGATTTAAAGATAACTCAAATACCAAATCACCTAATAACCATAAAATAAAAGTTTTAGTACGCCTAGTAACAGGATTCAACCATTATATTATGTTTATTTTAGGCTGTTGCTATAAGAAAATAGTACATAAAGTAGTCATGAGTGTTTGAAGCGGCCTAGCATGCTAAGCAAAGCAGCCTGTCAGCTGAAAACGACTAAAATATTATCGATGTAGAGCAGATTTTAGAATTCAACATGATATTTCAGCGCCCAGTCCTTTACAACTGCGCGAAACTAACGTTACTCATCTGAAACATGAAAATATGAAGCTGTGAGTGCAGAAACTTACTTTGTCCATGGTGAAGTCAGTTCAGTCCTGTAGGTGTTTGTGCTCAGACAGGCCTGAACACTGACAGAAATCTGAGGTTTAAACCCGGTTCCACTCACTCACTCACCACTGAATACGACTCGAATACACAGACCTATACACAGAAATAAGCGTGTAAATAGAAGAACGAGCGACACAAATAAACAGCAGCTACAACTGAAAGCTACCGACTGACAAGCCTCTCTCTCTGCCTCTCTCTCTCTCTCTCTCTCTCTCTCTCTCTCTCTCTCTCTCTCTCTCTCTCTCTCTCTCTCTCTCTCTCTCTCTCTCGCAGTTGCAAAAAAAAAAAAACAAATTCCCCATGGTAACCGTAGTGTCCTTCAAAATACAATAATTACTGCAGTTGTTACTACAATAAAACGGTGGTAACCTGCTATTATCAAAATAAGAAAGAAAAGAAACCAAGTTTTAAAAAAAAGTATAGTGCAATTTTAATTAGTCCAATAATATAATGTAAGTAAAAACAGCAAATATGTACCATTAACACATGCATTACAAAGAAAACAAGCATGTGTTAAACTGTTTAACATATATATTTAAACATTTTAAAGTCAACATGAAATCAAAGTTGACCATTCTTATTTTTCTTATGGAATATTGAAGTGTTTATTATAAATTATTTATCTGTGCATATCCATAAAAAAAAAAAAAAAAAATATCCCCCATGCTCTTTAAATCAAAATAACTTACCCTCCCTCTTGCAGCGATATGTCTTCTCTTCTCTGATGACGCGTTTACTGGCGCGAGGGCAGGACAACCTGTCACTCAAATGAGATCCACCAATAGCGATCCCATCAATTCCCGATGGACCAGAGCGATGGACAACATCAAGCCCCGCCCTACATTTTTTCTTGTTCGAGAAGCCGTTTCTCTCGGATATACGTCACAATATGGAAGAAAAGACTATCACAAGTACCATTTCATTCATTTCTATTTTAAGCAGAAGTGTGAAAAAGCACCTCTTCTGTGCGCTTTTGATTCCCAGCGAACTCAACATGCATAAACTGATCAAAATTGATCAGTTCAATGCAGTTTAAGTTTCTTCAGATAAAAGCGTCTGCCAATTGCATAAATGTTAATACTCTTAAGATTGTACTTGAGAAAGTGACATAACAAAACACATTAAAAAAAGTTTTTATTTTAGGTCACGGCTGCCCAGCTGCAGTCAAATTGACCCGCAAATATTATAATTAAGAAATTGTATACGTGCATTCCACAAGATACAGAGTATCAACATTTTGCAGGCATTTTCATGCTCAAGACAAACATTACAGGGGATAGTTTACCCCAAAATGAAAATGATGTCATCATTTGTTCACCCTCATGTTGTTTGTAACAACTTGAGGGTGAGTAAATGACCAAATTTTCATTTTTGGGTGAACTATCCCTTTAACTAGTTTTTATCAACTCAGAAATTGAAATCAGTCCAAATGAACCGCAATATTTCAAACATATCGTAGCCTACAAAAAAGATTGTATGATTTATAGCCTCCAATTTGCCAAAACGTAAAACAGTTAGGAATTATGAGTGTTGAAAATACTAAAGCAGCATATTAGAAAACTGTAACTGAAAGAGAAACTGAAAGACATTACAGTAATTTAAATCTGTTTATTATCCCATTTCAATTCTTACAAAAATATGACAAAATAAAAGAATCAAATAATCCCATTCCCTAATATTGTTTTCTTTAATAAAGAAAAGTTTTACAGTTAAACATTGGAAGAGCTCATGATAGGTTTGTGAGGTTGCCTTCAGAGAGGGAATCCTGTGGCCCCCTCATCACAATCAGTTCATATTTCACAGTTAGACCGAATGTAAAGCAGTTCTTAGACGACAAACCTACGCAGCCTCGTAATGCTTTCAGCTAGCGGCAGCTTAACTATTCACATCTTTCAATTAAACAACAATAACGGAAACATAAATGTCATTAGGCCAGAGCTGAAGGTCTGGCTACATTAACTGTATGATGTGGACGGAAGATACAGGGATGACAAAACATTACAGCAGCCTCACGGCATCGAAGATACCATGATCTATTATATTGCAGAGTTCAGGTCAAAAAGAAAGCAACAAACAACCAAAAATGCCTGTTACTAGTCCAATAGTCTCAGCGAATGAGCATCAGAAAGACGGTTTATCTTTTACTCTTTTAAATATAACATATCCAACCTATATCAAAGTCTAAATTCAAATCCAATGAGGAAGGTGTATTAGTTGTGATAATATAACTAATATTTCAAGACCCAAAGGAAGTATAGTGCTGTGTCAGGCCAGGTTGTTGTCGTGGATGAATTTGTCAATGAAATGAAATAACCTAAACATGAACTAAACATAAAACAGATTCAAATCACCATTCAGGCCAAAATATTATTGCAACAATGTCTGCTCAGCAAATCCTGTCAACCAAATATAGAACAAATGCATAGCTTGTTTTATTTTTTTTTCTATGAAACTAAAAAGTAAAACTGTAATAATCCATTACTCGAGGCACCTCTCGTCTCTTCATGACCTTACACTGGAATATAAGCTCATACACACATTCCTTCACAGAAACCCTTCATAGGGTGTGACACCGTGACTTGTGTGACAGGTTTTTGATAGCAACAACTGAGCACATTGTGTGGAGATAAAACCCTCCCCTCAGTTGCTAAGGTCAAACTTTCAAAAACACACACTCAAACCGCCTCTAAAGACAGAGATGGTGTGTTTGAGAAACTAATACGTCGTCCTTCACATTTCCAAACCGAAGCACGTGCTTAGCAGCTTTACACTAAAATAATGTGCAAAGAGGAGGCAAATATTAGTTTTGCTTCAGTAAAAAAAAAGAAATAATTATATAAATAGGTAGACATGAATGATAATAACAAATGCTGAATATTAAACTGGAGTAAAAAAGTGACTATATTATTTCAGTAGTGTATTAATAAAAAATCAAATACAGCATTTCCATATGCAATGAGGCCGGTAATGAGACATCGTACTGCTTATATTGGCTTGCAGGATAATTATTATTTAATAATAATTATTAAAGCATTATAATAATACCTGTGAAAGGTTTGGAAATACCAACTCATTCTTTATTATTACTACTAATCTCCAAATTTTAGAATGACAGGAAAGTCTTCAAAACTATGAAATAATTCAAATGGAAGTATGGGAATTATGTAGTGATCTTATATTTGAGCAAATTGGACTTTTGCAAAAATCAAGCATTCAAGCAGAAACCTTGACAGCACAAGGTTTGACTGGAGATGGATGAAATGTCATCTGTCAAACACACAGCTGTCTCAAGATGTTTCAACACTGTCTTGCTCACAGTTTAGAGTAGTTTCCAATCTGATGTGATGTAGTCAAGAGGGGTTAAAGTCTGCTCTGTGTGTAACATATCAGCTTGAAGGTTCAAAACAGAGCTATAATGATAAGAATATTGGTGCCAATGTAATGTGATGACCATAAAAATTTAGGAAATTACACTCATTTTTATGATAGGTATCCATGACCCTGTTTTCCTGGTATTAAGATGTGTTTTGGTCGATCGGATAACAATTAGATGAGGGACACACTCCCGTTTGCATCTGGTGTTTCAATCCGTCTCTTTTGTCCACTTTCAACCACTTCAGTCCTGATTTCTTCGAGGGCAGGGTCTATGGGTGGGTAAATGTGTGGGGTTTTCAGGACTTTCGATCTAATGGACAACATAACCGCAAACAGTTTACAAATGAACGCGCACGGAGACGACGGAAAAACAGAGAACGGAAACACAGCTTTCGTTTCTGTTCGGACAGCCACAAGACCAAGCCGTCTGGCTAGTGCGCTTCCCGTAATGTTTACGCATTAGGTCAGTAGGAGGAGAGTAGACGGTCTTTTGTGGCTGTTTGAACACATTCGATCAAAATGACAGCAATCCTGTCGATCCTCTGGAAGTGGTCGAAAGTGGACAAGCTCAAAACATTTTAGACCCTGTTTACACCTGTATTTAGCGTCGTCCACTTGTGATCCGATCGACCAAAACGCATCTTAACGCCAGGTGTAAACAGGGCCTATCCGGCCTCTCCTGCTGCCTTTGTGTACAGCGCTTCACGATAGTGCGAAATGGATATATGAATTTTGAGACAAACAAGTAGGCCCTAATCGACATCACACACACCCCTTCGCATTCGTCTCTTTGCAGTTTCCATTATTGATTTCTTTATCTTATTAATTAACATGAAAATATTGCCATTTGGGGCCTATTATTCGGTAAGGACTTACTAAACCACCAGTAGTTTTAGCTTGTAAAGTTGCTATTGCTCTACTAAACCAGCTGTTTTAAACATACAAAAGTGCTCAGGCCTAAAATCACCCATAGTTGGAACTGCTGCTTATTGTGTGATTTTTGTTGTTATGATATTATGGAGGTCAAACTGTGTGATTGGTATAAACTATGTTTTTTTCCTACTGGCAGCCCAATAAAATGTTACAATTATCAGACTAGTAATTAAACATTGCACTTTAAAAACCGTCAGAAACGCAGCTCATGCATTCCTATTTGGGTTGCAGAAAAGGCAATGTGTGTGTGATTAAGTGTTTGGAGGGGGGTCTTTTCTATGAAGTTCTCCTGTAATATAAAGCATTAACCATTATGGGGCGAATTCACTAAACAGTTGCACCACTGTAGCGTGTGGCATTTCCGCACAAAACCATGCGTCTTGTTTACTAGCTGCAATCCAACTTAACCAAGTTCTATGTGCGCCAATATAGCACTGTGCCATGGGTATTTAAATGACGTCATTGTCGTTCTTTCATCGTCAGCTCACTTTCTATCCAAACGAAGCGCTGACAGAAAACAGATTTTATTTTAAAATGGATGTTTGTGTGCATTTCCCAGTAGTAATTGTAGCAAGCAAATATTTTCGGACCTTTTTAAAAAGTTCCTGCAGTGAAAATTGCACCGCCCGCTGTCTCTAAGCTATTGTCTGAAAACAAGGCGCGAGTACTTTCGTGGCAACCATTACCTGATTCGCTTACTTAAGTGAATCGGGTGCTAAAACAACGCTGACAACACGTGCAAATACACAACGCTAATTTGTGGGCGCAATATATTCTAATGCCGAAAGTAAACTTCTCTAGTCCGTGTTCCGCTCCGGCTTGCAGACAGTCAGCATGACGCAATTTTCGTCAATAGCACAGTCCGCTGATGTCCATGCACCCCATATGCCCAGGAGCCCAATTTTTGTGTCCACGTGGACGTGTGCATGTACAACAGTGCACGTGTGAGCGATTTTAGCGCTCCAAAAGAAAAGTCCACTAGGTAGCACCGAACACATCCATCTGTGCTCAGTCAAGAGAGTACACTTTGAAGTGCTTGCACACACAATTGTGTGTTAGATGGAGCAGAACACGGAAAATGAAGTATTCCCGGGCCTTAAGTGAATTCCCCCTTATCTATTTTACTTAACAGCTTCCAGGTCAAGTCTTACACAGCCTCAAAAACAGAAGAGGACCTTCCCCTTTCCACTCTCCCTCCCTCAGTGATATTAAGTAGTTTCACACACTGTTTTTTTAATGGAGATCATTTTCTTGTTACATCTTAGGACCTGAAGGATCAGCATCGGATGAGGATCCATTCTCCCCATTCTCTCCACAAGGGGATGGGATTTCGTCCGGGACCCCGTTGAGGTCGGACTTATTGGGGGGCTTGTCGTGCATCTGTCCGCCATCCCCTGGTTTTGAAGATTGAGCTCCATTTACACATGCCCCTCCTTCTGATTTCCCAAAGTTAAAGAGTTTCCCAGGATTGAAGGACTTGTTGGGTGATTGGGACCTCTCCGCCCTCTCCTGGACTGGAGGAACTGTTGACGTACTAGAGGAAGCTGTTGCGGTCTCTTTCTTGTTCTCGGGAGACTTCAGGAACTTGAAACTAAGAAAACCCGGCAGCTTGGGTTCACTACCCGTAGGCGACTGTGGGGAACGGGCTGTGCCGGAAGAAAACTTGTTCTGTAGAGGGATGATCTGCTTCAGTTTCATGACATTGTTGTTACCGAGAAGTGAGCTGGGTCGCTTGGGTTTCTCCCCCCCAGAAGCGCTGGATCTGGATTTGCCACTTTGGCTCTTGTCGTGGTGGTGGTCGCCACCCGAGGAGTCCGAGCGTCCGTCGTCTCGATCCCGCCGGGCCTGATAATCGGCCTGGCGCTGCCGCTCCTCTTCCTCACGCTTCCTCCTCTGCTGCTGCTGGAAATGCTGCTGTGCCTGACGCTCATGCTTCTGAAAACACATGTCCACCAGCAGTGAATCCAGTTGCTGCCACAATTCTAGATTCAGGATGTTGCTATGCAGTTGCTAAGGTGTTCTGGGTGTTTTAGTATGTTTCTATGTAGTGCTTGCTTAGGGTGTTCTAGGTCAATGGTTCTCAACCTTTTCGACTCAAAGGGCCCCCATATGTCCAACACAATTTTCAAAGCCCCCATATAGGCCAAGATATTGATAAGTTATTTTCAGTATTTCTGACATTATTATGACAGAGCTGCTTGTTTTAAAGGGATAGTTCACCCCAAAATTTAAATGACCCCATGATTTACTCACCCTCAAGCCATCCTAGGTGTATATGACATTCTTCTTTCAGACGAATACAATCAGAGTTATGTAAAAAAGGAATCACTTGCGCCTCAGCCTAGCCTGTGCTCTCGGAACAGGACACAACAATCTTGAGAAAAGGACCCAAGGTCTATGGGACCAAGGAGCAGGACCGGAGCACAGAACATTTTAATAAATTTATTAGTGCAAAAAGACCAACGTTTCGACGCACATGCGTCTTCTTCAGAGTCGTTTGACTCTGAAGAAGACGCATGTGCGTCGAAACGTTGGTCTTTTTGCACTAATAAATTTATTAAAACGTTCTGTGCTCCGGTCCTGCTCCTTGGTCCCATAGACCTTGGGTCCTTTTCTCACAATCAGAGTTATATTCAAAAATGTCCTGGCTCTTCCAAACTTTATAATGGCAGTAAATGGCTGTTTATGTTTTGAAGTCCATCAAAGTGCATCCATTCATGATTAAAGTGCTCCACACAGCTCTGGCGGGTTTGTAAAGATCTCATGGTTGAGAACCACATGATTGTTCCCTCTCCCCACTCCCCTGCGCTCACATTGCATTTTATCATTCCAGCTTGCCTCATTACAATGCAATCTTTTGTTTTGAAGAAAACAGAAAGAAATGACTTCTTGCTTATAGTTTGGCTCATAGATTTATCACTTATGCAGCACAGCGATTTTCACTTAATCGTACTGGACATACCTGAAGATTATTACGGAGGCAGCTGACGTTGAAGGAGGAATTAAAATTCCTGTTCATCAATAAGGTGAGAACCAGACCTGTTGTAATATACTTGAATTAATCGAAAAGTGTACTGTCCAAGTAGTAATAGAAGATGTTTGTTGTTGTAAACGAACTAGACTTTGGAGGTCAAACATGCATGGTTCAGCCATTATTTACCACCCAAAAAAGTATGTCTTAAACCAGATGACAATTTGCGCTACTCTTGGTAGATTGTGTTGGTCATTATGGAAATGATCCGGCTGAGTCTGTGTTCTTTAATTTGTGCGTTGTCAGTAGATTATGCGCTTTCCACTCCCATCTGTGTTTTTTTTTGGAATTGCCCTCTCACAATAATTTGCCCTGTTTAGTAAATCTGGCCCTTACTTTCCTAAACATTCTTTGGTCAATCACCACTACTAATATAAAACGAAATACTTTCTTTAAATCATCAGAATGGCTTTTGAGGGGTTGGGGCGGTGGATGGGCTATTACCTTAAATGCCTCTTTGCGCTGAAACTCCAGCTTGGCCATTTCCTCTCCCACCCAGCTGGGGATGTCTGGTATTGCCACATGAATGATATACTTCAGTAGAACTGCAAAGTGCTGGTCATAAAAGGAAAGACAGAAAGAAGAACAGAAGCCAAAGTCTGTTTATTATCATTTCCCTTATCTGTGGTATAACAAAAATCTGAATACAGTTCTCCTGGAGTCACGGCGCAGAACATACAGTCTTTAACACAGGGGTCTCAAACTCAACTTAACTGGGGGCCGCTGGAGTTAGAGTCGGGGTCAGGCTGGGCCGCATCAAGTATTCCACAAAAAAATAGTATTCAAGTATTACAAAAAAAAGGAGCACAACTGATCCAATCTTCTCAGTATTTATTATTAACGTTTCTTCTGAACTGTTCCTCTGAATTTGAACATTCCTTTCTGTACATGATTGATTCTTCATGAGCTGTCCTTCTGACAGTTGAAGTTCATTTTACAAACTTTCTTTGTCTATAACACATATTTGTGATATTTATATTTGCTTATGTCCTTTTTATTTTCTTTATACAACACATTAATGATATTGAATGTTTTTTTTGGAAGTCCTTTTATTATACTTAGAAAAACAATTATTGCTTTTGAAATACAAATATTTGCAGTCATGTCTGCCCGTCTTATTGAATTCTTTCTACACATGTATAGTGTCTCAAATTACTGACTGCACAAATCAAAGCAAACCTTCTTATCAACCTGTTGGACACATATTACAAGCTCAAAATGATTATTCTTCCATTGTTTTAGAGCAGGGGTCTCCAACACGTCGCTTGCGAGCTGCCAGTAGCTCGTGGCCTGATTGGTGGTAACGTTAGCTCGCCAAGGGGCCGTTCACATATCGCGCTCACATATTTTGCGTGCTCAAGTTCGTTATTTCAATTGTAGGCGCGCGGCAAGCGCGCTCATAATTGAAGCGACGCGCTCGTTTTTTCCAGGCGCAGTATGTTTGTACTTCGCGGTTGTCTATGACAACTATTGACAACAAACCCACCGTAAGCTGTCACGAGACTATCTATGGTAGCCCATAAGGGATAAAAAACAATTTTTTATAAACGCGGCACACGCATCGACGGGCCGCACTAACATTAAACTTTAATGTCAAGTAGGGGGCCACAAAATATCACCCCGCGGGCCGCGAGTTTGAGACCACTGCTTTAACACCAAATCCTATAAACAGAAGAAAATAGAGGGCTTCAAGCGAAAGAGGTCAGTTCAGAAGGATCTTCAGACTAACTGGCATGGTTTGAGAACTGAATAGAGGTAAGGTTCATAATTGGCCTGGAGGCATAGGAGTAATAACGCTAACTCTTTAAATGTGAATGACCAAGCTACACTCGTGCTTTCAGCCCTGAGGGTGCCATTGCTTTTTTTTTTTTTTACACAACTTTTGCCCCGATTTGCAGTTTTAAAGGTGCTCTAAGCGATGTCATGTGTTTTTTAGGCCAAAACATTTTTTGTCACATACAGCAAACATCTCCTCACTATCCGCTGGCTGCCTGTCCCCTGAACACACTGTAAAGAAACGCGATCTCTGTAGACAGCCCATGCTTCACAAACAGCACCAAAAACAAACTGCAGCGACCCGCTCCCCAAAACATAACAAACTGTTCCAGCCAATGACCGACAAGAAGGGTTTGGGGGTGTGGTTTGGGGGGTTAGTGTGCGGATGAGGAGGAGGGAGGGTCTAGCTAGCCTCCGTTTTGTTTGACAATAGTTCGAACGTCAACAAGAAGTGACGTCACCCAGGATCGCTTAGAGAACCTTTAATAAGTTGATTCTAGTTGCTGAAAGTCAGAGCCGGTCTGCATATTTTGGGCAGTCAGAATTGGCAGAATTAGGAGAAAATTGAGCAGTGTATTATGGGCATTGAGTGATTTTTTAGCATCATACTATGATTGCATCCAGTATGAAGAAATCAAGCATGTTTGATATTTTGAGCTCATCTATAAGGCCATTACACTAAAGCCGGGGACACACTTAATGGCTAGCTGGCACATTCTAAGACCGAACTGAACACACTTACAGACTGTTTCCAACGACTGGAGCAGATTTTAAACACCGACTGTGTGTGAACCGACTGAACGCGACTGTCTCTGACTCGGCACGTTTGTGCATGATCAGTCCTAAGTATCAAATTAAATTCATAATCGGCCTTACAGTCGTTAACTTACAGTCGTGTCCTCGGCTTAACAATTACATGAACAAAGAAACGCATGCTAGTTCACCCTTTTATCCAAAGTGAATACAGTACAATTAGTAACTTCATAACCTACATCAACACTAATGATGTCAGGGTTCAGTTAGAGTGAGATATACCAAGGTTCAGACTACACAATATTTTTGGCTTTTACGATAGTCACTGTGACAGATTATGTGATTTTGACTCCTCAATTCTTGCCGTGTCGTGGACAGGAAACATGTTAGACTACATGTTACTTATCGACCAATCATCGCTTGGCATCTTTAACGATGTGCGTGATGTCATTGAGGAGGAGGAAATAGCAACTGACCTCTGGAAATGAACCTAAACAAACAATGGCTACAGAAGCGGCGTGTTACCCTAATGCTAATTCCAGGACTCACAAGGTTGGCGCCTCTGCTATCTTTCGTCAGCATTTATCTTTTTTCACTGTTTCGTGGTAGTCCTTCAAGGAAACATCATAGAGCAGGAGTATTGTTGCCATAGCCTCACAAACCTTTCCTCCATTGCATGATTCCACCTAGCAGCACCAATAACATCGCCATGTTTGAAAGCTGTGTACGGAAGAGCTTCTGTGCTCCTATTGGTTAATGTCACAGATGTGACGGAACCATAGACTGTAAAAAAATATGGATGTAGTGTCCATGACGTCACCCGTAGGTTTCTGAAGAGCACTTTTGAAACCCGAAGTGGGCGGTGCCGGCTGTCGCCATCTTGGCAGCGCGTCACTCCCGGATAACCGGAAAATGCTAGACTTTCTGTCGAGACGTCGTGAAGCAGCGCAGGCGCGGCGTTGGTTATCGTTCCCTACGACACACTGTGCGAGATAATCAAATGATCCCGACGCCCATTGTCGTTAACAAATAATCACAACATCCTAAGTCAAATATTAATAATAGCAAATTCAAATTCAAATGGATCGTGCCAAAATCGTGCTGATATTGTGTAGTCTGAACTTGGCATTAGATTTATAGGGAGTGTGTGTATGTGCTTGAGTGTGTGTGTGTGTACCTCTAGGATGACGATTGAGATAATGGCCATCTCAGGACTGAGCCAGGGAAACAGTCTCTGTAGCTGCCCACACTGACCAATCAGATAGCAGTTCACTATGATGGCAATCAGACCCATGGCTTCCATCACTGTCTGTGCAATGATACAGGATTTTACACAACCTTGTGATTTAAAGACACTCCTAGAACAATGTCAACTTAACAGATTTGTCCTTTATGTATATCAAAGTACTCGGTGTAGTCTAACCTGCCACTGTCCGATGCTCCCCACCCTCAAGCCGAAAGGTCTCTGTAGGCTGGTGCACAGTTTAAACGCGTCACTCCGGATCTCAATGATATTGTTGATGAGGGCACACATGGCGGCCAATGGGAAGGCAGATGAAAAGAGAACCACATATCCAAACTGAACAAACATCTCCTGGTAGTCCTGAAATGTGTCCTGGAAAGCAGTTAAGAGACTTTGTTTTAGAAGTTTAGAGGTTTTCTGACAGTATGTCAGTTGGAAGTGTCTGTTTGACTGCAGGCGATAGAATATCAGTAATCCAGAACACACAGATATTCATTGTTTTCTGATAACACACAGACATTACAGAGACGTTTGCAGTAGACTCCTTTAGTCAGAAACCATTGTGTTCCATTTTAAATAGTGTTAAAACATTATATAAATGACAATTTACACTATCGTTGAAAAGTTGTAAAAAACATTTTTTAAAAAGTCTATTATGCTCACCAAGACTGCATTTATTTAATCAAGAATATAGTAAAAACAGTGATATTGTAAAATATTATTACAATTTGAAAAACATGTTTTCTATTTTAATATAATTTTTCAAATGTAATTTATTCCTGTGATCATAGCTGAATTTTCAGCATCATTACTCCAGTCTTCAGTGTCACATGATCCTTCAGAAATGATTCTAATAAGCTGATTTGCTGCTCAACAAACATTTCTTATTATTATCACAGATGCAAATTGTCGTGCTGTTTAATATTTTTTGGAAACCGTAATACATTTAATCTTATTTATCATCTACTAAACAATTTTAAAACACTAGATATACATTCAAGGCTTTAAAATCATAATCAATAACATCCAAAAAGAAACATTTCAGTGACATAATACATAAGCACAAATGTTAGACCGTCACCGTTTTACCTGAAAATGAACATCTTGGCAATGTACAGTGGGCTCCACAAATATTGGCACCATTGGTAAATATGAGCAAAACTGACTTTGTGAAAAAAGCTGACTGTTTTGCAAATTGTCCTCTTAAAGGCAGGGTAGGCGATTTGTTCCAGAAACATTTTTTGTTATGCTGGTTGAAAGTCTCTTCACATCCTGATGGCAATCAAAATATATTTATATGTACACTACCAGTCAAATGTTTTAGATCTGAAAGATTTTTAATGTTTTTAAAAGAAGTCTCTTCTGCTCACCAAGGCTGCATTTATTTGATTATTATTTTTTTTTAATATTGGGAAATATTATTACAATTTAAAACAGCTGTTTTCTATGTGAATATATAGTAAAGTGTAATTTATTCCTGTGATCAAAGCTGAATTTTCAGCATCATTACTCCAGTCTTCAGTGTCACATGATCCTTCAGAAATCACTCTAATGATGATCTGATACTCAAGAAACATTTCTCATTATTATCAATGTCGAAAACAGTTATTTACATTTTTATTTCAGGATTCTTTGATGAATAGAAATCTCAAAAGTACAGCATTTATCTGAAATAGAAAGCGTTTGTATTTATGTATATATTTTTGTATTATTTAAAGGCTAGATTTTTGTGAATATTTTGAATGAAAAACTAAGGAGAAATTGGAAAAAGTCAGTTTTGCTCATATTTACAAAGGGTGCCAATATTTCTGGAGGCCACTGTGTTTACACAAGTAGGCTTGTTTTAATGAAGATGAAGATGACATTGACTTTTCTGTCAAGACATATTTAATGAAAGACATATTTAATGAAAGATTCAGTTAGTTTTGAACATTTTCTGTGAGCAAGCACCACCAATGCGGTGTGAAATGTGTTAGTTGTTTGTCTTAGACTGTGCGTATGGAGTGTCTTCTGACCTGGTACGTTTGCATGCAGCTCTCGATCTCGGCCTGTGTTAGCGTAGCGGTTTCTTGCTCTTCAGGAGGATCCATCCACGAATCTCTCTTCGTCTTACCGTCAGCCCTCTCTAAGCTCCGCCCCCTCTTCCTGAGCCTGACTGACGTGCTGTTCTCCACTCCTGTTGTCAGCGGCTCCCCTGTCAGTTCCTTCATCTCTGGAACCCCGTTTTCATCATCATCATCGCACATCTCAAAAACCGAGGCAGGATCCATGCCCCTCTCCACCATGGTAGGGCTGCCCTCCTCCAGGAAGCTGTCGTCCACTGGGCTGACGCAGCTCGCGGACTTGCGGTCCACCTTCTCAATGAAGCTGACCTTTCGCAGCTTCAGGCCGCAGTCGATGAGGCTCTCTGATTCGTTCTCTTCTTCGCTGTGCCTCTCCCCAGGCTCCTCCTCCACATCCTCGTCTGGGACGCCACAGCCACCATTGAGACACTTGCGTTCTCGCCTCTCTTGGGGGCCCTCCTCACCCATCTGTGGGCCGCGCAGACCTGACCCGAGCACAGTGGGGTCGCTGGGCGAGACCTGCGCTCGTCCTGCTGCGAGTCGCCCGTACTTGAGCAGTGCAGACACCAGCAGCTCCCAAACAGCCCGCAGCGTGAGCTCACCCAATCGGTGCCGTTCGGCCAAGTAGGGCTGCAGGACTTCCTTCATGTTCAGCACAAACTGCCGGATAATCAGCAGCGTGGCCAGCATCTACAGCAATAGGGACACCAACAAGTTATACTCTCACATGACAAGGCTGAACATTGATATCCCAATTTCAATTCCAATTTGATTTGAGTAATTTATTTGGTCATATTTAAGTCCATTTTGATTACATACGAAGAGACTCTCACCTCTTTCAGACGCTCCATGTCTTTGAGGTAGAAACCAATATAGAAAAGGCTGAGATAAGAATTTACAAACTGAAACTGAGAAAGAAAGAAAGTTTCAGGAACAAAACGTGATTTTTTTAGATACAAAATGTTGAATACTCCAAAATATTTACGTATATATTATTTCATAAGTACTTACAAGAACCATTTTGATGATGAGATTTTTCTCATAGGCACTCTGGAGTCTGTAGTTTTCTGTGGGAAACAGAAGATTCAGACATTAGTATTCACCTCACAGAGGCCGGACAACTAGCCTGTGTTTATCTTCTTTCTCCTTCTCAATTTGGCTTCTGGAAGGCTGTATTCCAAAAATCCAGACCATTCTCCATTTCAGCCTTGCTACTTTTTTACTATTGACTATTAAAACAAAACCTCCTGAATTTAGTGCACAGTTCCCTCTTAAAATGTTGTTTTGTTGAATAGAGTGTTCATGAACAGCTTAAATAATGAATTACACAATTTAGCACAAAGATACACATTCAAGAAACAGCTGCATTAAGTGAGTAAATGTGAACGGACTCACCCATGTCATTTAGCCAGCAGGCGATCTTTCTGTACACCTCATCACACGCCGTCACAGTGATGGCCAACATGATTTTAGGGATAAATCTTGCTACTCGTGGAAGCTCCTTAATCCCCATCACAAATTCCTGCCAAACATCACTCCATTACAACTCACGGTTTCTAAGTATTTGCACTGAATAATATGTAAATCCATGTTGTTATTACTTTTATTATTTTGATCATATACAGTATTATGATGAAACAAATATTATTATTCTTTGGAACTATGTGTACATGGACTTTTTTTTCAGTCAACCTAATAATATTAATGAATGTAAAAGGCAAAGTGTATATCTTAAGGTCCTGTGAATTCTTAAATATTTCACTATTTTTATTCACCTTTTTGCCTTTACATAAAATCTTCCTGTGGTGCTATAAATATTTTTTACAAGTACAAAAAGTACATTCTGCTAAAATATTAAATGTGCGTGTTAGAGTGTGTAACTCACCTGAAGCTCAAAGCAAACGAGCATGGCCAGAAATACAAAGCAAAGGCATAATATACAGACAGGAAAGCTGACCAGCCATCTGAACACCCTCCTCCTCCACGGAGGGTAATAAAACTCTTCACAGCCCGTCACTGGACTGCACCGCTTCACACCCTGACCCGAAGAGCAATACAGAAAAAAATATTTAAACAGCAGTCAAAAAAAAAAGTGTTTTCAGACACATTACCCTGTCATTACCCTGAACTGAGGTCTGGGTTCCTCCAGGGCCTCGGCTGGGGTGTCCAGTGTACCCCACTTATAAGCGAGCTCTGCCCCTCTGCGTTTCCAGCGCTCCAGGAACAACGTGGCCCACACCACATTAAAGAGAGCAAACACCACACAACAGATATCCCTGCTGGTCTGAGAGGATAGTGACAGAAATATAGATCACATGAACAGAATATGAACAGTAGTAGACTCCAATATAAACATTTTAATCGTAACAACTCTCAAACTAGTTTTAACCTGTTAATGAATATGGCATATGTATATGTGGAATATGAATATGTTAATATATTTGGTCTTGGCGGATTAGATCTGCTACACTGCTGTTGCAGAGCAAGTATGGACTTGCTACTGCCATTAGATATGCTGCTGCATGAACAGACATACTGTACATTAATCATGTTGCAGATCTAGGCAGGTGGAGCTGGGGGAGGTGGAGGGTTTCAGACGAACTCTGATAGCACGCTGCAGGACTAGCTTAGAGCAGAATTTGGTCTTAATGAGCAGAATGAACCAGACTATTTAAATGTTGGGCAAGTAATCTCATTGGCTGCAGGATCAGCAGAAGCCAGTCAGCTTGTGTCATGCGGTAATGATGTAATTGCTTACAGATTGCATGTAAAGGACCGTGCCATCAAGCGTTTCAAGTCTGACTCTGAACTAGATATATCATCACACATGTGGATTCCATAAATGACATTTAATTCAGCTTTAATTTATGGTACAGTTTCAAAACTCTTGGAATATAGCGGATGAGTCACTTTTATGGAATTTAATGGTGTTTAAGTGGTCAAATACCTGATCTGATTCTGTAAGCATCCACAATACAAAGCCAATAACAGCTGGATACAACATGGAAGTGGTGTAGAAACCCAGCCAGGCGAAGTACATGGCAATCTTCGCTCCAAAATAATCACAAATATCATCTAACACAGAAAACAAAGAGGACACAGACTTAGACCAATCATTCAAGTATCCAAGTAGGGCTTTCACAACAAAGTGATAAAATCAATAATAATCAGTATTGAAAATAATCAACAATGAATTTGCACAGAAACTGGAAATCAGAATTAATTCTGACTAAAATATAAATCTTGCTAAAATATTTGTCGTTAAGACATTAAATGTAGGTTTAAAATTGTACGTGTAATACAAATTATTGTATTTTATGAGAGGATAAAGGGACTATTTTAACGGAAATTTTAAATGTGATATAATTACTACGTTCATATGAATGTATCTAGTACCAGTTAACATTTAGCCTGAGCTTTTGTTAATTATCATTTTTTAATTGAGTGATTTTAACTTCTTAACTTTAAAATGCTGTAATCAGTTGGGGTTTTTGTTGTTTAGAATGTAATATTTATTTTTTAACCCTTTTAGCACATAATGTATAGAATTAGCCTACTGTAATGATTCCCGTCTTATTTTCCCCTGTCTGGTGTTCAAGGACTCTAATTTTGAAGTACATTTTTGTTCCCATTGTTTCTGTTTTCTCACTTCCTGGTTTAGCCACTGTTTGCCTTCTCTGTTACCTTAGTGATTGATTTCCTTCAGCTGTTAGCCTCTGTTATCTCATGTACTTAAACCCCAGTGTTGCCTTTGTTCTTTGTCTGGTGTTGTCCCTTATGGTAGCAGCATCGTGTGTGTGATGCTCAGTTCACTTTTACCTGTCTTGCCCTTGTCTTGATTTATCGTGTCTTGTCGAATAGGGATTCACTGTTTTTGATTTCATTTCACGTACCTGGATTTACTGTTTGTTAATAAATATTAGTGATGTGAAGTCCGATTCATTTCCGCGAACTAGTTTGTTTCAATGAACCAGTTAAAAAAAAAAGATTCATCGGTTCCTTACGTCATTACGTAATGATGTCACTACTAAATAATTTTTTTTAACAACTCAGTGTCATGTTATATCTATGAAACATTCAAATAAAGTAATTTGTGTGAACGCATATTGCTGATTATTGCCTTTCCTTTCATTCACTTAAGTTGATGGTGTTTGTGGTCACAGTTTCATTCACTGATCCATCGTGTCGGACACGACTGACTAATATAGAGTAGCCCACATCTTGGATGATATTCCTAAAAGTTTCGCACCTACAACACACATTACAGACATGGATGCACAAACGCAGATATGTTCAACATATCTATAGTATACAGAAAGAATAAACCAGTCCTATAAAGTCCTTCATTTTTCTTAACAACTTAAATGTAATTTGCATGCACAATAAACCATAGTAAAATTATTTTTTTTCCTCCTTGTTATAATAAAAATCTAGGGCTTTTTAATAAAACTACTCATAAGCATCTGGCATTTGGATCCGACGACTCTCCATTGTTTATGAACGTTACACCTACATTGACTACATTCACTTTATTTGTTTTGACAGAGAAGACAACATAGGGCAGGAGGTGGAATAACATTTTCATAAATGTATTAAAATTAATTACGTTTTTAATTAGTTGCCGTTCTATATCTAAGCATCATATTTTTGTTTTAAAAAATCCTGATGACAATATTACAAAAACATCATTTTTAACAAGGGAAGTGATCTAAAAAAAAAAAAACTGCCATTCCCTGCTAAAAACCCTTGAACCCAATTTAGGTTCTCTTACGAGAGTATCTCTCGTACTGCGTAATAGCTTACGCTAGGGGAAAAACTCTTTTCCGCGAGATATTGAAGCCAAAAATTATCCTTAATTTTTTATTAATGTAAAACGCTTTGCAGCAGCAAGCAGACATAGGCGAAACAGCTCGCGCGCCTATTGGTTGCTCTGCAGCAAATGCAGCAGCCTATCGAGAGAGACTCTGCGTGACGTAATGACCAATGGGGGCAATTCGCGCCCATATCGTCACGTCCCGCCAGAAGGGCCGTGGTCTCACCCTATAAATATGCTCGTTAGGCTGATACAAGCTGATTTTTACCTCTTCAGCGAAGCACACGCATCGCTGGATCCGGAGTGAGAAGCCGCGCCGTCGAAGCAAGCCTTTCAGCGGGACGAGCTCTGGAGTCGCTGGCCTCGCCGCCTTCAACTGCCGTACCTGCTGCGCTTTCCGGCGTTCTATATCCTTTTCATACTCTGTGTGTATTTACTCTGTTGAGAGTGTGCGCTCGCTTACTTGACGCGACTCACACTTCTCTCACAAAAAGAGCTGCGTCTTTTTAAAGATGCCTTCCTGTGGCTCGTGCCGCGCCCCGCTCAGCGATGGAGACCGGCACGTCATCTGTGTTTCCTGCCTGGGTGAGGATCACGCGGCTCTCGCGCTCGCTGACGGCGGATGCCCTCATTGCGAGCTTTTGCCCATGGTGACTCTGAGGACTCGCCTGGCATCATTCTCCGAGCCTTCACCGCAGCCCGCCGTGGTGCCGCGCCGCAAGAAGCGCCGCGCCCAGCGCGCTCCCGAGCTTTCTCCAGCCCGCCAAAGCTCGCCGGTTCGCCCGCCAGCTTCGCCGGTTTCGCTCGAGTCGCTCACTGACGGACAACGGCCGCCGCCTGCCGCCGCGTCCATCCACGAGTTTGACGAACCCACCGAGGCGTGTTCTCTTCTGGCATCCGATAGTGAGGATTGGGCGAGCTCCGTGGATCTCCCCTCCGCTAGCGTTTCCCGCCAGCCCACTGGTAAGAGAGCCGGCATTGAGACTGAGCTGATGCGTCTGCTCTCTCAGGCCGTGGAAAGCATCGGCCTCGATTGGGAGGCGGCCGCGCAGCCGCCGCGCAACAGAATGGACGGACGCTTTCTCGGAAATGACGAGGCTCCGACGAAATCGCGGCCCGCGCCCTTCCTCCCGGAACTTCACGAGGAAGTGACTAAATCGTGGAACGCCCCCTTCTCCGCCAGGCTGCGTACCTCTGCCTCTGCTGCTTTCTCCTCGGTGGATGGCGCGAAGGACAGAGGATACCTTTCTGTTCCTCATGTGGAACCAGCTGTAGCATCTCATCTCTGCCCGCCCTCCGCTGGACGGCGCGCTCACACGGCGCTACCCTCTAAAGCCTGCCGAGTGACGTCAACCATGCACGGTCGCGCTTACACCGCCGCCGGGCAAGCAGTTTCAGCACTGCACACTATGGCTATCCTGCAGATCTACCAAGCCGACCTTCTCCTTAAATTGGACGAGGAAGGACCCGGAGCGATCTGCGTGGCGGACCTGAGAAGCGCTACAGACCTCGCTCTTCGCGCTACTAAAGCCGCTGCACAGGCCATAGGACGGAACATGGCCTCTCTCACCGTGGCTGAGAGACATTTATGGCTGACGCTGTCCGAGATGACGGAAGCCGAGCGCTCTGTGTTCCTCGACGCGCCCATTTCACAAGCGGGCCTTTTCGGATCTGCCGTCAAAGATTTGGCGGACAGATTCATGGAGGTGCAAAAGACTTCGCAGGCCATGAAGCACTTCCTTCCGAAGCGCTCGAGCTCCGCTGCAGGTCGCTCAAAACAGCCGTCTGCTCGCAGTTCTCAGCCGCAGCCTGCACCGCCTGCCGCCGCCGCTTCACAGCGCCGCCACGCCCGAGACCAAAGACCGCGCTCTCGCTCTGCCGGACGCCGCCCCCCTCAGCGCGGGCCCCGGCCGAGGATTGAGATCAAGCCCGAGGCCTCAAAATCTTCCTAGCCATTCTAGGAAAGCGACGGTGTTCAGATCCCGCTGCGGCCGGATTTCCACCAAAACTTCTCGCTCGGTCAGTTCCAAACATCGCGACTGTCCCAGTGTATTTCGCAGTGAGCCAGCCGGTGTCTCAGCCTGTTTGCCTGCGCACAAAAGCCGTTTTTACGGCTACCCAGATAAATCCAATAAAGAGTGCATTTTCTGGTGTTCCGGCCACGGCCGATGGTGTTATAAGTGTTGTAAGAATGCCCACCCAGTGCCCATTCACACACACAGACACAGCCCGCCACGGTGCAGGGCTAGCACAAATAAAATCGACTCCGGTCGATTGTGCAAACAATGTAGTAAACGCGCCCATGTCACCATGCCCGCTCACACTACATGCTGCGTGTCCCTTGGTTTCTGTAAAAACGAAACCAACACACATTCAGTCGGCCATGAACGACAGTGTTTTCAGTGTAATAAATGTGCCCGCAGCCCCGCGCCCACATTTTGTCACAGACACGCCGATTCCTACGGGATCTCCCCCGCTCGCTTTTTCTGCACAATCTGCCATAAAAAAGCTGAGCGCGGTCAGGCCGCCCGCTGTGATCAGCGCGCCCCCCGCCTCGAACGCTGTAAACACGGTGTTGTGTTCCCAGTATGCCCGGGCTCTCGAGCTGCCGTTTTGCCGCGACCAGAGCCCGGATTTCATTCTGCCCCTAGCTATTCATGCAGATGCGTGGTCAAAGCTTCCCGGGGTATCAGAATGGGTGCTGAACACTATAAAGAGAGGCTATTCGCTACAATTCGCTCGACGCCCGCGCCGTTATACGGCGCGCGTCGAAACTACGGTGAAAGACGAAGTGTCTCATCTACTTCGTGCCGAGATAGCGAAACTACTGAGCAAAGGGGCTATAGAACCTTTATCTCAGGCTCAGAGCGAAGGGGGCCTATACAGCAGATATTTTCTGGTACCGAAAAAGGATGGGGGTCTCAGACCCATTTTAGATCTACGACAGCTGAACAGAGTGCTTGTCAAACGCCAGTTCAGAATGCTTACGACCAGGAAAATCCTCGCGCAAGTGCGCCACGGGGACTGGTTTATGTCGATAGATCTGAAAGACGCCTATTTCCAAATACAAATAGCGTCCCATCACAGGCGATTTTTGAGATTCGCCTTCGAGGGCCAGGCATATCAATACACAGTCCTGCCGTTCGGCCTGTCCCTAGCACCTCGTACATTTACGAAGTGCATGGACGCGGCGCTCGCACCCCTGAGACTTCAGGGCATGCGAGTCCTGAACTACTTGGACGATTGGCTGATTCTAGCTCGATCACGATCGGAGCTCATAGAACACAGGGCCGCATTACTCGAGCACCTCGAGGAGCTGGGCCTCACAGTCAATTGGACGAAGAGCTCACTGTCTCCCAGTCAGAAAATTTCCTTTCTGGGAACCGTGTTGGACTCGCTGTCCATGACAGCACACCTGTCACCAGAGCGCGTGCTAAATATTCAGCGCGGCGTGAAATCCTTCCGCCATGGCGCGATAGTTCCGCTCAAAAGGTTTCAGAAAATGCTGGGGCTGATGGCCTCAGCAGCCTCTGTACTCCAGTTGGGCTTGCTCCGCATGCGCCCACTGCAGATGTGGCTGAAAGCGCGGGTTCCACCCAGGGCATGGACAGCGGGTCTGTTTCGCCTCAGGGTCGACCTTCAGTGTGTTTCAGCTCTGGAACCTTGGAAAATAACCGACTGGTATCAGTCAGGTGTGAGTCTGGGGACCGCTTCGAGTGTGAAGGTGGTGTCTACGGACGCCTCCACCTCGGGGTGGGGAGCGCTGCTCGAGGGCAGACCGCTAGCTGGCCTGTGGTCAGAACGGGAAAAGCTCCTTCACATAAACTGCTTGGAGATGATAGCAGTCGACAAAGCGCTACGGCGTTTTTGTCCCCAGGTAACAGGCCACCACGTCTTGGTCCGGTCGGACAACATGTCAGTGGTGGCATACATAAATCGCCAGGGCGGCGTCAGGTCACGAAACCTTCACAGGCTGACGGAACGCCTTCTGGTCTGGGCTCAGCACAACCTGCTCTCACTGAGAGCGGCGCACGTGCCTGGTCACCTGAATGTGGGACCAGACAGACTGTCCAGGAACAATGTTCCAGCAGGGGAATGGTCGCTGCACCCGCAGACGGTCCAGCTGCTGTGGAAAACGTTCGGCAGAGCACAGGTGGACCTATTCGCGTCCCACGAAAACGCTCATTGCCCGGAGTTTTTCTCGAAAAGCAAGGACGCGCTGGCTCATGTTTGGCCCCGCTGCCCCCTATATGCTTTTCCTCCTGTCTCGCTCCTGCCTCAGGTGTTGGAACGAATCAGGGAGAACGGATGCCCAGTGCTGCTCGTAGCTCCGCTCTGGACAAACCAGACGTGGTTCCCTGCCCTGATGCAGCTGACCAGCACTGCCCCATGGCCTGTACCATTGAGGAGAGACCTCCTCTCTCAGGCGGAGGGCTCGATTTGGCACCCTCGCCCGGAGTTGTGGTCCCTGCACGCATGGGCCATCAACAGGTACCCGCTAGCCTCCCAGAAGGAGTGTTAAACACGATCGCGCAGGCTAGAGCTCCGTCTACCAGGCGGCTCTACTCCTCGAAATGGTCTGTTTTCTCTGCATGGTGTCAAGCCCAGAGCTTTTCACCTGTGGAATGCGGGGTTTCGGAAGTGCTTTCCTTCCTTCAAGAGCTACTGGATAAGGGCAGGACCCCATCCACGCTCAAAGTATATGTGGCGGCCATAGCAACGTTTGCAAAACCGGTGTCTGGCCAGTCGCTGGGGAAAAACGACTTAGTCGTGCGTTTCCTTAGGGGAGCTCGGAGGCGGAACCCTCCCAGGCCCCCTTCAGTCCCGACGTGGGACCTTTCCACGGTCCTGGAGGCCATGAAAGGCGCCCCGTTCGAGCCAATCCAGCTGGTGGACATGAAACACCTGTCGTTCAAAACAGTGTTTCTCATGGCTCTCGCTTCAGTGAAGCGCATAGGGGACTTACAGGCGCTTTCAGTAAGAGCGTCGTGTATGGAGTTTGGGCCTAATGACTCGAAGGTCATTCTCAAACCAAAGCACGGGTATGTCCCGAAATCCCTCAATACACCGTTCAGGGCCCAGGTAATTTCCCTGTCCGCCCTTCCGGTTCTCAGTGAGGAGGAGGATGCGAGTCTCCTTTGCCCCGTCAGGGCATTGAGAGCTTATGTGTCACGCTCGTCTGTTTTCAGACAGACGGAGCAGCTTTTTGTTTTGTTTGGCGGGCGTTCCAAGGGACTCGCCGCCTCAAAACAGAGCCTATCCAGATGGATAGTGGATGCCATTGCGCTCGCTTACTCTGCGAAGGGCCTACAGTGCCCCTTGGGTGTCAGGGCGCACTCCACGAGAGGCGTGGCCTCTTCGTGGGCATGGTCAAGCGGGGTTTCCCTGCAAGATATCTGTACGGCCGCGGGCTGGGCCTCGCCGTCTACATTTATAAAATACTATAACCTGGAGGTACCCGCCTTACAAGCTAAGCTTTTGGCGGTCTAAAATTCAGTGCTATCTGCCCCGCTGTGCGGCCCAGATGCTGAGTTTACTGCAGCCCCATGAGTGTTGACACACGTATGGCCACCCAGATCAGGCTGAAAGCTTTCACCCTGGCTGCGCGTTTTATTGTCATATAATAGCCCCGCTGGGTGCTTTTTTATAGGGAATGACGCTTCCAGCCTCTCTTCCTCCACTCTATGTGAGTTTATGGTGATTATGCACTACATGAGCCCTGGGCTTCGGCCCCCGGGACTTTGGTGTTGGATCCCTGTACGCACGGCGTGTTGCATTGTGTTCCCCTAGCGTAAGCTATTACGCAGTACGAGAGATACTCTCGTAAGAGAACGTACTCGGTTACTAACGTAACCTCGGTTCTCTCTAGAGAGGGAACGAGTACTGCGTATCTTGCCGTGCTTGGAATACGCTCTGGTTCGCTTCAGTGATAAAAACCAGCTTGTATCAGCCTAACGAGCATATTTATAGGGTGAGACCACGCCACTTCTGGCGGGACGTGACGATATGGGCGCGAATTGCCCCCATTGGTCATTACGTCACGCAGAGTCTCTCTCGATAGGCTGCTGCATTTGCTGCAGAGCAACCAATAGGCGCGCGAGCTGTTTCGCCTATGTCTGCTTGCTGCTGCAAAGCGTTTTACATTAATAAAAAATTAAGGATAATTTTTGGCTTCAATATCTCGCGGAAAAGAGTTTTTCCCCTAGCGTAAGCTATTACGCAGTACTCGTTCCCTCTCTAGAGAGAACCGAGGTTACGTTAGTAACCGAGTACGTTTTTCCCCTAGCGTAAGCTATTACGCAGTACTCGTTCCCTCTCTAGAGAGAACCGAGGTTACGTTAGTAACCGAGTACGTTTTCTACCAGGTTTTTGGGCACTTTTCAGCTGGTCAGTCTGGGAGACCATCTGACCACCCAGTTAAACACCAGTTGGCTAAGCTGGGAGACCATCTAAAGAAAACTTAACAAAACCAGCAATATAGTTTTTCTTTTCAGCAGGGTTAGCAACATTACTTCTCAATTCACAAAACAACAACAAAGCTGACAAGAAAAAATGTGTATATTTCAATGTTGACTTCAATAACTACTAACCTAGGGGCTGTTTTTCACACACGGCCTGCACCCATGACTTCATCAGCTGTCCCAGAATCCTCTGCTCATGAAGCGGGAAGACTTGCTGGATCACACCTCGCGCCCTCAGCTCAGGAACTGGAACATACACACACAGTGCACACTCACTAACACACACACACAACATGAACAAGTATTCAAAACTTTGGTAAAACTTTTCTTTCTAGAAACCTTCACCAACATATAAAGTGTCAGCCTGCACATTTAAATTGCTTTCAGGTAATCCAGATACTGATACACAAATATGAGTGACTTATACATACAAACAGGCCACTGGTACAGCTCAGGCACACACTTCTCAGGGCTCTCATAACGTCTAAATATAAGAACTCACTGATTGGCTGTCCTTCCAGGAAGTGGATGTTGTGAAGGGCCTCCCCATGTTTAGATCTGAGATTGTCCAGCCAGTATTTGATTATGCTTTGGCGTTCCTGTGAAAAGAATACGCTTCAATCTATAACAATGTCCGCGGGATACAAAAATGTACAACCCAACTCGATGTCTCAATGACTTCATTCTTTAAAAGAATATCATGGGTTACCTCAAACCCAAGCTCTATTGGCAATGTCCGTGATGTTGAAACACAGAAGAAAAACTGATTCGGCTCTCAGTTTATAAGCAAAACAAATAGTTTACAGTCATGTGATTACAATGGACGTCTAAGATATTAACCATTTAAAGTAAAAAAGTTACACTTATTTTTTTGTAAAAATAATACAAATTTAATCTAAATGTCTGTCTGAAATCACATACTCTCTTGAGTAAGTACTTATTTTGAATAAGTAGTTACTTCAGGACGGCTAAAAAGTACGTTCTATGTAGTATGAATGTAATCTGGACGCACTACATCCGCCATGTTGTTACTGTCATGTGATCTACCAGCGTCAGTTGCATCGCTTCACTGCCATTCATAAATCCTCTCCCGTGGCCTCATGGGATGGTAAAGTGTCCAACATATGCGCACTTCAGAATCTCGCCAGAAGAAGTAGGTCATCCGGGTACTTCTTTTGTCACATCCTGTTTTTCGCCTACTATATAGTAAGAGGTATGCTAGAAGTATATGGTTTGAGGTGGTACTACTTTTCAAGTTTACCAATGATTTACCAACATAATTTCTACGTGTAGTGTTTGCTCCATGTGAAAACTGCTTTATGGTTAGAACATCATGTCCCTGTGTATTCTTGGGCCGTACATCATCATCATCATCATCATCACAGATTTATTGGGATCATCAGATTAGCATGGTCAGGACATATTGAAAACAGTGTTACTATAATATTATTTATATGCTCTTATAGTGTTTATTAATATTTGAATAAGCTTTTATTTTTATATTTTCATTTGTCATTGTAATTTTAGTTTTGAATAATTATTAATAATAATTTTGTATTAGTTTTTGTTTTTTAACATTATTTTAATTATTTAATTTATTTTTTATTTCAATTTTAGTAATATTAGTACTTTATTTCAGTTGGTTGTTGTGTAGGGTTTCATCTATATTTTATTTCAAATTCTTTTACATAAATATTAAGTTTATTTGTGCTGTATGATCTCCATGTCGACTTTCATCCAAGTGCATTCTTTTACACACATGCTATGCTTTTACAAACTAATGGATTAGTGAAAATTATTTTCCGTGGTAATCAATATGTCTCAGATGTTGTTAAAGTTTGGTTGTTGCTTTTTAAAATAAAAGCCACCATAATCCGAAATACTGCCTTATGGAACATGTTAACTTTGTAAGTTACTAATAAGAATGTTTAATTACACTTTATAAGTAGTAATGTGCAATTGTTACATTAAAGAGCTATTTCTACCTGATTTAACTAAAACATGTGTTTTGTTGGTATGAATGAATCTATTTAGGTTTATTCAGTGATAATAAATACTATTTTCCACTGGAATAATACTAGTTATATTTTTAAGTGATCACTTTTTTTTAGTGTATGCATTTCTTCCTGTTTAAATAAGATGTCAAAAGCCCTCTTGATATTAGCATAGTGAAAGTCCAGTAACTACAAAAATCCTAAACTTGAATTCTGAATCCTGTCTACAGAAGAGTCAAAAATTTTATGCTCAATATTAATAAGGACCTGTGAAGTGAAGAAACAGAGTTCACTCTCAATGTTGTCGTAGATGTAATCTTCCTCACAGGAGAAACTGCGAGACCCGCCACCAAACTCCGGCTTCACAGCTTTCTGCAGTCCCATCTCTTCAGCCCCTCGTAAAAGACTGAGCACACAACAACAAAATACATCCGCATCAGTCAAACTTAAGATAGCCTCGAACCATAAACACTATGAAAGGACCTAAAATCAAGCAAAGACAAAATAACCGTCTTAATGTTCCAAAACAAACTTTCTTTGTACTCTACCGTTCAAAAGTTTGAGGTCAGTATGATTGTTTAAAAAAGAAGAAGAAATTAACACTTTTTTTTCAGTAAGGATGCAATAATCTGATCACCAGTGAGTGTAAAGACATTTATAATGTACATAAGATTTATATTCCCCCCAAAAATACTGTTCTTTTGAACTTTTTTTTTTATCACAGTTTCCACAAAAACGTTAAGCAGCACAGCCGTTTTAATGTTGATAATAATAAGAAATGCTTCTTGATCACCAAATCAGCATATTAGAATGATTTCTGAAGAATCGTGTGACATGATGCTGAAAATCAGCTTTGATCACAGGAATAAAATTACAAAAAATTTTTTTTTAACTATATTTATGATCAAATAAATGCAGTTCTGTCATGACAACTCTCTGAAGATTTGTAGCATGGTAATGAATATGACATTGCTAATGTATTTGGTCTTGGCGGAATAGATCTGCTACGCTGCTGTTGCTGTTGACAGAACATGGCATTTTTGATGAGAGTAAGAGACTCTTACTGACCCCGGCATACTTTTGAACGGTAGTGTATTTCGTAAACTGTCTTGATGCAATGTGGTCCCATGAGGCTCTGAACATCTCAGGCGTTCTTTAGAGGCTCATGTTGGAACATGACAATAAACATCAAACAAGCATTTGCTTGACCCTCCTGCCTCAGTACCTGAAGAAACCATTAATAAATATAACAGAAGAAACTAAAAGAAAGATAAAAGCTGTTTCCTTCCCATGCCCTCTCACTTTTCGTATGTGGCCGTGACGAAGAAGGCGTGCATTCTGGTGTGTTTGTGATGTCGGATCTGGATAATGAGTTCTGGGATGCCGAGCCGTATGTGGTTCAGAAGCCAGAGCAGCGTGTGGTCATCTGTGGTGTCTGCACGGAGACAAACATAAACACATGACCAATATACATGATTTATTATGTTCAGATATACTGCTGAAAAATACAGCAAACATCATCCTGAATGTTCATGCTGGTCCAGGCTGGTTTAAACTAGCATGCCTTGCTAGTGACCAACATCCATAACAAATGCCACTGTGACCATCCATTTTGTTTATAATACTAGTTCACAAGCCTAAATAATGTAAATGCAGCCAGAAACACATGATAAAACAGCAGTTGAATCCTTTCAACTTTAATTCTACTTTGTTAAATTCAGATTACAATTATATTACATCATATTCAGTGGCATGCAGTGGTGTTCTGAGGCAAAATTTTTATAAATCAAATGTAAATTTGAGTCCCAGTTACACATAATGTTGGCACATGTTCCTGGTTAAATAAACATTATATCAAAAAAGAGAAACCAAACACAAATCTATTTAGTATTTTTACATTAACTATGCAATTACTGTTCTATTTATTAATACCAAGTATAAATCTCATCAAGTTAGTTTAAGAATGTTTACATTTATTCCAAAATAATAACTAAAGGCAGTAACAAATTGAACAATATATTTTATCTGTGAACTGATGCTCAGCTGTTCTTTTTAATAGTCACCTTATTATCATCCGTTATCATCAAGCTCAGATCAACACTAGTAACGGACACAAAAATGTGCCTTTAATTTCACCCCACTAAAACCCCACACTGTCATCATGTTTTCAGGGCATTTCAAATTCGATTTTGACGTGACATAAAGCAGTGATATCTAAGTGGCTGAGTTGTTTACTTACTTTTTAATTAGTCTTTCCATTAAAACCAATATTTTGTTCATTCAGACCGATTCGCGAAACACGCATGAAAACAAGAGGCAGGATTTAATGCACAAACCCATCATATCCAATCATTACCCATCGTATCCAATCATAACCGATCGTATCCAATCATAACAGATCGTATCCAATCATAACCGATCGTATCCAATCATAGCGCGATGAAGGCATTGCCTCGTCTCACGTGACTTTCCCCAATTCATTCTCAGTTACCACACCACACGCTTTAGGGGGTCTGTTAAATGTCAGTGGGCTCAGGGGAGGCAAGAGAGACGCGGTGTCCCGCTGTAACTTTACCCGCTGGTGTCGCTGTTGGACAGTGGACACTGTTACTTTAGAAAAACAAGTGATTTACACTTTTTAATGTCAGATTTTGTAATATTTGAGTCGTTTTATTTTTGTAATATGGATTATTTTCTCATCCAATGTTTTGAGGAGGCACTGCCTCCCTCGCCTCCTCGGAGGAAACGACCCGATCCTATTTGCTATATCAATTCAAACTTTATCAACAAAAAAACTAAGGAATTAAACTGGAATTTAAAACGTAATCTAAATAATCATTTAGAATGACCTCATATCTAAATAGTTTTAAAAATATTATTTAATATGATTGAATCAACCTGATTATATTGGCTTATTGGGTTAAACAAACAAAAGTCATTTTTAAGAATTAGGTACGGTAGAAATAGTACCAACTGCAAATTTTCACTTTCTACAGTGGACAAAAGCGATAAAGATTCTTTTGTGTAATAAAGACACTGTTGAGAGCCGCACAGTAATTCACTCACGCTTAAAGTTCCTCAAAAATGACAAAAAAGAAATGTATTAGTTCAATGAAATGAATGTACTATATTTTAGTTCAATAATGTTTTTTTATTTAATATTTTGTATTTTTTAGAGATTTTATGGTAGTAAATGTATGCAATAGTTATGGTCCATTTAAAAAACTGAAAATTTCCATCTTAAACTGTCATACATCTTGAATGCTTTGGAGCACAGACTTAAGTTTGGTCTCTTTTTAAAGAAGACACTTGGCATATTATTGCTGAAGTGAAAAAAGAAAAAAGTGAAGTTTGAGTTTATATCATAAAAAATGCACAAAAATACTATTTTCAACTTTTATATGAAATAAGTATTTTGAAACATGTTTCACTCTAAAACTGTGAGAAAATCAAAGTCATACATGTAAAAAAAGTAGTGTTCCAAATATGAGGTTGATATCTCCAAAAATGGGCTTTTTTAGTAAGATTTTGTTTGAGCGCAGAACCAAATGTTTCCACTAGATGAAATTCGTTTCTCATTCATTTTCAATGCGGTCAAAAATGACCTCGAACAATACAAGTGTGAATATTTTTTTCAGGACCATTTAACCTATATTCGAATCATGTCCATGATTTTCGTGTGTGTGTGTTTGTTCAAATAGAAAGTGGCAAAACCTATACCAACTTCTGTACAATTCCAATGAAGTAAAAAATTCGAAAAAATAAATAAAATAAAAAACAAAAACGTACGATTTTTGGGTGAAAAATGACCAGAGCATCAGAGGATTAATCAATCATTTTATCTCTCTCTAATAAGTGCATTCATTTGCATTTCAGTGGCTCAAATCTTAGTTATTAGCTCTAAAATTATGTTTTGTAATTAACAATGGAAATTACTACACACACAAGAGCGTTTAAAAGGACAAAAACCTGACAAATGTCTTGAAATAAAACATTTGAGAAATGTCTGGTGGCAACCATGGTATAAATGAGATCATTGACCTCACTGTTAATTATCCCTTCCATATAAAATTTCATCTTAAAATGTTTATAAGGCCACCAAGATGTGATTTTTGTGTACATGTGGTTTTAGTTTATTTATTTTAGAAATGAGTTTTAGTATGAAAGTTAGCGGTGGATGAATCATGATTTATTTTGTAAAAATACGTATGGTTAGTGGAAAAGACAAAGTGTGTGCAAACAAAGAATGGATTAGGAAAGAAAGAAAGTAAGAAAGTAAGAAAGAAAGCAAACATCTGAGGCACCTGGAAACGTCATAAGGACATCACAGTTCTCTGTGGGCACCGTCTTCATCCAGGATTTATGGGACATGATGTGTCTCCCGGCCTGCAGCAGCCTCTTCCCAAACAGCTTATCTGAGGAACACAACAAGGAGGAGAAAAGAAAACAAACATCAGTCACTTCGCTACGTTGCTATGGACAAACAGACTCACTCCAGGCCGTTCATTTTCCCTCTCTCTCACAGTGCCAAGCTTAAATGTCACTCTCACACTCTCACTCTCCCCTTGAAACATGAGAAGAGGAGACGACCCGAACGCCCCAGCGAAGCTGAAGCCCTGACGGCACAGCGGCCAGTGTCTGAATATGAACAATGACCTCAGAGACCAGAGAGTCGGCTCCATGTGACCCACTGGGGATGTGAGCTCTTGGGAATCTTAGTGAAGATTTCTTTTTTTAAATATTAGTGTTTTTTTTTTTTAATAAACAAGACACAGAAAGATGGATGAATGTATTTAAGCTCAGAGAATGAGAAATAAAGATATGAATTATTCGAAATTAAAGGAGAACTCCGGCGCAAAATGAACCTTTGGTCTAATTACACATTGTTACCTAGTCAACCGTTATCTGAGATTTGTTTTCATGATTATCGAATGTCAATAGTTTTATCTCTTAAAACAGTTTAGCCTATAAAGCTAGTATAACGCTAGTATATTGAGCATGGAGTAATTACAAATAAAAATCGCTTGTTAATACCACTAACAAGGCTCAAAATAGCCCCACACTAGCACGGTAGCATAATGAGGGTCCCTACCTTCAAACCGAAGCATTGAGAACTTTGTCAGTGTCCAGACAGTTTAATAAGAAGATATTTTATACATACAGTCAACTTCGCGTATACAGGCAGTAGCCATCTTTGAAAAACAGTCTCTACCAGTCGATCTACGAACGCCGATCCAAGTGCGCTGGTGAGAATGTGAACGAGCTATAAGTTGTGATAAGGTGAGCGCGAACAGCAGGCTTGGATCGGCGTTCGTAGATCGACTGGTAGAGACTGTTTTTCAAAGATGGCTACTGCCTGTATACGCGAAGTTGACTGTATGTATAAAATATCTTCTTATTAAACTGTCTGGACACTGACAAAGTTCTCAATGCTTCGGTTTGAAGGTAGGGACCCTCATTATGCTACCGTGCTAGTGTGGGGCTATTTTGAGCCTTATTAGTGGTATTAACAAGCGATTTTTATTTGTCATTACTCCATGCCCAATATACTAGCGTTATACTAGCTTTATAGGCTAAACTGTTTTTAGAGATAAAACTATTGACATTCGATAATCATGAAAACAAATCTCAGATAACGGTTGACTAGGTAACAATGTGTAATTAGACCAAAGGTTCATTTTGCGCCGGAGTTCTCCTTTAAGATATGTATATATAACTTATGATGTTTATATTTGAAATAAATGTGTTTCTTTCGAACTTTCTATTAATCAAAGAATCCTGAAAAAATGTATCACGCTTTCCACAAAAATATTAAGCAGCACGACTGCTCAAATGTTTCTTGAGCAGCAAATTAGCATATTAGAATGATTTCTGAAGGATCATGTGACACCGAAGACTGGAGTAATGACAGCTTTTAAAAAACAGTTCACAATCTTACTGACTCCAAACTTTTGAACAGTAGTATATTATTAAGTGGCAAAAAATGTTTCATTGCACTGCTCAAGTTTGGGGCAGACGATGCAGTTGTTTAAACAATGCCAGATAGGAACATGTTTTATTAGTATTTTTTGCAAATAATATTTTGGATATGTTAAAGGCACACTACACAATCTCATTTGTGATTTATCTTTCCTATCGTTTGGATTTTTTATTTTTATTTTATTTTATTGTTTTTAGTTTCAAAATATCAAATTCATCCAATTAAGTCAAAATCAGAAAGAAAGAAAGAAAGAAAGATAAATAAAGAGGTTGAGGTCAGTTGTGTTGTGTTTTTGGCAGTGACCGCTCTATAAATGTTCAGCTGCTCACAGTGGCATCATGCTCACTGATGCATGACCTTCAGAAAGTGGGACACGGTCTACATAAATCTAACATAATCTCAGGTCACTATACAACACCTACTAAATAATCTGCTAGGGAAAGAAAAGGTTATCATAAAATATTGCTAACACCAAAGCCTAAATATTTGCACTTGACATCTAACATATAGCTATTACACAATGTAAAGGATCAAGGATTTTATAAGAAAATAATAACAATGGTTAATATTATATTATAAATATTATATTTTAGTAAAAAAAAAATTGGCTTTGTTCATACTGCAAGCCTATAGTGCTCAATTCTGATTTATTGCTCAGATCCAGTTTTTGTTTGTTTTGCTTTTAAAATTATTTGGCTATTCACATTTTTAAAAGTGGACAATATCAAATTTGAGAGGACCAAACAGAACCAGAGGCATACACCTGACAGACACAGGAGGTCAGCATTTACGCGTTCATTTATGAGTTAAGGCAAGCGAGGTGATAAGGAGGATGCAGACGAGGATGAGGAGAAAGAGAGCAACGTTTTTATATTTTATATGCTTGCATTGAATTCTGATATGACTGTTCAGACTGAGGTCGCATTGCAAAACATCAGACCTGTATCTGATTTAGGAGGACCACATATGAAAGTGGCCCCAAATCAGAATCGAAGAGGTCAGGATCCATGTGGTTTGTGCTGTTCACATCGATATGAAAACACAAACAAAAACAGATCTATTTCAGAAATGAGAAGGACATTTTTTTAAACATAATTAATATTTCACTGTGAACATGTTCTAACATTCCTAAATTCCCTGTCTTGATTGTAATTAATTCAATTCACATTTATTTGTACAGCGCTTTTCACAATACATATAATATTAATTTTAAAGCAGCTTTACATAAAATGCATGTCTACATTCCAATTTGTGATCTGTTATCAGAGGTGACTGTATCCAAGCAATGTCCATATTTCAGAAATATACAGTTCTTAGATAATACAAATCATGCAGTTAGCTAACATTATGTATTATTTTAAGGAAGTAAAAATGAGCTCATTAAAGTAATTATTTTAATTGTTCAAGTAGGTGCGGTATATTATCAAAATATCAGTGTGGAATATATTAGTAAAAATATATTTTTTGTGAAATATATAATATATATTATATATCTAATATAAAAAAAAAAAAATCAATTACACCCTCACTAGTAGGTGGCAACAAGTGACTGTTAAAAAAGTTTATTCCTTCAAACACACCAAATCAGTCAGAAACAAGTTAAGACTTTATGAGCGAGTCATTGAATCATTCATTCAATCCGATAAAAAAAAAATCAAACTAATTAAATATTTTTAAATAGACTGTTTTGTTTAGTAAAAAATATAATATATGAATAATACCTGAAACAATATTACAGTATTTTATGATGCGTGCAACAACAGCTATCCAATTTCACCACAAATTTAAGAGGATTTTTAGTTATTGTTATTTCCCACTATAATACAAACAAACAAAGTCAGAACACATGGCATTAGTGTATCGTCTGTGCAATGCCTAAAACAAGATCGAGCATAACACGTCACTATAGACACCTGTGATCTGGCCAATCATCAGTCAGGGCTCACTGGCTCAGTTTCCTACAACTCTCTAAGCTTTATTTTTACCCGCTGTGTAAAGCCTAATGCAGGTGTGATGCCATGCTGTCATAATGAAACCCATCAGTGAGAAACATGATGGCAGATAGCATCCTTTGGATGTGCAGAGGGAATGCTTCACAAGTAGCAAGCAATGAAATCTGTGAACTTCTAAATGGAGGACACCGCATAAAAACTACACAACCAAAGGAAAATCCTGTCCATTTTTGGATTCTTTTCAAATGCTGCAGTGATTCACCACTGTAAGTGCACTTCTCCTATCAGAGAGGTCATCAAGGCCAGACATTATGGAGTGCTACAAACAATTATTCCGAAATGAAAGGGTGCTGAAAATTAAAGTACTGCAAAACAGCAATGCTTCATACTGATGATGATGAGCCAACAAAAATCTGGTAATTGCAAAATCATTTGAACAAAGCCATTGAAGAATTTACTGCATGGTCAGGAATTGAGTCAACAATATACAAGAGGAAGCAAAAATATCTGTTAAAAGCACATTCTGAAATGGCTGAGGTGATACAGTGAATATCACAATCAGAAAAACATATTTTCAATGTATAAGTAAGCCATGTATTACCGGGCAAATGTTTCCTTTGCAACTTTGGTCCTTCCACGAAGCAATTCCTGTGAAGTTATCTACTCAAATGAATGGGCCATTGTGAAGGAAAGGAGAAGTTATGAATGACTGAATGGGCTGGAATTTGAATACAAGCTTGGCACTTGATAATAGACTTTAATAGCCAGTACCATCCAATATGTCTGAAAGTCACTTTCATATTTTGAAACATATACATAAACATATTTAGCTTTTTTACAGTCCAAAAAGCGGTTCTAATATTAAAATGTTTAACCACTTCACCATATCACGACATTGTTATTTTTGTTGCATAGTAACATTCTGTTATTTTAGGGACTACCACTGCATCCGAAATCGCATACAGTATAGTAGGTAGGCTTTTGGTTTAAAACTTACTTCGCAACCGCTAAACAAGTGCGTTGCACGATTAATCGTAAAAGATCGTGATCTCGATTCAAACACCCATGCGATCTTATTCCTAAATGTCTATTAATGTCTATTAAACCTTTAAAAAGAACAATCACAGCTGAACTGAAATCTACGTTCACGCTGCCGCTGACCCAGAGAGCAACTATGAAACAGCTCCACAAACAGTCTTTTCAACATCTAAAGAATGTATCAAATACACCGTTACACCAGTAGGTGGCGACAAGTGACTGTTAGAAATGTATTTGTCATTGAATCATTGATTTAAAAGATTCCTTCAAATATGCTTATTCATCCAGAAACAAGTGAAGTCTTTATGAGCGAGTCATTGAATCATTCATTCAATCTGATAATTAAAAAAAAAAAATCTAATTAATGACATGTTTTTTAAATAGACTGTTTTGTTTAGTTGTCTATTCAAAATCGTGGGAGAATTATGATCTGCGTTAAAAAATTAAATTGTGATTCTCCATTTATCCAGAATCGTGCAGCTCTCGTATTCGTCACGTTGTCACTATCACGTGAACTAAGGCGTGTCGCTTCACTGCTTCACAAATCCTCTCCCGTGGCCTGATAGTAAAGTGTACGGCCCAATCCCAAATGGCACACTTCATGTGCACTTTCGGTCTTGTGGACTTACAATGGCTGCCGCGTGCGCGTGTCCGTTAAGTCCGTGAGACCGTAGTGTGTCCCATTTGTCATTTTTAGATCTCAGAAGGGTGCTCGCGAGCGCCCCGTGTGGTCAATTTGCGCCCTTGATGCGCACTTTTGCCGAGCCCGTGCTGATGCGGACTCCACAGCAGACTTCTTCCCGACCTTTTTTTACAGTCTATGTTCCCGACAGTCAAAGCGGCATTACGTTACGAAAGTGCGGACTCAGAGGAAGACCGCGAGTGCTTAGGGTTCCATTTGGGACAGGGCCTCGATCGAATGCACACTTCAGAATCTCGGCGGAAGTAGTAAGTCATCCAGGACCTGTTTTATGAATATTGTGAATTCATATACTTAGCTCACTTACTGTTTTTAACGTTTTAATTATACAAATTTGGTGCTAAATGTAACTTTTCCTCTAAAATGAATCCTTTTTTTATTGCCTGTGTGTGAAGGGGTTGTAATCACACATTACAATGATCCACTTGTCGAGTTTTGCTATTACCTCTGAAGGCCAGTATTCCTATTTCTATGAGAAGGCTCCGGGTCGGATTTTCTACGAAATCCATCGGATGTGACGTGCATGCGCGCTCCCGAGTCTCTCTCCTTTTAATATACAGTCTATGCGACGGCACTGCAGCAAACGACATGGAGTCTGATAACACCAAACAACGACCTGCCTCCAGCACAACACACACTCCAACACAAACTCCACATAAATTTAAAAAACAAAACAAAAATGTATCTGCTGAAGCTCGTCAGGCCAAACGTGAATCGGACCGACTTAGGACGAAAACACGGATCAACATCGGCAGAGCTTTTGAGTTATGGAGAGACCTCCGCTATTTTTATTGTGATAAATTACAAGTTTTCAGATATGCTGAAATAAATAACGGTAAACTGTAATGAAATAGCAAGGTAAACTACAACATATATGAGACATGAAATGAATACAAAAGACTGTTCCAGGATAACAAAAAGTAGGTGCTTTAGGATGTAACTTTTATTTTATTTACTAGATCTACTGTCTAACGTCACTCATACCACTAGTATCATATTGTTTATAATAGGCTACACATTTCCAGACACGTTCAGTACAGTAATGTTACTTCCTACGATCTTACTGTTACACTGAAATTGTTCAGTCTAGTTCACTAACCGTTTTTTGTTATCATATTATACATTCACCTATGTTGACATTGCTGATTGTGCAAGATACACGAATAGTTAGTGAAATGCCTTATGCTAGATAACACCACAAAAGTAACGTTATCATGGTACGAGCATGGAGCATTAGTTCAACGTCAAGCTGATAAAAGTAGCCTATTATTGTAACGTTGCAGTGGGAGTTTACATGAGTTTCCGGCATGTTGTGTGATGCTTTCTCCGGTGTGTGTTGAAAGTCTCAGTGTGGCCGGTACCATGAGTGCTCGCTCTTGTGTTCGAGCAGGCGCAAAAGCACGAGCGCTCTTTTAAAAATTGGTTGCAATCTGAAACATCACCGCTAAAAAATACATATAGCACCTTTAAACATTTATACATAGCTACTGTATACCATGCAAGATTTTTTTTTTGAATAAGTCTCTTACTTTCACCAAGGCTGCATTTATTTGATCAAAAACACAGTAACAAAGTGATATTGTGAAATATTATTAGAATTTAAATAATATTGGTGCACAAGACACTCTTTCTATTATTATTAGAGCTGCCTAATATCTATACTGCCTAATAAGGTTCAAAAGAACAGTATTTATTTGAAATAGAATTATTTGGTACAGAATTATTAACTATATACACACAGTTATAGATGTACAACCCCATTAGAAAGATCCACTATTGCCATGCAGTGTGTTTTTCCCCTGTGGCCTGAGAGCGACAAACCTACAAAACAACACTCAGTTCTTTATGACATAATATTAATAAATCATAGAAAAACATACATTCAGCCTCATATGATCTGTGTTACACATATTCTGAAGAATATTGTATTTGTTTATCAATTTGATGTGGGGAGGAACACACTTTCACAGCTATAACAACAGCTGTTATTATGAGATGTTGAAGGAGAGAAACCTCATCTTGAGTCCTGAGAGTCATCTCGAAATGTAAATGTCTGTCATTTGGAAACATTGCAGTTGAAACATGAGATCATTAGCTGTTAAAGACAGCTGTAAACTTAAAGATAGTCATACTGTGAGCAAACAAGTTATCTTCAAAACAGTTTTCCTTAGGTTTACCATAAATCTACATAACAAAAATAATAATCTGAACCTGTTTGGTATTCTTCAGGTTCAAATATAACAGCCGTTTAACCACTGTAAGAGATTTAGAGCGACGTCACCTGTTTACAACAGTAACAGATCTCTAATAATTAAACACAATAAAATGGATACCAGAACCAAGTACTAAAATTGCCATCCATCATCAAATTGCTGGCCTTTCGTTTAGCTTATGAAATACCAACTGAGGCAATGACATCATGATGTGAGTGCTAATGGTTCAGTTATCTGCCCAACTACTGATGTCAAAAACCCATGCATAACACTGAAGAATACGGTCCAGGATACACCAAGATAAAGTCATTCAATCAACGCGCTACACCCAAACAATAGTCTTTACACCCAACATATAATCATCACAAACAAACCTCTTTATACCAATGGTGAGATATCGTTTTTATACAAAAGTTCAATAAATTAAACAAAGTAGATATTGAGCAACTTACAATTTAGACACAGTATTACCAGTTACTTTGCTTGTTTTTGCAGTGCCATCAAAACCCCTGGGAAAATCATATCTCAGAGTTGGGTTTTGTTATCATGAAATATCACGCATTCAAGTCGGAAACGTAACAGGGAAGTAACCTAAACCAAGGGTTTTCAATCTTTTAGATGCCATAGACCCCCAAATATGATAATTGTGTGATCCTTTTAAAAGGCAGCTACATGTTTTCATGTATAAAAGACCCCATTTATACTCTGAAAAATGAACATTATAAATGTGTCAATTAAATTTGAACATATTTAGTCTCTAGTGTTACATTATTACTTTTTGTCTCACACTGTACTGTTGTATGTATTATTTAGTTATTTAAATCAAATTTATATTATTTTATTTTAATACGTTTTTCTTATTTCAATAAAATGTATTTATTTATTTTACATTTTTTTACAAGTTTTTCTCTAAACCTTGCAGCCCCTGAGGGTTCCGCGACCCCCAGTTAATAAAAACCCTGGCCTAAACAATACAAAAGAATTATATTGTGAACAATAAAACCAAATAATTGCATCTGAATTCAAAATCATTCATTTCTATCACTAATTTATGGTATCACAACTAAATGTTTTTATATACTCAACTTTCCCACTCATAAATACAGCTTGGCTTGATCATTCATGTATTCAGAACTAGTTATTATGATAGCTATATCCAACTCCACTTTAAGGGTGCAATAGATCCCAATGAAGCAAAAGCAGATTCAACTTTCTCAGAGAAAACCCTAGTGCTTCAGTTCTTGAATGAATCCTTTTGAACAAATTAGTTGAGAGAATGATTTAATGACTCAGTCATACAGACACTTGTCATCACCTACTGGTTTAACTATGTAACCTGCAGAAAAGGCTACTGAACAAATGAGCAGATGACTGACAGACTGACAACAAGCTAAGTTCCAAAAAGAAGCCAAAGCATCAAGCTTCGCATGTACGAAAAAAGACTCATCCACTCCAGGTGTTCGATTTCCTCGCTAGTAAGAAAAACCTGCTGAACACACTTTCAGGCAAAATAACAGAACTTTGCTGCCATTCATGAGAGAAAACACTAGGACTGGGACGATGCATCAACAACATCAATATAAAAATATGCCATGAACAGAAACAGCTAGTTTTCTGCCATGTCTTATAATGTGAGAGCCACACTGAACTGTATAATGTTAATAAATCCCATGTTAATCATGAGAAGTTTAATTTACTCAGAGACAAATCAATTTTACATTTTTAAAAATGAGTTGCGTTCATAACAATGAATCCACCGGAGCTTCCGTGGGTTCGAGCTGCTCAAACTGGTTATGATATAGAAGTATTTAAGCCATTTTTAGTTATTTAAAATATCTGATGGGTGAAATCAGACCTTGATTGGAGACTGTGTTGAATAGGCTATATATTGCACTAACGTTACTTATGTTGGGCTGAATTTAGGCTGGACTTAAGGCATGTTCACAGTCACTGAGGACTCTATGTAACAATAAAGATAAAGATATAGTTCTAAAAAATCATTCTAAATATCCACACCAACTATACAAACAGTGATAATAAAAGTCCCAATGCTGTTGGACAAAATATCAGCACTCTTGGAAATGCGTTCATTCAATCAGATTTGAACTAACTGTTGTATAATGGTTCACAACAAGCCACAATAAGAAGGCCGTCCAAGCATAAACAAACCCAAAAGCAGCAACAATGTTGCAAAACAGAAAATTGTTTCAGCCATAAAAGCGCCTCGGACAACCAGAACCTGCCCAAAGGCCCGTAGAAAATGGACTAATCGAGCGCAAAAAAGTAGCGCATGGCCCACAATATGTAGACTAAAGCTCGAGTCTCGCATTTGAAGTGATGCTGCCGCATGACCTTCTATAGGCCACACACACGTACATCAGCAGGGACAGTTGTATGTTTCGGGGAAGCACAATAGACGTAAGGGGCAGACAGCATAACAAAAGCGCCGCATTGTTCATTCTTCCCGAAGGATATGCCGTCTGTCCCTTATGCCAGCCTCACATCCACCTGTCCCGTCCATATTCGCCCTCACCGGATCCTCCACACTCACCCAAAACGCCCGCTGATGTGTGCTGAGAGGCAGCGCTGTGCTGCTGCTGCTCTGGCCGCTCCGCGTCCCCCTGCGCCCGGTGTCTGTGCCGCGAGCTCTCGCTGTCGCTGCTGCTGATGTTGATGTTGCTCGCCGAAGATGCAGCAGCGGTCGCCGTCGCGTCGGGCATCATGCTGCTGCTGTTTCAGCGGGGAAATGATGTAGAAATGGGGCGCAGTGTGTGTATACACACTGGCTGGGTTAAATGAAGGTGAGGGTGAAGTGAAGGTTGTTGTGAGTCATCCTGTTTGCAGCGGGATGCGAGGAGAGACTGACTGCGGCGTGAGGAGGAGTAGGCTACTATGGTGGAGGAGAGGAGGGACAAAGAAGAAGGGAAGATATACACCTCCTCTCTCCGTCTGTCTATGCTTTCAAATACTCTCAGTCTCAGATACAGACTACTCACACAGCCACCTTCTCAAGAGACATGCATTAGCTGGCTGACCTCAGCATGAGTGTATTGATGTATTGATTTATCAAACCTCAGCATTTAATATGTCAAAACTCTATCATTCTTTTGGGCTAAAGGTTTTTAGAGAAACTGTCTGACTTGTATGATATGAAATATATTATCACAATATTTACCTTCATTTGCCTAACTGTAAAATGTTTTTTTGAAATTGTAAATAAAACAAAGAATAGGCTGCTAATTTGACAAGAAAATACTATTTCAGTCTTTCTAACTTCACATTTAATTAAACCGGTTACTTGTCTTTTCTTTGTAATTCTGAAATTTACTAGCAATTTCTGATTGGAAATTGTTTAGGCCTATACACCATTTTTTTTCCAACTGAAACCTGCATATGTTATTAGTTATTAAGTAGCCTAAGTGAGAACAAATCATAATACATTTTTTAACTTAAATGCAGTAAATTGTGAAAATGAACACAATTTTGTTTTGTTTATATGAATGTTTATGCACGTAATTCGCTTTTAAATAGTCCAATTTAATATTACATAGTTTTATCTCATTTAAATGCTTTATAAAATAATAGCAAATGCTTTTAAAAATATTTTAGCATGTCACACCACAGAACATGTCAACCTGCTAAAGTATTTAAGTAATTTACAGTAAAACTGCTCTAATTACATCCTGGTCACATTTTTCCCTCTGTATTTCTGTGGGACTGAAATGAGACAGCCTGTCCGAAAGGATGAAGCAGGGTATTATTTATTAATTAATGCAAAAAATATCTTCCCAGCTGAATATTTCAGTATCAAAGTGATCTATTTTACCTCTCTCTGAACAAAAGAGCATAAGGCATATCCGTTTCTCCTACTAAGATAGATCTACTGTCCAAAGATATAATTGGGATATATATTATATTAACATTGACCAGTTTTAGTTTTTTTTTAATGCAGTTCTGCATTTAAACTTTTTTATAATGTAAGATATTCAAAAAAGTAAATGATAATAAAACACACGTGATCCAAGCATATATTATCTGTAAACTTCACACCACATTTTCAAATGATCTCATGAACACAGTTGATTCGGGTTGTACTAAATTATACTCTGAATTTTGATGAAAAAGATATTAATGTCATACACTGATAATCAAGTGTATAGAATGTAAAAAAAAGAAGGTATTAAAGATTTGATCATCAGATGAAATATAACCAGAGGTTTCTAGACCTTATTGCTTTCGAAAGCAATCCTCACTTGACATTAAACCAAGCAATAACTATATTTTGCTTACTCATCAAGCTCATTACTTAAACATGCACTCTTTACAACCTCGCCACCACCACCACAAAAAAAAAAAAAGAGAAATTATATAAAATAAAGCTATAAAGGTAAACACTGTGGAAGCGGCATTTTTGGTTGTTTGAACTATGGGTATATTACAGTATATGTTTGTTAAATATCCAAATTTGCAGTTCATTTAAATAGTTCTGCTATTTGAAAAATGTATTTTAAAGTGTACAAATATGACATGCTGTCTCTCAGTCTCAACTACAAGTCTTGAATGTAGTCTTAAAACTATACGTAATTGGAATTAGAAAATGCTGCATTAAATAAATCACACATTTTTAAGTCCCTGGTAACAGTATGGCAGCATCAACAGTCTACTACACTTCTCATTTTCTGTTCAATAAAACATAGGCTAAGAGTGAACTATTCCTGAGTGAACTATTCTTTTAAAGGTGCTGTAACTTTTCTACTAAAATGAATCCTTTTTTTAATGCCTGTGTGTGAAGGGGTTGTAATCACACATTAAAATGATCCACTTGTCGAGTTTTGCTATTACCTCTGAAGGCCAGTATTCCTATTTGTATGTGAAGTCTCCGGGTCGGATTTACCGCGAAATCCAACGGATGTGACGTGCATGCGCGCTCCCGAGCCTCTCTCCTTATATACAGTCTATTGTAGACGGTCAGGGAGTTACGTCCGGTTAAAGGTGCACGTTTTTCGGCTTATATCTCAGTCAATCTTTGATCAATATTCCCAAGACTCTAATCGTTCGTAGTGCTGGACGGGGCCTTTCGAACGAGCCCACCCCCGAGGTCCAACTCGCCCGGCTCCCCGAGTTATAGCCGTTCGAAATCGGGGGTCCCAGCGAACGGGGATCCGGTAGGGGGCATCCCCGAGGCCCGCCACTCTAGCGTTCGGGCAAGGGTTCCCCTGGGACCTCCTCCCCCGAATTTGAGCTCTCTGGGTCTTTGCGTTCCAGAGATACGAGCGATTTTCTTCTGAAATCGTGACGTCACCGGCGTCCGCAATTTTGCAGCGCGCCCGATGGTTTTCTGCTAATATCTCCGCGAAAACACCACCAAAAATTATGGAACTTATATGGTTCTTTTCAGCTCGACTAGATGGTCCCAACGAGCTCGGTGCTCGCTGAATCCGTCTAGTATTCGCCGAGATATTTGCGTAATAGACGGTATTGTCTATGAGTTCGAGCACGAGCGCTCTTGTAAAATTTGGTTGCAATCTGAAACATCACCACTAGAGGCCGCTAAAAGTTACATAGAGCACCTTTAATAATACGTTATAAAACTATACATTAAGGCTAATCAAATCAACAAACTTGTTGATAAATATAATTTTAGATTAAATATGCCACACTCAAAGACATTGCTGAGACTAACTGGAACTATATTGAATTTATGATAAGTGAATTTAACAATTCAATAGATGTATGAGTAGTTGAATAGATCCTGTCAGTAGTGTCACACGGAGAGAATTGTAGGGCGCACAAGGGGAGAGACTTTTATTTGATTGACAGTGAAGCTGGCGAATGGCAAGCATCTTTACTCGCACGTATAACGACACGGACCAATGAAATTTGCCTGAACGGGATCAATAACTGACCGCTAGGAAAATAATGCTCACGTGGAGCGACTTGGTAACTAAACTAAACAATGTTTCACACGGGTTATTGATATACTAAACGTATATTAACATGCACTTTGTTAGCGGTTGGAGAAGAAGTGCCGCTGTCATAACTGCTATAAGGTCTCTTGCATCTACTCATGACCCATTTAGGGTTTCTATTACTTTAATACGCACAGTAAACATGACTGGTTTGTGTTGGACAGATCTCTTACAGTGAAGAGGCTCTTGTGTTCTGCCGGGTCGGAGGATGACACTATCTTCGCCGTGTCGTCGGGTCAGGGCAGGTGTGGGGTGGCGGTGGTCCGGATCAGTGGTCCGGCATCAGCACACGCTGTCCGGAGTCTGACCCGAGGTTTCCCCGCAGCTCGGGTCGCCAGCCTCCGCAGCATCGCTCACCCGCAGACCAGAGAGTTGCTGGACCGCGGTCTGGTCCTGTGGTTTCCAGGTCTGATGACCAGTTTTAAACACAGAAAATAGCCTGTTTTTTTTCCACATGATCTTGTTAATACCTTCAGTCTAATATGGGTGATTCTTCATTTAATGGGATCAGGGTGGCTGTAAAGAAAAAGACAACAAAAAAGTCATTATAGTCTTAAGTTCTATTCCAAAAATATAAATAATTTCATTACTTTCACCTTCATGTCGTTCCAAACCCGTAAGACTTCCACTCATCTTCAGATCACAAATGAAGATCTTTTTGATGAAATCTGAGAGCTTCTGTCCCTCCATTGACAGCTACGCAACTACCGATTTGATGCTTCAAAAAGTTCATAAAGAGATTGTAAAACTAATCCATATGAATTGAGTCCAAATTTTCTGAAGAGACAAGATCACTTTATATGATTTACAGATTTAATTTAGCCTTGTATTCCCATATAGACATACGCTCGCATCAGCGCGTCAAGCAGGTTCGGGTGAGCTTATGTTTATGTTCGCTGACCAATATTTATATGTGGATAAAAGATTAAATTCAATCTGTTCATTATATAAAGTGATCGTATATCTCTTCAGAAAATTTGGACTAAACCACTCAATTCATATTCGTTTTAGTTTTTACGATCTCTTTATGAACTTTTTCAAGCATCAAGTCAAAGTGGTTGCGTATTCATATTTATGCATTATGATCTAAAGAGCTTTATTAGGTGTTAATTATATTTCAATTAAAATGATAATTTAGAAAAAAAAATCCATTCACATTTGAAATACATACAACAATCAATAAAATAATATTAAAAAACGCAATAGAAAAATGTAAAAATGTTTGTTCAACTTTTTCTATAAAAACTCACACCTAATTTAAAATCTACACCCTCATACTTTATGCCAAAATTCGTTTGTAGGTTGATCAAGATTTATTACAGGGCATGTGATAAATGTGTTAATGTTGTTGAAACATAGATTAAAGAAGTTTAAAGACTGCACTTAGTGACAAGTCCCCTAACTGAAGAATTAATACAGAATATATATTTATGAAAATGCAGAGTTTTATGAAACCTACACTACCATTCAATTGTTTGTGGTTTATTTGATCAAAATATGTGTAAAATAAACATTTTCTATTTTTATTTTAAAATCTAATTTATTCCTGTGATCAAAGCTGAATTTTCAGCATCATAACTCCAGTCTTCAGTGTCACATGATCCTTTAGAAATCACTCTAACATGATGATCTGATGCTCAAGAAACATTTATGATTATGATCATCAATGCTGAAAACTGTTGTGCTGCTTAAATATTTATGTGGAAACAGTAATCAAAATCTTTTTTCAGGATTCTTTGATGAATAGGTTCAAAAGCACAGCAGTTAATCGAGACAGAAAATATTTTATAACATTATAAATGTCTCTATTGTCACTTTTGATCAATTTAATGCATCCTTGCTAAATAAAAGTATACATTTTTTTTTTTTTTAAAACAACAACCCTAAAACCACTGAATGGTAGAATATATTAAAATTACTGTTACTACAATATACAAATTGGGTATTATTCCTACCAAGACATATTTCACTCTTTTTGCTCTTTCAGGTCCTGGTAGTTTCACGGGAGAGGACAGTGCAGAGTTTCACATTCACGGGGGTCCTGCTGTCATTAGTGGAGTCTTACAGGCGCTTGGTATGTTTAAGAAAGGTCAACCATTATTGTCCCACAAACAGATGACAGCTAGTTGTTGAGTCACCATTTTAACACTAGATGGCAGCATCTGTTTTCTATCTAGCTTCAAATCTAGCTTTATATTTCTGATGCATTTACTCATAAAATTGTCATTTCATGAGAAATAGCACTTTATGTACTCATAGCCTTTATCTTAATTGTAACTTAAATGTCTTTAAGTAGTGCTGTGGAAGAGGCTGCTTTCTAAAGTTCATTTTATTTAAAAGATGTCTTGTTTTGTGTGTGTTTCAGGGAGTTTGCCAGGGCTGCGGCCTGCAGAGGCGGGTGAGTTTACCCGACGGGCGTTCTTTGCTGGAAAGTTGGACCTTACTGAAGTAGAGGGTCTAGGTGACCTGATCCATGCAGAGACAGAAGCACAGAGGCGACAGGCTCTCCGACAAATGGCGGGAGACCTGGGCCGCATTTACCAAGACTGGAGAGTTCGGCTTAAACGAGTAAGAAAAGGATTGATCAGGGTATAACTTATATTTTGAGAACTTCTTTATGTCCCCATATTTTATGTCATCTGACCCCCAAATTAACATAGTTCTCCACGGGCCAAAATGGCACCTTTGTGCAAAAATATTGCAGCGACATCCTAAATTGCTTTAACATGTTTATCAGTAAGAGGACAGGAAATTCCAGACAGATGCTATATACATGCATAATGTGGGAACTGTTTAGTGGTGTACGTGTTTGATGGTTTCCTAATGGTTAGGAAACAGTGCTACAAACAAAAACTTCTGGGTTTTGTGAGCAGAACACTTAAAATTGCTCCAGGGGAACCGTCCCTGACTTCCTGCAGTTAGTGCACGGTATAACGCTTTATACTTAAAAAATGTAAAATACAGGGTTTCTGTGAGTCTTAAAAAGTCTTAATTCGCCCTTACACACATTACAGGCTTAAAAAGGTCTCAAATCAGAGCAGAAAGTCTTAGATTTGTAAATTCATGCCATTCAATTTTTCATGCATTGCAAAAAATGTATATCTTCCTCAGTATATTTGTCCTGTTTTCCAATACAAATATCTAAAGAACTTTAAATCAAGATACATTTACTTGAGATGCACATTCAAAATGAAGTCTGAACAAAATCAATTGATCAATTTTACAGTAAACAAGACTGTCGGTTTGTATCTCGAGTAAATGCATCTTGATTTAAGAATCTTTAGACATTTGCACTGAAAACAAGACAAAAATACTGAGGAAGAACATCACTTTTTTTGCAGTGCGTTCAGAAAATACAGTAGAAGATCGCTCCATATTCCAGTGGTTGGGAGCAGAGGAATCAAGCGACTTTTTTAAATTTATTTTTAAGTAATGATATCTGTTGGAAGTTGTATTTTCAATCTTCTTCTGAACTTTCCCTTCAATAGATTACTGCAAATTTCTTTACTTGGTCTTAAAAATGTCTTAAATTTACCTTTATAAAACCCACAGAATCCCTGAAAATAAGTTGGATGTGCACTACTGTTCAAAAGTGTTTGGGGTCAGTAAGATTATTTTTTTAATTAATGCTTTTATTCAGCAAAGATGTATTAAATTATTCAAAAGGGGCAGTGAAAACATTTTTAATGTTAAAAAAAATTTAATTTCAATTAAATGCTGTTCTTTTGAACTTTATATTTATAAAAGAATCCTGAAGAAATGCATCATGGTTTTCACAAAAATGGGTCACAACTGTTTTCAACATCTGATAATAATCACAAATGTTTCTTGAGCATCAGATCATCATATTAGAATGATTTCTGAAGGATCATGTGACACTGAAGACTGGAGTAATGATGCTGAAAATTAATCACTGGAATAAATTACATTTTAAAATATATTAAAACAGTTATTTTAAATTGTACTTAAAATTTAACAGTATTATTGTTTTTCCTGTAATTTGGATCAAATAACTGAGTATTTACTTATTAATACTGAGCATAAGAGACTTATTTTCCAAAAACATTTTAAAAAAATCTCGCGACCCCAAACTTTTGGACAATAGTGTACGATTTTCACCTAGTGGATTATAAAACGGATTAAAAAAATCCCATAGATTTACATTGAAGGAGGGAACCAAGTCAAATCTACAGAACAGAATATCAGAGAACTATATCAGTTACAGTCAATGGTTACACCCCATATTTATAGCATCAAATAACTAACTAAAACCAAACTTATTGAAAAACAAACACATACTTCAGCATGATAAGAACTCTCTAAAATGACTCAAACCATCTTCGGAAAATAATTATTTGAAGAGTAATTTTTTGTAACTTGGGAGTTTTTTTATTTGGCTCGTGTCCCATTCGATTACATGGAGAGGGCGGGGCTTTGTGACCTATACTGGAGCCAGCCACAAGGGGGCGATCAAAATGTTTTGGCTTCACTTTTCAGGACGTGTGCTGCACACTTGACTTGGACCAATAAGCAACCACCCAAAACACCCTAGCAACTGTATAGCAACATGTCAACAACCAATGAGAATCTGTGAGGAACAAAGCACTCAGTTTTCTCATTCTTCACCTCATATTTGTACAGCATGAAATAAATGCAGTTTGATTGATACATTGGAGAACCTCCAACTAAACGAGTTAAAAAATATGCTATTTGGAAATAAGAAAAGTCCTTGTGTCTCTTTAGTGTGAGGAACAGAGGCAGAGTTGGCTGTTGTACATGATTTATAAGGCAATAGAACACTTGCAAGTGTGTTTATATGAGAGGTTATTCTTTTTTATTTAAGGTCTTTTAAATAATTACAGAATTTACTGCTAGATTGGGCAGTGTTGTCACTCTGTCACGGATGGTGTCCATCTATTGTTTGTGTGTAAGAGCGTGCTGATTGCAGACAGGACATCCTGAGCAGGGTGTGTGCCAAGCCGTCAGAGCCCTCAGGACCCAATGTGATGTTGGCTAATGGTTTGTGTGAAGACTCCTGGAAGGAGCTTTGTGGTCACAAGCACTTAATTTCAAGGAGGTATTTGTTTCCCCTCTATTTAATTCTGGAAATAAACATAGTTTTGGGATTTTCACAAATGTAAAACAAAGAAAAGTTGTGTTGTAAAATGAATAGGAAAAATTCTTAAAATTCTGCAATATTTCTACACCAGTAATCATACAAGCAAATTTGTGTCAGATGTTCTTGCTTCCATTGAGTCAAGTCAAGTCATCCTCATTTATATAGCGCTTTTAACAATGTAGATTGTTTCAAAGCAGCTTTACAGAGATAAACTTAATATAATTTGAGGTAACAGAGATTGGTTTGGTTTTATAGCGGTTCTTGAATAATGTTATTTTCCAGCTAAAGTTAGTTTTGATTGGTTCACTTCCGGTGAAATGATTATTAAATTAGGGGCCGCTAAGATGACACCGTTCTCTCTAAACGCTGATGGCGTTCACATGCGCATTAAGAATTGATTCTATAGTTATGTGCGTTTGAATATATGTGCGCAGGTTTGTAATTCCCTACAAACCATGCCTAAACAAACTACTTGTCTTGCCTATAAATTTTGATACAGAATTTTATTTTATCACTTCGGGGTTGGTAAGTGAACCCTAATTTCAGTGGAGCACAATATGCTCTTTGGATCATTCTCAAAATATGCTGGATAACATGATCATCATGTTTTGAACTTGTGGAGCTCATGCAGCTGCTTTTATTAAAACAAAACAGTGACGTATTAAATACTAAGATGGTCTGATAATCATGGTAGTTTCTCAGACTTTTTCACTTAAATTATGTCGAAAATGTCTATAATGAGACATTATATTCCTCAAATTAGATTTTTGAGGTCAGTAAGTTTAACATTTTTTTATTTTTAAAAATGTAAATAAATATTTTTTAAAGTCTTATGTTGTCCAAGACTGCATTTATTTGATCAAAAATAGCAAAAAATAAAAGTAGTAATATTGTGAAATATTATTATGATTTAAAAGAAACGTTTTTTTTTTTTCCTATATTTTAAAATGTAATTTATTCCAATGATGGCAAAGCTGAATTTTCAGCATTATTACTCCAGTCTTCAGTGTCACATGATCCTTCAGAAATCACTCTAATATGATGATTTGATGCTTAAGAGACATTTTGTCTTATCAATGTTGAAAACAGTATGTGCTGCTTAATATTTGTGTGTAAACCTTGATACATGTTTTATTTGATTAGTTCTTTTTTTTTTTAAAGAACAGCATATTTGAAATAAAAATCTTTTGTTACAATAAATGTCTCTTTTGGTCAAACTGATGCATCCTTGCTGAATACAAGAATTAATTTCTTTCCAAAATCACAAAAATTAAAACTAATTTAAAAAAGAAAAAATCTTACTGACCCCAAACTTTTGAATGGTAGTGCAAGTTACTTAACATCAACTTTGCTAAATATCTAGCTAGTTTATTGAACTGTTGTCCTAGCATTAGTGAACCTCTAAACTACAATCTGTGGAATTATGACTCAGTTGTTGTATGTGATTGTGTTTTCAATCTAGTGCCTGGCGCACGTGGAGGCATTCATCGACTTCAGTGACGATGAACTCATAGAGGACGGAATCTTAAATGACGGTAAGTCTCCTCAAATGGATTGGTTAAAACACTGATTCATTTCCAGAATGTTTTGTGAGACTTTCCTGTTAGTATTGACCTCAGAGAAACCGCAGCAACTGTTGAGAAAGGATCAAAACCATTGAATGTCGCATTGAGAGGCCATATAGAGACACAGTCGTTGTGCCTGAAGAATACTGCATGTACAGTTATTGTCCCTGCCATCATTTGTACAACGTTACTCAGATGTTTAAGTGTTATATCTATATTTCTCTGGAGAATTGAGGGATTCTTTGTGCGTCAAGGAACAATCCTGTCACAGACCATCTCCTTCCTCTGAGAGTTACAGACGGGCTGTAAAGCCACTGATAGAGGTCATGAAAAATATCCTTTCCCCTCCACTGACACACTTCTAGTGTGCAAAAGCTCTGTGAATTTCTACATGTTCAGTATAAATTATGTTTTATCCATGTCCTTTAAAGTTTAAAGCCCTTATGTTAATTTAAACATTGCATTTCAGTTTACAAAATGTAATATTACAACATCAATTTGATAAATTAGTTAGAGATGTTTGGATGTTGTTTTTCAACCCTGATACATTGAACTGAGTGTTTTGTCTGCTGCAGTGGACACAGCTGTTCGGCAGCTGCAGACAGATATGGAAAATCATCTTTCAGATCAGCGGAGAGGAGAGCGCCTGCGCAGCGGTGTTCAGGTGGTCATCGCCGGAAGCACCAACGCGGGCAAGAGCAGCCTGCTCAACATGCTCAGTAAGATCAGACATCGGACATCATGTCAAATATAAGTGTTAAGTTAAATTCTTGCTTCAGGCAGATCAGTGCTTCCCAACGGAGTTGGCTTCAGGCCCCAGATTTTACATTTGATATCATGTGTGTGTGATGACCCAACAGCAGCACATTATCATACAAAGGTAAAAAATTAAAATCTATAAATTCACACACGGAAATGTATTTATTGAAATATAAATAATATATGAATAATGATATACAGTGAGGAAAATAAGTATTTGAACACCCTGCTATTTTGCAAGTTCTCCCACTTGGAAATCATGGAGGGGTCTGAAATTGTCATCGTAGGTGCATGTCCACTGTGAGAGACATAATCTAAAAAAAAAAATCCAGAAATCACAATGTATGATTGTTTAACTATTTATTTGTATGATACAGCTGCAAATAAGTATTTGAACACCTGAGAAAATCAATGTTAATATTTGGTACAGTAGCCTTTGTTTGCAATTACAGAGGTCAAACGTTTCCTGTAGTTTTTCACCAGGTTTGCACACACTGCAGGAGGGATTTTGGCCCACTCCTCCACACAGATCTTCTCTAGATCAGTCAGGTTTCTGGGCTGTCGCTGAGAAACACGGAGTTTGAGCTCCCTCCAAAGATTCTCTATTGGGTTTAGGTCTGGAGACTGGCTAGGCCACGCCAGAACCTTGAGATGCTTCTTACAGAGCCACTCCTTGGTTATCCTGGCTGTGTGCTTCTGGTCATTGTCATGTTGGAAGACCCAGCCTCGACCCATCTTCAATGCTCTAACTGAGGGAAGGAGGTTGTTCCCCAAAATCTCGCAATACATGGCCCCGGTCATCCTCTCCTTAATACAGTGCAGTCGCCCTGTCCCATGTGCAGAAAAACACCCCCAAAGCATGATGCTACCACCCCCATGCTTCACAGTAGGGATGGTGTTCTTGGGATGGTACTCATCATTCTTCTTCCTCCAAACACGCTTAGTGGAATTATGACCAAAAAGTTCTATTTTGGTGTCATCTGACCACATGACTTTCTCCCATGACTCCTCTGGATCATCCAAATGGTCATTGGCAAACTTAAGACGGGACTTGACATGTGCTGGTTTAAGCAGGGGAAGCTTCCGTGCCATGCATGATTTCAAACCATGACGTCTTAGTGTATTACCAACAGTAACCTTGGAAACGGTGGTCCCAGTTCTTTTCAGGTCATTGACCAGCTCCTCCCGTGTAGTTCTGGGCTGATTTCTCACCTTTCTTAGGATCATTGAGACCCCACACGAGGTGAGATCTTGCATGATCTCTTGTGTTTATGAGGATACTCGCCTAGATGGGCATTTTGGCATCATTTTGCGTGCATGTGTACGTTCAAGCACAAATAGAGGCGGAAGAGAGCTGGATTCGGTGTTTGCGTGCCGTCTGTTGCTCTGCGTGCCGTGCGCACAGAAAAACAGTGCGCGAGTTCCAAATTGAGCTCTATTTCGCGTCTTCTTGCACTCAAATGGCTTTAAATCGCTTGAATGTTTAAACTGAATGGTTAAACTTTGCAATTAATCTAAGAATCACGTGCGTTTCGAACCGTGGTGCCTGGTCAGTATGGATCAACTACGATTCCTATACTAGAGATCGCATATCCTGCTATGTGTGACTATCGCGGAGGCGCACATCGCGATACTCGATGCTAAAACGATATATTGTGCTGCCCTAATATGTATGTATTTTAATCCAGTAATTAAAGCACACTGTTTATCTTTGTTGCAAGTGAAACCGCATTTAATCTAGGTTGCATTTCCTTTTATCTTGCATAGGTTTGTTCAGGGTTTTTAATGTTAAGGGGATGTTTTAGCAACCTGACTATGCTAGCTTCTACCAAAACAACAGATGAGTTAGTTCCGAAGGCTTTTATTTCATGTACAGCCTTGGATGTTACACCAAAGGATATTAAACGTGTTTTCCCCTCCCTAAGGCCTTTTTGTTTGCTTAAAAACTATGCACCATTATATAATTAGTTGCAATTTTTAGTTTGGCATCACATTATATTTTATATTTTTTTTATTCAAATGCAGCCTTGGTGAGCAGCATAAAAGACTCCTTTTAAAAGCATGAAAAATTCTTACCATTTAGTTTTTTTTTTTCCAATTCATGGTTTTACTTTAAAATGGTTAAACACATTTTAGGGGCAAAAGTGTCTTATTGTCCTATGACAGAAGGTTATGATTGTGATAAATGCACTAATTATCATTCGCACTCATAAAGTGACACCGTACGGCCTTTAATGACGTTTATCTCTGACCTCTGACCTCTCCAGTAGCAGGGGGGATGTTTGGATATCTCCACACTTCCTGCCCCGAATTACCCCACATTCATCAGGCCTGTTATTGTGTGTTCTGCTGGAACGCTGACCGTCTGCTGCTGTCACTTCCTGTAGACTGTGAATTTAATTAAGCAATTTGTGAATTCTGTTAAAAGCTGAAAGCTTCAAATTTGATGATCATTTAACATGTTATGTATTTGAAGAATTGAGATTTGCAGTAAACGGCGTAGATGATTTTTTAAGATAAAAATGTTATGCTGATTTTAAGATTGATACGTTTTATAAACTCTTTAAGGAAGTTCACACAAAGAGCGCTTGAGCGAAACTGGCCTCTTCCTTCCAGTAGACATATGGAAATGTACTTTAATTCCAGACTAGACCAGAATGGCAAAAAATAGAACACGTTTCAGCACAGCAGTGAAACATTTCTTCAAACTTTCATCCGCTCAAAGAAACCGCAAAGCACAGCACTGGTTTATTGTGTTGATTTATCTGCTGTTATTTTGGTTCAGCGCTGAGCAGCAAAAAAACAAAGACAAAAGGACAAGAGTTGCTAAATGTGATTTATTTAAAGGTTATTTAATTCTAGACCGATCACAATTAACATGCCATTCAGAACAAGACAAAAGATCATTGGATAATGAAACCATTCTATGTTACAGCGCCTTGCTAATGAACGAAACACTTTTAAGGTTTAAAACAACAACTTGTTACCCAGTTACACTCACTAGTAGGGGTGGAACGGTACACAGAAGTCACGGTTCGGTTCATACCTCGGTTCAGACATCACGGTTCGGTACGATTTCGGTACAATGGAGGGAAAAGCAAAACAAAAATGCAGAAGGCATTCTATTTTTTAAATAAGTTTTATTAATAAAGGCATAGAACCAGTTTATTTGTAGTGCACTGACAATAGTTTTATATAATTCGTTTATTAATTAAATTAATAAAAAGACAAAAAGACCTTGCGATATGTTTGGTAATTGTACCTGAATTAATTTAAAATTAATTTGCTATATTTCAGATAAATATATTTGTTTTCCTTAATTTTAATTAACATTATTAATTAACAATGTAACATTATTCTCATCTGAATTATAAATAATTGATTTCTGTATAAAATAATATTACCATTAAAAATGCATTCGATTTTCTTTTTTAATCAATGTAGAATGTGTGAGATTAGTGCTCCGAGGACGAGAAATGAAAACCAATGCGATATGATGAATGTCTAAAAGATGGGACCCACAGACTGTTTTGAAATGTAGTTGGATAAATATGTTTTGCTTTTAAAAGTGTATGTGTGTGTGTGTGTGTGTGTGTGTGTGTGTGTGTGTGTGTGTGTGTGTGTGTGTGTGTGTGTGTGTGTGTGTGAGAGAGAGAGAGAGAGAGAGAGAGAGAGAGAGAGAGAGAGAGAGAGAGAGAGAGAGAGAGAGAGAGAGAGATTTTGGTTTGGTGACAGTTGTTACAGTTTGACAAGAGTTTACAGTGTGACAAAAGCACAATGTTGTGTTTTATTGCGAGTGTACACACATATAAGTAAACACTTTGCAGGTTTAATGATCTGTAAAATGACGGAGTATGTTTTTTATGTTTCCACTGTTCAATCGCGGCCGCGCCTCTCTCTCACACACACAAACACACACACTCCAGCATTGCAATCTTGACATCGCAGCCTGTTCATTATGCGGTCACACCAAACGCGAATAGAGCGTTAAATTCGCGTTTATCGCGTCTAGTTCGACGCTAGTCCAAAGCGAATAGGACGCGCATATAAAGCCAACGTTTGAAGGGAACGCGCGTTCAGAGCTAAGCCGATGGTACAGATAATGTGTCCTTAAAGAAACCCGCGTATCTAACAGTAGTTCCGCATTACATTAATTAGTTTTCACGCGAGTTTTATTTATTTTTATACCGTGTATTCTCCGTGTAAATTCGTGCACCGAACCGTGACGCCCGTACCGTTTCGGTTCGGTACGAATACATGTACCGTTCCACCCCTACTCACTAGACTACCGTTTGATAGCCAGCTAACATCCTCTTACGAGGACCATGCACAGATATCAGATTCTTCAACGATTTATGACCTTCGCATTATTGGGGTACTTTTAACGCAAGCATGCATACATTAAACTTATAAAGTAATATGAGCAAGGGTACTTGCCAAATAATGAAATAGACATAAAATATTAATAGCGGTATGTAAATATGTGACTATGCTGTATATACAAATAACTTGACGTTTTGTAAATATGTCTCTCTCAGGTTTATCAGCGAGCTGTATGATAAGCACATTTGTCTTACCTGAGATAAAGAATAGCATTTACTTTGTTCATAGCACACGGTAGCATCTGGATTGGGGTATTGGAGTAACAGTAACGTTAACGGGGGGTTGACCATTTTTTTCAGTGCTGTTAGGCATTACTTGTGCTCAAGGTCATGAGTTACACAAGTCCTTTTAGATATTTCTACACAAGTTTTTAAATAATACATGGAGTTGTTTACTCTGCAAAATCATGGTGACAGGGTTGACAAGTCTATGTCTTAAAAGAGAAGATATTTTAATTGTCAATTCAGAACCCACTACCTGAAATAATTTATTTTGACAGAATTCTGATTTATAGAATGATCCATTTTTAAGAGGATTTTATGATGGTAACAGTGTTGATGCATAACAACATATAAAAGGATATAACTTGTATTGAGAATTGAGGATGCAACTTAAAGTATTTGTAATAATACCTGTACACAGCATTTAAAAAATAAATAAATTATTTATCCTTTATTTTACCAGGTGATGTCCCATTGAGATATTCAAATCTCTTTTACAAGGGAGCCCTGGGCTAAATGCTAAACCCATGCATGATACATCAGATTATTGCAGCTTTTTGAGAAGATGTTTGTTATTGTGATTACTTATGAATGATCAAATTTAAATATTCATTTGGATGATGATTAAACAATTGAAAAAAAATCCATAGATTTAAACTAAAAGAGATACATTCATAATAGCATAGCTTTTGAAACTGACCAACAGGAGAGCATGTGTATGACGGTGACCTTACAATTTTACTTACAAGTTAAGACATTTAAAATCTTACTTGTTAAACCATTTTAGGCTTGGCCCATTTTCTTTCCCCAGGAGTGTATATCCGAGTGAAACGGCTTCTCGAACAAGGAAAAATGTTGGACAGGATTTGAAAGCAATTGATTGGATGGTTGTGGTTTGCTATTGCCGTTATGTCATGTGAGTGACGTGTTGTCTCGCCCTCACTCCGGTAAACATCATCAGAGAAGAGATGTCGCTGCAAGAGGAAGGAGATAAAAAAATAAAATAAAAAATATTTATAATATCGATTTCTTGATGACTTTAAGATGAACTGCGATTTATGTGGAATACATTTATAAAAATCAAATATAAAAATGGTGCACATCGACGTTTTATAAATTGTTCAAAGGAGCATTTTAGAAATGGTCGTATGTTCACATTTATGATCATTATACACGTCTTTTTACATTTCTTTATATTTTCTCCCTTAACTTTTGCTTCAAAAGTGGTGAACATTTTGTTTTTGTGCAACCCTTACAAATCTAGCTCCATTTTTAGGAGATGTCGCCTAGGGTTATCTCATCTAAAAAGTTGCATATGTTCCTGCTCATGCATCTTATCTGCCTTTCACCGTAACACTGGTCTGTTAGATGTTGCGTTTCCACAGGATATGAACTTTGTGTTGTTTTGTGTACTTCACATCACCACATTTAAATATAGTTGATCTTGGTTTTAAGTCTTGTGGAGCTCCCTTGGTAATACCCTCTGCCCTCCATCCTGAGAAATGAAGGACTTCTGAGAAGTCCAAGAACAAAACGTCTCACGGGCCCCCCAACATCTCTTGAACTAGTTAATCGTCCTTGTTGGTGCAACATGAGCATTGCTGTTCTTTGTTCTCCTTATTAGTTTCTGAACTAATTTCAGTTTCTTCTGCCACCGTGCAGCTCAGCGTCCTGCTGCCATAGTGTCTGCCACGGCCGGGACCACCAGAGATGTGGTGGAGGTCCCTCTGGACATCGGGGGCTATCCTGTGCTGCTGAGTGACACAGCAGGGTTACGGGACACCACAGACAGCGTGGAGCAGGAGGGCGTCCGGCGCGCCCGTCAGCGGTATGTATTTACGGACACGTGTGGGAAAATCAAGGTAGAATAAACAGTGGGGCATTTTTGCGCAAACAATCCAACGTGATGAATATCGCCATCCTAAAAATGGCCTGTAGAGGGGAAATATCTCTCAAGATTTTTTGCCACTCATTGTGCCTCGCGAGGAGAAACGATCGGTTTATTCACAGATTTAGATAAAGGTGTGTGGCAAATTTTTCACCATTGAATAAACATTGGAGATTATGCAATGCAAACATTATGTGTTTAGTTGCATAATGTTTGCTGACATAAAGAGTCGGTTTAGTTGTAGATCTAGTTATTATTTGGTGCAAGTGGCATTTATTTTAAAGCAAGATAGCATAAAAACACTTTTCAAGCAACATGTTACAAAAGAAGTTTCTTAGGCTTAACATAATAGATGGATGTCAAAATTGAACTCGCGGAAAACTGACAAAAAATTAGGGATAGATTATCCGTTTGACAGGACTTTTTTTTAACCGATATTCACACTTATTTACACTTATTTAAATAATAACTTAAACTTATTTGTATGCTTATTTTGTTTTTTTATTTGCATATTAACTCATATTTTTACAGCTATTCATTCTCAAGTGAGCAATGCATTCATTATATCAATCAAAAGTTTTGAATAATTGCGATTTTTTAAAAAGTTTTTGGAAGAAGTCTCTTGCTCACAAAGGCTGCATTTATTTGTTCAAAATCACAGTAAAAACAGCAATATTGTGAAAAATTATTGCAGTTTAAAATAACTGTTTTCTATTTGAATATATTTTAAAATGCAATTTTTTTCCTGTGATCAAAGCTTCATTTTGAGCATCATTACTCTAATCTTCAGTGTCACATGACCCGTCAGAAATCATTATAATATGCTGATGAATTATTCCAAACCTTTAACCGATAGTGTAGAATTGTAGACAAATCCCAAAACCAAAATTTATTGTGATCATTTAAGACGGAAAACAACATATTGATCATTATGAATTATTGTATGTAATCCAATAATATATCGCTATATCAAGTTTATTCGTTTTATTATTGTCAAATGAATGTTTAGTTTTTAAAATTACAAATTAGAGCCAATTATCATATGAAAAATAAAGTTAATTCTATAAAACGTTTTAGCATAAATTGTTTCCGGATAGTCCGGAAAACATTGTTATGCCCATCTAAAAGTGTCCAAATACTGTTTGCCATCCCTGCATATATTAGGCCTCATCACATTTTACCTTTGTTTGTTGTGATGAATGACTGTGCAGTATGCTGTGATTTATTAAAGAGATGGCATACACAGGAAGTGGCCACTTTGTTTCTACGAGGTCAAAGGTTGTAAGATGCTGACCAGGCTCAGGAAACAGGCTTAAGAAATGACCTTCCTCTGCTGCCCACAGGGTGGAGCAGGCAGATCTGTCTCTGGTGGTCGTCGACTTGACGCAGCTTCCTTCTGAGCCCCAGCTAGTGCCTGTCTTCCTCAGTGGACACTTGAAGAACATCCTGG